>NC_042632.1:43638295-44276628 GCF_901001135.1 Rhinatrema bivittatum | reverse complement strand
GCGTACAAGTGTTGCTCTGCAAAGCAGTGGAAATGGTGGCATGCCCCCATTACAAACTCCAGTGCCCTCCTGTGGGTCGCAGAAAAAAAAAGAAGGGTTTCTTCGCTCACAAAGATGGGCGGGTATTAATGAGATTTCAGTCTGTGGCAAGTGCTAAAGAGATGTTGAGAACTTTCAGGGTTTTCACTCAACATTCACTCATTCCAAATTGGTGGCGGAATATTGGCAGTGGCAGAGCAGGATGAAAAGGACTGGGGAGATGTAGATTGCATAGATTCATGAGCTGTTAGGCTACAGGTGATGGGGGGAGGGGGGTAATTGACATGGTGCAGAGAGGTGGAGGGGCAACAGGGCAATTAAAGGTAAGCTGTAGCAAGGGATAATTAAATGGTGACATGTTCTGAACAAATGTGAATTATAACCAAATTCCACAGTTTAAGGGTAAAGTAAGCAAGTGCTGAATTGAGTTTAAGCCTTACTAAAGTTCACACATCATCGGCATTTACACAAGAAAAATTACAAAAGTAAAACCTACACTCATAGATTTCTTTGAAAGGTGCCTACTAAGATCATAGGAACAAAATCAAGTGAAGATTTTGCACCTATGTGGGCTACTGAAAATTGCAATTGCCTTCATCCCCCCTGTGCATCAGTGCCCTATTCAACTCGACCAGATGTATTAACGAGTGTTGGGCTGCCAACATGGCAAAGAAAATCAATAGCATGTGAAGTCCTAATGGAAATGTAGGCACTCGAGTAGGTGGGACTTTTCTGACAGACAGCACATTCCTTGTGTTGACTGGGTCAGTCTGGCAGGTCTACAACAACCAGGTTGCAAAAAGAGAGGAATTAATCATAATATGAATTGTATGATGTCGATTATTGTGTCCAATTGAACTTGGGGATTAAATATTAGGATTTGATAATTATACAAATATAAATATCCCTTGACATTACTTTAATAAAGTTGCGCCATGCGTGCATTAAAAAAGCGGGCGCAGAAAAGTCAGTGCCAGCTTTCCACGAAGATTATTGCATTGGCCCCCTTCGTGCTTGGTGACAGTAGTTAGGCTGGCTGTCCAGCAGAGAAAGCAATACAAGAAAATAAAACCTGTCAGAATGATACCTCAGATCTCTCTACTGAGGTTTCTTTCACGTTCCGTAGAAATGGAAAATAAGAGTGAAAAGATTGAAGTGGCAGGGCTCCCAGTTTTCCATGGAAGGAACAAATCTTCTCTCACATAACATATTGGGAGCAGTGTGGAAAAACGGAGGCCCAGCCAGCCTCACTCCAGTATATAAAGGTGAAGGCCTTTAGTAAATGAATAGAATCTGTGCAAGCATATGGGCTGTTGGGAATGAGAGAGTAAGGTACTCTGACACAATATCTATGACATCATTTATTAATGTGACATCATGGTAATATACGTTATTTACAGAAAGTTATTTACATAACACATGATTGCATATGCCATCCAGCACCCTTCGTGTCATAAGCCCTGTATTGAGGAGTCGTCAGGTCAGCAAAGGCGAGAAGGGGGTTTTCAGTGTCCAGCACTCTATATGTCTATAGAGGCAATATCTCCTACTCCCGCCGGACACTGGAAAGTCCTGCTCTTTTATACCGTGCCGTAAACAAGTGTGCGTGCGAGAGAGAAATGATTGATCACTATCCCCCCATGTTATGTATCAACAGTTGCTATTACCCTGTCGGACTCGTCCTGTCCCTGGCATGTAGGTGGTTGATCAGACCGCCGTATTCCTGACAGGGAGCCAGAAAGCTGAGCTGCACAACGTTATCCTACATGGGCGAAGTGTGTGTGTGTCTGTGTGTCTGTCTGTGTCTCCAGTGGCTCCACCTGCTGCTCACCCTGAATCTCTCCATTCAGCTTTCTCAGGAATATATTTTTGTCATGCATGATTATCTTCCTATTAGACCTTATGACGGGTGCTATTCTGGAAACCTGAACATCTGCCGTTATTTGTTTGAGAGGCTGAAAATTGCAGGCAGAGGGAGAGACTCGACCCCCTAGATCTTCAAACCATGCAATTTAACCCATACACACATACTTCAGTAACACTGTCAGAGTTACAGGACATCTGGTCTGTTTTCAACTCAGTAATTCACACCTAGCAGAAACTACAACCATTTCTTCACTCTCCAGACAGAACGCAGTAAGTAAAGAGATCATGATCCCTCCACCTCTGGACACTAATTCTGAAAGAAACGTAGAGAAATCCTGTGAAACGTGTTAAACCGTGCAGAACATTGTCAGCTGTAGGGGGTGAACCTTCAGGAAAGACTATGAAATAGTATGGCAGCCTGCCCACTTAAAATATCAGTAGCATGTATTCCACAGGCAATTTCCCTAAATTAAGCCCCTGCTCCATTATTTAGAAACATTTATTAAAGCTATTTTTGTTTCAAATAGCTAACTCCGGGAAAGCTAGAATACCATTGCCAGGGTATGACTGGAAAAGAAAGAATGCATTTTAATTATATTTTATTACTAATGTTACCATTGCATATTTATTGTTAGGTAGAAAAATGGCCCATCAGCACTAAAAGTTCTTCTCCAAACAAGGCGCCTCTTCAGCAGTTATTTGCCCAGTATTTCAAATGCTCAGGTCCATAACAGGCACCAGAGTCGTTGACTGTAATAGTTAAGGCAACGTGCTTGCCCTTCGTTCCAGCTGTAATAGGCGTAAGCAAGCTCTAAGCTGAGTGCAGCCTAACATGCTCAAGTTCTCACTCTCCAAGGGGAATAACAAGGCGCCAACTCTCTTACCCATTCCTGCTCAATAAGGGCCTAAGCCGATTTGTCATCAGCTTGATGAGCCACCAGTGAGACTTCTGTGACTCCCTGATATTTAATATTTAGTGTGATGATGCTAAAGTCTGAGGAGGTGACATATGCTTAGGAGGGCAACTCTAAGGGTGTCATCCTTACAATGAAGATGCGTTGACAGGTATGCTAGCCGGCTTTTTGATGTTAACACAAGAGAGTACCGAGCACGCTTAGCAAGGCCTCCCCCCCCCCTACATTGGTAGCCATGGAAAAACTTACCGGTTGACCGATAAAGGTGTGGGTGGGGGAGGGGAGAGGGTCTTTGAACAGTATTCTTAAAATGAGGCAGATTCAGTGATGAAAGGAACAGCAGCATGGGCTCAGTCTACTACTGGATGCCTATATGAAGCAATAAAGTATGACAATAAAGTAAAGCAAAAGATATGCACGGAAAAATCTCAAAAGGAGGCTCAAAAATTTTGAAATTTGTTTTGAATTATAAAAATAGTATCTTGGCAAATGTGCTGGCACATAATGAAAAAAAAAAGAAAAAACTCCAGTAATCAAGTGAAAGGCTCTTCCTATCAGACCCTTTCCAAATTTTAAGGGGAAAATGAAGCAGATTATTTTCCATACTATAAACTAAGCCACACCTGTTTTTCTTTTTTTTTTTAATAAATAAATAGAAACACACCTCAGTGGTAAGAGCACACGAGACCCTGCACCATCCTAGGCAATTTACAAAATGTTTGCGCCAGTTTTTGCACTCATGAAAGAGATCGCTCACAGCCACAAATTAAATACTGTACCTCCTTCCTGCTTTGTCCCATTCAGTGGAACAAGCTGATTACAAACCCACACTCCTCCTGCCACCCCCTCCACCTTACATGTATCGACAGCACCATTTAGTGACATGCCTACTGCGTCTCATGGAACTCGTGTGTAAGCGAACTCATATTTGCTGAATTTGCTAACTCTCTTGTATGATGCCCTGGATTAGCGTGCCTTCTGAGACAACAAAGTACTACTATTATTAACTCCCTAAGCTCAATAATTTGTTTCTGCTGGGGCTTTAAACCCTTCAAAGAATCTTAAGTTGCAGACTTCTGGATAAATGAGAGGGGGAATTACCTTTAGGGCCTGGTTCACTAAGCTCTTTTCTCAGTTTCAAAATGGGAGAAAAGCCTTAGTGAATTAGGCTCTTAATATCTCCCCCCCATGCTACTCTATGTTGGGTCACCTTGCACATTTTTTTTTGTTTAGAATTTCAACAGATCTAAGTAGAAGGTAGCAGAGCATAGAAAGGCCTTTTTGTCACTCTGTTTTCTTATGCACAAAACAAACCACAAGCATGTATTTGAGAATACAAAAGGACTTTCTTGGCCTCTTAAAAATACTGCATCTCTTCTATAGCCACTGCTATACAAAAGCAGAAATGTTAAGTAAGAAATCCATCAGAACAAAATCACCACATGATCCAAATCCTTAAGAGGAATTACAGTGCTGTTTCTCATCCCTGAAAGTGTTACATCATGGAAATCAATACCGGTACCTATGTTTCGCACACTCGACAATGACCTGGATTTTGTTCCAACTCCATCAAGTAGATGCTACACAGTATTCACACACAACCCACTGTTCGGTGCAAGCATAATAATTCCTAAATCTTTCACCAGAAATATGAATGCATGCTCAGTTCAATTTGATACCAAGGGCAAAATCATACAGTTTAAGAAAAACACCCCTAATGATTGATTCCTTGGCTTCAATATTCACATTTTAACTCTGTACTTCTGGAGTCATCAGTATTAAAAGGCTTTCAAAATAAACAGGAGTGTCATGATTAATTGATAGGGAGATTTATCAGAAGGCAAATCTGAAACTTCTGATCTAAATGTTTTTCATAACATCAGTGTACAATGAACAGCAAAATCCTTTGTATTTACAACTTATATGAATGAAACCTTTAATAGGCATTTTACCAATAGAGTTCACCCTACCCTCCATCCCAGAAGAGAAGATTATGATTCTAGAACATTGAAAGTTAGAAACGGAACAATTAGATAAGATATTTATTCATACCTAAAATGAAAACTATTCTCACCACACAAAGAGTAAAATAATGAATGGAGTGGAACGAGTAAATGTTAGTCTGTTGTATATGCTTTCAAAGAATACAAAGGCCAGGGGACACACAATTAAGTTACTGGGTGATTCATTTAAAACTAATGAGTAAAAAATATATTTATTTATTTAAAAACTTTTCTTATACCGTTGCTAAGTTAAATACCGTCGCAACGGTTTACATGTAGACACATATTTAATGTAGGTAAAAGTGTACTATAGTACATTCTAACAGGTGCCGTCAAAGGTTCGGTTACAATATATCATTAGACATAGTCATTTAGCGAAGTAGTTCATGACCAATTGTACCAAGGTACTTACACCAGTAGTTTTATTACACATAGTATTATAGTTATGTTTTATTGTGGTGTAGAGTTCATAGACTAATCTACTGTATAGTCCTAAGGACTGTATGTCGGTGCCTTTCTGTCTTTTCCTGAAATAGTTCTCTCTATTCTCCTGTCTCTTTGTAAAATGCTTGTTTAAAAAGCCATGTTTTTATGTTTTTCTTGAATGTCTTGAGATCACTTTGTATCCTGATCTCTTAATGCATAATTAAGCTCTGGAATTTGTTGCCAAAGGATGTGGTGAAAGCTGCTAGAGTAGCTGCGTTTTAAAAAAAAGGTTTGGACAAGCTCCTGAAGGAAAAGTATCTATCCCATGGGATCCTGCCAGGTAATTGTGACCTGGATTGGCCACTGTTGGAAACAGGATATTGGGCTTGATGGGCCTTTGGTCCGACCCAGTATGTCATGTTCTTATGTTATATTCTTATGTTTTAGTAAACTTAATTGCTTTAATAAACAGAAGGGGCTCTTGGGCTAATACTGTCAGTTTGCAAGATTAGCATGTCAAATTAAATTATGAAACAATAACATAAAAGTGACTGAAAAACATGTGATCAATTTTCTGGATCATCCAGCTCCCAGCCCCTTGGGACTGGTAAAGGTATGGGGGCACTGTGGAGTTTCTTCTTAATAAAGTCTGATAAATGCTTTCATAATATTGCAGAGCTCCGGAAGCCACTTTCATTGTGAGTATCACTGGAAAGACGAGTATTGGGGGATTAGAAAAGGAAAGAAATCAGCAATTTTGAAAGGAAGTTGGCTGCCCCCCCATTGATCATCTGTGGGTCAACATAATGAAGGTGATGCCAGCTAATCTACAGCAGAAATATGCTTTTTTTTTTTTTAATGACTAGGAATCTTTTAATTGAAATTAGCTCTCAGCAGGTCAACACGATGATAGCCTTATTATAGGATGTATTCATATTGACATTCGCAAAAGATGTAGAAAACAATACATACATTATTTTCCTTCATAATACAATGTTTTGCAAAAGTCTCCACACCCATGTGATTTGTTCATATTCTGCTGTCTAAAAAATACAAATCAAAATGCATTAACATAGGAGTTTGTTTCACTGATCTAAACATATGCCACACTTTCATTGTGAAAGAACAAATTATAGAAATATTCTAAAAGTAATTAAGAAAAAAATTTACAAACTCTTCAGTGCATAAGTCTTCACATCTTTTGTCATAGCAAAACTAAATTAGCGCAGATTAAAAAAAAAATGACCTTAACTAGGCCTATAATAAATTAAATAGAACCCACCTGTGATTGGACACATCACAACAACTAGGATGATCTGAATACTCCTGGAGGAAGAATCAAGTCATTTATCTTGTATGATGTGAATCGGAAACAAAAGTCAAAACATGCCAAATGATGGACATGTAGTGTATGTTGTAGATCGGTGAAACATTCCTACTTTAATGCATTTTGATTTGTATTTTTTGGACAGCAGAATGTGAAAAATGTACAAAAAGGTGTGAAGAATTTCACAAAGCACTGTAAATGCAATCTTATTATCAAAAATGTTATTGTGCACTTCAGCTATTTGGCTAGATCAGGACTAAAGTAAAAAAGGTCTCTCTCACTCTCATTTACCCAGATTTTAGAGCACCTGGTTATTTATCTAAGAAATAAAAATGTATACAAGGATTTAGACACATCAGTGTTGTCCATACTAGATCCCTCCCCAAGCAAGCCAAAAAGGTCTTCTTTATTTGTTAGGTAACAACCTGAGTGAGATGTAACGTTCAACCAAAAGTACATCCTTATTTTAAATCAATGAGAACAAGACATGCTACTATTTAAATAAAACCACATTCTAAGCCAAAGCACAGAATATAAAGAGAGGCTAAGGTCAGTATTCTGCCTCTCCTCAGACCTTCTTGGTCGGCACAGAGCAGGAAAAAGTACCCAATAAAAAACAGGAAAAAAAGTTTAAATTTCAGGGCAGACAGATGGCTCAGTGGCAGCCCTGTGCACGGCTATGAAAGATCTGGGTTTAAATGTCCAAGCCTGGCTTCTGCAGCCAGCAGCAACACCAACAGGCCAGAGTTACAGCACGCGCACATACCGATCTCTATAAGAAGCCCTGGTGTCTGGTTCCTGACCAAAAGGAGTGTCACTGTGACGGCTGGGCTGACCAGGTTTTGGGGGGGGGGGGGGGGGGGGGGGGGGGGGGAGAGAAGGTGTACGATAGGAGCTGGAATTTAAAATGACAGAAGGTGCATACCAGTGCAGCTCCAGTACAGGCAGAATCTGGAAGACCACAAGCTGCTAACCTTGAACAGGTGGAAACTGCTGGGTCATAAAAAAAAGTATGCATTTCATAAGATGATATATATTATAATGGATGAAGTACTAAAAAAAAAAAAAAAATTTGAATTAAAGCAGAACAAATGTGCCCAACATATTTGAGTTATTAACTTTAAACATGTTAAAAGTATTTAACATTATTGAAACCAGCTCTAAAAATATTGCAAAAGCCATAAAATGTCACTTAGCTCAAAATCCTAACAAAACAGCCTGTTCAGTATTTCTTGCTGGACACAGTTAGCAAGTTGGGTTTTTCTGGCCTTACTGTTACCGGCCTAAGAACACATGTGTTGTGAAAGATATCTGATACTCAAGGTTGGCAGCTTGCAGGCATCTCGTTGACAGCTACTCTAACAGGAGATCTATTCTTAACCCTCGACATCATCCCCCATTGCACTTCGTTTGATTCCATAATCCACTCCAGCAAGATGCCCTATTACTTTCATCAACCATTAAATTCTTAATTCTGTGCGGCAAAGGGAATTATAAGCAAGCTCAAAAGGTGGGGCCAGCTGCTAACTCAGGGGTAGTGGCACATGGGTCCAAGAGCCAAGCCTACTGACCAGGCCATCTGGGGCGGAAGAGGGACCAATCCCATGGCCGAGGGCTCCCGGCAGAGCACTGGCCGCTTGGAACCGTGGTATGCAGTTATGTGGTTAGGCAAAATAAAAAAAGTTATAAAGGGTTGGGCAACAGAGTTTAGGTACGACACCTCTCTGATGTACTCAAGCCCAGGAAGGGCGGGAAGGCAGCTTCCACCGCTGAAGCACCCCCTGCTGGCCAAAGTAGGGACACAGAAGAGATTGCTTTTCAACCCTCTTGGCCAACGAGGTGCAGGGATAATAAATAAGCATGGGGAGGGGGAAGAAAAGGGAAAAAAAATTGAGATAAAAATTAAAAAATGGGTTTAAACTCTACCATAAAAAAATACAGCCAAAATGAACAGTGCTCGCTCTTCAGATTAATAGTTCACTTTAGGACTGATTCACTTAAGGCTTTTCTCCCATTCTGCATCTACGGTAAAAGTTTAGTGAATCAGGTCCATAGTCTTCAATTACCAAGTATCCTACATTACATTTTTTTTAAACTATGTGCAGAAAAGTACATTTTTAATCCAAGTACCTAACAAGGTGAAAAATACATAAAGAAAAGAAACGGAGATAGGGCTAAAGGCCGTCGCTGTAAATGACCATCTCCAAATAAATATTTTTTTTTATGCAAACTTTAGAACAATGTTTGGACAAATCATTTGAGCTAAGTAGGCTCGTGTCTTTTTTTTTTTCCACTGAACCATGGATTTGCCTTTCAAATACACAGTAAAGCTGTTCACACCATCACACAGAGGTCATCTTGCCCCAATGCCAACTCCAAGCAGAAGACAACTTAACTATGTATTCTGAAAATAAAAAAAACACAAAACTCTTAACAATAGATGGATGGATTCTGGTTATCTGGAATCAAGATTTCTAGAACATGAAGTATTTTTGTACACTCAGTGTTGTGTCACATAACCTCTCGCTCATAATCAAATGTGACCTGCTCTGTAAACCCTTTGGTTGCCAGTACAAGTTACGTATTGCTATCATCAAGTCACTTGATTGGAAAAAGTTCAAAATACCTATGGCAATGCCATTTTTCATTCCTGTTTACCTTAACTCTCCTGTTAAGACTTAGTATGAAAAGAAGGAAATCTGGCGAGGCTTTCACAGCAATGGAATATCCCCTTAGCACTGCTCAGGGTCAAACAAGTTCAAGAAAAGGGATATGCCTTTTTTTTTTTTTTAAAGTATTATTTTTGTCTGCCAGCTTGCTGGAGTCATATTGTCAAATTCCATAGGAAATTGCCTAAACGAAGTTCATTGACGCAGAATTCTCGGGGTGAAACATGAAGGTGCTGACATTTGGGAAAACATCAAGACTGATTTCATGGAATGCTAACTTTGAATTGCGTTTTGTGTGAATGGAGATGTCACATTTATCAATTCATTGCCAAAACATACTGTTTCTGAAAGCCCAGTAACCTTACAAGGAGATCATCTGGCCTGATAAATACCAGTTTCTGGATTCCTAGAGTGGTGAACAAAAAGGCATTCCACTATACGTTTTAAGAAATAATTTTTAAAAAAACAGCCTCTTTTCCCTGCACAGTCCAAAAACAGAGGCCAGGGACTCCGACACTGCCCAACGACTAATGCTTTTAAAATAGTGAATTATATAAATAAGGACATCACTGGATTTTGGCTAAGTGTTACAGAGTGACTTGATACAATCAATTTCAATGCAATTGTAATAAAAATCCACTAGCAAGAAAACTGATCTATGCATGCATACACTAGTGCTAAAATTTCTCCAATTCAATGGTCCTCAAAGATCTCTCAGCCACTCTGTTTTTCAGAATATCCACAGTGAATATACAAGAGATATTTGCATGCATTGCCTCACTTTGTATGCAAATATAACTCACGCATAATCACCGTGGACAACCTAAAAACCAGACTGGTTTAGAGGGAGCCCAAGGGCCAGATTAAGGACCACATTCTAATTAAATTAGTTCATCTAATTTTAGGTTCAATTTCAAATAATAATAAATCATGTTTACATAATCAAGTCAACAGCTTGATTATCCCTTTCATTAGTTATCTATCAAGGTGGCAGTGTTCTAACAATGGAACATTTTGAATGTATCCTGTCTAATTAAAATTATTCACAAATTACATGCACAATAAGAATGTCTAACAAATATAATTCAATTTATGGTACAATAATTTTTAATCATTTGTTTAAAGAGATTGAGATTAAAATTTCACACAATGGTGCATGAAGGCATATAAATATATATATATGGCCATATATATAGCCACAAGCTGATCTACTCTAGTTTCTTATAACCTGCACATATGATATATGTGTGTTTTATGAAATATGTATCTCTTCCCTGCAACATAAGAGCATATGTAGGTTTAATGTACAAATACATCCAATGCATTGAAACCATGTACATCAATGCATTGAACACGCATACTTTTCCTACCTATTTTTTAAATATACATGCATATATTTTACATGCAAAAAAATAGGACTTGCATATATCAGGATATATGCACATAAGTTGGTATATTTAAAAAAATGCATACATCAAGGAAATTACCAGCTTTACCAATTAGTCCACCAGTTTGCCCAGTCCTTCCCCAGGTCACAGAGACTCTCCTGATTCTTCCGCTTTAACCCTCCTGGTTCAGGCAGATCTCCCAACCAAGTCAGTACAACACAATAAACATGTTTAATATCATCATTTACGCCAAATAATTAACCGGTGTAAAATTGCATAGGTAAGTGGCAAATCTACGTTCCTGTCTTTTAAAATAGCAACTTAAGCATGTAACTGTTGTCCCTGCCCCTGAATGCCACTTGACTGACCATTTTTTTATGCATTTATATGTGCACACAAAAGTGAAAATACACGTGTATTCTAGACTTTTATAAAGTATGGAATACATGAGCAGAGGCTACATACATGCGTTTATATTCATTTTTGTGTGTGTGTAACATTTTGAAAATTCACATTATCTGCATCTTAACAACTCAAGAGACCATTGAATAAAAGCTATTAAATCTGTAAAAATAAGAAAGGAAACACAAAAAAACCCTTGGCCAAAATACTTAGCTGCAAGCTACAAACTGAACACACAAGGTCACCTTGTACTGTTATTTTCCATTTGACATTCTATCAGGTCCAAATTCAGAAAATGGATTTTATAATAGCCAGTTGTTGAATATTATCTCATCCCTTAGCAGGAGTCATACAAAAACAAAGAAGTATCCTGCAACAGGACAGATGGACTTGGAGGACACCGTCCCTCAGGGACTGTAGAGGTTTCATTCCTTGCAAGAGTTTGCTCAACTGCTTCATTATTTACTGGGCAACAGCATTAACAGTTCCTGGGTGTTCACTCTTGAGAAAGATCAACACTGTCTACAGATCTGCTGTACATCTCAATATTCAGCACCAGATCTTTTAAAACTTGGAAAAAGCATGTATTATAAAAACAGGGCAATTATGCATGCAACCCATGCTACAGAATACTTTTTTTTTTATATATATATATATATTATTTTTTTTTTTTTATTATTATTATTTATTTATTTTTTTAATAAAGACATGCAGCTGGGACGGTGTGTGGATGCCGCTGATAACCTGGCACTGTGTTCGGAGCCTGGGGAGGGGGCCAGGAAAGCATGCTTACCTCCCCTGGTACCAAGTGCAGGGTGAGTACCCCCGATGCATACATTGGTGTCACGTCTCTTATCAGTGTGATGGTGATGCTGACCTGGTGAAATCACTGCCGACAAGGACTTGCACAGAGGCAGCAGGGGAGGATTGGAGAGCCTTGGGAGGGGGGCGCTGTATCAAAGCAGGATCAACCAGGTTAGGGGCAAGCAGCTACAGAGTGGGGGGGGGGGGGGGGATCCTTGCTTTGAAAGCCCGATTGGACTGTCTAAACTGGGGGGATGGCCTGGGGTGGAGCTGGCAGCATGAGAGGCTAGGCAGGGTTTGGCCCATTTGCCAACACTTTTGCTTCTGCTCCTCCTGCTGTTGCAGGCTCCTCAACCCACCCTGTCACCCAAAAGTCCATAAGTATTCAAGCCAGAGTCTTGATTAGTTTGAACTCTTGCTGTTATGTAGTGGGCATGCAACTATTGCCTTATGTTTGTTAATTATGCTTATGTTGCAGCTGGGTGACGGTGCCTAAGCCAGGAGGAGAGGTTTCTGACTGGAGGCGGTGCATGGTAGGCAGTTATCTAGTTGGCTATCTGCGAAGGCTGAGCCATCTGTCACCAGGGCTGGGATGGCCCCAGTGTGGTTAGCAGACCGAATGCTCCGTTCAGTTGGGCAGTCACCTTGCTTGGCTGCAGCGGGTGACTGGAAATGCTCGCTGAGGATACCTTGCTGAAGGACAGAGCCTTGCTTGGCGGTGGCTGGCCCCAGGGTCCGTAGAGGACGCATTGCCTCCCAATGGGCATCATAGTACAGTTACCTGTTATGGCTAGGGTACCTAGGTCTTTACTGTATATTTGTTATGCAATGAAGCTGCATCCATATATGTATCCCATTGGAATGTCCCTCTTGCATTTATTTGACTGGTGCTTCTGTAGCGGCATGCCATTCCCCCCCCCCCCCCCCCCCACTCCCACCCCTGTTGTGATGGAATTATCACAGCGGCACAGGTTATGAACAATTCAGCATTCAACACACACTAAACAGATGTCAGAAACACAGGGAGCAAGTATCAGCAACATAGGTAGCCCCATCTTACCCAGCTTTGCTACAGCTGGCTAAGTTTAGGATAATTTTCAGCTACAACTTAGCTGGCTATCAGGTCTATACTGTAAAGTGCGGTTGGAGATTCTTTGTCTGCAACTCGCTGTGGGCGCACAATTGGGACGCGTAAAGCGATCCTGCGATACAGTCTCCAGTTTCACTCATCCTTAGCGCTTCTTGAAACCAACGCATAACCCTTTCCGCACGCAGCATGTATATCATATGTAAATTAACGAATTAGCTGTATAATGAAGGAATTAGCTATTCCCTCCCGATACTTTGACGCGCGCTCCGATTATCTCCTTTGTAACCCGCTATTTTGCCGCGTCCTTAGCCTGTTAGTTTACCGCCTACCCTCTACCTGGTGTTAGTCCTGCACCATGGACGACCTCCATATATACTAACCCGCTTTCAAACTGCATTCAGCCCTTCTTTTTGCATGAACGATGCTGCACGGAACTCCAATTGCATTAGTTATTTGCTTTAAAAAATTATTTCACCCCGCATGTTCCGTATGGGAGCTGACAGCGGCTTACAAAAAAAATTACAGTTCTCATAAAATGCTAATTTTTTTTGTAAGCCGCTGTCAGCTCCCATACGGAACATGCGGGGTGAAATAATTATATATATATATATATATATGTTTCTGGGAGGGGAGAGGTAGCTGAGGCAAACATACAGGTCGATACTCTAAGGCCGCGGTAGAAAGAGTGCGGCAGTGCCAGGCGCGAGCACGGGTTGGACGCGGCTTGCATTTGCAAACAATTTGAATAGAGTATCGAGCAGTATGTGAAGAGAACTGTGCGTGCAGGGAACGAGGGTGCGCCTGGCACTGCTGCACTCTTTCTACCGCGGCCTTAGAGTATCGACCTGTATGTTTGCCTCAGCTACCTCTCCCCTCCCAGAAACATCCCTCCCTGCCTCCCCCACCCCCTACAAATCCTGATCACAAATTGAAACCTCCTCTTGGATTCAGACTTCTTTCCCTCCCACTTCCCAAACCCCTTACACCTCTAAGACACATTTGACCCCTCCCAACTCACCTCAGAAGCAGGTGGTGGCATGCTTACCTCCTCCCTGTTCCAGCACAGAGTTACAGTTGCCACAGGTAGGAAGTGCTACATGTATACAACTGCTTAATTGTACAATCACTGATTTAAAAAAACAAACGCTTTCTTTAATTTGTTTTAAAATAGACTAGTCTGGAATGTCCCTTAGTTCTAGGACTATTTAGAAGAGTAAATAACTGTTCCATATTAACTTGCTCCATTCAGGATTTTATAAACCTTTATAATCTCTCCCCACCTTCTCTTCTGGCAGAAGAGCCCTAACCTGTTTAGCCTTTCAACATAGGGGAGTTGTTTATCCCTTTATCATTTTTGTTACCCTTCTCTGTAGCTTTTCAATTTCTGAGATATATATATATATATATATAATTAATTAATTTTTTTTTAAGTTGAGGTGACCAGAACTGCACACAATCTCCAACTTTACTTATCCCAGTTATTGTAGTGGCCATCCTCAACTAAGGTCAATGCATCAGGAATCCTTGCAAAATTTTGCAATCATGGACCCTAAATCCAGCCACTGGGCATTGCCGTTGCGCAAGGATCAAATCCCTCTCCCACCCAGGTGTTTGTGAATGCTACTTCCCCAGCATCCCCAACCAGCTCAGAAAGCAGAAGACCTAAGCCAGGTATCTGCCACTGCGCCACCTAGCCAACCCTGCACCCTAGATCTATTCAGAGGCATTATGACATTCTCCATTTTATTCTCCATTCCTTTTCAAATAACTCCTAAGATTCTATTTGCTTTATTGACCGCAACTGCGCACTGAGCTGAGGATGTCAATGTGCTGTCCACAGTTACTCCAAGATCTTCTTTCTGGGGGGGGGCATCTCCTAACGTGGATGCCAGCATTGTGTATACAGTATATACCCAGGAGGACTTTCCCTTTTGTGCATCACTTTTGCACTTGTCCACAGAGTGGATGAGTCATATTGGTCTTGGTCTGCGGTCATTTACTATGTTATATTACTTAGGGGGCGTGCATTTGTTTTCTAAAAAAAAAATGGAAAAAAATGCAATGAACAACATTTAGTTTGAAAACAAAATGAAAAACCCATTGAAATGTCTTTGCTTTTCGTTTCAGAATTCCACCACTTCCAACTCCATCTACCTAGCATATAAAAATTAAAAAGATGAATCCACCCCAATCTAGCTTCCCTATCCATAGGGTTTGAGTAGCCCAAATGGGGCAGAACTGATCCTTAGTGACTATTTTCAAATGGCGACCCAGCAACGTAGGAGGAACTGGAAACTGCTCCTGCCCCATTTAGACTACTGGAACCTCAAGGATGAGAAAAGCTACTTTGGGAAGAGGGGGAAGATGAATTCAATTTTTTTAATTTTTGCACACTGGGAGGGGGTCTGTGAGAAAAAAACTGGATAGGAGCCTGACTTATCATTTTTTTGTTTTGCTTTCTAGGTTTTCTGTTCCTTTGATGTTTCATTTGCAAAAAGGAAAATGGACCAAAATAAATAAAACAAAAAGAAAAACCTATAAAAAGTAAAGTGTTTTCTGTGCACATCTTCAATGTTCTTATTAAATTTTATCTGTCATTTAAATGTCCAGTTCCCTAGTCTTGCAAGTTCCTCCTGCAATAATTCCTAGTCTGCTTGTGTTTTAACTACTTTGAATAGTTTTGTCTCATCTGCATATTCAATCACCTCAATCACTGTTCCCTTTTTCAGATTAATGAACAACATTTCATATTTCTAGATCACTTTCCAATATTATCTCAAGCCAATTTATAACATTTTCATATATAATTTTCCATGCATTACCTCCATTGTATGGCAATAGATTTCATACATATTCATTGTGAAAATCCTGAAAACCCAACTGGGTTGAGGACCTTGATGACCAAGTTTTTGGACCCCTGATCTAGCTTCAGGGAAACAGAAGACTTGGAACCTGATTAAGTCAGCTTCCAAAAAATACAAATCCACAAAAAAAAACCCAAAAACAAAAAACACAATCCACAGTAAAGTAGCTGCAAGAAAATAATGGGAAACCTAAAAAAATTGAAGCAAAATATTAAAATTGTGTAATTTGTGATATTTTTTTTGAAGCTATGATGGTAATATCTCTGTTGATTCTCTTAGTTAGACCAAGCACAATCCTAATACTTAATTGTATTCTTTCACTAGCAACCAGTCTAGCAATAACCTTATATACTATAGTCATGATTGATGGTCTGTGTTTTATGTGTAACTAAGTCCCCGGTCCCCCCCCCCCGTTTAGTGCTTTATCCTTCACTAAGGGATGGTATGGGTCCAGGTTCAGTCCAGACAGGGAGGAAGAATAATCTTCCAGGGCCTCTGGTGTGTCTATCCACTTTTCAATCTCAATGCACACACAGGAGGTGGAAGGACCTCCAACAGGTGCCAAACAGTCCACAGACAGAGCAATGAAGAAAAAGCCAAAGGGCATATAAGAACTAGATCCTCACCAAAGCCCAGCTATACAGTTCAATCACAAAAAAAGAGTAGGAAACTCAGGGAAAAAATAAAATAGTCTTTACTGTTACAAAAATCCAGGCCACAATATAAAAAATAGCATAAAAATGCTATTTTTATGCTATTTTTAACGCACAATAAAGCTCTGGAATTTGTTGCCAGAGGATGTGGTTAGTGCAGTTAGTGTAGCTGGGTTCAAAAAAGGTTTGGATAAGTTCTTGGAGGAGAAGTCCATTAATGGCTATTAATCAATTTTACTTAGGGAATAGCCACTGCTATTAATTGCATCAGTAGCATGGGATATTCTTAGTGTTTGGGTAATTGCCAGGTCCTTGTGGCCTGGTTTTGGCCTCTGTTGGAAACAGGATGCTGGGCTTGATGGACCCTTGGTCTGACCCAGCATGGCAATTTCTTATGTTCTTAATAGCACTGGAGATTGTCAATTTGTCCATCTTAGGTGTTACCTCCCTTCTCACTTCCCTTGCACTATTATCCATGGGGAAAAACTGGAATGGTATTCCAGCATAAAGTCAATCACAAAACAGAAGAAAATCCCCAAGCACAAAAACTTCAACTGGTCCAAGTTTTAACTATTCTTCAGGCTGAAAAAAAAACAACTGTATCACACTGTCTCAATGGGATGAAACCCTTTGAGTCCTTGTATCAAAATATAGTCTTCCCCTTGCTTCTTCAGGTCACTCAGGCAACAAGATCCTTGCCCCAATCCTCTGGGATACTGGGGATAAGCCCTTCCCTTCAAGCTGGTCAAGTCAAAGTCCAAAGTATCTTTTATCCAAATATCCTTCAAAACATTCGGCTATTGTCCTTTGACTCCCTGTAGAAAGTCCCAATTTCCTCTCTCCTCCAAGCAGATCCTAAAGCTCTGCCAGATAGTTGAAATCCTGAAGGGATCATTAACTTCCCTTTCCACTACTACCTACAATCTACTGCTTCCTTGAGATTTTGGGGAAATCTGTCTCCAGCCCTCTGAAGTTCTGATGCTCCTGGGAAATCTAACACATAGGGAGGAACAAAAAACAAACCCCTCCTACAACTACTAAATATCCAAATTGCAAGGGAAATATTTATGACAGCTTGGACCCCTGTCACATATGTAAAAGCATGAAACTCAACAAATGTACATTTAGTACAAATGCATGTTTTGTGGGAAACAAGATCAATGTGAGAGAAAAGATGAATTTAGCTGCTAGGAAGTCTGTCAAAATCCTCTAAAACAAATTCTGGAGAATGTCTAATCTTAAAAAATATACATACACACACATACATATACACACACACACACACGCGCGCGCACGCATGTGCACTCATTTTACAATTAGCCTGTATGCGTATAAGATATCCATTTTGGTTTTGTCTATCTTTAGCTATTTTGGAGCTGGACATTATTAATCTTGAAATGCTATTACAATCCATCTTTTGTTGAAGAAAAATATTTTTGTGCTCCCCTGTATCATTAACTAAACTAGAACATTTAATGTTCAACAGGATTATAATACTAACAATTTATCAAACAGAGATGTGCTATAGATTTTAAAATGACAGTGAAAAGAACTTGTTTCTGAATTTTAATGTACACCAAATCATTTTAACACATGCTAAAACGCAGAAAAAAATACAAAAAGTAATCAAAATTAACATTTTTCCCATGCATATCCCTATTATCAAAAGTAAAAAAAAATAATAATAAGATTCAGCCAAACACATGCAAGTCTGCCTTTAGGAGGAGTAGGGATATGGAGAGCCTAAAGGATGATCATTCAGATGCAAAGCATATTGATCTCTGCTCATTCCTCATTTCCTCTGAATCTTCACTCCTAAAAACATGACATACCGCAAAGCTTTGCCCCATTATAGGAGGTTCACGCCACCCTAGAGGAAGTTGGGTATAAATAAAATCTACTACCTACTGTTTTATCACCACTTGCAAATGAAAGCTTCCCTGGGAGGAGTGGTGAAGAGAATTTAATTGATTCACAGCTTGCAGACCTAAACACAACTTCAAAGCCATGCAGGGCCCTTATGTGCAAGGAATCTTTACTCATGGAGATAAAACTGGCAATTCAGAAAGAGTAGCAGAGATCATTTTTTTACAAGACGAATGAGAAAGGGGTTGGTTTCTTTCATTCTTAAAAAAAAAAAAAAAAAAGGAAAGAAAAGCTGGAGAGCGCACATACAAATACTGGTTTAGGAAGCATTGTTTAGTTTTTTGTTTTTATTTATTTATTTATTTAGACAAAATCACATTTTTAAACTATCATATAAAGTATTTTAAAAAGAGAACAAAGATAAATTTCATTACTTAAATTCTATCACTTTTTATCGCTTATGGCAACCTGCCCAGGCCACATCATCATAAAACAAAAGTGAAATAAAAGCACTAAAAATGATGGAGTATTCTACATTTTTTTATTTGGTTCTCTCTAGAATGAATTATGGAAGGAAAGCCTAAAAAAAAAAAAAAAAGGAATAAAAATGAGATCTCTCAAATTTATTATTGGCATTTTGAGATTAGAGCAAGCACTTCATATCCAGTTATTATAATTTATTTTAAATACTGTGCTTATAAAGCAAAATGTAAGGTATTTGAGTAACTGTTGATGGTGTGAAGCTATGTTTCAAAATAAAAGAATATGAGTACAGTCTTTCCTAAATTGCATCATGAACTTCAAATTGTTGCAACTGTGTGGTGGATGAGAGACAAAATTGCAGGGAATAATTGTTTGGGGTTTTTTTTTTTTTGGGGGGGGGTTACATCAATCCTACTTAAAATTGCAATTTTGCAGAAATTGCAGATCCTGCAGTATTAAGCCTCAACCATCACAATTTGAGTTTTAGATATAAGATAATGCATCCATGAAGATAAAACCAAAATAGAAAGCCTGAGAAGCAGGTGAGCCCATGTTATAAAAATCGGGGGTCAGCGCACAATTGTGCACCCTGCGTGCGCCGATGCCCATGGCCTTCACCCATTCCCTCCCAGGCCGCTCCGATTTCAGTGAGGCTTGGGAGGAAACTTCCTAACCCCCTAACCTAACCTCCCTTCCCCTAACCCTACTACCCCCTAGCCCTATCCTAACCCCCCCCCCCTGACCTTTATTTACCTGTTGCACGCGCCAGCAGCCTGCCGGTGCGCAATCTTCCAACACAGCGGCAAATGGCCGCTGTGCTGGAGGCTTCAGGCCGCACCCCCTCTCCTTTTTCAAAGCCTCGGGACATATGAGAGTCCCTGGGCTATAGGCTCGGCGTGCGTAGGCTTTTGAGATTTTAGCAATTTGATTACACCATCTTTGGGAAAGTGCATTTCTTATATTTTTGTATTTTGCTCTTTCTTCAGTATTCCACTGTTCAAAGTCTAGTTTCTCAAGCTTTCTATTTTGGTTTTATCTTCATGTTTCTGTTTCTAGTTTGTACTCTTATTTCCATATTAGGTAAAGGTCGGTCTCTGTTTTGTATGTATGTTTTGTTCTGAAGTGTGGTATTTCGGCTCGCATGTAGTTTCTCTGTAGCAGTCCAGCTTGTTCTGTAATGTTCTAGGGCCTGGTGTAGTATTTACATTGCTGCTTTTTCATAAGGTTGCTGTTATTTGAATCCTGAGAGTCTATGACTGTATGATATGACAAGGTTCTAGCTGTCTCTTTGCAAGAGTTTGTATTACTTCACAAAATAGCAGAGGAGAGATATTTTTTGTTGAGGTGACACCAGAATTTGAATATTTATTTTCATGTTAGTTGTAATGTGAATTGACTTGCTCTGCACCTGTTCTGATTAATGATATTGTATTGTAGTTCTGATGATTTCTGGCATTCTGCAAAGAGGATTAATGAAAGAATACATTAATTTTTGCTTTATTGCATGATTGATTGGATCTGATTGTTTTCTTTGCTTTTTACAGAATATGCTTGTGCATTTATAAACTGCAATAAATATAAAATAAATAAATATAGATTAATAAAGAATTTTTAATGCTGGTAAGTGCTTGAAACAATTGAGGTAAAATGTTTTAAAAGTTTCACACATGATGCATAATGTCTGTTGCAAACTACTTAGAAAGCCATTGTAGGGTGTAATATATGGCATTATTTATCAATAAGAATACAACTAGTAGGTCTCAGACCTGCATGCCTACCACCCACCCATGTTAACCTTGTGTCCACCCAAAAAATCAATTCTGGCTATGCCACTGATGTGGAAGCTGTGACCTCTTTCACTAAGCCAAGGCAGTGGCAGGTGGCAAATTTTAGGTACCCAGGTGACCTGCTGCCTGGGATTTTTCCAGCCCGGTTTATAAGTAATGGTCAGAAATTTAAACCTGGGATGAAACGATACTGGAAATCAGTGCCAGGACTACTTCAGCACAGCACAGATGACATCCAATCTCAGGCAGAGCAGTAAAACAGCCTACTGCAATATTAAAAGGTGTGACAACATCCAAGACACTGCCCTACAAGACAACTGAAGAGAAACTGGTGTGAGAAAGAATGAGGGAAGGATCACATGTTTGCAAAGGAATGATATGTACAGCCAAAAAAAAGAAAAAGTCAATGAGAGCTTCCAGAGAGTCTAGACAAAGCAAAAGGTCCAAGGACCAAACTCTGTGGAAAAAACAAAGATACAGGGGAATGGGTAGAAAAAGAATAATTAACCAGAATTTTAAAGCAGAGATTAGAGAAATTTTAAAAAAGTAAATTGGAGTCTGACAGAACCAATGAGTTGAAGAGAAACAGAGAAAATAATTTAATGTAAGATATTTCAGTAACTACTGGAAGTGTGAAATTATGTTTCGAAAAGAAGATTTATGTATGTGGTATGATATGAGTAAGGACTTTTCCTAAACTGCAGCATGAGCTTCAAAGTTGCAATTTAGTTACCCGGCCAAAGATTAAAAAAATCGTAGGAAATAGCTTTTTTTTTTTTTTTTTTTTTTTTTTTAAATCAGACCTAGTTAAATTGCAAAGAATCAGTTGGGTTCACAGTGTCAAAAGTGATCAATAGATCCAGAAGGCGAGCAGCTTTCAAGCGAGAAACTGTAGATAAATAAAGATGGCTCAATAAGTGAAGGGGAAGTTTCTGCAGAAAGAGAATCTAAACCCAAACTGAAGAGAGTCAGCAGAATCAGGTCGACAAAAGAAAAAAAAAAAGTCGAGAGTATGGTGATAAACCTGGCCCCTTATGAATTTTCGAGAGGAAAGGAAGAAGAGAGATAGGCCCATAGTTAGAAACAAACCAGGATCCAAAGGATTCTTTATTATCAGGGCTCTCTCGAGGAAGAGTGCAAGAGAAAGACTAATGGACTGAATGTTTTCTTCCCACAAAACGTACCTCCAAGGGCTTTAGGTTTTCAGGATTATTAATTAGGTCCATCTGCAAGCAAAAGGCTTTTTCTGCAGCTGCCAATATAACTGTAGTAGTTAGCAGCAGTCGTTTTCACAGTTTTGAGGTGAAAATTCTTTATAACTATAGCTGTCTGCAGGAAGGTGGTGCTGCCAGCAGCAGGGGGGGGGGGGGGGATCCTCTATCAGGATCCTAAGATTGCCAAAATAGTAATCCCCCAAAATACAGAGCCCTAATTACTCACCCAACAGTCTGGCCATTTAGCTAGGCAGGGTGAAGATATTGGGTGATCAGATTGGTCATTTTGGGCCAAACACACTTCACTTTTGTGAAAAACAGTACTGACTTAATCTTTCATTTATCTGTGCCAGAACTCATGGCTTAAACAAGTAATACAAGTAAACACAGTTTTCTTTTTTTGTAATATATGTGCTTTTTTTTCTTTTTTTTAAATAATTTATTTTCTCCAAATTCAAATTCTTTATTCTAATTTCCTTAATCTTTGCCTGAATTCGATTCAACACCACATGCAAGCAGCCAAATCCATCTTTAAAAAAAAATTGCTGAATTATAAAAATAGTTTTACATCAGACTGTCCGTACTTCATTAATAAATGGTTACCACAAATGATAAAATAAACGTGGCTCTAATTCTAGTTTATTTTTTGTCTGGATAAAAATAGCGTGGTGTGTATTTTCTAGCAGAGAATGTCTGAAGAGGGATGCTACAATGGCAAAACAAGTCAGAGTTTAAAGACCAGAATAAACCTTCAAAAAGGCACAAGATTACACATCACACATAAGAGCAGAGCATCAGCTTGGAGGGAGAACATTTTGCCAGGCCAGATCACTGGAGTCAATGTCCTTATGATCAGGAATACCAGAAAGGGGACTCCAGAACTAGCCAAGATAAGACATTCAGAATTAAAGGGAGAAGTTTGGGTTTTTTTGTTGTTTTTTTTAAATGTATGCAGGGCAGCCCTGTCTGCGATGCACGCTCCCTCATCCCCAATCAAAAAGTTATTCTCCTCCCCCCTCAAAAGCCTCCCGAACCTCAGAGTGCCCCAAAAACAACCCCCAGTAGGAATACTCACTCTTTATTGCTGGCTCAGTTCCATAATTTGTCTGACAGGAGTGCTGGTGGCCCATGCTACTGAGCTGGAGGGAGGGAAGAGTAAGTCCTCCAGCTGGCCAGGTTGTAGGGTGAGTTTTTGGGAGGTTCTACAGAGGGTAATATTTTTCAGAAGGGAGTGACGGAAGGAGAGGCTCTGCAGACGAGGGGGGATAGGGGTGGTGGCCTCCCCCAGCACTTGGATTTGGCCAGCCAAGTCAGGCAGCTGGCGCTGAAAACCAGCGTTAGCCGCCTAACCTTCTCCCTGTGACCTAGCTGTGCTCCATGGTCCACCCAGAATTTGGAGCAGCTAAAATTTAGCCGCTTAGTGAAAATGGAGGCGGATACATTTTCAACGGCTTTGAAGAGATGGCTATGTCCTTAGCTTTGATGTAAGCTGGCTAGATAGATTTATTTGAAAATTAACCCTTTAATACAATAACCTCTTTTTTTCTGCTCCACATTTTGATATGTCAATACACTTATCTTTATGGTGTTATAAAAACAAACAAAAAAAACAACCAACCATATACTGAGAAGATTCAATGCATTCAGCTCCATATTCAAATTGTAGTCTAAGGGGTGAATTTTCAAAACGTTACACGTGTAAGTAGCCTCCACTCACGTATTCCATGTTTTATAAAAGTCGAAAATACGTGCACATTCTCATTTTTGCGAGCACATATACACGCGTAGAAAAGGGAAGGTCTGGGGCGTTCCACGGCGGAGACAACATTTACACACATAGGGGTAGTTTTTAAAAGTTGCGCGCACTGATTTTATAACACGCGCATGCCGGCGCACACGTTATAAAATCAGGTGGCTGCGCATACAGATGTGCAGGATTTTACAATCCGTGCACGCATCTGTGGGCAGCACGCGCAAGGGGGTGTGTGAAATTTTGCAAATTACACGCGGCGATGAAATCGGGCCTTCCCCCCTTCCCTCCCAAATTAACGAGTGGACTAGTTGAGAACTTCCTTACCCCCCCCCCCCCCACCCTCTAAACCTTTCCTATCTATCCTACTTTTTTTTTTTTTGTTTTGCAACTTACTTCACGGCCGGAGCTGAAGTAAGCTTTGCGTGCCGGCTGGCTGCTGGTGCGCGAGTCATTGGGACAGCGTAAATAAGCGAAGAATCAAACATTTCATCCACTGTGAATGTGCATGCAACAAAAATCACAGGCATATGAAGATACCCAGTCATCATCTTTTTGTACTTTTACTACCATCTGTGGAGGCAGGAAGATAATTAGAACGCTTTTAAACATCAACAGCAACCTCAAGTTGCACATTGCCATTAAAGAGGGGCCAATGGCCCATTTTCAATGACATGGTGCCCTCCCCCACTCCTCTCCCACAGCTCAAGGAATGCAGTAAAAATAAATGGACAACCTCAGCCTGCCCCGAATTGTGCAACTAATTTACAAGAAGGCAGATAGACTAGACGCAACTTAAAAAAATAAAAATAAAAGGCCTCAGATCTGCTCTTGCTGCTAAATAAATTGAAAGCTGATGTTACAAGATTTTCCCTCTTTTACAATTTTCAAATAATTTCTGGAATTACAGCAGATGAATGTAGAACACACGTTAGGGTTCAAATTAGTTGCCTGTATTATGTGTATTAGATAAAGTAGATGAACAATCTGTGTTACTCTTTTGTAAGGTATTCATTACATTAGAAAATAACCATCTTCAATAAAATGCAACATTTTTACCAGCCAATCAGCAGCAGGTTCCACAGAAAAGAACCTGATAGACTTCTTAGAGGAAAGAATAGTCAAATTTGGTTTTTTCAAACTTAATTTGTATTTAACTTTCATTTTATATGAGCTGTAATCTTCTTAGTTGTCCAAACATCCAGAAATGCTCTTCACTTCCTTTAGGACTTGCCCTTGGCTTAGCCTAATCAAATCAAGAAAAACTGCAATAACCTCATGAGTGATACCTGAAAAAAGCTTTAGAGAAAAGTCAAATTAATTGTCTGACAAACTGTGGTGTTTTTAGGATTCTTAGCTGCATTTGTTTTTATGTATCCCATTTTGGTTGCATGCCATAAGTTGTTAATTATGACATTATTGAATTTTACTTTCATTTATTGTTTTATGCTTTTATACTTCTGTATTTATTGCTGTATTGGTTTGCAATGATTGCTATGTATTGACTATATGCATTGACTGTACCAAGCTTTGATCATTTATTGTAAAGTCATGCCATAAACAAACTCTTAAGAGCCTTGTGAACCTGCTATTTGAATATTATTTTTATTCTACAACACAAGGCAGATTACTGTTGTACTTTGCTCTTATGCTGGCGTCCTTTTCCCCATTACATCATTATTTCATTTTTCAAGTTACCCTTAGTGTCTGCTTATACACAGTTTTCTAGAGTATATATAAAAGCCAGGTAAGCATGTGTGGAACATTTAAGATCACATGAGAACCAGGCGAATTTCAGCCTGCTTTGAATTTAACAGAATTTTCTAAATTTCCCCCTAGATTAATCTACATTTCCCCAGTGAATCTGGGAAAATTTTGACTAAATCCAATGCGAGTTCACCACAGTCTCACCAGCTCGCAGGAATCTGTCCAATATGGACAGATTTTCTGATTCAGTTAGCTATTTTTGTTTTAATTTGTCTTTGAGTTTCAAGGAAACAGAGGGTCCACCCAAGAATTAATTCAGCCCGCTTTCCAGAATGTGTGTGCACATTGCTGAGGGTGAGTTGTGATTGGAACTAAGGGGCCAATGTAATAAAACCCATGCTAAAATTGGAGTTAGATTTTAGCATGGGTTTTATTTAACGAGCGTGTTAAAAATAGTGGTCCCTGCAGGATGCAGAAAGCTAATGGCATGCAAAAGAGACCAGGAGTAAAAAATCATGCTACACTGAAAAAAAAAAGTGGATCTGGGTCCAGGAAGTTCTCCTTCCCTTCCCTCTCACCTTAAATAATAAATCAGTCCGAGAGGAACTCTCACCCTCTGGAATCTCTTTCTACTCATTAATAAAACAGTGGGAGCTCTCCAAATCACCCCCCCCTCCACACACAGACACCCAGGAACCCCATCCAAAGACTACCTTACCTCCTCTGGCAAGGCTATTCCCTCCCTGGCAGCTGATTGGTCCTTCCACTGTCACATGTTAGCGAAAGGACTAATCCCCTTTCAAAATTCTGAAAGAGCAGCCTTCTGAAAGGGTATTGGTTCTTTCACTGACAGCTGACCAATCTGCAGACAGTGAAGGAGTGGATAAATTAATATTAAGGGCGCATCTGGAGAGAGATTTAAAAAGAAACAGTACAACAAGGGAAAAAGAAAGATAATTAACTATGCCAAAGCATTTTTCCCCACTGATTTTATCCCATTGTTGCTCATTATAACAAATACTCAAATTCTTGGGAAAAATAAAATAAAAACTGAAAACAAAGGTCCCTAAATATAGTGCATCTGGATTTTCAAAAGGCATTTGAAAGTTCCTCATGCGAGACTCCTCAGTAAATTAAAGTGTCTTTGGAAAGGAGGCAATATCTTATTGTGGATTGATAATAGGTTAAATGAAAGGAAACTGTCAGTTTTCCCAAAGGAGAAAGGCGAATAGTGGAGAGCTCCAGGGATCTATGCTGGCACCAGTGCTGTCTTTCATTTTCATAAATGATCTGGAAAAGGGGGTAACTAGTGAGGTGATCAAATTTGCACAAAATTATTCAACACAAAATTATTCAAAGTAGGTAAAAACATGAGCAGCTTGTGAGGAATTGCAGAAGGATCTTGTGAGATTGGTAGATGGACACACAAATGTCCGCATTAAATTTCATCTGCCAAGTGCAAACTAATGTACATAGGATTTTTTCCATAATGCTGGGTGTCACTGTTTAGCAAAATGGTCTTGGAGTCCTTGTAGATAATACACTGAAATCTTCAGCTCAACTTTGAGGCAGCAGCCAAAAAGAGCTCAAGAATGTTAGGAATTATTTGGAAAAGAATAGTAAACAAAACTGGGAATATAATATCCCCTTTTATCAATGCTTAGTACAACTTCACTTCAAGTAATGTGTTCAGTACTGGTCGGCACATCTCCAAAAAGATACAGCAGGAACTAGAAAGTTCAGAGAAGGGAAAGAGACACGGTAAAGGGGATTAACCAGAATCACAGCATGTGTAGCTATCAACAGTTTTCTGATTTGTTTTTTTATTTTTAAAGAATTGCCAGACCAAATTTTCCAGGCGTGCAAATTTCTCACAGAGTCTATAACTAGTTCAATTATTTCCAGTTCACACGGTCGTAGAGCTAGGGTAATTATAAATCACATCACATTTTGTTTGCAAAAATGCATACATCAAGAGATCAGCAGAACATAAAAGATATGAGGAGTGCAAATCCTAAATTAAAAATTAACACTGCAAAATGACATGATAAATGGGGCAACAGAGAAAAATACCGTAAATAAAATTGATTTCTCCCATGTGGCAATTCATAGCATTCTATTCTGAGGACAAAAAAAAACCCTCTCCTTTAACTGTTTATTTAAACTAATATAATGGGACAGCTTTTAAATATTAGCCAACATTTCTTATCAGTTCCCATCGTAAAAATATAAATTAGAAGGGAAATGCCTGTGAAAATGTCTCCTTATGTGCAGGATGCAACTTTTTTTTTTTTTTTTAAACATACGCTAGTTAACATGTAAATGGCTCTTTGCACATAATGCATACCGCAGGGGTAATATTCGGGCTGAACACGATAAACACAGGACAAAGTATTCCAGCAATTAAATTTATAAGACAATCAAATTAAATGTTTGGCCATAGAGATACAGCCAAGTCCTTCTCTATGGTCATTTCAGCTGCAGACTTTAGAATTTGAAGCCTATTAACTGTACTTTGTTTACCATAAAGACCGAAAGCAAGAATACAGTCATCTAGTTTAATTGTGGGGGAGGTAGAGGATAGACTAATGTGTGTGAAGTGCTATGGAGACTTCTGCATTTACCTTGCAAGCCCTGACCAAACAGGATAATGGCCTGCATCTCCCAAGGTAGGTAGTCTGAATTGACCAATCAGAATGTAAGGCTTTGCCCCTCCCCCCTCCCAAATGATGGCCACCCATTGTAGGCAAATCTCTCTCATGCATATTCATTGTGGATCTCCTGAAAACCTGGCCTGTTTGTGACTCTCCAGGATCGGAGTTGGCCACCCCTGTTTTAGGGCTATAGGACAAATGAAAACCATATAGTGCCAGCCCTACGTGGAAGGCTGCACACAGTCCGGTGGGTGAAACATGGTCAGTTTTTGTAGTACTATGGAGCAGTGTGTCTTGCGAGAAAAAGGTAACTATGCACATTTGTTCCTTCAGAAAGCATGGATATGATCTTTCTGTACCACTGGCAAACTGCCATCTGAGCTGACTAATGAGAGCTGGGTAGCTTAATAAAGAGACCAGAGACCACCTGCTCCGAGAAATACTGCTGCAAAAAACAGGTGCAGATGCTAAAAAGTGACCAGTTGTTGAAGTGATAAACATACAACATCTGGCCCAATGGCAATGCTGATCACCTCTGATCTGCAGCTCTAGCGCTGAAAAACGAAACACGCATAGCTAACTATGACACTTGCACTTGCTTTTTCTGTGGGGAGAGTTTTGCTGGGGAAAGAAAACACACACATGCAAACATTTGAAAATGCCATCTATGCATGTACTTTTTCTTCCTTCAATCTAAATAGCCCCCCACCCCCACACAGAATGCCTCCCCCCTCCCAGTGTAGCTACAAGTCTCTTGAATCACCGAACAATGCGCTGACTTTTAGCCACATAGAGGAAGTGCAATTTTCAGAAAGACCATCAACGCAAGTAAAACGTTTTTTTCTTGTCCTCCCCATGTTATACTCACAGACACACAAATATTAAGAAACTGGGTTTGCACTTCTGACATCAGTATGAATTTGGTGGGAAAAAGTAAATCTTTCCAAAAAGATTTCCTCAGCCTCATGCCCAGAACAAAATTAATATGACCAGTGTGTTAACCTACAGCACGATTCCCCTTAGTAGTATCAACAAAAAAATGCAATCACACAGTATGGTTCAGTGTCAGCAATTAATGCGCTATGTACTAAAGACATTATTTCCTAGCAAAGTCTTCTATACAGTAAGCTGATTTCATGAAAAAAATGTAACCATCCAACAGCAGAACTGGTCAGCAAGACAGCGGTTTACCTTGTGTAGCAATCCTCTACTGTCCATTAAGCATGTGAGAAATGTCAGATTAAAGGGTGCTAATCATGTCAGCAGGAGTACAGACATGAGAATGTGGTGTGCCACAGGGATCGGTTCTTTTCAACATTTTTTGTGAGCAACATTGCGGAAGGATTGTCAAGAAAGGTTTGCCTGTATGCCCATGATGGCAAAGTCTGCAACAGGGTAGACAGCCAGAAAAATGCAGAAAACATAAGGGATCTAGCGAAGATCGAGGAATGGACTAGGGCATGACAGCTAAGATTTAATGCTAAAAAATGCATTTAGGATGCAAAAATGAATTATGGGAAGGGTACAGTATAGGGGTGAAATTATTCTAAGCATGAAAGGATAGAGGATATGGGGGTGATTGTATCTGATGATCTTAAGGTGGATAGAGTCAGAAAGAAGATTTGGTGTATAGTGAGAAGAATGTCAGCAGAAAAAAAAAGGTGGCAATATTGCCCCTGTATAAATCCTTGCTGAGACCTCATTTTGAGCACACTGTTCAATTCTGGAGACTGCACCTTCAAAAGGATAAACACAGCATAAAGCTGGTCCAAAAGGCAGCTACTTTCAGTCAACAATGTTCATCATAAAGCAAATGGGAACAGTACCCTGGAGGAAAGAGGAGATATGAAATACCACCAAAGAAATAAATGCACAGGAGATGGGCGTCTTTCAAAATAAAAGGAGACTCTAGAACAAGAGGTCACGAGATGAGGGTCAAAGGGAGTAGCCCCAGAGAAATCTAAGGAAATACTTCATTATGAAGAGTTGATGGACTAGGGAGCAGCCTCCAAGGGTATTAGGTACCCTAGGTGAGCCTTCTGCCTCGCGCCCACCCCCCTCTCCCCCAGGTCTCGGCCCCTGCTCCTACCACATTCGGACTGCCGAGCGTGTGCTTCTCTGGGCCGCAAGCAGGATGGACACTGCTCGCCACATGCCGAACCCCTATTCCTCTTTGTCAGCACCCAAGGCAACTGCCTAGCTTGCCTAATAGGACACGCTGGCCCTGCAAGCACAGAGGATCTCTGAGGGGACAGACTATAATGCTGAAGAAGAGCTGTGGATGTCCAGACTGGATGGGCTATATGGTTTTTAATCTGCCTTTGTGTTTTATATTTCTAGGTTTGCCTAATTTATCTTTACGAGCAGTGCTGGATCCAAAGCAAAATCTGCCCCCATTCATACTCTGGGCCAATGTAGGGTCTTATCAAGAAGAGGCAGTAAGCTAACATGAAGTAACGAATATCTTATTTAAACATTTCCTAAAAGTTGAATTTAAAAAGCCCGGTACATGTATTAATTAGGGGATGCGCGAATAGAATCGGGCTCGCATGCACCAAGCAGACTTGAGAAGCCGCCTGGATAGTCGCGCATCTCCTGCAATAAGCACATCTCCAAAGTTTTCAAAAAAAGTGGTGGGGCATGGGCATGAACCAGAGACGCGAGTGTAAACACTTACGTGACCAGGTGCGCACCGATGTGCCCTGCTGCATAACTTTACTTCTGCTATGGATGAAGTTAAAAAAATTAAAAAGGATTGAGCCATTTGAGGGGTTTAAAAGAGTCTGGGGGTAACTGGGGGGGGGGGGGGGGGCGCGGTGAAGGCTATCAAACCAGGGGGTGTTGGAGGACCTATCCATTAACTGGGTGAACTGGTGGACGAACAGGTAAACTGGGAATGGCGTGGGCATGCCCCTTTTAAAATCTCCAATTTGCGCGCACGTGCACGCTGTCAGACTATTTCATAACCTGTGTGCATATGTGCGCGTATGTTACAAAATGGCCATGGGCCGACGTATGCATGCAAATCTGTGCCCATGCACTGGTTTGAAAAGTTACCGTGCCTAGGCATTATCATTAGGAAAAATATTCCCAGAGGCACATTGAGAGACAACTTTTGATTCATCCAGACTGACACTGCTTTAAGAAATGCAAATCTAAAAAGGGCCATTTATATTCTAAAATTCCTAGAGAGCAGCCAACCTTATAAAAGATCACCATGTATCTTCCCTATGTGCGTGTTCTGAATACCTCTTGAACCATTCATCCAATTTCATTCAAATTTGTGCCACAAATAGTAGAGCATCTTGGGACCACTAGCTTACTCTCCTCATGTGTCCTCAATGCTTCCAATACCTAGAAACAGAATTTTCTCTGATTAGTCTTAAATGTGCTACTTACTAACTTCATGGAATGCCCCCTAGTCCTATTATTCGAAAGTGTAAATAACAGATTCACATCTACTCGTTCAAGACCTCTCATGATCTTAAAGACCAAATGCATGTTGATGGCCCTATTAGGTATTCCCGCGCGATTCAGAAAGCAAAATGTACAGCCAAGCCACACATTTTACTTTCAGAAATTAGCGCTAATTTCTCCGGGCACCAGGAAAGTGCACAGAAAAGCAGTAAATACTGCTTTTCTGTGCACCCTCCGACTTAATATCATGGCGATATTAAGTTGGAGATCCCGAAAGTTTAAAAAGGTTAAAAAATAATAACAACTTAAAATGGGCCCGCAGCTGGCGGGTCGAAAACCGGACGCTCAGTTTTGCCGGCATCCAGTTTACGAACCCGTGGCTCGAGAACCAACGCTGACAAAATTGAGCGTCGGCTGTCAAACCCGCTGACAGCCACCACTTCAGTCAAAAAAAGAGGCGCTAGGGACGTGCTAGTGTCCCTAGCGCCTCTTTTTACCGCCGGGCATAATTTAAATAAATTAAAATACTGTATCGCACGCACAGGAGAGTGGCCTGCTCGTGCCCATTCTCCCGCGATTTTACTGTATCGGCCAGAGATTAAGGTCACTGAAAACATTAAAGCAGGCTGTTTTAGATGCCATGGTAGCAGCCCAAGGCAGAGAACCTCTGCTGTCATTAGCCCTATTTAACAACTGAGTGGCAAGTGTTGAAATTCCCTCTCTTCTGTGCATCTCCTTAAAGTAGCCGTGAAGCTGCCATGCTTTCCACTTACTGATGAGACTGCATTAGGTTTACTCGCTCTGCCTCTCTGGATTCCCATCGCAGCCTCAGACCTGCATATCTCTACCTATACAGGAATGTTTCCCGTCAGTCTCGTAGGCTACTCCAAGGGTACCGCATCACATGGACCGGCGTTTACTCTGCGTGTGTTTACTCCTTTATTACCCTTACAGACTTCAGAAAACATCAGTGCTGGTGTTCAAACTATTTACAGAGACAAGTGGTGCATGAAACATTTTTACTGAAGATTAGACTTTAACCTTTTAGGTACCAATGTTCTTCAAGTGGTACATTTTTTCATATACTTTTAATTACTTGTAAATTTTTTATACCATATTTGGGTCTAGTTAACTAAGATATGTAAAAAGGGGCATCAGGAAATTATTCCTTCAATGAGCAGGATCTAGTCACCTAGACCATGCCAACAAAACTGCTAGAGCCAATAATAAATATTTGCAGATATGAGGCTACATGAGGTATGATTTCTCCACAGTTAGCCACCTTATCATCATTGCCCCTTTACTGCATGTGAGGCCGTGAGTCACAAAAATTATCAGTGCTATGAAACTGATGGTGGATAAGGGCCATATCTATTGAACGGCGCATCAATGCTTTATTACATTACAAAATAAGAATTCTTTAATAATTTGTGTGACTCACATGCAAAGAAGGCATAGCTGGATTTAAAAAAGGTTTGGACAAGTTCCTGGAGGAGAAATCCATAGACATGGTGAAAGCCACTAGGCCAATTAAAAATAACCAGGTGGATTACAGGTAACTCTCAATCTACATACATGTATACTTCATAATGAGAGTAATCTTTACCAACTGTAAAGCTTAAATGCACTCAGACTTTTTTTTTTTTTAACAAATATATATTAATTATATATATATATATATATATATATATACACACACACACATATATACACACAAAATCTGTGTCACTAATACATCAAATGCTCAATATTACAAAATACCATAAGTCAATTCATATTACAAAAAATGTAAAAAGAATTCTTACATATAAGATACTCAATCAATATTATACCTATTCCAAAAATATAGAAAATTCTGTACCCCATAACATACATTGTGCACATTCATTCACACCACATATATAAACGATAAAAACAAATGGTCTGACCAGTTCCAATTATTCATACAGTATCATTCAATATAGTATGCTCCTATCTGTCAGACATGGACAATGAATCTATTTCCTTTTATCTACACTTATTTTCAAGCTTCTCCAAAGCTTCTCCTACTAGGTGTCAGCAACATGGGATCTAGCTATTGTTTGGGATCTTGCCAGGTACTTGTGACCTGGATTGGCTATTGTTGGAAACAGAATACTGGGCTTAATCCACCCTGTCTGACCCACTATGGCAATTCTTATGTTATGTTCTAACTAACCATTTGTGCATCTTTCACAAACATTCATAATTCATTTATTTTAAACTAATACCATAAAAACATCAAAAAGTAAAAAAGTCTATCTTTCATTCACTCACCATATGCTTTGAATGATAAAATGTCCATGAAATACAGAGTCTGGATTCTTAATGGCTATATTAGGACATTTAAATATCTTTTTTTTTTTTTTTTTTTTTAAAGATAATTGAATTACTAAAGTTTATAAAAGATGCATAAAATAGTCACTGGCAAAGATTGAAGCCTTGAAGACTGGTGCAACTGCTCACAAAGGGCCTAATTTTCAAAAGAATTTACATGCTTAAAACTGGTTTTTCCATGCCATTTAAAATGCACTTTACCCATTAAGTAGGCTTTTGAAAATTGCTACAATATACGCCATTGAATTTTTAATAGGTTTTACGTGTGTTAAGTGCACTTAACGTGGAAAAATGGCTTTAGAAAATTGCTACAATAGTATGTTACATTTACATGTGCAACTCCTTTGAAAATTCACCTGCATAGTTTCAAACTTGCGCTAATTCAAACCCTGTCTATACTTATGGAAAAAGCCTACTCTGGAGAGGAAAACCCAGGGATTCTATTAATTCGGGACCCAATACAACCAGGCTAAGACGGTAACTTTCAAACAGGTGTGCAGACGCACATATACTTGAGTGTGTGGTCGCATGCCTAGAGATGCAGCGATTTTAGAACATGCACGACATAGGCGTGCCTGTACGTTTTGTTTTTTTTCCAGACATACACCTCCTCCATAGCAGAAGTAAAGTTACGCGGCACTAGACTTGGGCATGTGCCCAAGCGTGTAGGTACTTGCACTCACATTTCTTGGCCCCACCCTGGAATGCCCATGTCCTGCCCATTCTACACTCTGCCCCTTTTTTTCTCCAATGTGATCTATTCATGCATTGAGACTTGCACACAGATATGGGCAGTTTTTAAAATTGGGTTGACATGCCTGCCCATCTACCAATTTTGGCATGCGCTCAGCTTTTAGAATTCACCTTAAAATGCTTCTGTCATCAAATATGATTCCCCTCCCATCCCCTCAAATTAACCACTTGGCATACATTTTTTTACATATATGTGCTGGCAGGGGGAAGGAGAAATGGGCAATATAACCCCACCTACATATCAATAAAGTTAATTCCATATAATACCAAAAGTTAATTTTTATGTAGCTCCTGTCCCGATCTGGACCTATTTTCCAACCCCTTCCACCCCCACCATTAATGTAGAGAGCAGTGTTGGAACTGCATTTAAGTGAAATATCTAGCTTAATTAGTTAGGGGTAGTAACTGCTGCAATAAGCAAGCTATACCCATGCTTGTTTACCCAGACTAAATAATTCAGTCCTTGTTGGTTGTTGTCTGTATATAGATCCACTTTTCTTCATTCCCCCTGCTGTTGAAGCAGAGAGTTATGCTGGATATACATTGAAAGTGAAGTATCAGGCTTATGTGGTTTGGGGTAGTAATCGCCGTAACAAGCAAGCTACTCCCCGCTTTTTTGTGAATGCAAATCCTTTTTTTCCACATTTCCTCTTGCCATTGAAGCTTAGAGCAATGTTGGAGTCGCATTAACCGTGTGTATGTTTATTGAATAAGGGTATTATCTCCAGGTAGTAGCAGTCATTCCTGCTACCCACTCTTCATTCACATCCTCTAGACTTTATGAACCCACAGTGTTTATCCCACGCCCCTTTGAAGTCCTTCACTGATCTGGTCTTCACCACTTCCTCCGGAAGGGCATTCCAGGCATCCACCACCCTCTCCGTGAAGAAATACTTCCTGACATTGGTTCTGAGTCTTCCTCCCTGGAGCTTCAAATCGTGACCCCTGGTTCTGCTGATTTTTTTCCCCCCCGACGGAAAGGGTTTGTTGTTGTCTTTGGATCATTAAAACCTTTCAAGTATCTGAAAGTCTGTATATCACATCACCTCTGCTCCTCCTTTCCTCCAGGGTGTACATATTTAGATTCTTCAATCTCTCCTCATAAGTCATTTGATGAAGACCATTCACTAAAGGGGTCATTTTTCAAAGCGATTGGATGCGAAAAGAGACTTTTCGTGTGCGATCACTAAAAAGGGGCGTTAAGACCGGAACAGGAGGAGTCGGGGTGGCACCAAGGCGGACGCTGTGAAGACAGGTAAGAACCCTTTTCACTGCCAATTTCACGCCCAATAGCACCACTTTTTATGATGGCGCTATTGGGTGCGAAAGCCGGCAGCTTCACCCCCCTGTACCATGCGATTTAGGAAGCCGCTGTAGCTTAGAAAATCTAGGCCTAAGTCACGTTTAGGAGGTCATTCCCTGTGCCTGGCATTTGGGATAAGGGGAGAGGTGGATAGGGGGATGGTGGCAGCATCCAATAGGGTGGTATTGTACAATTCACCAGGGGTAAAGGGGAGTGTCTGTAGTTAGATCACATTGTATTTATACTGGTGAAATATACTACTAATAAAGAGATGCATTCTTGTTTCAATAGTCCGGTTTTGCTGAGAATTTGGTTGAGCGAGTCAGAGAAGTGCGATGTAGTATGTTATGGTTTAAGCAGCACTCCCAACCTCATTGTGACTTCTGGCAGGATGACACATGGCTGTCCTGCTGGAGAGTCACCTTTATTTCAAAATGAAAACATCAAAGCAAAACTGGGGTTCACAAGCACTTTAGCAAAATCAAGTCAGGCTGGCTTGGAATTTAATCTGAGCTACGATAATCACAGAATTGGTTTTGGCTCAGAAAATCCTTGGCTACAAGAAATGTTACATTTCTTCCCTTCTTCCAAAACCAATTGCATGGTTAAAGTGCACTTATGTACATAAAACCTATTGACAGTTCAACAGCATAAATCATAGCAAATTTCAAAAGCCCATTTATGCCAGTAAAAACCCAGTTTTAAGTGCATAAATCCTTTTGAAAATTGTCTAGGGCTTACCTCCAATTTCCAACTCCATTAACTGCTTTTAACAATGACCATTCTTTTTTCCTCATGTTCATAGTTGATACCAGCAAAACACTGACTACAGTGTCCAAAAGACCATAAATTCAGGGCTAAAATTTACATAGAACATAAAACTTGCACACATTTAAAATGGACCTATCATTTGGATGCCTGCCACACTCCTGAATTCATGTATGCTTTAGTTTTACATCTATATTAGTATAGATTTAAAGCAGAGATATGGACAGTCATTTTTCTCTACTTAAACAGCTATCCAAACCATTGAGAATCAGCCAAGTTATTGTTAAAATCTTCTTTTGAAGCAGTTTCTCATGTAATAATCACCAGATGTACTAACCTGGGAACAAGGTCGGAATGGATTGAAAATCAGAAGTTCAAAATCGCCTTCAGGGGGCGGGGGGGGGGGGGGGGTGAAGACTGCAAATCCAGGATGGATTGCTTCATCTATTTCTAAGTTATAGATGACCAAAAAGTCACTAAAGCTAGAAGAAAGAAAGAAAAAAATGCGTTCCAGCTTCTAAACGCTAACCTTTCCCTCAAAATCAGCAAGAAAAGATTGAAGTTTTTTTTGTTTTTTTTAAGGTTAAAAACGGCCAACTTAAAATGAACCCTTTTAGTGCCATTAGCAATAATAATTCTAATAAAATGACAGTTCCCAGTGGAAACTTTGAATTTCCGACTTTGTGAGGACTCATGTTTGGTCCCCATCATCCCTCAGGACATGTAGCATATACATAAACCATAGCCAGAGAACTACACCAGGAGTCTCTCAATGCCTGATGTCATGAGTTCTCAATTAACAGCAAAAGGGGTATAAGCAGTCATGTTTATCAGGGCTTCAAAGGTACCATCCTCTTCAGAACGGTAAGGAATGTTTCCGGAAGAATTCGCTACCATGGAGCCTCCAAGCTGGCCCCTAAAATATTTTATTCTTAGACAGCACAGTAAATATATGTAATTAAACACATAAAATTAAGCAGGCAGATGCAACGATCACTTCACAGTTCACACAGCTATAAATTTTCTATGGGGCAGAAAATACTGGAAGAGTGAAAAGCAGAGTTCATTAGAAGGGACAGAGCGGGGGAAACAGAAACTGAGATATAGGAAGGGCAGAGGAAGCTAGGGCCATTACATGCTCAGCTATTCAGTCAAGTTCATTTTCAAAGGATTTACTCGTGAAAAATTAGCCTACACACATGAACATAGCTTGTACAAAAGTACGTATGTATTTTTGGTTTCATGCACACATTTCCCTATGCAAACTCCACCCAAACTCCTCCCTTTTGACTAATTTTGAAAATTTGCATATGCATCTTATTTTATCTCATGATGCATTATCTTATTTATTTAAAACATTTTTATATACCACTTAATCAATGGAGGTAGATCAACGTGGTTCACAAAAAAAACATACATAATTTATCACAAACCAATATAAATAGTAAAATCACATAAAAGTCATTAAGAAAAATACAATAAAAAGCATAAAACATAAGAAAATCAGAAAAAGTATGGAAGTCACGATGAGGGGGGAGGGGAAAGAGGAACAAGGAAGCTGGGAGGAAACTTAGTCTGCAGGAGGCTGCTTATAAGCGATGGTACAAAGGTAAGTCTTCAGGTGTTTCATAAATTCTTTGGTGTTTGATTGGAGCCTGAGATCAGCTGGGAGGGAATTCCATAAGGTGGGACCAGTTATGGAGAATGCACAGCATCTGGTGAGATTGAGTCTAGCAATTTGGACAGTAGGAACTTCAAGCAGGCATTTGTTCACAGAGCGAATCTGTCTAAAAGGCTGATTTAGTCGGAGAGAGGTACATTGCCAGATGGCTGAGGGTTTGTAAAGAATGTTACGAATGATAGAGGGTTTTATAATGTATATGTGCATGCATTATGGCATTATTGTGGGCGTAGGGCCCTAATGCAATTTTATGAATGACCCCCTAAGAACTTATCCAAGCACTTGGGGGATGGGGGAGGGGCGATATTCAATAGCATCTTAAATGCAAAGTCCATAAGCATTTTTGGACTTGCAGATCTTGTAGGGTCTCCCTACACTTTGCACTTCCTTTCAGTGTGTGGAGCAATAGGGGAAAACACGTATGACGATTTCAAAATTCAATTTCACCCATGTGCTTTACTCTCCCGCCCTAAACATGAACTCGGAAACACTTCCTTCTAATATAGATAAAAGTATACATGGAATGAACCATTCACAGATTTTTAGTCTCTCTGTGTCGGGCATACTATATTGGTAAGTACCTGGCCAAATCCATATAAAAACAGTCCTCTTACATCCTGGAAGAGTAGTGGTGTAACAGTATCTTCCTTCCTGGCAAAGTCCCACAGCAGAATGCACAAAAAATAAATAAATAATTTTGAGTTGGTGCAATAAGTAAAAGTGAAGCAAAAAAAAAAAAAGGAATAAAATAGAAAAAAAAAATGAACACAAGTAGGTTTCATGTCACGTAAGAAACCGTTTACTCATTCTTATCCTATTGTGAGACTAGAATCACACCACATAATGTCATGACACATGCAAGTCATGGTGATCAGTTTTAGAGCAGCCAAGCACAAATTCAGCTTCATTGGTATAGGAAACTGGAACTTGGTCCAAAGCGCGGGAGCTCCATTACCAAAATAATTCCCAAGCTCCATCTGTCTTACAAACTACAACGGAAAGAAACAACTGCGGCAAGTACTGGAAGTGCACATTCCAAACTATACGGCTCAATTAATTTCTGGTTAACTGCTCAAACATTTGTTTAAAAATGTTGCTTTCAGAAAGAGAGGATCTGTAAAACCACATTAATGCATCCATCTCAATGACAACCATAAACATACTGTAAACCATATACAAACTTAATTTTATCCAGTAAACAAACAGATCATCAACATACACATTCAAGCAATGTTTAGACTTGTAAAGCATCGACTCTGAGTCATGCAGCCTAGACTAACAAACAGTAGGACACTTTCACGTGTAATGTTACATAACTGGGCTCAGAGGCAGAGTCTGGCAGGATAAGGTCTGCTCCTTATGGATTTTCAAAAAGCATTAAGACTCTTGTCTGAATAAGACTTTCACTGAGGCACTGCACATGGTGGATTAGAGGAAAGCAGATACCATGATGTAGTAAAAGTAGACTGACAAAAGGCTTTATGTACTTTAAACTAGTCGAACTTCTTGGACCATGAACTAAGTTTCAATTTTAAATGCTTAAGGTTTAAATATGAATTTGCCATCTCAGAGAAAGGAGAGGTTAAAAAAATAAAGAAAAAACTGATCGCTCAAGCCATTTTCAGATCGTTTCAGGAAATCTTCTTGCCTGACCCTCAACAGCAGTCATATTGTTCTGTCTGAACCAACATATCAGACATAGGAAAGGATAGCAGATGAAGATTGTATGGTCCATCTGGTCTTCCCATTTACTTTTCCTTATGCAGTACCACAAAGGCCACTGGCTTTAACTTCCTCTCTCACCCTACTGCTGGTTTTATCTTCCAATGCTTTCGCTCAATGACTTATAATTTATGGTCTTATAGATTCTTTGCTGGTTAAGTGAAATTTTACTGGAACCACTTAAATTATCCACAGATGTCACCATACCAATGCAGTTTCAAATACTCAGCTACAGCATTGTATGAATCACTTTTATTTCAATCCAATAAAGGACATCACAGCCTGCAAAAAATCTATATTGTCTCCAAAACCAATATTGCTGCCAGAAAGCTAGGAAGGTCTCAATGACCCGGAGAAGGAATGGGTGAACTGGTGGAGGTTTTGGCAAACTGGTGATTTCATTTACATGTGCATATTTTAAAAGATACTGATTTTCACATGAAAACAGGATTTTACACAAGTCGCAATTTATTTTTCGCATGTACAATATACGCATTATGTTTTTAAAATAGGAAGAAAAAGTACATGCTTTCAATGTATTGAAATACGCACTTTCCATGCAATGCAGGTACACACATGTACACAAACATATGCGTATGTTTGGGGGTTGAAATATGCATATTTTATAATCTGCACATACTTCATACATCCTTTCACAATTTAAGGCTCAGTATCTTGAAACAAGAAAATAAAAGGGATTTTCAGTCAAATTAAAATGCATTCCATGACAGGGCTATCCCTTACAATTATGCAGAAAATCTAAAATTACAAATTCATATTTTCAGACAGATTGCTCCAAAACATTATTGCTGCATTCAATAAAACATCCTCCCAGAAGGTTTCAAAGTAGGTACTTATAAACCCCCTCAGTGTTAAAAAGCAACTTGGACCTGCTGGACTAAAAGTAAACCTCATGACGTAAGCTCAACATACACATTTTTGCCAAGCCACAAGTCAATGCCAATCGAAAATTCGTCTCTCTCTCAAGTTCCAGAACCAAAATTTTACCAGGTAAAAACTGCCCAAGTGAAATATAACGGCCACTACATTATGAACTACAATTAAAACATCTTTTCCAAGCAAGAGGAAGTTCTAGTGTTTTCTTTAGAATTCAAGTCTGTTTCTAATACATCTATTAGGGAAATCTCAACTGAGCAGAGGTGAAGAGCATAGGTTCCAATTTAAATTCCTTTGGTCAAACATGTACCAAGCCATAAAATGATTTTAGTAATACATATGCCACAGGCATTTCCCAAGTTACTCAGAACCTGAATGTCATAACAACTCACTTCTCCAACTTAATACAGTTTTTCCCTAAAGGAATCTTTTATTAAAAAAATGTTTCAACAATTTAGCTAAATATTTTAACTATTTCTCCTTTTAAAACCATGGTTCTTGCTTTCCATGTCAAAACGACGAAGTAAAGGGATCCTTGTACTTCTATATACCTTGACATCCTAAATCACAGTGGGAAAGCAGGTATTTGTTTAGTGATTATTAATAATTCCTAGGCTTGTGAACAAGATTCTCAAAAGTTTATCTTGTAGAAACCAATCAACTCACATATTATGACATTATCCATCAGTCCAAGCACAGGATAATCAGAGGTTATTCAAGGGCCTGTGTTGCTTTTTAACATTAAGGAGAATACAAGTATCTACTCTGAAATGAGAATTTAGCTTCTGAGAAGGTATTCTAGTCAATGCAGCAATAATGAATTATTGTGGTTTAGATTTTACGCATAATTGAAAAGGATAGTCCTGTTATGGAGTGCATTTTCATTTTTACTGGAAAACCTTTTAATTTTCTTCTTGTTTCAAGGCAATGAGCCTCAAGTTGTAGAAGGAACAGCATGTTTCAATGGACCAGTCATGCTTTGAGATAATCACTTGAGGAAAAATGATAAATAAAAACTATTGCAATAACACATACATTTTTTAAAAGGGAGACTACGATAAGATGAGGAAACTAGTTAGAAAAACTAAAAAGAACAGTTACAAAGGTAGGGAGGTTAATCTTAAAACAGTCTGCATAGGCTGAAGTTTGTGCGTACACCTTACCAACATACAAAGGAGGCAGTGCATGCAAACAGATCTCATGTATGTTCATTGTGCAAGTCCTGAAAATTGAACTAGGTTGTAGTCCTCAAGGATAGAGTTTGGGGGGACTCCTGGTTTAGGCAAAGGGAATCCCCAAGTGGTAGAAAACCAGAGAAAAAGGATCTCAGTCTGGCCAGATTGGATGGGCCAGTTTGGCCTTTATCTGCTTTAATTTATTATGTTACATGTTATGTTGCTTGTGTGTCGCTCAAGATGCTACGAGAAAAACTCCTTCCTAAATTCCATTAGTTTTCCACTGAATATATTTCAAAAAGAAGAATTATGAATGATTCCATCATTCTTTCTAAAACTCCTGACCAAAGAATTCTCTTGGCTCATTCGTAACATCTCTCCCTTCTTAAATCTCCGGTTTTTAAGCCCTATAATGCGAACCTTATGGTTTCTGCAGCATATCAAGGAATATAAAGTTCTTTGGGCTTCAGTGTGTATGAAAAGGCACCACATACTACCAAAATATTTTCAAATGCATTTCAAAAATCAGGTTGTCTTACTATATTCAGCAATTGTCCATTTTGCTTTTGTGAGATGACAGGACAGAAAATACCCATAAATCTTTGCCACTCTACTTCACCACAAAAGTAACAGTGCTATTGTTTAACTGTGTGGAGAAATTTGAAGCTCTGCATGTGTAGTGGAAATATTAGATGTATAGATTTCAAAAAGAAGCAGCAGCATTTATTTTGCTCTTAGAATTTATTTCCCAGCAGTCATCAGGGAAGGGACTGTAAAAAAAAAAAAATGTTCAAATAAAGGGCTCCTTTTATTTAAATTAAATTTCTTAATTCTTTCAGTAGAAATATCAGAATATGCATTCCTGAATGAACACTACAATGTTAACTGGGTAACCATGAAGAAAGTAAGATCATTGCAGTCAGATGTCAGAAACATTGTGGTTGCCGTGTTAGTCCACTCGAATATGTAGAAATAAGGGTCAAACAAACAGGCCGTAGGCGATACATTTTCATTGGGCTGGCTCCATACAACTGCAACAAAACCTTCCAGAGCTACATTCCCTTCACCAGGTCAGTATAGAGACGGCACAACCGCACTGCATAACTGAACTCTTTGCTGACCTGGTGAAGGGAGTAAAGCTCTGAAATGTTTACTAGCAGATGTACTGAGTTAAGCCCCATTAAAAGGGCATCACCTACATCCTGTCTGCTGACCCATATTTCTGCAGAAAGCAAAGGAAATGGAACCCACCGGACTTCTCACCGGTCGTAATCTGAGAGATTAGAGCTGAGCCAGTCACCCCCTTGGGTTATTTCGCCGAAAAAAGTGTCAACTAAAGTATTTTAAGGCTCAAAGGAAAAACAAGAGGACTCTTTACTGAAACGTTGTTTTGCAGATTTCTGAAATGGAAAGCCTTCCCATCTGCAATACAGCACAGATCTCTCAAAGCCAGAGCTCATGCTGTGTTTTGAGGCAAGAACAGATGAAATATAAGGATAGTCTTCCAAGGATAGATGTTAATTCCCTTGGAAAAGAAAAATCTCATGTGAAAATTCTTTCCAGAAATAATGAGCTGGCAGTTGGATACAAATCAATTTTTAGTCCACTAATAATGTGCTAGAGAAGGTACAGAGAAGGGCGACCAAAATAAGGGGAATGGAATAGCTCCCCTATGAGGAAAGACTAAAGAGGTTAGGACTTTTCAGCTTGGAGAAGAGACGGCTGAGGGGGGATATGATAGAGGTGTTTAAAATCATGAGAGGTCTAGAACAGGTAGATGTGAATCGGTTATTTACTCTTTCAGATAATAGAAAGACTAGGGGGCACTCCATGAAGTTAGCATGGGGCACATTTAAAACTAAATTGAAGAAAGTTTTTTCACTCAACGCACAATTAAACTCTGGAATTTCTTGCCAGAGGATGTGGTTATGCAGTTAGCAATGCATAGCTGTGTTTAAAAAAGGATTGGATAAGTTCTTGGAGGAGAAGTCCATTACCTGCTATTAAGTATAAATGTTATTGCTAATGTAAATATCTATATCTAATTTTATCCTCTCCCTTTCTTCTCTTCTCCCAGTTCTATTACCTTGTTATTTGTAACTGCTTCCTTCCACACTAACAGGTTACTCAATTGTTCTTTGTACACCCCTGTTTTATGTAAACCGGCATGATGTGATTGTATCATGAATGCCGGTATATAAAAATTTTAAATAAATAAATAAGTTGACTTAGAAAATAGTCACTGCTATTACTAGCAATGGTAACATGGAATAGACTTAGTTTTTGGATACTTGCCAGGTTCTTATGGCCTGTATTGGCCACTGTTGGAAACAGGATGCTGGGCATGAGGAACCCTTGGTCTGACCCAGTATGGCATGTTCTTATATTCAGGTTAACTATAGAGCGCATGGTAAATGTTTATTATATGTTTATTATTGTTTAATCCCTTCTAGTTACTATCCGATCCCATGGAATGCCACAAGAGAAGTTGGGAGAGGGAAGTGCATATTGAATTATTAGGGTCCTAAGTATTCTTCAAATGGGCTGAAAATGAAAGGCAATAATTGTGGCAAAACAAAGGTTCTTTGTATATACATATATACGCACTTTATTTTTATCATATTTAATCAAAATCCAAGGAACACTCTTGTAATGAAAAATGTACAAATAAGGATTGGCATCACTACATATATCTACCTTATAAATGGCCTGTGACCGACGGCCCGCAAATGCGCAGTAGAGACCAGCTCTACCGCGCATGTGCGGGCGAGCACGTCGCTCTGAGGCAGCTTCAGAAAGAAAAAAAAATGGCGGCGTCCAGTGGCAGCAGCGGCGGTACCGGCAGCGGGCTGCGACGGCGGTAGCGAGCGACGGCGGTAGCGGCGACGGCGGTAGCGAGGGAGGGAGAAGAGAGAGAGAGGGAGGGACGGACTGAGTGGGAGGGAGGGACGGAGAGAGAGAGTGGGAGGGAGTGACTGAGTGAGGGGGAGGGACTGAGTGAGAGGGAGGGAGTGGGACTGAGGGAGGGAGTGGGACTGGGAGAGAGTGAGTGGGACTGAGTGAGTGAGAGGGAGGGGGGAGGGAGTGACTGAGTGGGAGGGAGGGATTGAGTGAGGGGGAGGGACTGAGGGAGGGAGTGGGACTGAGGGAGAGGACGGAGGGAGTGGGGACTGAGTGAGAGTGAGTGGGACTGAGTGAGGGAGAGAGGGAGACTGAGTGGGAGGGAGGGACTGAGTGATAGGAGAGGGAGGGTGGGGAGGAGTGGGTGAGGGAGGGGGTGGTGAAGAGTGAGGGGAGAGAGAAAGAGGGGGAGGTGAGAGACAGAGGGATGTAGCCCGTTTTAACGGGCTTAACGGCTTGTATAATATAAATGAAGAAATTCACAAAAGTCCACAAAATTAACTAAGGTTCTTACATAATATTGTTTCTTGTTTTCCTGGAGGTCCATTTATTTTATTTATTTATTTATTTCAGATTTTTATATACCGGCATTCGAGACATTTACTCCAGAAAAACAAACAAACAAACTTTTCCTTATAGAAGTTAACCAAGAGATGGCAGCATAATAATGCAGCATTTTACAGCCACTGGCTTTCAGAACTGACAGGGTTAATCTCCTGCTGTTCTCAACCAGTGATGCAATGTCAAGAGCCAGTAAGTTCAGTTGCTGCTAATTACAGAAGCTGACAGATATGGAGAGAAGATGGACTTTTGTTCTGACCCAGTTATGTCATTTCTTACATTCTTCAGTTGTAATAAGGAGTGCAGGTTCCTACTAGCATGCTGCACACACATATGAAACAGGTTTTCTCCCATTTTGTGTCCGAGGGAAAAATATATAGTACACATGGCACTTAATACCTGGGAAACACAAAACCGTAACAAAAAAGCAAACCCTCCTCCACTAATGCTTACAAGTGTGACAGAACAGAGGAGGATTAACGTAGTCTTGGATGCCTCTGCAAGGATCAGGATAGAATTCTCTCTCTCAGAGGCTCAATTGGCAAAGTTACAGTTTAGTCATGTATTTATCATGATCATCATCATTCTGGTACTGCAGTTAATTAGTTCAATCATAAAAATCAACTTCTCATTATATCCTTCAAATGTTGCATTTTATTGTAAGCCCAACATGGCTAAGAGTCTGAACGGTTTAAAAAATAGAATTTAATAAATGCTGGGACTCCAGCAGTTGGTTTGTCTATGCAATAATTACATAGTTACCACTACTTTATATCCAACCTCCCTGGTAAGGGATGAAGAAAACTGAGCAAAAATCACATGGATGCGGCCAACGCATTTAAAGGTCATTGTTCCTTGAACCATTGGCATTCTGGTCCCAAGCTAATAAATTGCACTGCTGCTTCATATATATCACACTTTTTTTTTTTTTTTTTAAATGAAGCACATGAAATAAAAAAGCAAGCTAAATGCTTTCCCCAAAATTCACATGAAAAAATATTCTAATCATCTGATTTCACTAGTAAAAGGGCAGAAGTCTTCAAAAGAGAGCAGCAAATTTATTTCATTAATTACTCCTGGAAAAATTATCAATAGCCAGTAAATATTCTTCTCTACATCCCGTTTTATGTTTCTGCATCATTTGCGCTGTTTATTTTCATTAAAAACATAAGATTATGGTAGTTAGATGGGCACTTTGTGCCACTAGTTCATAAATAGTCACAGCACTAACCGAATTTAGGACTTTCAAGGGTTCAAACAAGCCCCAAGGTTTACAGAGTGATGAATTAGTTCAAATAAGGAAGTAGTGTGAGTTTCAAAACAAACTTTAATTAGAAGGGCGCTGAGAGACATGTCTGAAGGCCCTCTGAAGCTCATATGCAGTGAAAGTATCATTCTAAGCTTAGAGACCTCAATCATACTGCTTGCTTACACTATTAATAAAATTTAAAAAAAAAAAAAAAAACCCACACCATTGCTTTGAAGCTGTACACTTAAAGGGTTATTGTTGCTATTTGCTTTTTTTTTTATTTTGCAACCTCCATCCTAAGGAAGTCAAACATCTAATGGAACATTGTTGTAGGCCTTAAAGAACCAACACACATTTGCCCCGAGAGTAAATGGAAGAATAGCCTCACTAAATGGTGTCTTAATTTGTAGCGTGGCCATCATAAGCCACAAACTCCATGAAAAAAAAATGCCATAGAGCTCAAAAAAAGGGATCCTTGCTGTAGCAACAGATTTAACCCAACATTAGTATTTTGAAAATTGTTTACTTTTTTGTCATACCTACACAACAAAGAAAGATTCTAGACTACGTGCTCTATATGCATGATCTTTCAAGATAAGGAAATGATAAAAAAAAAAAAAAAAAACCACATAAGTAAATTAACAAGAGCAAATGACCACTAAAAGCAACTGAAGAGAGAATGATAGTATTCCACTGGTTGTACAGTCACCAGGACCTTTGCAAGAATCGCTTTTTTAAAATGATGACATGAACAGAGGCAATGTGATATATATACAGCTATCGGCATTACAAAGTAAATTGAAAATTAACAATAAAATTGTAAGCCTTCAGCCTTATAGGTCACATAGTTAATGTCTGGGCAGACTAAGCGGAAAGCTGGCTTAAAGCAGTGGGTCCCAGGATATCTACAATGAGTGCTAATGAGATATATTTGCATGCACTCTCTCACATGCATATTCATTATGGATATTTTGAAAGCTCTTCTGGCTAGGAGGTCCCTGAGAACCACAGAGTTCTATGACCTTCCATCAACTACAGTAGTTTTGGTAGCCTTTACTCCTTCCCAACTCCAATTATTTCAGTACGTACACTATTCCCTTTTGTAAAGGCTGAGCCTACAGTACACAGGCCTAGACATGCAGAGCACTGCGACTCGTAACATGAATAGAAGAGGTGAAAAAACTACATGACCTCTTTTTAGAAGAAGATGAGCATTTATTCCAGCAAAAGAACCTTTCCAAGAAAGAAATGTCAAATTACTACAATCTGTACATATAATGCACAAAACATGTTCTTTTTTTGTGTGTACAAATGGCTATTCTCTAGCCTTGTCACTCGGAATCAAAGTTGCCATAATACCTCTGTTTATGAGCAATGCTTTGCTTCCCCACATTAGTCAGAACTTGCTCCTACCCTCGGGCAGACAACACTTCTTAAATGAACCAAAAAGAGAAGAGAATCCAACTTTATGCTTTCTGTTAAGGAGCTCATGTATTTTTCGTTTGAAGCATGCCATAGGACAATAAAATAATGCACTAGAAACCAAAAGGTAGCACCAAACATGAGACCACCTGCAAGTGGCTATTAAAATCTTGAATAATTTGTGGATGAAAACAAAATGTTACCAATTTATAAAAACCAGCAATTTGTTGACATTTTAATTGTAGTGCAAAAAGTCAACGAATTGAGTAAAGAATATAGAAGGAAAAATAGTTTGAGAAACCTGTAGTAAAAAGGACAGTAGTGTTAATTCCCATTTAGAGCACACACGCACACACACACACACACAGGTCTATGAAACCTGGAGAATCAATATGAAAAGCAAATCACACCAAAGAGGTTTTAAATGTGATACTTTACATTGAAACCTCTCTAGAAGACTGTTAAGGGAGCTAATTTAGTTGATAATACAATGGAATTTTACAAAGTGAGGGAAATTAAATATAAGATACTTATGGAACCAAACAAATGGCAAATAGCAGATGAAATTTGATGTGGATAAGTGCAAGGTGTTGCATATAGGGAAAAATAACCCATGCTATAGTTACACTATGTCAGGTTCCATATTAGGAGCTACCACCCAAGAAAGATCTAGGCGTCATAGTGGATAACACATTGAAATAGTCAGTTCAGTGTGCTGCGGGCAGTCAAAAAAGCAAACAGAATGTTGAGAATTATTAGAAAGGGAATGGTGAATAAAACGGAAAATGTCATAATGCCTCTATCGCTCCAAGGTGAGATCGCACCTTGAATACTGTGTACAATTCTGGTCGCCGCATCTCAAAAAAGATATAGTTGCGATGGAGAAGGTACAGAGAAGGGCGACCAAAATGATAAGGGGAATGGAACAGCTCCCCTATAAGGAAAGACTAAAGGAGGTTAGGACTTTTCAGCTTGGAGAAGAGAGACGGCTGAGGGGGGATATGTTAGAGGTGTTTAAAATCATGAGAGGTCTAGAACAGGTAGATGTGAATCGGTTATTTACACTTTTGGATAATAGAAAGACTAGGGGGCGCTCCATGAAGTTAGTGTGTGGCATATTGTTGCCAAGTTAACAATAAGATATTCTGACTTACAAGCACAGGAGCTTTCTGTATAGCTGTGTCTCTCCAATTATACTTCGCTTTCCTACCTTCAAAAGACAAATCTGACAGAAAATACAACATGCAAATGTCAAATAGGCATGGTCTTGAAAATTAATATAAATGAACTTAGCAGAAATCAAGACAAACCATAAAATATTCAGCTCTTGACATGACAGACACTCTATAGATTTTCAAACTACTTTGGAGCTCTAAAACCAGGCAAACATTTCTTTGATGGAAATTTTCAAGCTGGGTTTATTACCCAGGCAAGTGAAAATGCACCCTGGCTGAGGAATAAAAGATTTCAACCCAAGCAGGTTTTTCATATTCTAGTGTCTTTATACCCCTTGCCTCAATACTTGATGGCAGTCCTTTTGCAGCAATAACAGTCATGAGTTGTTTAGAAGTTCTACTAAACTTTGCAAGGTAGGATGGTACCATTTTTGCCCAATCTTCTTGGCTAAACTCTTGCAGATTGACTGGGGATCATCTGTGGACTGTAGTCTTCAAATCTTGCCACATATTTTCTATTGGATTCAGGACTGGGCTTTGACTGGGCCACTCAAGGTCATTCACTTTTTTTTTCTTGCTGAGTGACTCCATTGTTGCTTTTGCTTTGTGTTTAGGATCATCGTCCTGGTGAAAGGTGAATCTACTCCCTAGTCCCAGGTCTATGGCAGATAGGAACAGGATTTCCTCCAGAACCTTCCTGTATTTTGCACCACCTGTCTTTCCCTCAATTTTTACAAACCTCTCCAACTCCGCTGCTGCAAAGCATCCCCACAACATAATATGCCACCACCATGCTTAATTGTAGAGAGATCCTAAAAAACCAGACTGGTCAGGAGGTCTCCAAGCATTGGGTTGAGAACCACTGGGTTATCTGCATTGGCACAACATGAAAACTTTTTGCTCACCATCATCTGGATATATTAGAGGCAGAGAGGATTAAGTGCTGAATATTTTAATTTTGCCTGGGGCATCTGTTCATATGGGAGATACACAGCAAGCATCTCTTTTCTAAAGTATAGTGCATACCTGCATTTTGTGTTATGTATAGGATATACTTTTTTTTTTTTTTTTTTTTAATGATAGCAGTCATGTTTCAACATAGACATCGGAGATCACAAGTAGACAAGTCATGGCTATGAAGTTAATTTCAGAGATAAGCAATATCCAGCAGTTACAAACACAAAATTATTTCAGAAAAGGCTGCTCTGCCACATATTTCCTACTGTATAAAATTATTTTCATTCTAATAAATGTAAGAGTTCTGTGCATTCCTACACTTGCTCCATCCCCGTCAAAAAAAAAAAAAAAAAAAGTACTCATTACTTCATTCATAGTTATGGGTTTACAAACAAATGCCACCAATAATTAGACAAAAGCATACAGAAATATCCCCAGCACAAAAGAAGTGTACTTTCATTTAGTGGGAAAGGGCACTGGACAATTCGTTTTCTTCATCTGACCGTTTTCCATTTCAATTTCTTTGCTCCCCATTCCCTAATGAGGTCTTCCATCCTAACTTACCGCACTCATTTCAAAAGCTTTGAACTGCTCTCATTTGTGGACTGAAGTTGCTCTTAAAAAAAAAAAAAAAAAGTGCTCTTGGAAACCTAAATGAAGCCTTTGCAAAGAAATGACCAGACAACAGACCTCTCCAGACCCATTAGAGTCTCCAGAATCAGAGCCCCCACAGGGAGAGAGGTAGCTAAATGCTTTTAAGCCTCCATTCATGCAGCACACAGGGAACAAAAGGAGCAATGGCCGATTGTTGGGATAAGCACTACTACTAGGGGCACACACTCATACAAAAAAAAGGCAAACATAACCCTTAAAAGAAAAAAAACAAAACAAAACAAAAAAAACACACACTAATGACTTCAAACCACTCAAGCACAATAAAAACATTTGGAACTTTTTTTTTTTTAGTAAATCCGTCCCTCCCCAACCCCATTTATAACAAAGAATATATAAAATCTTGCCATTTTATAATAAAAACTTCAAAGATGCGGATCCTGAAGACAAAATGTCTTCTCAGCACTGCCACTCAGGAAGGAGCAAGCGTACAATGCCGCACCTGCGGGAGAAACAGTTCCCTGCCATACTGCAGTGCCGCTTAACATTTTCTTGCTGCTCTCTCTTTACCTTCCTAGGCTGCCATATTGTTCTTCTCATCCATTACCCATGTGCTATTCATTAACCTTGATCCAGAGGCATTCAGAGTGTCAGAGCTTCTGGAACCCCTGGTACTTGTCCAGGTCTATACTTCTCATGCAGGCCTAGTGGCTCCCCCAAGGCCCATCTTCGCAGGACGCAGCTCCACTTAGAACCACAGCCATCTAATGCCGCCCTTCAGTTAGCCAACCAGGAGGAGGTGTGACGGTCTTCAGCATGAGAAAGGCACATATTGTGACCTCTTGCAGTTTCATACCCTGACAGACCTATAACCAGAAGCAAAATTCACATCTGTGCTATGCTGTCAGTATACATTGCTTAAAGATATCAGGCTAAGGGTCAGATGTCCTAAGCCCTTTTCTCATAGGCACACAATGGGGAAAAGCCCTTTAGTACGCCTCACCCTAAATTAGAAAACCTCAGTTTCCAAATGTATACCCCTCACATCGGAAAACATTTCAGTATGAATTCATTTTTCTTATTTTTTTGTAACAAAATAAGTTATAAAGAAACTGCAATCTCCCTCCTTCCTCACACAAAGAAAGCCCACTTTTCCCATTATATACATTTCTCCATTTTGCCTTTTCCCTGAAATTCTCTGCCTTCTCTTTGGCTACTGACTTTTTTTTTTGATTGAGATGGTCTTTAGTTGACATGAAGCCAGTGAGGCATCATGACAACTGACGACTGCTTGGGACCTCATGTCGCAAACAAATACAATAATAATAATAAAAATAAAAATCAGTCTACACTAAATCAAGATTTTTTTCTGGGGCACGCATGTCCACAGTCTATGAATATACTTAGATCCAAACAAAAATAGTACACCCATCCCTCATGCCCTGAAAATCTAGTGCAGATAGGACAGCAAAAAAAGTTGACACACACACACGTCTCATAAACCTTCTCTCTCTTTGGAATGCAGACTAATAAAAAAAGTCAAAAGGATGACGCCCACCCAGTTCAGACTTACTAGGAAAGAGTGGGAAGAGGGCAGGATGAGAGAAGGTCGATGACAGATAATCGTGCTGGTATCTTTAGTCTGGAACGCTCAAGCAAAGTGCAGCTTTGGGCTGCCCGTCTCGCATTAAACAGATTCTCCCAATCATTTTATGGCTGACGGGAGTCACATAGAAATGTTACTAAAACAACTGCAGTGAAATCACATGCGGCCAACAAATCGGTCTTCAAGAGCTACAAAAACGGGTCCTGGTTTCCAGGACACCCGCACTGAACGACGGCCACTTTCAAACCGGCACACGAAGCAAGAATGACATTTCTAGTTCCCGTTTCAAATAAATGGCGCATCCCTACCCTGAAGCAGACTGGATAATGAAATGTCATTTCTTGTCAGGCCTGGTAACTTTAACAAGGCAATTGGAGTTTATCATACATTGAGGGTTACTAGTTCTGAAACAAGAATGAGGAAAGAGTTGAAAAAGGAGTTGATGAATGAAAATAAAAATGGACTGTGAATAAGGATTACTTCTTGAGCACAGAGTGCTGCATTTATCTATTTAGATTTAGCTCAGGCCTCTTCATTTGTAGCTCAAGGTGCGTTACAATCAGGTACAGTAGGGTATTAGAGGAGGGCAATAGGATGGCGCAATAGCACTCAACTATGATGCCAATTTACTTTTCATTGCATAAATGGTTTGACTACAATGGTTTGAAGTTTAACTCTCCTACTTGATTCCTTTTCTTGCATGTGATGTAGGATTGTTTGCACCATTTGGGTTTGACTGCGTTATTTACATTTATTTATGGAAACCGATTGGCACATCACTTGAATTAGAAGCTGGAACAATTTCTGTATTACAGTACCAAAGATGCCAGGCTTGTCTAACTATTTCTTTTGGATGAAAGGTTTTTGGGGGGGGGGGGGGGGGGGGGGAAGAGTGGGGATAAGCGGAGGGCCGAGTTTGGATTACAACCAGGGACATTTTTTTTTTTTTCATCCAAATTCAGCCAGATCATTAAAACCAGATTGCAGTTCATGATCCATGAGATAACTGCTGCAAAATGAAATACCTGTTTGTTTTAGGACAGCTTAATTTTTGGATCTCAACTATGCAAAAGGGGGGGAAAAAAACTCCTAAAAAATTATTACTCTGAATATGGGCCCCGAGCTTTACATGGATTTCCCCTGCAGAGATTGGGCACTTTATGCATTCTATTTTGGTTTTGTTTTTTTTATCTAGTAGCTTCCTTCTGCTCTTTTGGGCTTCCAACTCAACAGGAACCAGGGCTGGATCCAGCACCATGAGCCTTTAAGTTGCAACCAGCCAGAGATATTTTTTTTTCCACTTATTTTGGATCCCCTCCCACCTTACTTTAGGTCTGGTCACTGCAGCATCAGTACCCAGCAGGGGCCATGAACCCATGCATTGATGGTCCCTAAAACAGGGCCACTAGGTGTCACCATTATACAAAAATGGCAGATACCCTCCTCTCCAGGAGCTGTGAATGTCTGCCACTTTGAAGAGCAGAAGACCGGACCCAGGAATCAAACCAGGGCTGGTGCCATTATATGTTCCTTCTCAAACTGCATCCAGTTTCAATAATTCCAATGAACTTAAATAGATCTCAGACCTCAGTGGGGTTGCAATCAAGATCTGTTAAAGAAAAATAGCCTCTTTAGCACTACCATGTGCTGCTGATTCCATATTACTATTGTGCTGGTAAGGAAATACCACTGCAATTTTGTACCACAGTAGGCCAGTATTAGTGCATTAGCAAGTACCAATTTCTGGGAGTTGGCAAACAAACTTGTCATGGAACTAGCAATTTCTGCCTCGGGTAGTCAGAGACACAAAGTCGCCTGCTCACACAAGAACTTTACAGTTCAAAGAAAAGTCAATGCCTTTTGATAAAAAAGTTATTCCTGAAGCATTTGCACCATATTTTAACTGTGGAAAGTGTTTGATTTATGCATGGCTTTAATACACCTAGTCAAAGGTTAGACCCTTTTCCCGAAAAACATTGGGCATATTGAGATAAACAGCAATATATTACAGAGGCTGCAAAACGAAGCAGAAGTGACTAGAGCTCACAATAGCGTGCAATACGGTATGCACGAAACACGCAAAGAGAATGAGCTGCATAAGGTCACTGTGAAGGAGGAAAGAGGAGCTTAAAAAAAAATTTAAAAAAAAAGATACAAGAGCACTGCACAGTAACTGGCTCTATATGCATTTAATAGTGGACAGAAGCAAAGAATTGTTCTGCTATAGTCAACTCAGCAGTTTATTTTTTTTTCACCATCCTCTGGATTATAATTTAGACTAGATTATGAACAGCAGCAATTACCAACCTTGGCTAGACTGTATGGATTTCCCCCTCCGCCTCTTTTCTCTGGAATAGATGAACCTCTGGCCCAGCCAGCTGTGTGACAGTCAAAGGAGGGGAAATATCCATGCAGTCTGTCCAAAAAAAAAAAAAAAAGGTAACTGCTGTTAATCATGATCTCCAAATTCTAATCCAGAGGATAGTGAAGAGATATAAACTGCTCAACGACAAAAGCTCCATTGTGCCAGCATGCAGAACTAACAGAGAGTGTGAGAGAGAGAGAGAGAAAGAGAGAGAGAGAGAGAGTGTGTGTGTGTGTGTGTGTGTGTGAGTGTGTGTGTGAGAGTGAGTGTGAGAGTGAGTGTACGCATCTGGGTGCATATCTAGATTTTAAAAAGAAAAACACCCAGTCAGGATTTCCTTGGTCTGCCTGACATGGCCTGAATTTTTTTTGAGAGGACAGGACACTAAACACAAAATGTTATTGGGGGGGGGGGGGGGGTGGAATGACACACAGACACTGTTATCATAGTCTGCTTTCTGAAGGGAAGAAACTAACAGAGCTCAAGCCACACTCGGCAGCTTTCCCTTCTGATTTCTCGCCACCGATCACCGCTTCCTCCAAAAACCTTGGGCCGTGTTCTCACAGGCACCGTTACCTGTAGCGCTGGGTCAGGGAAACAACGGGGCTTCCCTTCAAGAAATGCACTTGGATGACATCACTGGGTATTTCCCTTTCAAGTCACTGAAACGTAACTTTCCATTAAAAAAAAAAGTTTATTCATCCCCATTTTACAGTGACACGAGCAGGTGCCCATCTTTGGGAGGTAGATAGATGCTCTATGTTTTTAAGCAATTCAGCCAGCGTTGCTCTTGATCTAAACATAAACAGATTGTCACCCACATAATTGTCAGTCTGCCTAGGGAATGATGAATTCCTGAAAAGAGGTGTCTGTTCTCCAACAACTTCAGGATAATTACAGGATAATAAGTAGCCGACACCCAGCCTACAGGAAGTTTAAAAAAAAACAAAAAAAAAACCAGTGCCAGGTAACAAGTTTTAGGGACTGCATGGTTTGTCCTGTGGCCTGATAGTAAAATGCCAGAACAGAAGGCTTAACGGGATACGTTTGAACAGCTGCTTCCTGCTTGAATACAGTACTTTATATAAACTTAAAAAAAAAATAATTCAGAATAAAGCCCTAAAGGAAGCATCATCATAAACAAGATTTTAGGAGCAGCCCCATCAATTCCACCAGAAAGGAATACCGCATCACTTCCCCACCACCATTTAAACAAATAAATAGCTGTATCAGTAAAAGTGGTATAGTTTACTCCGCTTACTAGAACAGTGGCAATAAGCACTACTAATCATGTAAGAATTATTGCAAACTGATTTATTTATTTATATATACACTTAAATGCAAAGAAAATATTGATGAGAAAGAGTAATCAAGAAGTCAATAAGTGATTAAAATATTTTATTACATGGTAATACAGGTTTGCAAATACCTGCAATTTAATCTTTGGTAAGCAATGCAACAAAAAAAAGAATTATCTACATTTTTTTTTTTATCCTGCCAAGATAAAAATAAACCTTGTCTGTATATTACAAAATGCTATTCATGTGAGGTCTACATTCAAAAAGAGTTTGTCCAGTTGAGTTTTGGACTTCACTGGCCAAATCTGCGGTTTTAAAATGTTACCCTTCACAAGTGTCAGCTGGCTATGTCATTACCCAGCTATAATTTACCTGCCTTAAAAAAAAAAAAAAAAAGTCCACCAATAGCCAAGCAAGCCCAATCCTCAACCCCCCCCCCCCCAAAATAATTCTACAAAATATCAGCACATACAAGCCAATGCCATAATCGGCGCACAGAAAAACGGGCACTCAGACATAAAAGTGTTCTTAATGTACGCCGATGCACCTCTCCTGGGAACCAATTCTATATTTAAATGGGTTGCCGTGGTAAAAAGGAGGTGCAAGGGGAAATTGTGCATCCCTAGCGCCTCCTCAGCAGCGGGCGCCCAGGAGCGGTGGCTGTCGGCGAGTTAGGAAAAACGGATGCTCGTTAATTGAGCGCGCCTTTTCCTAACCTGACTAGTGGCACACTTTTTTTTTTTTTTTTTAAGTTTTTCCTTTTTCGGTTCCTCCGATTTAATATGGCCACGATATTAAGTCAGATGAAGTACAGAAAAGTAGTATTTTCTGCTTTTCTGTAAACTTTTTGGGCTCCTCAAAAATTAAACGCCTGCTCCGGCGTTGGGAGCGCATTTTTTTTTTTTTTTGCATGGGGGGGGGGGGGGAAATAGCTAATAGCCTTATCAACATACACGTGTGATGAGCGCTATTAGCTACGCGCTCGGTTGGACGCACGATTTGGGATGCACCGACCCCCGTTTTGCATCGGGAGTTATGGACTCGCGTCCAAAACTCACACTGAGCCATGCGTTGCGGCCAGCACACGGTACTGCATCAACCTGATGGTGATCGATTCCCCCAACCGCCAAAATTGACTACAGAAAGTCATAGTGCCCCCCCCACACACAGCAATTTAACAATAAAAGAGCTAGCACTGGATCCCTTTCTGCCCCTCCTCCCCCTTGCATGCACCTGATCGAAATACCACTTTCTGGCTCAGTGTTAGGGGTCTGGGGGGAGATGGATCCAGAGCAAGCTGTTTTAATATCTTTGATGGGGAGTTTTCTCAAGCTGCTATGCCCTGAAATTTGGTTTAATTTTTAAGGGTTGAAAGGGGAGGGGGAAATCTGTCACTGATATTTTGGAACTATTTTGGAGGTGGGGGACAGACCTCACATATTGCTAAGCAGTAATTAAGCACAACACGTGTCTCATAAACGACCCCCGCCCTTCCCGCCCCATGTCTTTTATCAGTACTTTCAATCCTTTTTCCAGCACCGACCTCCGCACGAGTCCCGAAATTGTGCACAATCTGTTCGAGTACCAGCCTCCATCACCCTCCAACTAGGCAAGGTCATTTCAGGCCTTGACATCTTCCTCTGGTTTTTGTAAGACCAGCGCTAAATCCAACATCCAAGGTCCCCTTCCCTGCCTTATTACCACACGGCCACCAAAATCAGTAAAAGTCATTGTCTAAATATCTGACCTCCCATGCTCATTGAAGTTTTGGTTTTAGCCATGGACCATCCATGACGGTCACCCAATGACTTCCTGAAAGCCTGATGCAGCCATACCACTGCATTTAGGGTTCTGACAGGTTACCCCTTCTCTAACTCCCCACCCCCCAATCCCACTGCCTGTGATGCCACTAGATTAGGCTTCAGCTATTCCTTCCATTTTTTTTGCAAGTAAGGACCCCTCTACGTTTATGCCATTAAAAAAAAACCAAAAAAACACAATCGTAAGTCTGTCGCCATTTTAGCTTTCAACACCCAATCCAGGAAAGCAATCCAGTCATCCACCACCCTTTTCTGTGAAAAAAAAAAAAATTCACCCATGTGGCTCCCAAGTCTGCCCACTTGGAGCTTCATATCTCAACTCCTAGCTCTAAGACTTCCTTTACACTGAAAAAAAGGTTTACTTTCTTGAACATTAATCTCTTACAGCTCTTTAAATATCTATCATGCCCCCTCCCCCCCATCTCTCCTTTCCTATAGGGTATGCATATTTGCATCATTGCTGGATTTATATATTCCACCTTTTCCTAGGAAAGGCACAAGGCGTACATTTAGGTCATAAGGGGGCAATAATTAAATAGCCCAGGAGTGTTCAAATAGGTTCTTGGGGACACCCCCCCCCCCCCCCCCAGCCAGTTGAGTTTTCAGGTCCTCTCTTACAAGCATGCACAAGATTTATTTACATGAACTACATCCTATATTCAAATTTCTCTCATGCATATTCATTAGATATCCTGAAAACTCAACTGGCTGAGAGGGGAGGGTACCCGAGGACTGGTTTTAGCACCCCTGAAACAGCACACAGGGCTTGCAGTCACCCGTGAGACTGCAAGCACATTTTCAAAGGGAAAGTGTAAGAGAGAGAGAGAGAGAGAGAGAGAGAGAAGCTAGGATTTCCTTTGGAAAGCACCAACCAGTGCTCCTATATCCGACCAGCACAGGTGATTTTTATCCTCATTTCCCCCTCCCCATCTCATATGGCATTTGGTGCAGACCCTGCATCTTTTTCATTGCTTTTCTCTAGGGAACTGGGCAACTAAAATGGCAGAAGAAATGTAATGTGGACAAATACAAAAACGATGCAACATTGTGTATAAATTGGATTATTTTTCACTAAGACGGTAACTTGCAAAGCGGTGCGGAGGTGCACGTGTGTGTGCATTCGTCAGCCCATGCCCAGGGACGCGGCCATTTTGTAACATACACGCATATATAAAAATAGCCCGACTGCGCGTACATGTGCACTCAATTTTAAGTGGGCGCTCACCTCTGTGCACAAATGCTGCTTCTACCGTGTAAGTTGCGGGATTTTTTTTTAAAAGGCACGCATGTCGACGTCATTTTCAGTTTTCCCAGTTTAGGGATTGGAATTCCAAGTGAAACTGGTTTATTAGCTCCCCCCCCCCCCATTAGTTCTGACCCTTTAAAACCCCACTGATTGGCCTAGGGTTTTGTTTTATAATTTACACGTCATCCTCAGCAGAAGTAAAGTCACGCGGCAGGGGACCCCCCCAGCGCGCGCCAGGGCAATTATTTATGCACAAATCCCATATACTTATATCTCGGAAGACCCGTGCCCCGTCCAAACCAAGCCCCGCCCCTTGTTGGAAACGTTTCATCTGTGCGCGCGTATACGGGCGGGCTTTTAAAATCCGCTTAGCAAGCCCCGGCCAGACATATTTCACACATCCCCTAATTTTGGTCCGCGTCGGGCTTTTAAAATTCGCCTTAATGCTGGGCTCCTCATTAGGTTAAAGAAAGCTCTCTCACGGTATTGGGGGAAAAAAAAAAAAAAAAGTTGCGACTGACATACATTCCAAAGAGTCAAGTCAATAAAACAGAGCAATTTCCAGGGGATTAATGCTCAGCATCAGGCCAATCAAATTGTTCAGCATGTAATTGAACATTCCATTTGGCTTATAATAATTACAGCTTCAAATATGAGTTGAACACTTCTGAATAGTCACGTATGCCTTTGGTACGGCGAAAGGAGAACAGGATAACATCAAATTTTACAGTATAGGAGTGCCTCTTTATTTTGATACTTTCTGTCCAATCAGGGCTCTTCCCCCTGGCTTGTCCATAAGCTTGATTTAACAGGGCGACTAGGGGATTATTATTTTTTTTTTTTTTTTTTTTTTTTTACAGCAACAGGACTGGACAAAATCTTCCACATGTCAAATGGGTCCATTTCACGGCTCTTCTGCATCACTTTAGGCCTCTTTTTATCCAAATATATGATCTTTCATATTTCTGCACTGTATTTTGGAATTATCCAGATCCACTCCTCGTTTGCTCATGCTGTATTCATAGTTTGCACATGCAAGTCTGATACTAGCAAGGCACCACAGCACTGCATGTAAATATAATATGTGATTTTCACCTCAGAAGATAGATTTTACATGAAAAAAGAACAAATTTCAGATGCATAATTCTTAACCGTGGGCATGGAGAGGGCCAGTCGGAAGGAGAGTGGGATTCACCTAGGGCACTTTTTACCAACCATGGGTTCCATGGGGGGAGAGGGGTCAGTTTAGATCACTGGAGGGAGCTGGGCATTTTTTTGGTAGACCCGGGACAGACACTTAGGGGTAGATTTTTTTTTTTAAAAAGTGTACCCGCTGCTTGGCACGCACGCATGGATGCGCAATTTTATAACATGCGCGCACCACTGCACGCATGTTATAAAATCGGGGGTGGTCGAAATCGGCAACTTTCTTGCCGTGACGCATCAGGGCCTTCCCTACCCCCTACCCTAGCCTCCTTTCCCCTTCCTCCCCACCCCCTAAACCTAATCTTCCGTACCTTTTTTTTTTTGGCTCTGTAAGTTGCTGCTCCTCTGGAGCAGAAGCAACTTGCGTGCACCGGCCGACTTCCTGCGTGCGATCCCCCGGCACAGCAGCAAATGGTCGCTGTACCGGTGCCTCCATCCCTGCCCCTCCCCGCCCCCTTCTCAGGCCCTTACTCTCTTCCCGGGGTTTACGCACGTGGCAGGGTCACTTTGAAAATTGGCCCAGCACTCGCAAGGCCAGGATTTTCATGCTCCGGGATTTTAAAATCCGGCCATAAATGAACAGGGTGATAACTGTTCACACAGGGGAGCAAAAAAAAAAACAAAAAAAACGCTAGCATTAGCCTGGAACCTTGCATAGGGTCCTTCCTGACAAGGCTGAGAATGCCAGTGTTAAATGTTCGTAAATTCCTAACAGTGAAGGTGACTAAGTGCAAATTTTAAAAGTATCAATCTCCGTATCAAAATAAAAATCAGAATAAAAAAAAAACAAACTGGAGATCTCAGAGATTTTGTTCAATTTAACTACCAACTGCACTATCAAAAAAGAAAACTGTTGGCAATCTCTTTCTGTATAACTGTCTCAGGTTTCCCCGAAAATGGATTCTGCTGTGGCTTCAGGCAGCATGACAGGAGACTGAACTTAAAAACGGTTAAAGCACAGCTGTAAAAAGCTGAAAATAGTTTTGGCAGCTAAAGAATTTGGTTAGCTCTCTTGTTAAAGATAATATGAATATGTGCAGGAAAACTGAGTTTTTGAAAAAAAACTTTTCTAGACAATGTAATTTGTGATTAATTTCCCCAAACTTCCTTCGATTACACCTATGGATCTATTTTAAAAGATTTCTTATAGAATGTTTAAAAATTCCAGAATAGAATATTCCACTAATTTACTATTTGGACCCAAAAAACAAAGTGGAAGCCGATCAATAATGCTGGGGCAAGTTCAAATAAAGAATCCTCTGTTACACCGATCCTTTTGTTTTTTCGCTACTTAGGATTTACTATTTGTCATCGTCAAAAAGGGCAATGTTTCAAGGGCAAGCTTCTATTCCTGGTCAAGAAATTGATTTTTTTTTTTTCTCAGAATTTTTAGAAAAACCTGAAGAACAAATCGTTTCATCTGCCACCTTGATGGTTTCTTTGGCATTGGACTCAAGACAGAGAATTACTATTAAATCTTTTTTTTTAAAGTAAGAAATGTTCTTTTTCAATTGTAGTGTCAGAATGCTCCCTGACATTTCCAGGAGCTCTCAAAAGAAAAGCAAACAGTTTTTACTGCTGCGTCCTGCAGTTTTACAACTTGGGGCCTTGTTCTTTCTAAAATATCCCTGTAAATGCATTGTTAAATTTCAGTCCAATAAATACAGTTTGGGGTTTGTTTTTTTTTTAATCTTTCCCAGCTCACTGCATTTCTACATGCAAAGAGGGATCTGAGACCCCCGTAGACTGAGTCATCTGCTTTATAGCTTGCTTAATGAGCCCTTAATCATAATATTGTTTTATTATGAAACCTTCTTAGTTCCAGCTCTATTTTTCTTTTTTTTTCCATTTTTCTTTGGATGCATTGGTTATTGGAACCTGTTTTTTGTGGACTTGAGTGCTATGTTATAAAACAGAGTTCTTTTACCTCATTTCTTATGTAAAGAATATCTATGTTATATTGCCTTTCTAGTGTTTTTTGCTTGATATTGCAAATTATAAAAATTAAAAACAATTATAAAATTTAAAAAAAAAAGTTTTGCTATTGATGTTTCTTTTCTGTCTAGGGTTACCTATTGGCCCAGGCTGTGTGGAAATACAGCAAGGGAACGAAGAAGAGCACAGCAAGAAACATAGAAACATAGAAATGACGGCAGAAGACGACCAACCGGTCCATCCAGTCTGCCCAGCAAGCTTCACACATTTTTTTCTCATACTTAAGGATAATAAGACTCCAGATGCTGCTTGCAAGGTGCGCTCATCTCCTCTAAACCATCACCTGCTGGGATGCATCCTTACTTAGGAGACAAATTAGAGGCAAGCAGTCCACTTTTAACCGTTCCATCATCGCTGATTCCCAGAGAAAAAAAAAAACAGGAAAATTAGACACGCTCCTTCAAGTAAGGGGGAAACTCAGCGGGACCTTTCAGACTTCAAAATTAGCACGTGGGAGGTAGTGTGTCACCAGACACCACAGATACTCAAAATAAATAAAAAAATAAATATATGAAGCTCCATACAGAAGTAATAAAACCCACTTTCTGGGTCATAGTTCTTAAAAAAAAAAAAAAAAAAAAAAGCCCGTCAGAATCTTCATGCATTCCCCGACATGCCCTAAAAATCTGGCATGGAAAATGCAAAAACTAAAAGGTATTAGGGACACACACGCACTGCAATCTCATAAGCCTTGTTCCCTTTAGAAAGTAATCAAAAAAAAAAAAAAAATAATAATAATAATAATGCTGAATGCAGGTTTGTAGCAGAGTCGGGGGGTGGGGGGATGATCTGGACAGCTCATCTCTAGCCACCCACAGAACTGAGGAACCATGGGGGGGAAAAAGAGAAACCCAACCCCTAATGGTCATTTAAGTAATCTCACTGGGGACTCTTCCTGTACAAGTTGCTATAAAACATGCAATGAGAACTTTCTTAGGAAGCTTTCTTTTTTTTTCCCATTTTTAAAGCATACAGAAGGTTTTATTCAAACAATACTACTCAAATGCTTGCCTCAAAATATCACCCTGTTGCTCGGCTCATTCCCCTCCATTAGGGCTTGCTCTCAATTCTCTAACTTTTTCATGTGAAACAAAGCTGCTTTTATATGCACACCTGAAATACATTTGTATACATTTGAACCTGGTCAGAAGTAGTTCTCTTACATGTAAACCCACCGCTCACCCCATCTATATCTAAATTCCAAAAGTTGACTGCACTGTCAGCCTCCTGGGTTTAGCTCCATTCTTCTGATCCTGATTTTCTAGACTCAGATCTGTAATTGGTTTAACTTTACAACTAGCTCTGCTTTGACATTTCTTTTCCTTTCCCATCATTTTAACTCTGCCTAATGCACTGTATAATATATTCTTCTAGGGTTACACAGTCTTTTACTGCTTGCTCATCCATTCAAATCCAGTTCAGATCACTAGGACTCTACAAGGGTGGCCTATGTGAAATGAGTTGGTGGTCCAGTTCCCAGCAGAAAGATGTTCAGATCACCAAAAACACCCATCATAATAATTGGGCGGCCTCCTCAGAGAGGGCAGAGACTGCGCAGGCATCAGAGAGTGAATTACCCTCTCACACCTACAAGAGGTGGCCTTTTCCAGATCAATGTCAAGGCATATGGCTGGCAGTCGTATGTGGGGTAGCTGGCACTGCATCTCTGTTATGGATAAATGGAGTGAATCCAAGGTTTCCAGTGCTATCAATCCAGTACTTTTCACAAGCACCAAATTCACAAAAAGCAAACAAAATACCACTGGGGAAAAAAGTGGAAAGAAATCATCTTACCCTAGATTTGTGTTTATTTATATGCTGCCAATTTTCAGATGACTCTTTCGTTTACTACACACTAATATGCCTACTAATAAGTGCTCATTACGAGGCTGTAATTAACAGTAACAGAATTTCAAATCTTGCTTTCTCTACATTTGCTTCCTTTCAGGTCTGTAAGTGCATTAATCGTGTGTATTCATGGAAGACGGTAGGAATTTTGCACCTTGTGAAAATAATTGGAATGGGTCTGCCTACTCAGTGGGATGGACTTTCTAAACGTTTTCTTTCTAGTTTGAAAATATTAAGATCGATCCAGATTTCTGAATGGAAGCAGTTTTTGTACTGTATCAAAACAGAGATAAAATGTTTGTTAAATCTGTCCTTATATATTAATTTGCAACTTGATTCAGTCTGACAGGAAGCTAAATTTATTTTCTGAAGCACATGAATGTTGATTTTGAGGAATTTAAGACCCTTTCTTTTTTTTTTTTTTCCTTAGTGTCTAAAGTAAAATCCTTGTTTTCTTGTAAAAATGGAAGTGTGAAAAAAAAAAAAAAAAAGACACTCTTACAAAGAGCAAATTCTGCATGCAAGGGGCCTTGACAACTTATTTTCATAATGCTGAAATCCCAGTTAGAATAATTTGAAATACTACTTGAACCTGTTCAGTCTCTTGCATGATCACGCCCTCTGATTTGATCTTATTAAGTGCTGCACCATCTGATTCTTTAACGCTACCATTTTGGATCTGTCCTGTGTGTTATGTTGGGATTTGAGCACATTCAAAGAAACTGAGCTGAATTCATGAGGAGTTTTCCCTCCCTAGGGACAGAACAGAAGAAAACCTTTGATAAATGAGACCTGCCGGGCTTTTAGTTTGATCTGACCATGAGTTTACTGCTCATCGAAGCAATTCAGCCAAGTCCTCTCCTCATATGAAAGTGATTTTGACAGTCTGATTTTTGGCAAGAACTCAATCAGCGATAGCCGTACTTTCAGTAAGTGGCACCAAGGAACAGAAGCTTGCCTTTCCTACTAGCATTTAATGATTAAGCACTGTTTGATGTGTCTGTTCAAAATGAGTCAAGTTTTCAACATTGCAGGAATATGTGCAAGACAAACATTTCACTCAGCTGTAGGATCTGCATTTAAAAATTTCGATCAAACAATTTTCATCTTCAGTATAAGCAGGGGAAGTACGGAAAGAAAATAGTTATGTAGCTTACCTACTGTTAAATAGCTGTAATAACTTTTTTTTTTTAATTCTAAGTAGGAAATGAAATTATTTTTTTTAATTGCATGTGGAAGAAAAATAAGTTTGGTAAAGTTCCTAGAGGATAAATCCATCCATAAACTTCTATTACAGTAATTAATAAGCAATAGTAGCTTGTGATCTAACTAATGTTTGGGTATTTGCCAGGTACTTGTGACTTGGATTGGCCACTGTTGGAAACAGGATACTGGGCTTGATGGATCCTCAGTCTGACCCAATATGGCTTGTTCTTATGTACTTTCTAAAATATTCAAATGGCAAAATATGGAAAAAACTGACATTGGGCCGGATTTTCAAAGCTTTATGCGCATGGGGGGAGGGGGAGGGGGGTTTATGTGTATTGGGTCTATTTTATAGAGGCCCGGTGACATGCGTAAAGCCCCGGGATGCGTCTAAGTCCCGGGGCTTCACAAAAAAAAAGGGGGCAGAGAGAGGGCGGGGCCAGAAGCAGGCGCAGAAGGTACGAGAGAGATCGGGGGGGAGGAGTGGGAAGGTTAGAGTAGGGGGAAGGGAACGGGTGAAGGCCACGGGCGTCGGCGCGCAGGGTGCACAATTGTGCATCCCCTTGCGTGCGCTGACCCCTCATTTTATAACACGCGCGCACCTGCACGTTATAAAAATCGGGCATCCATGCGTGCGCGTCGCGTAGCACGCACCATGCATGACCGCGTGCTTTTAAAATCTACCCCATTTTGCACACTGACATACAAAAAAAAAAAAAAGATGGTAATGGGAATTTTGTATGCGTTACTGCAGAATCTGTCCTTGGATTTTCACAAAAAACTAAGGGCTATTATAAAATGCCCTGTCATATTTTCAGTGCCTAAAAATGCACTATTATAACATCTATATAATACCACTCATAGGGGCGGATTTTCAGAGTCCTGCTCACCTAAATCCGCCCAAATCCGGGCGGATTTAGGGGAGCAGGGCCCTGCGCGCCGGTAGGCCTATTTTACATAGGCCTACCGGCGCGCGCAGAGCCCCGGGACTCGCGTAAGTCCCGGGGTTCTCCGAGGGGGGCGTGTCGGGGCGGGCCCGGTCGTCGCAGTGTTTAGGGGGCGTGTCGACAGCGTTTTGGGGGCGGGTACGGGGCGTGGCTACGGCCCGGGGCGGTCCGGGGGCGTGGCCACGCCCTCTGTACCCACCCCCAGGTCGCGTCCCGGCGTGCAAGAGGTCCGCTGGCGCGCGGGGATTTACGCCTCCCTCTGGGAGGCGTAAATCCCCAGACAAAGGTAAGGGGGGGCTTAGACAGGGCCGGGTGGGTGGGTTAGGTAGGGGAAGGTGAGGGGAGGGGAGGGGAGGGGAGGGCAAAAGGAAGTTCCCTCCGAGGCCACTCCGATTTCGGAGCGGCCTCGGAGGGAACGGGGGTAGGCTGCGCGGCTCGGCGCGCGCCGGCTATACAAAATCAATAGCCTTGCGCGCGCCGATCCAGGTTTTTAGCAGATTCGCGCGGTTCCGCGCGTATCTACTAAAATCCAGCTTACTTTTGCTTGCGCCTGATGCGCCAGCAAAAGTTAGCCAATTCGCGCTATTTGAAAATCTACCCCATAACGAGCATTTACTGCGGAAGCCCATAGAGAGCCTCTACGTCCATGGCTGCAGCCATCACTTCACTGATGTCCTGGCAATTCCATTTTCTAATTAGTGGATGCAGAGCAAAGTACCCCCCAGCTCCATCCTAGGAGAAATACTTCCCTTTCTTGAGATGAAAAAAATATTTGGGTCTATACTTTCTGAGTCTAGGGCAATTGAGGGAATTCTGGCACTAGAAGAGCAAGGAAGAACAAATACTGCATTACCAAGATGAGTTCAACTCCTACAACTTTGTCCAGAGCTTTGTAATGGTATGCTTAAATGGAAAAAGCAGCAAAGCAAGAGAAGCCCGTGAGTTCTGTGCCATTCAGAAACAAAAAACACTTAAAAACATTTTAATCTAAACTTCTCAGAATCACTCTTGCCTTGTAGCTGTAAAAAAGCTCTTAGGAAGTGCTCTGCCATACCATAATAATTACATGCTACAATGTGCAAGGCTTCATGGAATACGTTTTCTGATAAACTGCTGCATTCATACTCTAAGCTGTTTACATTAATGCTGCAATGCTAGTAACATGCTTTGATTATCCAGCGGCAATGAGATTCCCTCTCTCATGCCCTGATTTTGTGTTTCAATCCTGAGATAATAGCCTTGAAAGCTTAGGCCAAGTCATGTCTGTGGTTGGGAACCAGAGTAAATGAAGGAGCTGCTGGGCGGGTCCCTCAGCATAAAAGATTGACAGCATGGACTTTGAGGAAGGAGACCCTTTTTAAAACAAAAAGGTGGAGCAGTGTTAAAAGTACAAAAATAACAAATCTATTGTGTACATCATACAAAAGAAATTAGAAAGGAAGTAAAAAAAAATAAAAATAGGATTAAGCCAAAAAAAAAAAAAAAAAAAAGGCAATTCATATTAGAAGATCCTAGCTAATGCTTTAATATTCCAGGAGTTTTAGATAGATGGAAAATAAATTTTGAAACCTGAAGGGCTGGCATTTCCAATCAGAAAATTAAAAGTCTGTTTGCTCTGAATATCAGTTTTGCTTCATTTTTGTGTTTCAGAAAGAAAGGCACATTATACGGGTGGGTGAGATATCAATTTATCCACCCTGGTTACTTACAAAGTGGAGGAGGAAGGATTTCCAGGCGCAATAGTGCCCTCAGCCTGCAGCTTTGGGCAATATAAAGGGCCAGCATTAGCATACACAGCTGCTGCAGAAGACGCCTCGCGCAAGAGCTGCACATCTCTTCCCCAAAGTTTACAATGTATGATTGAGCAGAACCCCAATGGCCTCTCCGAGAAGATCAACAAGAGGTTCCGTGCGGAAAGAACGGATCCTGCTTTCCAGGACGCATGTGTATGCATCTACACATCTGTGATCCCCCCAAAAAAAAAATCCCTGTCAGGATCATCTTGGACTCCCCCTGGCAAATCCTGAAATCCAAGCACAAAAGCTATTAGAAAAGGAAACACACACACGGACATGGAAAATCTCATAAGCTTACATTTCTTCCTTTAGAAAGTAGGCTAAAGAATGAATTGAGGATAAGGAAACGAAACCAGAATCTCCAGGTTCACAGTTTTGTTCCTAATTTGTGCGCAGTACAGATAACCCAATTTTGTTAATTGTTCCAGTGGCGGGGGGGGGGGGGAAGCGAGGACTTTTGAATTCAAATGAAAATGTAAAACAAGCCTAACCTAAGAGTTTCCCTAGTAAAAGCAGGCTTTTACTAAAAGCTACAAAGGGCTGGTGTTTGCCATTCAGATGAAACTAAAGAGCTCCTCAACAACGTAATTTTACTGCATAATTATTTTATTACATAAGAACTACCATGTTGGGTCAAGTCCAAGCTCCATCGAACCCAGCATCCTGTCTCCAGCAGTGGTCTGTACAGCTGGCAAGTACCTGGCAGATCCCATGTCCCGAATTGCTGAAAAAACTTCAGAGACATTCGTGTCCATCGGAAAGGTCTGTGATGCTGCATTCATGCAAAGCTAAGTATCCACTTTGATTTTATCAGCTTTCAAAATTTGTTTTTGTCCTTTTTGTTTCAGTAGCATCTGCCGTGACAATGTTTACATAAATTACTCCTGAGGAAGCGATTTTCATCGCGAAACACCGGCCGATGTCGGGTGTCATTGTTTGATATTTCGGGGCATATGATGCATATTATTTCTAAACGGGACTTAGAAGGCATTTGCAGTTACACCTAGCTGGTATATACAAAAATAGTTGATTTATCACCACGCCGCAAATGACGAGTAGTCCGGACGGCAAGTGAATTCACTGCCATTGTCTGGCTTGCTGATGCGGTTATAAATTCAAAGTAACAAAATACAATATATTTTTTGAAATTTTGTTTGATGACAGCACATTGAAGATACGGTTCACACTTTAGTATACTTGTTTTTGTGGTTGTATAAGATCCCATAGAAGAACAGACTCATTGGGACATGGGAATCACTATAAATAGAATTCAGAATTTCGGGTGCGCTGCCCAAGCTGGAAAAAAACGTTTCAAACAAATCAGCAATCCAAACTAACGGGTGTGTCGCAATAAATCATTAATCAGTCCCTGCCTCTCAGATAATGTCAATCAGGTGCTGGTATTAAACAGGCAAGATCAGGTAGCCTTCAACACCCCCTAATCAAAAAAAGGAGTCCATTCTCAATTTCAGGAACGTTTACTTTAGAAGGCAGCTGGGGTGCAACTAATGTGATCCCCTGGCGTGTGACGTATCAGAATACGCTTGGGTCGTGGCCTTTGGAATGGCGTAAACCCCTTAGGTAGCGGGACACCAACATACTGTATGAGTTATCAACAAAACACAGCTTAGAAAAAACGTGCGATATGGAAAGTGACCTCAGAATAGGCACTACCAGCCTTTAAAAACTTTCATTTCCCTTACATTCAACTGTAGATCGCATGGTACATACATAAAATATAAACAAAAAAAGTATTTGAAAACAGGCAAAAAGTTCTTGCAAATTTGTCACAGACTTTTAGCCACTCAGAGAGGAAGTGCTCCTAGGGGTTTGTTTAGGTGGAGGGAGAAATATTACACACGTAGACAGTATTTTCAAAATCTTCATGCATACTCTTCCAGCAAGATTCTTACCTGCAGAAAAAAAAGCAGGGGCAAGTGACCGCACATCCTCACATCTGTGGCAAGCTCCAAAGTGAAACATGCATGTTTTTTGTTTTGGTTTTTTTTACTGAGAATTGGTGTAAAGCAGCAGGTAAAAATGTGAAGTTTTGAAAATTGTCCAACAAAAACAAAAAAAAAAAAAAAGATGCATCAGCTTCTCCAATGAGCATCTATCACTGAATGTGGCAGACCACCATCTACTGCCCTAGTCTGGACTAGTTTTTGTTACCTATGGTATCTCATCAGGTATTTTGTAGATTATTTAAATCAGCAAATTGGAATATGCAAAAATGATCATATGCTAATTCAATATGTAAATGACCTGTTTTTTCTTTTTTTTTTTTTTTTTTTACCAATTCAAGTAGAAGTTCATTTGATAGGAATCATGTTCTGAAAATGGCAGAACATCCTCATATTGCATCTTCATATTAACCATTTCAAAACATTAACAAATTGTCCAGGGACATTTAAACATATAATGCTGGTATCTAGTATAATAGCCATTGAGAAAAATTGAAATATTATAAAGGGGGCCATCCCTTTCATTCAGTGGCACTGCTCCTCATTGCCACGTGGGAGAACAATTATTGATCCCCAAGCCCAGCCTCTGCTCGCAAAGTTGGCCAGAGCTGGGGATGCTACGAAGGCAGAGTCCACAACATGTGGGGGGGTGGGGAGGAAAGAGGGTCAATCTCCGTCACCAGAAAATGGCGAGATCTAGTGGCTAGACCCAAGATGTACACATTTACAGGGGACAAAGTATTAAATGAGGAAGCATTCTGGATCGTTGGAAATGAAAGCTTATGGCACCATTGCCCAGTATAGGCTGATTCTGACTGAACTGGAAGCCTAATAAAGATGCAGAGCAACACTAACTCTGGCCCAAAAAAAATGGTAGAAAAATGCTAAATGTTTACTCTACATTGTATATAAGAATACAGAAAGTATTGCATTAGTCAATATGACAGCAAATGATTTTATTGGTCATTGGACTGGTAAAAGTCAAAAAGTATTTTGTAACAAAGAAAAATGTTTCTAGTACACATCAGGTCAATATCTGCTGGTACTCACTGAGCATAGCATTGTATATTGCCATATAGCTAAGTCATGAAGTTAATCATTTGGAAATTCCCTAGTTCACTTTACTTCCAGGCATGGCTTTCCCCATCACCATCTTTCCAAAAAATTACAAGAGAACCCCAAAATAATTTCTGTAGCATATTTGTAACACAGACTGAAGGAGACCACAGAAACCTCAAACACATCCTTACCTTTTAAACTAAAGTAGAGAAAACATCTATCCACATCCAAATGGAAAACACATCCAAATGGAAAACAAATGCACTAGGATCTAAGTCTACGAAATTTTCAGGCTTTCAGAAATCCAGCTCACCTGCTCGCCTGAGGGGAGTGCATTTTGATAGCTGCCAAACAGGGTTGATTAGGACAGAGTGGAGGGAGGTACCTCTCTGTCTCAATCGGATGCTGGAGGGGGCGGATGCATCTCAGACTCTGATGCATGTGGAAGGGGAGTGCCTGGTGAGCCTATTTCTTCTCTGGCAAGTTTATTCTCTAGAGATTTTCACATCTCTGAAAATTTCCATCATTTACCACTTTGGTTAGGATAGCCACAGGAATGTGCACAGAAAAAAAAAATTGTGTTTCTTTTTTTTGTTTTTTTTGGGGGGGGGCGGGGGTCGATAGAGTTATTCGGGTTTAAGCTCATTTAATGTTTAATTTGATTCAGCAAACAAAATATTTTAGAAAAAAAAAATTAAAAAGAAACTAAAAAGGAAAAAAAAGTGATCCCCCAGTTCTGCTCCAGAACACCGGTCATGCATTTCCACGGGACGATTAACAGCTCCATGCTGTTTTAGATTTGTACATCATGCAACACTTTTGGTAAATGCGAGACAAAAAAAGCTTGCAGGTTCTGATTCCCTAATAAAATAATAAAAAAAAAAAAAAAAAAAAGAGTACTTTATGTTTACTTGTATTGTATTTTATATTGTTGCTGCAAACTGCTTTGGGCCTACTTATGATCATATTAAACCAGTGGTTGCCTGTTGTACATAGAACAGATTTTAAACTATTATGCTTAACATACAAAGCCTTACATGAAAGCACTCCATCTTGTTTCTCTAAAGACATTTGTGCAGCCAGAATGGGCCTTACGATGTTAAATAATCAGAAACCATGCTGTGACGATCCACCGTTGAGGAACACATTACCCCTGGATTTAAGAATGAATGATCATTCAGCATTTTGGAAATCATGGAAAACATTGTTATTCTCCAAGATGGTAACTTTCAAAGGGGCATGCAGGTGCACGCCCAGGGATGCGGATATTTTATAATGTACACATGCATGCGTATGCGTGCGCCCTATTTTGCAACCGGGAGCGCATGTTGCGTCCGTCTGTCTCAGATGGCTTCGACCTTTGTGCCTCACCTTTCTTCCTTCTCTCTCCTCAAGCCTTGGCTAAACTGGCTGCCACCCGCGTCTTCATGCCGCTCTCCCCGGATCAGCGATGGCATTCGCCATGTTTTTCCTGAGGGCCTCCCTAGGGTGCGCGTGCGCACGCCACCCACGTCTTTTATCCACGTCGTGGCGGGAACCTCGGCGGCGTCCCCTCCGTCTGACGTCAGCACATCCTGGTATTTAGCCTGCCCTTCGTTTGCTAACAAACTGAGTTAGCAAGGATTGGATTAGCTCTGGTCTAAGCTGCTCTGCCGCTTTCTAGCTGCCGCAGGAAGCTCTCTCCACCCTTTGGGGTAATTTTACTCTAACTTGGGTACCCGCTCCTTGGGGGCCCTTCTACTTTCTTTCAGGTGCCTATCCTGGGATACCAGGTACTTGCTCCTCGAGGGCCTGCTCTCCCTAACCTGGTGCCTGCCACGCTACAACTTCTGCCTGCCAGGAACTCCAAAGATACAGCTTCTGCTTCAGTGAGTACCAACCTATCAGTCTATCTCACCTACAGCTTCAGCGCTCTACATCCGGGACCTGTTCCTGTTCACCAACTCTAGAGTGAGATGGGCCCTCTCTGCTGAGGATCCCTGGACTACTACTGCTGGAGCTACCTTCCACTGCTGTCCGCTTCCCGGGCAGTGCCACTGTGCTGTACAATAAAAACTACTTCTCTGTGTTTGCGTGCAAAGAGTCTAGCCTGGTACTGCAGTTCCTCATGGGGCTCCTCCCTGTGGGAGTGGCCATCACTGCAGTACCCAAGAATCCACTCCAACACCTCATAACCATGACAACGCACAGCCATGCACATACTGCTAGAAGCTGCACAAGTGAGGGAATTTTATACAATCGTTGCACCAGTTCATCCAGTGTAGAGCTATGTCCTGGTTTAATAGCCTTCGCTCCCTCAAGACTCTTTAAACCCTTCAGTGATGGCTGTTCTTTTTAAAAACTTATACTTTCTCCATAGCAGAAGTAAAGTAGCTCTGGACCTGGGCACACATCTTTTGGCCCCGCCCCGGAACACCCATGTCTGCCCAGACCACACCCACACCATACCTTTTTTTTTTTTTTTTTTTAATCGGAGTGAGATAATCACGCATAGGGAAATCACGTGTGCGCAGGAGGCTTTTAAAATCTGCTGGGCGCACGTGTGTCCTACATGTGTGCACATCTCCCAATTTTGGCACGCCCCGGGCTTTTAAAATTTACTTCTAAGACTTTTCAGCTGATATAATCTCACATAATCAATGTTTATTATAGGTAAATTGTTCTTGAAAGAAAGAAAAAAATAGAAATAGAATGGATTCCCTTTCATTGGAAAAGATGATTCTAGTAGCCATATTAGTCCTGGGGAAAACTGGAATCTTAGAAAACTGCAATACATCTTATCCTGGTCCAATACAAAAGGTACATAGGCTTTTGAAACTGTACAAGTCCCTTCCGAAAGCAACTTATGAGGGCTTACAGGCTCATGTACTACAACTTTCACTATTCTGTGAAAACCGATATCTTGTATGTGTGTTCAGATGCATGCAGCTAAAGTAACTCGGTAGTCAGGAATGGAAAGATGACCCCCCCTGCCAAAGGTTTCAGAGACACTGTACGAGAGACAGGGGAGGGGGGCAGGGGCGTTAAGGGGCTACAAATTATTCAGAATCATCACATAAGGACTCCTGCTATATTTATATTTGCCACTTCAAAGTGCTGGCATAAATACCAAGGAGGAGAGTATGACGCGATAGAGCAGACACCCTGCCGTCTGTTTTCAGCAATCACCTCTGATTATCTTCAAGTTTCCCCTTCTTCAGGATAGCTTTGGTAATAAAAAACAAACAAACCAAGTGGTACCTCTCCCTTCAGCTGTTACGTTCATACTGTAAAATTTCAACGCTGCATGGTGAGTAAGTATGAGGCACTGCTATCATAAGATAAAAATGTTACCAAAAAAAAAGTTTAAAAACCCCATTAATTTGAGACTGGCAGACATCAAAATAAATGTTTAGATGGGACTCAACCACCATACGTTTTGGCTTGTTCGTCAGGAAGACCGCAGGGAGTCAGACACTAAAAAAAGGTTTTAATGTCAAGTATGTTGGGAAGACCTCAGAACACATTGCTCTCATACTTCTCTGTCCAAATGTTGTCATGTGATACAATCTGTACCAAACAACTACAAACTCAGCATCACTGGATAGCTATGTCTGCATGGTGGTGCATTTGCCGGGCACGAAGGTGGAACAATTTTCAAAACAGCTCGTGTACTTCAACGTGAATTTTCAGAGACAGGAGGAGTACGTACGTATTCTCTCTCTCTCTCAAAATTAGCATAAATTTCAAAAAAAGGTGGAAAGATTATCACACACATTTGTGGAAACGTCACGTGCTTGTGCCGTCTTCCTTCCCCAAACTCAATGCACCTCTGCGATCGCCTCCTAGCGGTGCAGCTAAAAATACACTCACTATGGAAACCTGCACCGACTTTGATCCGGGCTGATGAGGATAATTTTCAAAGCAGAGCTATTTCACCTGGGTAAATGGATCTGAGAATTGACCTCCCCATGTGCAAGATTAAAAAAAAACAAAAAACCAACCCACATAACAATAGGAGTAGCCTAGTGGTTAAAGCAGCAGGCTGGAAGCAAGGGTTCAAATCCCACCATCACTCCTTGTGACCTTGAGCAAGTCACTTCACCATTGCCTCAGGTACAAACTTAGATTGTGAGCCTTCTGAGAACAGAGAAATACCTGCAGTACCTGAATGTAATCTGATTTTAAGTGCCTGAAAGGCAGAATATAAATAAAATAAATAACTATACAGCATGGCTAATAATTATCAATGTAAAAAAAAAAATGTGAACTTATCCAAATTCAAGCAGTGTTTCATAAGCAACTGATTTATCTTTTTTTTGTCCTGCTCCTATGGGCTTCCAGTTTAAGCCAAAAATGGCTCCTACTGGGGGCTAGGGAGCCAGGAGCACAATGATCCATTCCCTCCTCATTAGCTATTACAGTGCCAGTCGTTAGCCTACACGGCATGAAGTGCAGTTCTTTCCAAAACCTGGCATAACTAGGCCCTTCACCCAGCCAGCAGCAGGTGTCGCTGTTGCATAACGGGCCCGGTCTCTCTCACCCTGCCATCTCTGCAGCATCGCCAGACCAGCTCAGTCAGGGGAGCAGAAGTAGGGCTAAGAAATCAAAAACCTGGGTCTCTCACTGAGCAACACACAGCAGTGCCCCTCAGCAAGCCCTAATAAAACGTTTTTTCTGTGTCAACTAAAAACACTGAAACCTATTTGAACAAACAAACAAATGTCAATTTGAAGTTCTACAGTAGAAAAATAAAAAAACACACACCATTTAATTCCATCTAGCTGTCTTTTGTAATCTGAGGTGCTATGCTTTTGAATCTACTATTTATAAAAACTGTTTGATCTATTATTAGCTTTGATCTGTTAACAGAAATCTACCCCATCAGCTGTAGTCTCACTCAAAGACTTTGATAAACACATTCAATACATCATAAGCCTCGTTACATATTTACACCATGAAAACAGTATGCAGCTTCATCACGGACAGGAGAGAAACACCCTCGCCCGTCAGTCAAGGCTATACTGCTGGATCCAGCAAGAGCCGTATCACAGTAACGCAGGATTATAATATGCGTGATTTATCACTTTCAGTCACTGTAAAAGCAGATGAGCAGCCAAAACCAAAAAAAAAAAAAAAACCTGGGAGGTGTGGATGAAGCAATCCGATAGTTATCATAATCAAGTTACATGACGTGACAGAGTCCAAACTATGAGAACACAGAAGGGAGGGGAAAACAAATGTCTTCCAAACAGCACGTACCTGATCCAAAAGCAGTTTACTGCAGATTTTAAAATCTAGCTTGAGTTTACTATAATAAGGAATTACATTTAAAATTAGGCAGGAAAGAAATGCACAGCAATTCATATGAGTGGAGGGATGTTTTTCTAAACCTTTTCTTTTTCCCAGTAGAAGGCTAGATCCATAACTTTACTGAGTAAATGTTATTCCAGTATTCTGGTTTCTGGCTTTTATATTGATTTACCTATCTTGAAAACTCTGTTGAATGAGTAAGGAGATAATATATATGCATGGATTTGGATACACGAAGATCCACTAAAGTATTTTAGAACTGCGCATTTCTAGTCTGCATAGATTATAAAATATGCATAGATTATAAAATATGCATATGTCCATCCCCTCAACACTCTATGAAAAAACGTTTTGTGTTGGTCAGTTAGTCGGTCACACTGTCATGTTTGTCTGTGGCCACCAGGTGGCACCCTGAACAGTGGAAGGTGCACAGAGTAAAAACAATATGCTCTATCTGCAAAGCACTGTTGCACACACAGGCACCCATACATAGACAGGGGCACACTCGGGCGCATACACACACACAAGCTGATGTAGGCTAGACTACCCAAGCAATGCTGGATACTTTTCACTAGTATATATTTTGTTTTAGGGAAAAAAGGTACATTATCCTGATTTGGAATTTTATAATCACGCATAGCCAGTGAAGTATAATTAGTGAAAGTAGGTCCAGAGCAGCTGCTTCTTTTCTGTTTATAAAGATCCACATAACTCTTTACCTCATCCATTCAATGTCCGTAGAGCCTCCTGCCTCGTGAGATTATTGCTGAAAGCTGTTAAGTTTAAGCGTTCAGTTAAGGGTACTCTAGATGATTATGGGGAATTGGGCAGCTAAAGGAAATCAAAAGTATTAGGGAGACTCATTTCAAGGTTACAGAGTTAAATCTGACTTTTCTTGGAAAGAAGAAAAAAAAAAGTGGCCAGTGTCTAGTGAGTTGGTGGTCTCAGTCCAGTTCCCAGTGGACAAGTGTTTACATCACTAAAACCCCCCATCACAATTTGGCACTAACTGAATTCATGGTTACAAGACTTCACAGCCATAAATATGGAATTTCCCTTTCACCCATAAAGATGGCACCTTCAGGAGGCAGGAGAGCAGAACTGCTACCCGTGGCCAGTTGGCCTTTTTCAGGTATCCCCAGTGGATGCACAGGCTCAACTCCAGGAGGGAGAAGGCAGCACCACTTTCATCACAGGCCTGCCAAGCATACCACCACCACCACCACCAGGGGATGTCATATGTGGCCATCTGCTATCCAGTGCCGCTTAGAGAAAGGCTTCCACCCTCTTCAAACTTCACTACAAAACCACAGCTCCAGAATTTCCCCTTGGGTCACTATATTAATCCCTGGACTGTACCACTCTGGCCACTTGTTTGGGGAGACTCTAATTAAATGGCTCAATCCCCTCACTACTTTCATAACCTCAATATGTCCTCCTGCTGGGGGGGGGGGGGGGGGGGGGAGGAGCACAGTTCCTAGTAGGGGTCCCTCTTACTTGGTGCAAAAACAGTACCATTTTGATAAGAGTAAAGGCAGGTCAGAGGAAGGCTATCTATAGGAGGAAGCTCAAATGCAGACTGTTCCCAGCTTTAAGCTCCAGGAGGAGATGGTGAAGGAGACAGAGAGGCTGGTTCTGTGGAACATCTTCCCTTCCCCATCTCTGAGACACACTCACAGTAATGGCATCTTTTAAGGGGGGGGGGGAAGATGAACTGGGGTCAGAGGTGAGGGTAGGCCTTTAAAGTGTTAGTGTCTTTTTTTTATGGCACTATACAACGAGCTACAGCTATAAAGGTGCATTATTTGTTTTATAGCCCTCTCCCAGGACAGTGACAGCAGCCATGCAACAGACAGGACGGGCCTTGAGGTCTTTTATAATGTGTAGGCACCACAAGAAAAAAAAAAAAAGTGTAGCACATTTCTAAATTGCCAGGCAAAAAAAAAACAACAAAAAAAGAAACTCCTAACACATTTCTAAAAGCTAACATTTTATATTCTGTAGCAACCAAAAAAGGTCTGGTAAATCCAAATTAACAACAAAAAGTCAGTTGCTATTGGAGATTAATATTCCTTTATAGATGACAAATGGAAGCAAGAAATATGCTAAATTTCCAGTTTTTCTCCACACAGATGTACTTCAGAGTAGGATAAATGAACAACAATGCAAGCTCTTGTTCTAATACTCTGCTTAACACAGTGTGCCAACAAATATACAGGGGGGGTTACACAAGTAATTGAGAGCCAGTAAGGAGATTATAAGTTGCTGACAATCTGTAATTAAAGACTTAGATGGTCCTAATAAAAACTGAGAAATTGACCATTCCACCTACCTGGTGGGCAGACACACTCAGGGGGAGCTTCTCGTGCTGTCCGTAATTTGACTAGTCCTTCCCCCAGTTTCTGGTCAGCAACAAAGACAAAAAAAAAAATACATAAAGGCTCTTTAGATTCTCATTTTTTTTTTAATGTATAAAATAACATGGAAAATGATTGCCTGTAGCAACTATTCTTAAAAGTCCTCCCCAATGACTTGGGTTTTATTCGCTCCAAAGGGGTGCTATAGAAAATAGCAGACATATTTTAAGCCCCAAAGCTTAAGATTTTATAGCAAGGCCTCATCTAGAGGACGGGTGACGGTTTACTGTACTGGGAAGATACGGGATGAGAGTGAATGACTTCAAAGAGGTGCAACACAATTTATAAGACCACCAAGGAAATTAGCATATCAAAGAAAAGACAAAACACTGGTGGTGTTCACCATGACAGAGAGAAAATAAAAAGGAGGTTAATGGAGGGGGTGGAGATATGTAATGGATCTACATCCATATTCAGCCCAGGCTTCCCAGTGCAGTTTAAGGAAAGCAGACTTGAAAGCATGCATTTTAAAGACATTCATTAGTCTTATAATCACTAGGGATGTGAATCGTTTTTCTAATGAATTGAAATATCGTTCGATATTTCTTAATTTGTTAGAAATTGGTTAAAAGAAAGAAACGATCAATTTTACCCCCGATTTTTCGTAAAAATCTTTTTTTTTGGGTCTTTGGAAAGCATATACTAACAAAAAAACGTTTGCGCACTAACATGAAAAATGATTTTTCATTAAAAAAAAATAAAATAAAAAATGGGGAAACGTGGGAAAACGATTTTTTCCTGTGGCCAGACGATCCCGAAAGCGGGAACGATTGGGCACCTGATTCACATCTCTAATACTTCACATCTCTAATACTTCACATCTACCCAACTTCTTTGCTGATTTTCTTTTAATTGTATTATTTTTAGGCTGAATAAATATATGTATCCATCTTGTTCAGCATTCTTCCAAGTGCTCCAAGCATGCACTGTTAATTTGGGTCTAAGTATCTATATCTTAGAATCCATTGATAGTCTCAGAAGTTAATACATCTAAATGTATCCTTAGACAGCTCCCCTTCTGCAGGCAACATTTTCAGATTTCTGTCTGCACCACAGGGTTTGAATTTAGAATTGCATACTGAAACACGTGTAATGTTGGACAGAGTCTGGAATGCTGAAGAGATTTATACAGTGTTTTTTCATTCAAATAAGATCCCAACTTGCTTTAAAGTTTAACGCAACAAAAACATACATGCAGACATCTCTGGGGTAGATAACCTGGCAAATGTGTTCTAGACTATACTAAACCATCCAAGATGAACAATTTGCTATTTTTTCACATGAAACAAAAAGCAAAGTCCAGACAAAAATAACAAACAGGAAGGGCTGGAATGGAAAATACTATGCTTGCATGGACCTAGAAGCAGGTATATGCTGTATAAATAAAAAGAAATTTCTACCCAGTATTGCTTAATTTAGTGAAGTAGGGAAACAACAGTTACTATCAAATGAAAAATATCCTAGCATAATGATGTATTTCTTCAAGCCTTAAAATGTCTCTTTTGCAAACCTGTCAAACTGTTAAATTGGAATAAATGCAGCAGTCTGCAAGATAGTGTATCTGCTTTCCAAAGCCATGGATATTTCACTGAAATTAGATGGCAAATTTGCTGTTATCATAGAAGCCAACTTTTCAAAAGGTTTTGAGGTGCTGAACACAACATAACACATTACCCCCTCTTGGTCCTAGTGAAGGAGTCTGCTTAATATTGGGAGTGCTCAAGCACCCATAGAGCTGGCTCCTATATCTATTATAAAAGGAATTTCAGTTTAACTCAAAAGCCCATAAGTATTTCCAAAGACAGAGAGAGTGCCCAAGTAAGCTGTGGAGATCCTTCCCTTGAGTAAATCAAACACTCAAGCAAGATATCAGCTCCTTCAGGGATGTCTTCTCCTACTTTGCTGAGCAGACTGGATGGACCTGACAGGTTTATATCTGTTGTCACGTATTATGTTACTCTGTGGCCTCTTCATACAATAAAACCCATAACACAGCATGTACTATATTTCCAAGCATGAAACAGGTCATAACCACTGTTCTGGAGTCAATGGAAGGTTGCGCAACTTTAAAAAAGAAAAAAACATTTATTTCAAGTCTTTGCTGCTTACTGGGAAAACTGAGTTTTAATTTAAAAAATGAGTTACAGTATCCTATGAGAATAATCCCGTGCAGAAATGCAATTCACAACAACATCTGCTATACAGGGTTAAATACTTGAACATCTTGCCATTCCTTGCATGTCTATAGTGAGCACAGAAATGTCTTGTCCTTACATGTCTCTATCTGTTGTTATTGACCCAGCAGCTTCTTCCTGTTCCAGCTCATTGGGAACCAGCCCCTATGTGCAGTTACCTAGGAGGTTGTCTCACTATTTTTAAATCTCTCTTCCTTCTAGCCAAACCCTTGCCTTCTGGCAAGGGTTTGGACCACAACAAAAAAAAAAGAAAGAAAGAAAGAAAAACACTATAAGCGCACACTTAGCCAGACAGCAGATGTCACTGTTGCACGATGGCTATAATGGCCTCCCCCACAAGCATCGCCTAACCCTAAGGAGGGCTGTGAATGCTGCTTTGTCAGCATCCCCAGCCATAACTAGGGTTGTCAACTTTCAACCGTGAAATTGCCAAACACTCAGGCCGATACAGTAAACTGCGCTCCGGCGAAGCGCACTGTTAACCGGCGTTTGGATACATGTTTTTGACACGCTAGCTTTACCCCTTATTCAGTAAGGTGTCAAAAATGCATGTCCAACCCCCCCCCCCAAACTAATAGTGCCCGCAACATGCAAATGCATGTTGATGGCACTATTTAGTTATTCCCATGCGATTCACTAAGTAAAATGTGCAGCCAAGCCGCACATTTTACTTTTAGAAATTAGCGCCTACCCAAAGGTAGGCGTTAATTTCTGCCGGCGCCGGGAAAGTGCACAGAAAAGCAGTAAAAACTGCTTTTCTGTGCACCCTCTGACTTAATATCATGGCGATATTAAGTCGGATGTCCCAAAGTAAAAAAATTTTAAATGGGCCCGCGGCTCCTGGGTTACAAATCGGACGCTCAATTTTTCCGGCGTCCGGTTTCCAAGCCCGTGGCTGTCAGCGGGTTTGAGAACCGACGACGGCAAAATGGAGCGTCGGCTGTCAAACACGCTGACAGCCACCGCTCCTGTCAAAGAGGAGATGCTAGGGACGCGCTAGTGTCCCTAGTGCCTCTTTTTACCGCGGGCCCTCATTTAAATACTGAATTGCGCGCACAGGAGAGTGGCCTGTGCGCTCGCCCGCGACTTTTACTGAATCGGCCTGACTGTGAGATGCTGTTTACCATCTTCCCTGATGGGTTGTTTTGTTTTTTTTGCACTAGTGACATTTATTGCCACTCTTCAGCATTAATAAAACACAGAACCATAGAATATATTTATACTTAAGGATCCATCTAGTCTGCCCAGTTTACTTCCTGCTATAGTGCCATAGACCCCGGCTGATCTCTGACTTTCCCCCCTTACTTCTTCATAATTAATGATCCTTTGTACTTGTCCCAGGCTTTCTTGAATTGTTATTGCTTCTATCACCTCCACTGGGAGGTTGTTCCCTGTATCCACCACCCTCTGTTACTGCTGAATCTACCTCTTTGGAGCCTCAGATCATGACCATTAGGTTAAGACTTTTTTTTTTTTACTCTGAAAAAGGTTTGCTTTCACCAGCCCAGGGGGCAAACGACTGTCTTGTAAATTTTTAGGCTTTTGATTCAATTCTGGACTGACTTCAATGTAAATGACACAAAATAAATACATCCAACACACAGCGAAAGCAGAGTAGCTAAAACAACACACACTGTATTGTATAAATTGCAGGGGAGAATCTAATCTGCATTTGAGGGCTAAAATTAGGACATTTCCGAACATTTTAACTCTCCCACTTTTTTTTCCCATACTGGACTCAAAAATCTGTACAGCCCAGGGAGAAAAAAAAAAAAGAGAGTCAGAGCCCTAGCCGTGCTATCTCAAGGAGCAGAAACCAAGCTTCAAAACTAAAGCCAGATCTCCCGCATGGCAGTGCACAGCACTGCCACTGAGCCATTGGACCTGCCCCCATTCCTTTAATTCTTAAAAAAGGATAAAAAGAAGAAGAGCATGTTATTTTTTCAATTTTATGTAAAAGCACGATCAAAAGAGGCACCATGAATACCATAGTTCTGGATGTTGAAATCCTGCAGCTGTTCAAGGATACAAGACAAAACACACTACAGTAGCCAAAAAATAAAAAATGAGTTATATAAACTGAACTTAATTTTCTTGATAATTCAAGTGAGTTACAAAAAAAAAAAAAAAAAAGGGGGGGGGGGAGGGGGGAGTGCCAATTCAAATGGAATTTTTCTTGTGGCAAACATACTAGCCAGCAACTTCACCCAGCATCCACCTGGCAAGAGGGAAAAAGAAAAAGAAAAAAAAAGAAAAAACCCTCATCTGGTGCTACTCGTAGGGGACGTGAATGAAAGAACCCCAAAAATGTCTCCCTGGCATTGCCGAGGAACCCCCCCCCCCCCCCCCCCACACACACACACACAGTCCAAATTCTCATGCCCGTGACTTCCATCATTAAAACTAGAGAACAGGGAAATTGGATGGCTCAAAGGATTCCACATCTGGTTACAGAATCCTTTCGCCTCCAGGTCACCAGTTAAAAAAAAAAAAAAAGAAGATTTTATCATGGGATCCGTTGGATGACCTATGTGAAATGAGTACAGGTGTGCATTAAAAAAATTGTTTTGTTTCCTTTTTCTGTCTTTATTTATTCAATTTCATTTTTTATTTCTTTTTTTGCGTACTCTTTGCAAACAGCGCGCATAAAGTTACCAAAATGAAAAAAAAAATAGTTTTTCCTGTCATTTCATTTCAAAATGGCATGAAACACAAGAAATGTCAATGACTTCTCCTATATCGTTTCAAACAAGTGCATAATTCCTAGAAATGATTTTGAGGGAAGGGAAACCTGCGTGCGCGCTCATCTACCCAGCGCGGTAGACAGCAAGCAAGAAAGGCAACGGGGCAACTCCTGATGAGTCAGTCGGACTTTTATCCACCGTCAATTTACCACGTTACTATAATCACAGTCCAGCTCAAAAGGGACTCGTGCCCATATCAAATCTGGCATCAACTGGCACCCTTCCGTGCGGTCACAGCAAAAAGAGGCCTCGGGTTTTTACAGGCACGGAGAGCAAAGAACCCTCACTCCCTCAGAAGAGAGGACCCTTCCCTCCCTCCCGCAGGGTGGAGGGTGCACTGGCAGGACAGGATTGGTAAACCTGAATTGCCACTGCCTATGCTGCTTCTGTTCAGACTTCTGTTTCTGGTGCCATCAGTCTGGTACTTAATAAAAAAAAAAAAAAAAACAACAGAAGAGGAAGTTTCTTTTGAGTAGGAAGCATGTGGTGATCTTTTTTGGAGGCACCTTCATGCTTAAAGTGTATCAAATTTGAGGATTAAAGCCACACGACTCATCTCTACCAGAGACCGAGATTTTTCTACAGCAGGTCCAGCCATCTGGAACAACCTCCCTGCAGAACTCAGAATGGAACCGTGCCTACCAACATTTAAAAAAAAAAACTCAAAACTTGGCTCTTCTTACAAGCCTTCCCTGATCCTTCAAACTTTCACTAGTCAACTACAACTACTCAGCATTAAATATGGAACTTCGCCCTTTCAATATTCTCCTCATTTACTAGTTTCCTACCCTAATAAGCTAACTAGCTCTAGACCAAGCTCGGTCTTTTTCACTATGTATTTAATTTAATACCTTCTTAAGGTTTCTCTTTTTCCAGCTGAATTCAGCTTCCTAGTTCATGGTCCTTGTTATTATGTAACTTTCTTACTTCTCTGCTTTGTCTCCACTAATTATAAAAAGTTGTTCCTTTGTTATGTTATGTTACACTGATCTACCCCTGTTTGATGTAAACCGTCCTGATATGGTATTCAACCTTGAAGGTCGGTATAGAAAAATGTTAAATAAATAAATAAAATAAATACAATATGGGTCCTAGGATTCGGATTAGCTTTGTAGTTTCCTGGAGCAAAGGGCCAGACCCAATAACTTCATAGTCCATGAAGGTTGCCCTATTGAAAATTTACTGTAAATTATATATAATGTACTGTATACTTCTGCCAAGATCCTGCCTAAGGCAAGCCTTTCCTCTTATGATCTGTTTTAGGTCTCTATTTATTAGTTATATTCAGGGCCCCTGATCTCCTGGAATCCCAAAGCCAGGGCCACAGAATTTAGCTCTTCCTGCAGGATTGACTGGGTTTTTGCAGAACCGCCACAGAAACTAGGGCCCAAAACCTGCTGACAAGTGCACATGTTTAAAAAACCCCTCCTCCCAGGCTGAAGGGCTCTGCGGGGAGCAGGAAAGCAACGGCGGTGACTCGGGGCGGGGGGGGGGGGGCGCGCATTGTCCTCCCCCTGCCATCCAGGAAGCAAGCGCCCTTTGACCTGCATGGCTGTACAGCGTCCCTCCTGGTGCAAGGAGGCAGTCAGGCTCCGCAGGACAGAGGACAGGACCCAAAGTGCTGCCACTGCTCTCCTCCTACTGCCGCCCAACCCGATTAGCATGGGAGGAGAAACAGAATTAAAATACCGCAGGAGAAAAGAGAAACTGGGTATGAATCGGGGGGGGGGAGGCAAAGGAGGGTCTGAGGGAAATTGTTTGTGTGCATATTGGGATGGGGGAATGAGGAAAGGGCACCTGGGACTGATAGAAGAAGGGCAGGAAAGAGGACTAGGGATGAGAGGATAGGGAGGTGAGGCAGAGATGGAGCTGTAGGAGGGATCCCGCCCTCTCCCTTCCCCCCTTCCTTTATCCCTAATCCTCCTTCCTTCTCCCCCTTATCCCTGAGATCCTCCTTTCCTCCCCCATATCAATACCTGAGATCCCCCACCCATGAAATTTCCAAAAAGAACAAAAATAACTTACACAAGGTACAAAGCACACGTGGAAAACTATTTGATTTATATTGTACATTATTTTGAAAAATGATTCAAATATGCTGCATAACTGCCACTGAATTTTTTTTTTTTAACTCTTGCCATAGAAAACTAGGGACACTGATTGTATTTTGTCAAATGTTTAGCAATTTCATTACACATTTTCGATTCCAACATATTTAGGAAACTATACAAATAATGATGCAACACCTGAAGGAGCCACATTGTGTCCGGATGAGCAGGAGACAAACTGGGCGTTGAACAATAATGAATGCCTGCGCTCATCTGCCTGCTCTTACAAAAAGGAAATCCGATTTGTGTAACACGCAAATAAATCTTTTTGGGGGGTATATGTTAGGTTATTTTAAAAAAAAAATCTCTCACATTTTGTACTCGGAATTTCCCCATTTAATCTTCCTAAATCAGAGAACAGAGACAAAATGATCTTCATAACAACGAGGACTCTGTCGTGAGCACACTGTGCAGCTCTGCTTACTACATTCAAATTGTTCCCATAGCATGACAGCCATCCAGAGTCAGGCTTGCCTTTCCAGCTGTTTTATGAGGAACCAAACAAAGCCACTGGGGGGAGGGACTAAAAATTAAATAGTCCGACCGCACCATTGGACCATCTATCTATTGCGTTAACGATTCTCCGCTTTAGGAACTTGTGCGATGAAATACATTTCAGGAAGGGGTGCACGGCTGCGTCCTGTGGGACAACCCGAGGACCTCAGCTAATTCCGACGCCAGCCTACACGTGCGCTAGCTCCTTTACTTACAGCACCCATGGCAGGTATCACACTAACCCTTCCCCGTTCATCAAGTACTTTACTTATAAATACCAGCCAGCGCAGCCATAATAAAGTCTTACAGCATAAACAAACAGCAGAGCATGTTTACAACAGCCACAGACTGATTCACCAAACAAATTAACCGGCTGAACAAGTACCATCCAAATGCGTACCTATCAATTAACTACAGGTGCAATAATCCCGCATTTGGATTAAAATTAAAAAAAAACACAAACCACCCATAAACACCTGCGTATTAAAATACGTTTTCCATGACTTACTAATGACAGTGTGAAAATGAATCTGTGTTCTCATTTTATATTTGCTTTATTTTTCGCCCGCCTGTTCATTGACAGCTCAAGGTGGGTTGCATTCAGGTATAATAGCTTATTTGAAGAAAAAAACCGCTGCAAGAACATTTTGATTAGATTTAAAAAAAAAAAAGGATACCCCAGTGTTTACAGAGGTTCGTTCTTCCTGTTTTACTAATTCAGTTCTTATTGAATTCTAGGATTCAGGTAAGAGGGTTTGCTTTATTTTAAAAAGTTTAAATTAGCATGTGCTTGTTGACAATTAGAAAGACCAAGGCCACTTCCTCTACGCTTAAACTTGCACGTGTAAAGTAAAGCATTCATTCATTCACTCACCCATGCGAAAGCTAGCGCTCGATTTTCTAAAAAGGAATGGATCTACTTCCAATTCTTAATAGGGATGTTCCTTTAACGTGTACAAGTATGGAGCAGCAGCAGCCTGAGATGTGCATGCCACATCAGAAGGGAAAAATTATTCATCGCTTCAGTCTTTACCGGATCGGTTCAGCACCACTAAATTACATCAGACGGTCACTCTTTATATAATCATAGTACGGTTATCATTTCAACCACAAGTGGGGGTTTTTGTTTTGTTTTTAAAGAAAACATTTCTCTCTCTAGGAACGCTCATGCATTCCCAAATTTAGCTTAACAAGAACTCGAAGAACTGCAGGCAGAGAGCTCTAGAAATCCACGGCAAAATCCGTCAAGATCTGTATAAAATATACACGAACTTTCCCTGCACGTGAGTAAAAATGAGACCAGGTGTGCGCTTAGCACGTGCCCCACACCTGCAACCTCAGCCACAATTAAAACGGGGATTTGCTTTAAATTTGGAGTTTAATTACTCGCCCGTGCAAACCCGGGGGGGGGGGCAAGGCAGTTACAATCCGGGGACAGGCTTCACCAGGGAGGGCTTACGGGAAGCAGGGCAATTGGCACTCGTCGCATCCTCAGCAACAGTTTCATTAAACAAAAAAATCCCTTGACCCAGGAATTATTCTATGTGTCGGTCCGAACCCAATTAAGCTCCCAAGCCAAGCTTTGCCTTCCACAATAGAGGAAGAGTTGACAGCTTTTGGAGGGGGGAGGGGGGAGGGGGGGACATTACAGGACCCGCAAGGAAGGAGCCAACTCAAGTAACCCCAGAGGAGTTCGGAGCTCCAGCAAGTTCGTGCAATAGCGTCCGAGCCCACACCTCAGCTTGCAGGACTTGGGGAGCCCAAAGTTGCCTGAACGTTATAAACTTCTCATCCCGAGCGCCGGCGGTGCTCATCCTTATAACAGTGCAAGTTAATAGACAGGGGGGGGGGGACGGACGGCCCCCGCTCACTCACCTCCTGCAGGAGCCGTTCGAGGTGGGGCCGCAGGGCGGCCAGCAGCGTCCCCTCCTGCAGGGAGCGCGCGAGCTCCGCCGCCGCCCAGGCCGGGCCGCCCCGCTCCTCCAGCGCCGCCAGCCGGCTCTGCAGCTCCGCCGTCTTCCCGCTCAGCAGCCCGCAGGCCAGCAGCGCCGCCACCGCCAGCAGCAGCAGGAGGCAGCCGGCGGCCCGGCACGGCGCCCCGTCAGCCGCCGTCCTGCCCGCCTCCCTCAGGCTCATGACCGCGGCGGGGGAAGGGCAAGGAACGCGAGCCGCGCTCCGGCGCTGACAGTTGGAGGGGGACGGGGGGGGGGGGAATAAATCCCGGCCGGCGCGAGCTGCGCGGTGCAAAGTGTGGGGGGAAGGGGTCACAGACGTTTTGCGCCGCAGGTTGCTCGGCTCGCGGGAGCAGAAACGAATTTCTCCTGCTGGCGCGGTGGTCAAACAACAAAAAAGCCCGGACGCTCGTCTGGGAGAGCAGCCTAAGGTGGGGGGTGGGGGGAGGCGAATGTCCTCGCCCCCCAGCAGAGCCGCTTTCCTCCCCCTCCTCCTCTATGTAAATAGCCCTGTCCGCCGCGCCCCCTCAGCGCCACGTGGTGGCCTCGCGCGGGGATTCTCTGCCCGCCACGCGCGGGGCTGTAACGTTCTATTCCCTCCCTCCCCCCGGCACGCTCTGCCCTCCCCTTGCCCAGTTCCTTCTCTTTCCAGGACTGACGAGCGCGCGCGATCCGGTGCCAACCTGGGGGAGGTCATTTACTAAAGGCTTTCCCCCATTTTATGTCTATGGGGGGGGGGGGGATGCTTATTAAATGACCAGCGCCGCAAGGCTGAAAGGGGGAGAGGGGGATGAGACATGTCAAAACCATCCCGGTGTGGCGACTGGGACATTGCTCCCAGGGAAAGAGGGAGAAGCAACCGCTGCACGTTGCACATCTGAAACTATAAACGTTTTCTGAAGCTCCGGGGGGGACGGACCGAGCCTCCTGGTTAAAACACGAAATCGGGCGCTAAAATGCACCTGTTGCGTAAAGAGGAGCGCACAGAGCCCCTCGCTCGATGGCGCGGTCTCCCCTTTTCAACCCTCTTAAAAGCCGCGAGCCGCAATAGCCCTCGCTTTCTTGAATGACAGGTCGGGGGAAGACGAACGGCTTCCTCCCTTCCCGGAGCCTGCCCGAGGTGTCGGTGAGCTTCGGACCCTAAAGTCTCCGGCCCGGTGCTAGGAGGGCTTGAGGCCAGGCTAGGGAGCCCCGCGATACGACGGCTGCCCATCCCTACCCCTGGCAGCTGAGATAAGCCAGAACGACTCCGATCGCCTCGTTTAGGCTGTTGGTTTTCTTTTGCTTCGAATCTGTAACCCGGTCCCTTCACTCCTCTTTCGAGTCTGGAGTAGGTCGAACTACTTTTGGGGGAATATTTTAAAATTCTACAGCCTTTATTTATTAAATAACACAATAAAATCACAGACTGAGCAATAATTACTTTGCAATGCATGCAATACAGAATCTTCCCTCTGCAGCTTTTCCCTCTCCCAGGCTCTGCCCTGCTTAGCTCTCTCACCCTTTTTTTAAAATCTGAAACTCCTCAGCAGGCTTGATCTCCCCTCCCCTCCACCCCAGCTTTGTCTATCTCTCAATCTTTTTCCCACCCCCAGCTTTCCGGTCCAAAATTTCCCAAACACCAAGAAAATATTTTAAAACATCTGTTGAATAAGCACTCCAATAATTTAAAAAAAAAATGTTGTATTCCACCCCCCCCCCCCCCCCCCCCAGGGATGATAGCTCTGCCCAGCTCTATTTCTCTGCCTCTCCAGGCTTTAAGCCCATCCCTTAGTTATTTTGTGCTCCCCACCCTCTAGCAAGACCCCTAGCTCTTTGCCTTACCCCCGGCTCGACCCCCCCTCTCCATTCCACACAGGCTCAAACCTTCCTCCCAGCAAGACCCCTCAGCTTTCTCTCTGCTCTCCCCATCCACCATCCCCAGTTCTCTCTGCTCCTCCCCCAGCTTGACCTTCCTCCCCAGGTCTCTCTTTCTCGCTGATGGTGTGTCCTATCTGTTTATCATTCCAACACACCTGCTATCCTCATGGCTTTTTGGTTTGGAACTTCAGTTAACAGGTTGTTCCCTGTCTCCTGCTTTAATTGTCTTCATTTATGGGAAAGGAATAAGGAAGTTTTCCCATTTAGGAGCCAGCTTCTGCTGACTCATCCATTCCAGCCTGTAAGCTTGTTTTGGACTCTTTTAAGGCAATTTTTGAGAATTCCCTGTGAGAGCCTTTGTACCCCTACACAGTGGATTGGTGCATCTGCTATGTAAGGTTAGATTATGTGTATGGGAAGATTCTGGCAGTCTTTTGTCTTTCCTCCAGAGGATTTAAGATGTCTGTAACCTGATGCAGAGGAATTATATTTTTGCATTAACTGTCTTTTTGCACTAGCTCCTCGGTTTGGAGGCAATGAAGTTTTATTCTACCCTTCCTGCTTCTTGCTTGATTTTTTTCCCCCCTTTTTGGGTTCAGTCTAATATTTTTTCCACTTGGAATTGATAGTCCATGGTACATGGGAGTCAGCATACCAAACTTTTGAATAAAGGAAGTCTTTCATCCAGAAAGATATAGAGGTGTTACAAATTCCATCTAAAGCAAGGGATCCCCTTAAAGTGCACTACCAGGAGAAACAAAGAAGATATAACATAAAGGTAACAAGAACTTTCTTGCTATTGAGAGTGAGAAATAACCACCAGGTGCTGCCTAAGGAATTAATAGAATCAAGAAAGAGAGTGAAGTGTCCTTCTAGTGTTATCTAGGGATGTTAAAGGATGACTAATTGATTTCTTGGAACTAAGTTCTTATTGCATAATGAGACTGTATACATTCTAACCACATTTCAGTGGGAAGATTTAAGAATAAAATTAGGAGGTGAATGAGATATGAACACATTTCAATCTACATAATTTGAGGAATTGGGAGAAGAAGAAATTTCATCGTAAATAAGGGGTGCTTCCAAAGGGATAGATTTTCAAAGGGGTACTCGCGTAAGATACTCGCATACCCCCGAAAACCTACCCCAAACCCCCCTGCGCGCGCCGAGCCTATTTTGCATAGGCTCGGCGGCGCGCGCAAGCCCCGGGACGGGCGTTAGTCCTGGGGCTTGCATGGAGGGGCGTGTCGGGGGCGTGCCAGGAGCGACGCAGCGTTTCGGGGGCGTGTCGGGAGTGACGCGGCGTTTCGGGGCGTGTCCAGGGGCATGGTTCCGGCTCGGGGGCGTGACAGCGGCCCCTGGACCAGCCCCCGGACCGGAACATGGAGCGAGGCAGCCGGCCCGGCGCGCGTAAAGTTACGCCTGCTTCCAGCCTGAGAAACTAGACGTTGAACAGTGGAAATCTAAAGAGCAAAATACAAAAATATAAGAAATGCACATTCCCAAAGATGGCAGATTCCAATCACTAAAAGCTCTACATCTCTACATTTTTTTTTTTACCTTTGTTGTCTGATCTTTTTATTTTTCTAATCGGTTGGTCTGGTCTTTTTTTTTCCCCATGTCTTTCACATACACACACACACACACACACACTTCTCACAGGCTCCCAAACACACACAAACAGTCTCTTGCTCTCTCAAGCCCAGTATCCTGTTTCCAACAGTGGCTAATTCAGTACCTGGCAAGATTGCAAACAGTAAATAGATCCCATGCTGCTATCGTGCAGCAATAAATAGTGGCTATTTCGTAAGTCTACTTGGTTAATAACAGTCTATGGACTTCTCCTCCAAGAATTTGTCCAAACCTTTTTTAAACCCAGCTATGCTAACTGCCTTAACCACATCTTCTGGTTTTGAATTCCAGAGCTTAATTGTGCACTGAATGAAAAAATTAATTTTCTCCGATTTGTTGTAAGTATGGTACTTACTAACTTCATGGAATGTCCCCTAGTCTTGGTATTTTTTTTTAAGAGAGTAAATACTTTTACCTGTTCTATTCCACCTCACCTTTCTGCCCCCAAACAGCCAACATGCCTGCTGACCAGTGCCACCAATCCAGTATTTGAAGCAAGATCCCTGGTCTTCACAAAGGTGGAAGCCCCAGTGCTGCAGAGCATAGGAGCCACAGCAAGCATACTGCTGAAGAATGAAGGAGGAGGAGCCTGGAACCACTGGTAAGGACAAATTGGGGGGGGGGGGGAGGCAAAGAGTAAGGAGAGAGAGGAATGGAACCACCACCCCTCTCCCCAACAGCCTTCCTGTTCCTTTAGCCCCCAAGAGAAGGCAGTGGAGGAGCACTTTCACCATCTCCCCTCACCACAAGTGAGCTCCTGGGAGCAAAATTAGTAGCTTCAGTGCTGCCATAAACCCAACAGTAAAGCTGGGTCATGGTGCCACTGAAAGCCACCTCCATGGGAAAGTCAGAAGAGCAAGAGATAGAGGGAAGTGGCTAAGAGTATGTTGGGGAAACTCCTGATGCTAAGGCTATTTAGACTTATATATGAGAGTAACAATGCAAACTGATACCATCAAAGACCAGTGAATTATACATATATTGATACTGGAATTGTTTTTCTCTTAATTGCATTTCAAATGCTTGTTTTAAACAACTTTGTATTTCTCCATTTTTGTAAACCGTGTACTTTTATTCTTGTTGTAAACTGCCGTGATTGTTTACAGAATGACGGTATGTAAATAAAATAAATTAAAGCTGGCCCTGTCTAGTCCTGCTACTGCAGCCCCCAAAACTATGTGACTCTAGGCAGTCACCTACTGCTTCTGGAAGCCTTGTTTCAAATTGTATTTACTTATTTAAGATATGTTACCCACCCTTCCTACCTTCAGGGCAGGGTATAATAGAACATGCACAATAATAAAAGCATAACAAAATATTATGTAACATAAAAACAAATAAATATAGTAACAGCAATCAATGACAGACCAATTAACAGGAATAATGGGGCTATGTCTTGTCGATGGACTGTGTCATATATGCTGTCTGAAAAAGGTATGTTTTTAAGGCTTTCTTGAAAAACTTTGTTTCATGGAGCAATGGGTGAGATTTCCAAAGCAGGGGACTGGCAGAGAAGAAAACACATTCTCGTGTTTCGTCAAGGTGGGCTGCCTTTGGGAAAGGAATATTCAAGCGAGCTTGACTGGAGGACCTCAGAGAGCTAGGCATGTGAATTTTTAACACTGAGGCAATCCATGGAGATTGAATATCGTGAATGACAACTAACTTATACTGGATCCGGTATTGAACTGGGAGCCAATGTAAAGACTCTAAAACCGGGGTAATATGGTTTATGTATCGGAACACCTATGACAAGTCTAGCAGCAGAATTTTGTATGATCTGGAGAGAATGGATCACATAAGCTGGTAAGCCCATAAAAAGAGAGTATTGTGATAATCAATACCAGAAAAAAAGCAAGGATTGTAAAACAGAATGAAAACCATGGGCGGGGGGTCGAGAAAGGGTTTCAAGTGTTGCAATAGATGCAATTTATGGAATGAGGATTGAATAACCATTTTGATATGGTCCTGCATGGAGAGAGCAGGATCAATAATGACACCTAGATTACAGACATTATGGGAAAACATGATGGATACTTTCTGGATATTAGCAATCGGAAAGCGGAATAAGAATGATTTCAGTTTTCAGAATACTGAGAGATAATTTTCTTTGGTTAAGCCAGTTTTGAATAGCTGAAAGGCAAGAAAGGAGGAATTTTTCTGTTAAAGACCAAGAGTCTTTGAACAGGAAAAAAAAACAGAATATCATCATGATAAAGTTTGTAGTGTACCCCAAGGCTGGCCAATATATGACATAATGGTATTAAGTAGAAGAGCCTTGGGGTACACCTGAACTAAGTGGCATCCAGGATAAAGCATTGGAGCCAATTTAAACTGGCTTGCACCCTGTTAGTGAGATATGAGATGAACCAGGATAATACTGAATTGGTGAATCCAAGTGACTGTAATCAAGTCAGAAAAATTTGGTGATCAATAGTGTTGAAGGTTACTAAAATGTCAAGTAATACTAATGGAAATGGGGTTCCCACCTTACTGTGTCAAAGCTTGAGAGAAGCAACTCAGGGCTGTGGTACTTATGGAAACAAAATTGGTATTAGTCAAGGATATTGTTGGAATCAAGATAGGTGGTAGGTTGATGAAGTACAGCCGATTCATGGATTTTAGCCAAAAATGATAAGAGATAAGATAGGATAATAATTAGATAGTAATGTAGGATCAGCTGAGGCCTTCTTGATGATAGGACGAACTGACTCCCGTTTCAACAGATATGGGAGAGAGCCATATTTTAGAGACAAGTTAATGAAATCAGAAAGAAATGAGGCTATTTCATTCTTCATCATTTTCAGCAAGGTAGTGGAACAAGGGTTAAGAGAACTAGTAAAGGACTTCATACTATCAATGATTCAGAGTGTTTCAATTTCTAAGACTGTCAAAATTTTGCCAAATAGGATCATCGACAATGAACTCATCGCAAGAGCATTGGTAGAATTTTAGAAAGTGTTTCTTAGTATACTGGTCTTATTCTCAAAGTATAGTGCAAATGTCTCTGCAATGCTAGTTCCAGGGAGAGTAGGCGGCATAATCAAAAGACTTGCACAGGGATAAATAATCTGTTGAACAGAAAAATAAAGTTTTCTAGGGTCATTAAAAGAGCATTTCTTTGCTGCATTAATAACATCTTGGTAAATAGAAAGATGAAAATTAAATACTTTATTATTTGGAATAGGATATCGGTGCCACTTTCTCTCTATTCTCAATTCACATTTCTTCATTTGAAGAGAGTGTAAAACCATGGAGCAATTTTGGCTCTTTTCTTAGATAATACCCATAAAGTCTTTCACTATCTAAAGTGGATGTTAGTGAGATGTTCTGAACTGGAAAAACTCATCAGGCGATACACCAGTATTCTTGTCCAGTAATGTGTGAATTTCTGCTGCCAATTTTGATGGATCAATATGACTTCTCTTCATGATTGTAACCCGATCATAGAGAGACAAAGGGCTATTGCTGGTAGATGTGAGTGAGAAGGATATGAGGAAGAAGTCACGCCCTGGAATTTTATTGATCAAGACACCCGCACAATCCAGTAAGAAACCATCATTGTTACTAAAAATCAACTCAAGAAAATGACCTTTCCTCTGTGTGGGAGCAGAAATAATCTGCTGTCAACCACAGGAGGAAAATGCATCTAGAAAAGTTTGTGCAGTATGAGATAAAGGTGAAACATCAAAGTGTATGTTGAAATCACCTAGAATGATGGTATTTGCAAGATCTACATCAAGTACAACTTCAGTGATAGAAGAGTTATAGGATAAAAGACCAGGAGGGCAATATGTTAAGCAGATATTAATAAAGTTTGACCTCAAGCAAAGCAGTTCATATTGTGATGGAGTAGTGAAATCTATTTCAGTGCACTTCAGATGTTTTTTGAAGACGACAACTAAGCCTCCTCCCTACAGTCTTCTCTGGACTTAAAAATGTATGAAAAATTAGGAGGGCAACAGCAATTGAAAACTGGGACATCAAAGTCCTTTAGCCAAGTCTCTGTGATACATAAACAGTTGTATGAACCAGAAGCAAGTAGATCATATATAATGGAAGATTTTTTTTGTTTATCGACTGTGAATTAACTAGGAGAATCATAATCATACTGGATACAGTAAGCAAAGTTAATGGTTGTAGTAGAATCTACTTGAGAGTCCTGTAGGTGGAAAATCGCCTAGTAGGGATATACATCTGATCCAGTTGTAGCAGTTGAAAATCCTCACACACATACACTTCGGCCATGGCTAGGTGGTAAAATCCAAGATCTGACAAAGCATAATGGCGGCAAACACGAAGGGGAGCACAAAGGGACTAGCTCCTTTGCCACACTCCTCGTGCACATGACAAAGCTGCATGCACCACCGATGCGGGTGTCTCTGGAGTCTGCACACGACTCAAGTAGGCCAGTACCCTTCGATGATGCAAGAAGTGGGCATAGTGCTAGTGAGACACAGATTTCCTCCAATTGAGCTGCTAGCATGGCAGGTGGCAGCTGATGGAAGGCCCAGTCAAGTGGCGATGGTAGAGCAGCGACAGCAAATGGCATTAGTTTTGCTGAAAAAGGGGTTTTTTTTGTTTTTTTTTTTAAAGTGGCAATCTAATCAAATAAATAAAAGAAAACTAAATAGTGAATATAACAACCATTATAGTAGCAACTATAAAAGCAGTCAGTGTGTTGTACACTCAGATTCCTGTGTAGGCAGAGGATCCTATACCCTGGCAGATGCACAGGCCAGGGATTCCCTCCTCATAATCTAGAAGAATCAGAGGGCAGAGGACCCCTCTCCATGCCCAGAGCAGTCAGCATGGGGCAAAATTTGTTTATGTATTTAATATTCTTATAAACTGCCAAAAGCAAATGCATTGTACTAAGCAGTATACAGTATCACATATGTGCAGTTTTTCTACTAGTTTTCACATTTAATACTTCATAATTTAAAAGATACATTTTATTCTATAGCCATATTTGTCTTTAAAAACATCTGTGTATTTGGTGGCTGGGCAGGGGCGGCTCAAGGCACTCTGCCACCTGAGGTGAGTAACAAGATGACACCTCCTCTCGCCCCACTCCCATACCTCCTCCCTTCAGCTACTGCCATCCTGGCCACTGGCATTAGTGTCCCTCCGTGGACACATTTAAAACATTCTGGACATGGTGGAAAACAACGGTGCATCTTAAAAGCTGATAGGAGTTGAAAGCAGCGCCAAGCCCTTACCTTCGTTTCTATTTCTTGCAGAGGCTGTGAGAACTCTGTCTCTTCCCGGAGAGAGCCCTGGTGCGCCCTATTAAAGCAGCAGTGCAGAGGACCTTTCTGACACCTCTGAGCATGCTGCAAGACTAAGAGGCCAGTTGCACCTTAGCTTCAGTCCTGCCGCATGCTCAATGAAGCTGTGCAGCAAGAGGCAGGACAAAAAAGGTGAGCCTGCTGCTCTAGCAATGGGAGGCATTAAGGCAGATGCTTTGGGGGGGGGGGGGGGGGGGGCATTTTTTGCCACCTCACTCTGCCTCCTTATAGAGGGGAAACCCCCAGGTAGTGCAATGAGGGCTCATGCCACTATAGCCCAGAGATTAGTTCTGATTGAGCTGGAAGCCCAGCCGAGGAACATGCTAGGCCAAAAACAATTGTTTTGGAACAAGGGCTGGGGGAGAAAGAGTAGGATTATCTAGCAATTGTTAATTTTTGGATGTATTTTTTGACCATTATGCACATTTATTTATAATCCACCTCAAACACATTATGGATTTTGTGGAATATAATTTTTGTTTAATTCATATTTTATAGCATTTTCTTAAATTATTTTCACACACTTCAACAGGAAAAAAAAAAGATAGGTATTATAAGCAATCCAATCAAGAAGAAAAAAAAACAAAGAAATTAAGTTAACAATATAAATACCTTTCTTACACGAGGAAATTATAGAAACAGCTGGCCCGATATGTTGGGAGTTTACAGGTAATATCTACAAGAAAACCTGGCATTAACGGATAATGTCGGATTACTTAATCATGATTGTCTTACTGGCCTTCTTTAATGATGTTCGTCACATTTCTGGCATACAGAAAGGATTTAAATTGCTCTATAATTGTAAATACATATTTTTCATCCTTACGCCTTATGAAACACCGACATGGATATTTAAGTACAAAGGTGTACCCCAGAGCTAAGACCTGAGGCCTCAGACCTAAAAACTCTTTTTGTCTAACCTGAGTCAGCCTAGAATAAAATCAGGAAAGATTTTCACATTTTGGCCATGGAATTCTACACCCATATTTTGGAAATAATTTTGCCTAACTTTTCAAAGTTACCCAAGGTTCCTCTATCTACAATTTCTATGGCCGAGGTTTCAATAAACTGAGTTAAGTTTTCTAAAGCTTCTAAGTGATCTCCTCCTGTTCTTTTCATAGATCTAGTCAGGAAATAGGTTTTATTTATTAAAGGTATTTGAGCTTGTTCAAATTTTAAACATTCAGAGAAATACTTTTTCAATGTGCTTTGGGTGTTCTCACACAAAGCCCTAGGAAAATGGAGAAGCCTCAAATTTAAATATCTTGTAAAGTTCTCAAGATATTCCAGTCTCTTAGATTGTATTCCGATGTCTTTGATCAATTTTACATCCACAGCTTGCACTTGAGAAACTCTTTGTTCAACTTCTGTCAGTCTAATTCCCATATCTTTTATTTGTCCTCCCAGGTTTTGATGAAGTGTTTGTACTTCGGTTTCCATTTTAGAATATTTTCTTTCAGAGACGTTAGCTAACTTAACCAAGTTAGCAACCATGTCCCATAACGTATCCAGTGTGACTACTGCCGGTTTTGGGGGTGGTTGGAATAACTCACCCCCTGCCTGGTCAGTCGCTGTTCCAGCCGGTTCCAACCCCTGGGCTTCCAGGATCCTGCGCTCTTCTTCCTCGGGGTTAACTGGGGACAGTGCTGTATCCAATCCCTCAAGCTCTCCAATCTGTGCTGTTTCCTTTGGACTTGAGAAAAGTCGAGCTGCAGGCACGGTCTCACTCTCTCGGCGTCCCCCTCCCATCGGGTAGATGACCTCATCTCCCTGCGCCGCTTTGAGGGATTCCACCAGCGTTGCTGGAACCAACAGTGGCCAGCAATCAGGGGGAATGAGCATGATCTCTCCTGGCAATGGCGGAGCTCCCTCTCCGCTCACTGCAGTGGAGTTTTCGTCTCCTTTCCTCTCCGCCATTGAGGCTGCATAGGCTATGATCGTTTTTTGGCCGCTGGGTAAGACGGGATCAGGGGGGTACACCCGAACTTTACCTTTACGCTTTGCAGGCATCTTTTTTAAGAAAAACAAGATTCTAACTGGAGAGCGGCAGCCATGCAACCTCTCGTGCCGCCATCTTGGCCAGCTGACTGAGCTATAAATCTTTTAAAATAAATAAATGTGATGGGAAAATTGTCAGTTTATACCAAGATTAAACTTCCAAAACTTTGAAAGCTGGTTTATTCTTATTTGAGACCTAAAGGTTTAGTATATTCTTATTTGAGATCTAAAGGTTTAGTATATATCTTACATGTTTACAACTTTCACCGTGGTCCTTTAAAATGTAAGTTTGTTGAATTAAAACAATATCCAAAATACAGAAATGTTCATAAAGATAAGAACATAAGAAATTGCCATGCTGGGTCAGACCAAGGGGCCATCAAGCCCAGCCTCCTGTTTCCAACAGAGGCCAAACCAGGCCACAAGAACCTGGCAATTACCCAAACACTAAGACGATCCCAAGCTACTGATGCAATTAATAGCAGTGGCTATTCCCTAAGTAAATTTGATTAATAGCCATTAATGGACTTCTTCTCCAAGAGAGAAGTGTGTGTAATATTTATATAGAGCTGTAAACCTGACCTCATTTTTAGGCCAATGGCACAAGGTGTGCTTAGCAGCGTGCACAGTTTAACCTGCAGTTGTGTGCAAATTTTACTACTGATGCAGTCAAGTTATGCGCACAAAAGCATGCCCACAAAAATGGGCATTGGTTAGCTTCCTTGCATGGAAACTCCATCTTGATGGCATTAGCTATTACCTCCCCATGTAGAATGGTGTGCTGGCTTACCTAATCTTTTCTTAACCTTGGAAACTTAACTCCTAGTCTAAGCTGAAGTCAAGTTTCCAGGGTTAAATCATTTTCTGCACATACACCATGGTTTCCTCAGAGGGTATGATTTATGTTTTGCTGTGCTTAATTTTTTTTTGCACACATTTTCTGGTTTGCACTCTTGCTACATTAGCATACCATTTACTTACTGCATTAGGAGTTTAAAAAATTAGCTTGTGTTTGGAAGCAGTTCTCTGAATTTCAGCAGTTTTAATGCTCAGCTTTTTACACTGGCCTCTTTGTACTATGGTACTTAATATTAAGGTACAAACTCTAGCAAAAAAAAAAGTTAACACATTGTGAAGTTATATTTTTCATTTTATAATTTTCAGCAATTCCATGCCATGCTTCTAGATTTGTGCACCCTCATGTGGCGACTATATTAAGTGCAGGCCAATGGTTAAGGCTCTTTAAAACAAAACAAAACAAAAGAAATTCATTCATTCCGATTAACATGGTCATAAAACCATCATAATCATCACTTCTGAAAACATGGGAAAATACTACCATGGCATTCTACTGACAACAGTTCTGCAGAACCAATATTTCTCTTTTAAGATAAGACTGGCTATATCATTAGATAATAAAAGCTTTTACCCACAACTGTTGTACAAGGAGTTTAATGATTTTAAGTCAGAGCTGTTATTTGCTTGCATTATTTTACTGATCAGGGAATTATACTTTGACAGTGTAATAGTTAAGAATTTTGGAAGCTAAAGCCTAAAAGGAACACATTAGACCTTGTATAGGAATTCACATTCAGTATTTAATGTATTGCAGCACAGCATGATCACAGAGCCCTTCCTTCACCATCAGGCAACCAGCTTTATAAACTCTTACTTCCTCATCATCCAGTCAGACCAATCCAGCCAAATGGGTTATGCTCCCTGACCAGCATAGACTAGGTCATCACCCCTTATATTTATCTGTGCTGACATCAGTCTGCCAGTATTCTGTCTGCAACTGGAAGGAGCTTCTGTGCTGTGGAGCTGAAGCCCCATTAGGAAGAAGAAATTTTGGGCAGCTCCTGCGATGAAAGTCACATCTCTTTCCCTCAGTAGAGCAGATCCCCGGACTGGGGAGGACTTCCAATGTTTCTGAAGAAGAGATTATCTTCAGCAGTTGCTATCCTTTCCCTACCTCTCCAGTTTGTTTGTTTGTTTTAACCATTAGAGAAAAAAATTAAGTGCCATAGTTTAGCTTTTTCTCTGCTGCTCCTTCGTGCTCAAAAAAAAAGCCAGGGGAATAGGAAAGAATCAGCTATTTAGCAGGACAGCAACTGGGAGGTTATCGAGCTCTTCAAGAGCAGTTGTGGTGAATGGGATGTAATTTTTCCCTCAGCCTAGGACTGTTTAGGTTGGTGGTACGGCCCTTCTCCCAGAGCACAGCGAGCAGCCCCTGCTTTTTTCTTGTTCATGTGTCAGTTGATGTTGATGAGCCTATTAGGTAGTCCCACACGATACAGAAAGTAAAATGTGCAGCCAAGCCGCACACTTTACTTTCAGAAATTAACGCCTGCCAAAGGCAGGCATTAATTTCAGCCAGCACAGGGAAAATGTACAGAAAAGCAGAAAAAAAACCTGCTTTTCTGTACACCCTGCAACTTAATATCATAGCGATATTAAGTCAGAGGCCCCAAAAATAAGAAATCTTAAAAAAAAAAAAAAAAAATCTACCCGTGGCTTGGAAAATGGACACTTAATTTTGCCGTGGCTGTCAGCGGGTTCGACAACCAATGCCGGTAAAATTAAGCATCAGCTGTCAAACCCGCTTCTGTCAAAAAGGAGGCGCTAGGGACGTGCTAGTGTTCCTAGCGCCTCCTTTTTACCACAAGCCCTAATTTGCACACCGTAGCTTCCTGAATCTCATGCCCAGGAGAGTGGCCTGGGCCCTCGCCGGCTCTCCCGCGAGGTTTTCTGTATCAGCCCGCAAATCATAGAAAGCAGCAGCTACATAAGCCACCCCAGCCTCTAAATGAGCTGACTGCATGGCACCATCTCCTGTCAAAGCCAGATCCTGTGCTTTCTGCACCCCACACAGACAGGCCCTCTGCATCAAGCTGGCGCAAACAGCAGCCCAAAGACTCAGCATGGGGCCTCAAACATCCGCTTTAGATGAATCTCCAACTTGCGGTCCTGCACATCCTTCAAAACAGCAGCCCCCGCCACAGGGATGGTTGTCTTAAGTGATCGCCAACACCTTAGCATCCACCTTCGGTACCCGCAAGATCTCCAAAGTTTCCTCCAATCAGCGGATATAGCTTCCCAACTTCCTGATCTTAGGTAAGGGAAAGGCACTGGGGGGGGGGAGGGGGGGACCCTCAGCCCATCTAGGAGCAGACTCACGAGTCACTTTAACCCCCAATTCCTCCAAGACCTGAGGAATAAGAGGGCATAGTTCCACCTTCTTAAATAAAAATGGACATCTCGAGGATGATGCCCCTTCGATATTTCATCCGGGTCCACACCCGGTGCCACAGTCACCTCAGCGTCTGGAACCACCCCCCTAGTGGTCCAAAGGAACATCCTGCAGATCATCCATGTAGTCTTCCCCCATCCCTGGGGTCCACCTACATCACCACCTGATACAGTCCCCGACAATGCAGTAGGTCCGTAGACCCCCTGCAACCCTTTTAAGCTTCTTTGGCACATATAGGGGAGGCCCAACTCACTTACTTCCCCCTTCCTTGCCAGGAAGGCTTTATGCATCAAGAGGATACATTTTGGCAAAAATCTCTCAGGGTCATTCGTTCCCTGCTCCAGGCTGTCATCAGAGTAGTTTTCCCCCCCCCCCCCCCAAAGTCCCCCTGAACCACAGAAGAAAATGAGGGAGGGGAATCTCTGGATTCCCTAGTTAAAAAGGACTCCTGCCCATGGCCCTCCACAGATCCAGCCACCTTGCAGGCCCCCCCCCACCCCCAGACCCCTTGGCTACAGACACAGACATACCCCCCCCCCCCCAAGGTTGGGAAATCCACTTCCCCAGTGCACCCCCACCGAAGAACCCTCCTATCTCGAAGCACAACCAGGTCAGAGGGAGCAAGAATTCGTGTAGAATATAGCCTGCACATGCGGCACACAAGCGGTTCGGGTGATATACCACATGCTCCCATACCGATGGCAGCCCTGCGGTGTGCAAACACAGGCTGGCCTCAATCACCACTCTGGTGCATGCTTTAATTATTTAGCCTTGCTGTGCCATTTCCGATGCTGTGGAAAAATCAGCTGGACACCCTTGCGGAAAAAGACCACTGCTCTCCAGCCTCAGCATGGCCCCCAGAGATGCTCGAGAAAACAAATGCGGCCACACCAACCGCTGCCGCGCCTCCTTCACTACAGGCCTGGCCACTAATGCCGCACTCCCTGGGACATATGCAGACTGGCGCAGTAATTATCTTTTGTCTGCAGAGGCCTGCAGCCCTTGCTGCCTCATGGCCGTACCTTCCACCCCCCCCCCCCCCCCAGCAATCAGCTGTTTGTCTGCTTTTTTTTTTTTAAACTTTAAAATCACAGATCAAAAGGAAAAAAACAGGGGTTCTTCCCTGATTCCGGGGCCTTGCAGACTGAGGCCTCGGAGGCCCTGAGGGAACCAGTCCCCTGGCTTTCACGACCTCTGGCATGATGCAGGTGAGCACAAGGCACGGGTTCCCAACCCCCCCAGATGCCCGGCTCAACCCAAGGGATGGCCCATCAAGGAGCCTAACACCTAGGGAGCTTCCTCCGAAGTTCTCCTACTTCAATTTCTCTCTTAATCTCAAACTGCAGGGTTGCATCTCTACCATCTGCTGGAGTCAGAGAAATACTGACAGGACTGCAGGTGGCACTCTTATGTAGCAGTGCCTCAAAGACAACCAACAAGGACTAAATTGCACAGGCTGGGTAAACAAATAAGCGTGCGAGTGGCTTGCTTATTGCGGCGGTTACTACCCCATACCAATTAGGCTTGATACTTCACTTTTATGCAGCTCCAGCACTGCTCTCTGCATCAATGGCAGGGGTGGAAAGAAATTAGAACTAAAAAGTTACCAATAAGGGACCTGACCTCAGCGGTCAGAGTAACAGATAAGTATGAGAAAAACAACTGTGAAAGCTTGCTGGGTAGACTGGATGGGCCGTTTGGCCTTCTTCTGCCATCATTTCTATGTTTCTCTGACACCATCTGCTGATGGGGAGGCAAAATCCACTTGTCTGGACTGATCTGGATAGGTTCAGGATTGGGCTGTTTGATCAGGCCAGGTAGGCTGTGCATCCCACTGCCTTTCGGCATCTTGAGACAAAAAAAAAAAGCCAGCAAAAACAGACTTACCCCTAAAATGGGAAAACAAAACACTGAATAGGCTGAAGACTATTACGGTCAGGACTTAAGCACCTACACAAACAGTGTTAATCCCTGAAAGATAAACAAAACCCCCTTCAAATAAGAGCTCTTGGTCTGCTATCTAGGCACACTTCACTATAGACAAAATTTGTAGGAGCTTGGCCATGACAGTAAGTATAAAAGCTGCATCTTCAAAACAAAAAACCATCAGGAAGAGGCTTGTCCGCAATCATCTGTCCAATAGCTGGAGACAGAACAGTGGCTACATCAGATTCCATTTATGACGTATATACAAGTGTCCTTTAAGAAAACAAAAAAACAAATTCACTCGACTCCAATTAGGGGACAAGTGGACTAAACCCACATTCTTGACTGGTAGAGCAAGAGGACAAGGAAGAGTCAAATACCAAACACACACAGGTCTATTCACTGCCATCCTGTCATGCAAAAAGAAAACTTATTTTCAAATCACATCAGCTAGTCAGAATGATATCCAAGAACATTCAACAAATACAAAGGCAAACAATGACAGTTTATTTAGCTCTTTATATTATAGATATTTCAATCACCAGATTCACACAAATGTTACACAAAAGGAGAAACATGGCAGTGATACAAATTATAAAAATTCTTTACAAACTTTGCTGTACAAAATAATTTAAAATATGGTTGTTTAATGGACTGACACAGTCTATATAAAACATTCCCTGGAGAATTATACAAGTATACAATAAGGCGTCTAGGCTTGTTCCTTCTTTAATATTTCAAAAAAAGGATGCTTCAAAGCTTCTGCAAGAGTAATCCTTTTCTCTGGGTCATACTCCAACATTCTTCGAATGAGGTCAAACAGTTGCTCATGCTCCAAATCATGACACATCATAAATTCCTGGGGGAAAAATGGTTTTAGATGGGAGATTATACTATCATTGCAGTATGCTGTTGAATGCATAACATAAGATGTATTGGATTGTGAAGTTATCTGCTACTTATATGAAACACTTGCATTTGATAGGGGTGCATATAAAAGCTTGTTTGCTGTTTTTATTCATGTTAGTCATTTAGTGCACACTAAACCTCCAAAAACTATGCTTTATGCCATTTTCAAACTATAAAAACAAATCAATTCCATGCCGATTCCAAGAGCATATCCCTAAGCATTGTACTATCCTCTCGAGTAGTGTCTCAATGTCTACCTATGATTGATCTCATATGGAATCCTCTTAAGTTAGCTCCTTTACAAAATTAAATTAGTTTTCTTACCTTCAATGGTTTACAGCGTCTCCTGACGTAACGACCTGCACTACTATGTTCGTCCCAATCCAACTGGTCATGGCAAAAATATTTGCGTTTCCTGAATGTAAAGGCAACAAACAGGTGTTTTCAGTGACAATTGAAAATGCCAGTGCCCTAGTTAGTTTAAAGAAATACCATAAGAAAATCATGAGAAAAAAAATTCCAGAGTGAGGTCTTGGAAAATTTGTAGTCTCTTCCTGCTGACAGGTAGGCATAATAGACTTGTTTGGACTGGTATTGCAGGATAAGGAAAGACTTCTTGTGAAATGCATGCATAAATGACTGGTAACACTGAATATATTTTCACCAATATCTTTTTTTTTTTTTTTTTTTTTTTTTTAAAGAAAATGTAAAAGTACTCATTTTATCTGAAGACCAACAAGATTTATATAAAATTTATAAATCATTTTCCAGACTTTACAATAAAATCTGCCAAAGCGATGTACAAAGTTTAACACAAAATAAAACAAAACCATAATACAAAAGCATATTGCAGTGAAATACTACTAGAGGAAAGCATACATTACAGCCCTTGATGCATTAAAATATTTTCTGCTTTGAATTGCCTATTTCTTGCTTTTGTGATCTGGCAATTAAGCCCATAGCCCTTATTTGATTTGCTTTTACCTTCTTAAGAATCTTAATCTTATAAAATGAGTTCCTTTAAGCCTTCACAGGCAAAAATTTTAGGAAGCTCAAAATAGAAAATTTATGCAATAGTTAGACTGAAATAATTTTTGCTCTTAAGCAAAGAAGATTAAATAGTTAATTTAATGTTAAAGTCACATACTGGTATACAATATACTTACCGTGTTTTCTGAATCATATGAACTGGAATAGGCCCCAGTATTCTCTCCATCATTGCTAGATGCTCTTTACTATCATGTGTCTAGCAAAATGAATAAGAATTCAAAATCAATATTGAAGTATTTATTTCCAATGACGATCTTTAACATATTTCCACGGTCATGTAAATGGAGAAATTACTCACCTGATAATTTCGTTTTCCTTAGTGTAGACAGATGGACTTAGGACCAATGGGTATAGTGTGCTCCTGATAGCAGTTGGAGACGGATCAGATTTCAATCTGACATCAGCCCTAGTACATATACCCCTCAGGAAGCTCTGATCCTCCGTATTCTCTTCATAAAGCAATTGTGGATATATGTGTGACTGAACTTGATTAACTTGGTTAACTTTGAATAACTTGAAAAACTTGGTTAACTTGATTAACTAGAACTGGTTATAGCTGGAGACCGCCAGTGCACTCAACCAAGAACCACCGACACCCGACAGGTATGGTGTCTTAGAGGGAAGCTTGGCTTCCCTGTGTTTGTCTTGCTCTCGGGGATTGTCACCCGAGGTTTCAGTGTTTGCCGGCAGCCGTAGGCGGGATGCTGAGTCCATCTGTCTATACTAAGGAAAATGAAATTATCAGGTAAGTAATTTCTCCATTTCCTAGCGTGTAGCAGATGGACTCAGGACCAATAGGATGTACAAAAGCTACTCTCAAACCGGGTGGGAGGATGCCCGGGGCCCACTTAGTACTGCCCTTGCGAATGATGTCCTCTACAGTCTGAACATCCAGGCATTAGAACCTAGAAAAGGTGTGAATGGAGGACCATGTCGCCGTCCGACAGATCTCGGCAGGTGACAGCATCTTGGTTTCCACCCAAGATACTGCCTGGGTTCTAGTGGAATGGGCCTTGACTTGTAGAGGTGGAGGCTTGCCTGCCTCTATGGAGGCTGCCTTGATAACTTCTTTGATCCAGCGGGCTATGGCTGCCTATGAGGCTGCTTCCCCCTTCCACTGGGAAGGACGATTAGGTGGTCCGACTTTTGTACGGATTCTGACCTTTCCAGGTATCGGACTAGGATTCTCGAAGGTGGCGAGATTCTTTCGAGTCCTTATGCTTGTCTGGCAATGATAGCGAGATGGTTTGGTTTAGATGGAAGTGAGAAACCACTTTTGGTAGGAAGGAGGGGACAGTGCGTAGCTGTATGGATCCCAGTGTGAACCTAAGGAACGGTTTGACAGGACAGTGCTTGAAGCTCAGAGATGTGACGGGCCGAACAGACTGCTACTAGAAATGCGGTCTTCAAAGTTAGTAGTCGGAGGGCAGACCGCGGATGGGTCTGAAGGAGGACCCTGCTAGGAAGTCTAGAACTAGATTGAGATTTCATAAAGGTAGCAGCCACTTTAGAGGAGGTCAGATCTGCTTGACCCCTTTCAGGAAGCGGGAGATGTCCGAGTGAGAGGCTAGGCTGCTGCCCTCCACCTTGGCTCTGTAGCAGGCCAACGTGGCCACCTGCACCTCGATAGAGTTGAGAGAGAACCCCTTCTGTAAACCGTTCTGCAGGAATTTCAGAATCGTGGGAGGATGTTGCGGTCTTCACACCAGGCTTCGAATATTCTCCATATTCGTATGTAGGTTAGGGAAGTGGAAAACTTGCGTGCTCGGAGCAGAGTGTCAATCACCGCCCCCGAGTATCCGTTCTTCTTCAGGTGTGTCCTCTCAATGGCCAGACCGTAAGAGAATAGAGTTGGGTCTTCGTGGAGGATCGGGCCTTGCTGGAGCAGATCCCTGTGTGAAGGTAGAGGGCTCCCTGTCAGTAGTCTTTGAATGTTTGCGTACCACGGCCTTCTTGGCCAGTTCGGGGCCACTAGAAGTACTGGTCCCCTGTGGTGTTCTATCCTGCGGATGATCCCGCCCAGTAGCGGCCATAGAGGGAAGGCATATAGCAGGACTTCCTGTGGCCAGACCTGGACGAGAGCATCAATCCCTTGGGATTGTGGTTCCCGTCTGCGACTGAATAAGTTGGGAACTTGAGCGTTGGTCCATGGCTGGTGTTCCCCAGCGGTTTACTGTCAACTGGAAGGCTGTGGCCGACAGCCTCCATTCCCCCAGGTCTAGACTTTCTCTGCTGAGGTAATCCACAGTGACGTTTTTTCCCACGATGTGGGTGGCTGAGATCTTTTGTAGGTTTGATTCTGACCATGCCATTAGGGGGTCTATCTCCAGGGACACCTGTTGGCTTCTGGTTCCTCCCTGGCAGTTGATGTAGGCAACTGTTGTGGCGTTGTCCAACATGACTGTCAGATTTGCCCCGGAGTCTGTGACTGAACCGTAGGAAGGCTAGCCTGACTGCCCGTGCTTCCAGTCAGTTGATGTTCCATCCCGACTCTTCCTTGTCCCATTGCCCCTGGGCAGTCAGCCCCTGGCAGTGGGCTCCCCACCCTCGTAGGCTCGCATCTGTGGTGAGCAGGATCCAGGTCGGTGGGGATAGCCTTACTCCCTTGCTCAGATGGTCTTCTTGTAGCCACCATTGTAGCTGGGTTTGAAATTCCTCTGGGAGTTGGAGGCAAACGGAGTAATTTTGGGACATCGGATTCCATCGTGACAGTAGGGAACGCTGTAGGGGTTGCATGTGAGCTCTCGCCCATGGGACCACTTCCAGTGTGATGTCATGAGACAGAGGACTTGGAGGTAGTCCCACACCTTAGGGTGAAGACTGCTTAACAGATTTCGCAATTGGTTCATCAATTTCGTTCTCCTTGTAGGAGTCAGAATGACCTTGTCTTGTCTGGTGTTGATCCAGACTCCCAGGTATTCCAGAGATTGGGAAGGCTGCAGACAGCTCTTGTTTGTGTTGACCACCCACCCGAGGTTCTCCAGTAGAGTTGACTCTGGTGGTCGCTTGATGACTTTCCTCTAGGATTTTGCCTTGATCAGCCAATTATCCCAATATGGGTGTTCGAGTATTCCTTTCTTCCTCAGTGTCGCCGCCACTACAATCATGATTTTGGTGAATGTTCGTGGAGCTGTGGCTAGCCCGAATGGTAGTGCCTGGAACTGGTAGTGGTGGTCCAGGATCGCGAAGCGTAAAAACGCGGATGCTCGTGATGTGCAGGTAGGCTTCTGACAGATCCAGGGATGTGAGAAATTCTTCCAGCTGTCTTATGACAGAGTGTAGGGTTTCCATGCGGAAGCGAGGTACCCTCAGGTGGCAGTTGACGGACCTGAGGTCCAGGATGGGTGGAAACATACCCTCTTTCTTGGGAACGATAAAATAAATGGAACAGTGCCCTGTATTTTCTTGCTGCATGGGCACCGGCGTTATGGCCTTTAGGTCAAGCAATTTGGTCAGTGTAGATTCCACTGCCGTCCTCTTGAAAGGGTCATGGCAGGGAGATTTCACAAACTTGTCTGGAGAGATGTTGTGGAAGTCCAGATAATATCCCTCTCGAATGATGGTTAGGACCCACTTGTCCGAAGTTCTCTCGACCCATCTTTGGTAGAATAGGGCAAGCCTACCCCCTATGGCTTCTTCCTGTGGTTGGGTCGGCTTATCTTCATTGCGGGGTGTGGCTGGGACCTGGACCAGCGCCGGTTCCCCTTTAATTGTGTTTATTCCGAAAGGACTGGCCCCTGCCTGCTCTGTATGGTTTGAAGTGCTGTGATCCCCTGCCCTTAGATGTTCGGGGGGAGGGATGCTGACTTTTCTTGTTCATGTCCTCCGGTAGCCGCGGTACTGGGGATTCACCCCGTTTGTCGGCTAACGTCTCTAGTTCGCTTCCGAATAGGAGGTTTCCCTTAAAGGGCACGCTCGTGAGTCTCATCTTGGATATCGCATCGGCTGACCAGCTTCTGAGCCAGAGTTGCCTTCTGGCTGCCACAACAGACAAGACGCTCTTGGCTGCAGTGCGCACTAAGTCTGAGGTCGCATCTGTGAGAAATGATACTGCTGGTTTTAGTGCTTAGACTGGTGTGCTGACGTTCCTGGTCTTTGATAGGCAGGGACGTGTCACCACGGCACAGCAGACCGCAATCTGTAGTGACATGGCTGAAACGTCGAATGACTGTTTAAGGATGGATTCCAGACCTCTGTCCTGGGCATCCTTAAGCGCCGCTCCTCCCTCGACTGGGATGGTAGTTCACTTTGAAATCGCGCAGACCATGGCATTCACTTTGGGGAATACCAGGAGATCTTTGGCAGCGGGGTCCGGGGGGTACATGGCTGCCAGGGTGCGCCCTCCTTTGAAAATTGTCTCCGGAGCCTCCCATTCCAGGTCAATCAGCTGTTGGATGGCTTGCATCAAAGGGAAATGGCGAGAGGCCTGACGGAGTCCCTCGAGGAGGGGGTTCGCCTTAGGTTCCCCAGAGGCACTTGTGCTAGGGATAGAGAGCTATTTCAAGCTGTGCGCCATGAGATCTGAAAGTTCGTCTTTGGTGAAGAACCGCCTCATGGTTTGGTAAGGTTCTGTTCCTGGAATGATTTCCCCTTCCTCCAGGGAGGTGTCCGTGTCCCTGATGTTGGGGCTTTGAGGCGGTAGAGACACTTCTCTGGGTTTAGAGGGTCCCGGAATGTTAGGGTCCTCTGGGGGAGGCTGTGGTTGTGTCATCGGGGGCCCCGGTTGCATGTGTATAAAGGTATGTAAGCCTTTGAAGAATTCTACCCAGGAGAAAGATGCTGGGTCTAAACTGAAAGGCACGGTGCCCCTGGAGGGCCCTGTTTGAGGGAGGCTCCAGCTGGGGGTGGCCAGATCCAGTGTACTGTCGCTGGATCCGGATCCCGGTGCTGGCTGGAGAGGACCTTGGGGAGGTTCACCCAGAGCCTCTTCACACTGTAGATACAGGACTGTAGCCTCTTCCTGCTACGCCACTCTAATATGGCATGCTGGGCAGAGACCCTGAGCCTTGAACTTCTTGTCCAGTGGTGCCATGGTTTGTGCGCGAAGATTGCAGAAACCCCCGGTCTGTGTGTTCAATTTTACGTCCGGGAGCCTAGATATGCGCTCCAAGTGCACCGAACGTACGCGTGTAGGTCGGATGCACGCTGAAATAGATGTGCGAGCCACTGTGCGCACAGGATTTTACTTATGCGCCCGGCACAGTTGAGCGTGTGGCTGTGATTTTGTGCGTACGGGTCGAATCGGCAGACAAGGCAGCGATCAAGTAAAAAATGGCGACGGCGACCACGCGAGCAATATGGCGACCACCTCGGCGGGTCTCCACCTGGGCGGACCGTCTTATTGGACCGGGATCTAGCCCGGAAAGGGCTGATCAATCCGGTAGCACTGATGCCGGCTGGCAATCTGTGCGGCTCTTCAAGCATCGGAAACCGGAGACTTTTAGGAAGTTTTCTACCTTACCTTGTCTCGGCGTTTCCTGGTCTCGTTCTGGGCGGTCTCCAGCTGCGGGGGGAGAAGGAAAGGTACCTTCATTGCTGCCCTTAAAGTTGCACCCGCTGCCTCTCAGCCGCACCCGTTGCCGGGGGTTAAGTCCACGCCGAGAACCGTCTGCCGGATCGAGGCCTGAGGGATCGCGGCAATCACCTCAGGAATTCTCAACTGGGTGAGGGACCCATAGGTATCACCGCAGGAGAGCGGGGCTTGTCTGTAGAGGTAAGATTTCTTCTTTGTTTTGGATTTCTTTGGTTAGAATATTCTAACGCTGTGCAAGCGTGTATAGAGTCCCGAACTGCTATGGAGACGGAAAATAGTGAGGAACAGAGCTTCCTGCAGGGGTATATGTACTAGGGCTGACGTACCCATAGGTCCTGAGTCCATCTGCTACATGCTAGGAAATATGGAATTATGCTATCAGTCCAATTCACTCACCACACTTAACATGTTAAGAATATGAGCACACTAGTTACTTACCTGGAATATAGTCAACCCATGGTAGTACTCTATGAGAATGCAGCCTATACTCCAAACATCACAGGGGTGTGACCATCCCAGTTCTGGAAAGAGGGGGGAAAAAAAAAGCATACCAATGGTTTTCCAGTTCACAGACATCATTTAAGCCATGACTAAAAAACATATTTAAGCTGAAGGTGGCAAGTTTTTACAGATAGAGCCAACATCCACATAACAGTCTCCCCCCCCCCCCCCCCCCACACAAACGAATTAAAAAAATATATATATATACCAGGGCAAGGATATCACCATATTAAGTTTTTATATTTGGCATTTTATGGCGAAAGTAAGCTGTACGAAAAAAGTGAAAAACCCCTTAGCACCAAACAGAATTAAAAAGCACAGTCAACTACAAGTAAGAGAACCCGATACAAACCAAAGTCTGCTCATTTATAAATAGGATTTTCCGGAGACAGCAGGATGAATCATCCATAATGTGTGGGTGACATTGAATGGCATCAACATGGACCCTGCTCAGAATTCAGTAGAAGTCTTACCGAGCATGTGTGGGAGTTATAGCAGGCATGGAAGAGGCTGAAGGGCTCAGGAGACAGGCTTTAGTGGGGTAGAAGATTTTCAAGTGAGGTGGCCAAATATTAAAAATGGACAATTCATTCTGCTGTAAACAGGGTTCTTCATAGACATGTAAGCAAACTTGCTTTCTCCAACAAGCAGGCATGCATGGCCATAACATAGAAAATCTTTTGCTTTGCAATGTAACCCCTTAGCTAATACTTAGACAACCGGGCCCAACCAGTCTGAGCATGACTATTGGGTGAACAGGCTACATAGAAGTGCTTTTCCAAAACTGCCTGTCTCCCTGGGACATGATGTCCAAACAGTAATGGGATGTAAAGCTGTGAACAGATGACCAAATATCAGCTTTGGACACATCATCAATGGAAGTGGCCTTGAGCCACTGGATTTGATATGGCTTTCACTTTTGAGTCCCGACAGAATCTGGAATATGTAGGTTTGCCAGCACAACAGTGTGCAATATAGTTCATCCAATTAAGAGTTCATCTGGTATCTCCTCTTCTCTATTACAACCAAACCAACATAAAAAGTTGAGTAGCTCAATGGTGAAGAAATGCTGTTGATATGAACCTTAACTGAAGAGATGCTGAGGCACAAGGATAAGTGGAAAAAGATACTGAAGGAAATCCTTTGGACCACAGCAGAGGGCATCCAAAGAAGAGGTTACTATTTACCTGATAACTTCCTTTCTTCTTAGGAAGGCAGGCCAATCCACATCAGTGGGTTAAGTACTCCTACCAGTAGATGAAGACTGAGTAAAGCTAACTCGCAGATGTCACTGACATAGCCCTGTCCTGATATCAGCCCATCTTTTTGGCTTTATCTGCCTTTTTCAACTCACTATTACACCACACTGGCAGTTAGTCATTTGGCATACATTTTGTCTCTCTCTCAAGGATGGTAGTTTTAAAGTATCCAGACCCTCCTTGTGCATTGCTCTAGTTTTTTTTTTTTCCAAATTTCCTAATTTTATCAGTCTCCCTTTTTATAGTTAAATGGCACTGCAGTAGTTTTACTTGTATTCACCTCCGATAATTATGTAAAATTTAATTATATTATGATTGCTGTCAAAAAAATCCAAGTCCTGTGTTCCACTGAAAATGAGATCCAATCTAGTTCCCTTTCACTCATTCCTTAATCAACTGCTGCATGAAGCAGTCACTAGTAGCATCTATGAAGTCTACCTCCCTTGCGTGTCCTGATGAGATTTCCGTTAAATGTCACAACACAAAAAAAAGACAAAGGGAAACCCAAAAAGCTGCAGACTATATAAAATGGACCCAAAAGATAACTATTTAAATGGTCAGCAGTAATAGCACAAGAAACTAATGATCTCAGAAAGATGCCAGCAAGCCTGGGCTTGTGATATACACCAACTAAAGACTGTTGTGTTTTAAGGCTTACCTGATGGCACCTTTTACAAGTCCTCCATATTCCAGGCACTATACTGTTGCAACCTTGGGAGATATCCAATTACAACTTTTAAACAGTTGGAACCATCATGATCCAGGCCCAGGTAGCAATAAACTATATAATGGACTTGCAATGCCCATAAATGTAAGTCTTAACCACCAACTGCAGTTTTTTTGGGCTTTTCCATTTTCTTTTTCTAGAACTGAAATGTTTTGTAGATGGGCTGCCAAGGAAGAATTGGCCAACTAAAGGAAAATTGGTTCTTACCTAATTTTTGTTCCTGTACTACTACAGATCAGTTCAGACTCCTGGGTTTGGCCTCCCCTCCAGCAGATGGAGACAGAGAAAGTTTTACTAACACTGCCACTTAACATAAGTGCCACCTGCAGTCCTTCAGTATTGAACTGTACCCAAGCCAGAAATGAAACAAAACCAACACCTTGAACAACTATCTTCCCCTGAAAGAGCAGTGGGAAGAAGAAACCTGCAACTGAAAACTGCATCCATACAAAACCCTGTGTAGGGCTAACAAAAACCTGTGTCATTCTTCAGAATGATCACAACTCACTGGAGGGACTCTGGACTAATCTGTGGTACTACAGGAATGAAAATTAGTAGGTAAGATGTACAATTTTCCTTAAACAGGGTGGGCCCGCAAGAGTCCCGCTTGAAGCACACTTTCAAAGCCCAGGGCCTCGACATCCAAACAGTAATGCCGAGTGAAAGTGTGCAACGATTTCCAAGTAGCCGCTCTACAGATCTGCTGTGAAAAAACTTGCCGATACTCGGCTGCCTGAGAATGGGTAGAATGCACACAGCCCCTCCGGAAAAGAGCGACCTTGACAAGATATATGCAGAGCTAATAACCTCTTCCAACCAATCGTGGCTCGATGCCGTATGACCCTTTTTGGCACCACTAGGCTCATGAGGCATTTTGCATACATGGGAACTGCCACACATGCTCAATATGACTTCCAGCTCTGGGAGCTGGGGTTTGTGCCAGCACTGTAGGATGGACACTTACATTATGACCAATTCATGCCTGCTTGTCAGAAAAAAAAGCGAAGTTATATTCTATTTTTAAAAATGGAAAGAAATTCAACACTAATGTACTCTGAAGACTAAATGAGAAAGCTGGTCTCATAACAGAGTTAACATGCATTTGTTCACAATGCTGGCCACATGTCAATTTGTTCATTAGGTAAAATATCTCCAAAACAAGAGTAAGGTTCAACAAAATTGTAGCTTAACAGTCCAGCGATCAAATTTCAATATACTGACCTAAAATAACTTCTGGTGCTCTGTAATGCCTTGTAGACACTAATGCACTGTGATGCTCTTCATTGTATGTTGCACTTCCAAAGTCCACAATTTTAATGTCACTCTCTCTTAGTGTACGTTCATCACATTTCTGAAATTGAATTATAAAAACTGTTTTATCAGAAACAAATACCTGCTTGTATAAATTTTACCATGACAACTGTATGGACAGTATATTTCTTTCAAAATAGAATGAATTTCTTGCAAACTATACTAAAACTTAGCAGTGGAAAGCAAAATCTCCAATTTATGCATATAAAGAGCATAGTGACCACTACACAGGGTCTGCAGGTAAGGTAGTATCCATACATATCTTTAGCATCTCTGTAGAGAAATAAATGCCAAGGGTGCACACATCTCTCAATCAGGAACTTAACAGGCATGTAACACTAGAAAAATATACTTGCAAAGAATCCTGTAGAATGCAGGAATTTTATAATTTTAAGAGTTCCCTAATTTTCAATGCATGTTTCATCAAAGGACTAGAGTCACTGTGTCAGTCTGTAGCAGGAGCCATTTCCATGGATGTATTTGGCAGAAGCGTCTTACCAAACCAAGCTCTACCAAATTTTATTTCAGTTTATGGGAGCAGAAGTGCAGCTCTGTGCAATAATCCAAGCACTAGTAATTGAATACTTAAATGTTAACATGTTACAAGAGTGCAGGAGTTAGGTAGAAGATATGTTTAATCAAGTCTATCATTAGACTCCTGAAAAGTTTGTGAAGAATTTTCCTCATAACAGAGAATGGAGAAATTACTTCATAATTTTGGTTTCCTTAGCACAGATAGATGGACTCAGGATCAACAGGTTATGTTCCCCTGCCAGCAGATGGAGACTGAGTCAGATTTCAATGCTGTCACCTTAGATACATCCCTGCAGTGACCTCAGCCCTTCAGTATTCTCTTCAAAAGCCACTGTAGACATACTATTGAAAAAGCTTGATTTAAAATGATTAGAAACAGATAACTAACTGTATTCAATCATAAAGACTGATCCCACAGGAGAGTGTGGCTCAATCTTTCTCCAATTTCAATGGAGAAATTACTTACCTGATATTTTTGTTTTCCTTAATGTAGACAGATGGACTCAGGACCAATGGGTATTGTGTGCTCCTAATAGCAGTTGGAGACAGATCAGATTTCAATCCGACATCAGTCCTAGTACATATACCCCTGCAGGAAACTCTGCTCTTCAGTATTCTCTTTGAAAAGCAATTGTGGATATGTGTGACTGAACAACTTGGTTAACATGATTAACTTGAACTGGTTTATGTGGATATAGCTGGAGACCGCCAGTGCACTCAACTGAGAAACGCAGACACCAGGTAGGTACGGGTGTCCCAATTAGAGGGAAGCTTGGCTTACCAGTGTTTGTCTTGCTCTCAGGGAATTGTCACCCGACGTTTCCGTGATTGTCAGCAGCCGTGGGCAGGATACTGAGTCCATCTGTCTACACTAAGGAAAACGAAATTTATCAGGTAAGTAATTTCTCCATTTCCTAGTGTGTAGCAGATGAACTCAGGACCAATGGGATGTACAAAAGCTACTCCCGAACCGGGTGGGAGGCTGCCCGTGGCCCACTTAGTACTGCCTTTCCGAATGCTGTGTCCTCCCGAGCCTGAACATCCAGGGGGTAGAACCTAGAGAAGGTATGAATGGAGGACCATGTCGCCGCACGACAGATCTTGGCAGGTAACAGCATCTTGGTTTCTGCCCAGGACATAGCCTGGGCTCTAGTGGAATGGGCCTTGACTTGTAGAGGTGGAGGCTTGCCTGCCTCTACATAGGCCGCCTTGATGACTTCTTTGATCCAGCGGGCTATGGTTGCTCGTGAGGCCGTTCCCCTTGCTTCTTCCCGCTGTGAAGGACGAAGAGGTGGTCCGTCTTTCTTATGGATTCCGATCTTTCCAGATATCAGAAAAAGAGTCTGCCAACGTTAAGATGGCGAAGGCGGCGAGATTCTTTCGAGTCCTTATGCTCGTCTGGGCGATGACAGCGAGATGGTTTGGTTTAGAATGAAGTGAGAAACCACTTTTGGGAGGAAGGAGGGGACCATGCATAGCTGTATGGATCCCGGTGTGAACCTGAGGAAGGGTTCTCGACAGGACAGTGCTTGAAGCTTGGAGATGCGACGAGCCAAACAGACTGTCATTAGGAATGCAGTCTTCAGTGTTAGTAGTCAGATGGACAGACCGCAGGTAGGTCTGAAGGAGGATCCTGCTAAGAAGTCTAGGACTAGATTGAGATTCCATAAAGGTACCGGCTACTTTAGGGGTGGTCGGATCTGTTTGACTTCTTTCAGGAAGAGGGAGACGTCCGGGTGATAGGCTAGGCTGCCGCCCCCCACCTGGGCTCTGTAGCAGGCCAACGCGGCCACCTGCACCTTGATGGAGTTGAGAGAACCCCTTCTGTAAACTGTTCTGCAGGAATTCCAAAATTGTGGGAATTTTGACTGTCCGCGGGAGGATGTCGTTGTCTTCACACCAGGCTTCGAATATTCTCCATATTCGTACGTAGGTTAGAGATGTGGAAAACTTCTGTGCTCGGAGCAGAGTGTCAATCACTGCCCCCGAGTATCCGCTCTAGTTCAGGCGTGTCCTCTCAATGGCCAGACAATAAGAGAATAGAGTTGGGTCTTCGTGGAAGATCGGGCATTGCTGGAGCAGATCCCTGTGAGGAGGTAGAGGGAGAGGGCTCCCTGTCAGTAGTCTTCGCATGTCTGCGGTACCACAGTCTTCTTGGCCAGTCCGGGGCCACTAGAAGTACTGGTCCCCTGTGGTGTTCTATCTTGCGGATGATTCCGCCCAGTAGTGGCCACGGTGGGAAGGCGTATAGCAGGATTTCCTGTGGCCAGGTTTGGACGAGAGCATCAATCCCTTAGGATTGTGGTTCCTGTCTGCAACTGAAGAAGTTGGGAACTTGGGTGTTTGACTGGCTTGCCAGGAGGTCCATGGCTGGTGTTCCCCAGTGGTTTACTATCAACTGGAAGGCTGTATTCAACAGCCTCCATTCCCCTGGGTCTAGACTTTCTCTGCTGAGGTAATCTGCAGTGACATTGTCTTTTCCCGCAATGTGGGCGGCTGAGATCTCTTGTAGGTTTTATTCCACCCATGCCATTAGGGGGTCTATTTCCAGGGACACCTGTTGGCTTCTGGTTCCTCTCTGGCAGTTGATGTAGGCCACTGTTGTGGCGTTGTCCGACATGATACTGACCGATTCGACCCGGAGTCTGTGACTGAACCCTAGGCAGGCTAGCCTGACTGCCCGTGCTTCCAGTCTGTTGATGTTCCATCCCGACTCTTCCTTGTCCCATTGCCCCTGGGCGGTCAGTTCCTGGCAGTGGGCTCCCCACCCTCATAGGCTTGCATCCGTGGTGAGCAGGATCCAGGTCGGTGGGGATAGCCTTACTCCCTTGCTCAGATGGTCTTCTTGTAGCCACCATTGTAGCTGGGTTTGAACTTCCTCCGGGAGCTGGAGTCGAACAGAGTAATTCTGGGACATCGAATTCCATTGTGACATAGGGAACGCTGTAGGGGGTCGCAAGTGAGCTCTTGCCCATGGGACCACTTCCAGTATGGATGTCATGAGACCGAGGACTTGGAGGTAATCCCACACCGTAGGGCAAAGACTGCTTAACAGATTTTGCAATTGTTTCATCAGTTTTGTTCTCCTTGTAGAAGTCAGGATAACCTTATCTTGTCTGGTGTCGAACCTGACTCCCAGGTATTCCAGAGATTGGGGGGCTGCAGACAGCTCTCGTTTGTGTTGACCACCCACCCGAGGTTCTCCAGTAGAGTTTTGACTCTGGTGGTCGCCTGATGACTTTCCTCTGGGGATTTTACCCTGATCAGCCAATTATCCAGATACGGGTGTTCGAGTATTCCTTCCTGCCTCAGTGTCGCCGCCACTACAATCATGATTTTGGTGAACGTTCGTGGAACTGTGGCTAGCCCGAATGGTAGTGCCTGGAACTGGTAGTGGTGGTCCAGGATCGCGAAGCGTATAAAACGCGGATGCTCGTGATGGACTGGGATGTGCAGGTAGGCTTCTGATAGATCCAGGGATGGGAGAAATTCTCCCAGCTGTATCGCCCTTATGACCGAGCGTAGGGTTTCCATAAGGAAGCGAGGTACCCTCAGGTGGCGGTTGACGGACTTGATGTCCAGGATGGGCTGGAACGTACCCTCTCTTTCTTGGGAACGATAAAATAGATGGAATAGTGCCCCGTATTTTGTTGTGTGGGCACCGACGTTATGGCCTTAAAGTCAAGCAATTTGGATAGTGTAGATTCCACTGCCGTCTTCTTGAAAGGATCTTCGCAGGGAGATTTCACAAACTTGTCCTGAGGGATTTTGTGGAAGTCCAGATAATATCCCTCTCGAATGATGGTTAGGACCCACTTGTTTGAAGTTATCTCGATCCATCTTTGGTAGAATAGGGCAAGCCTGCCCCCTATGGCTTCTTCCTGTGGATGGGTCGGCTGATCTTCATTGCGGTGTGTGGCTGGGGCCTGGACCAGCATCTGCTCCCCTTTTATTGTGTTCCAAAAAGACTGGCCCCTGCCTGTGGGGTGAGATGCTTGATATGTACTTCTGTACGGTTTGAAGCGCTGTGATCCCCTGCCCTTAGATGTTCGGGGGGAGGAGCGCTGGTTTCTCTTGTTCTTATCCTCCGGTAGCCATGGTACTGGGGACTCGTCCCATTTGACGACTAACTTCTCCAGTTCGCTTCTGAACAGGAGGTTTCCCTTAAAGGGCATTCTCATGAGTCTTGTCTGTCGCATGGGCTGACCAGCTTCTGAGTCAGAGTCGTCTTCTGGCTGCCACAACGGATGAGACACCTCTGGCTGCGGCGCGCACCAGGTCGGAGGTCGCATCCGTGAGGAATGATACTGCTGATTCTAGTGCTTCGATGGGTGTGGTGGTGTTCCTGGTCTTTGATAAGCAGGCGCATGTCACCATGGCACAGCAGGCCGCGATCTGTAGTAACATGGCTGAAACGTCAAATGACTGTTTAAGGATGATTAGAGACGTCTGTCCTGGGCATCCTTGAGTATCGCTCCTCCCTCGACTGTGATGGTAGTGTGCTTTGAGACTGTGCAGACCATGGCATCCACTTTGGGGAATGCCAGGAGGTCTTTGGCAGCGGGGTCTAGGGGGTATAGGATTGCCAGGGTCTGTCCCCCCTTGAACATGGCCTCCAGGTCAATCAGCTGTTGAACGGCCTGCAGCAAAGGGAAATGGCGAGGCCTGAGAGTCCATCAAGGAGGGGGTTCGTCTTCACTTCCCCTGTGGCTCTCGTGCCTGGGATAGCGAGCTCTTTCAGGCTGTGAGTTAGTCTTTCGTGAAGAAACGCCTCATGGTTCGGTAAGGTTCTGTCCCTGAAGGGATTTCCCCTTCCCCCAGGGAGTCTTGATCCTCGTCTAAGATGTCAGTGTTCCCAAAGTTGGGGCTTTGAGGTGGGAGGGGCACTTCTCTGGGTTTAGAGGGTCTCGGGATGTTCGGGTCCTCTGGGCAGGCTGTGGCATCGGGGGCGCTGGTTGCATGTGGACAAAGGTATGTAGGCCTTTGAAGAATTCTACCCAGGAGAAAGATGCTGGGTCTAAATTGGGAGGCGCCGCATCCCCGGGGAGCCCCATTTGAGGGAGGCTTCCGCCGGGGGTAGCCAGATCCCAGTGCCGTCTGGATAGGACCTTGGCCTGGTTCACCCAGAGCCTCCTTGCACTGTATTCACAGGGCCGTGGCCTCTTCATGCTGCGCAGTTCTGATGTAGCATGCTGGGCAGAGAGCCTGAGCCTTGAGCTTCTTGTTCGGTGGTGCCATGGTTTGTGCGTGTAAGATAGCAGAAAACTCCTGTTTGTGCGTTCAAGTGTACGCCAGGAGGCTTAGTTATGCGCTCCGGGTGCGCCAAAGTTGTGCGAGTAGGTCGTATGCACGCTCAATAAGATGCGCGCGCCACTGTGCACATGGGGTTTACTTATGCGCCCGGCACAGTGAAGTGTATGGCTGTGCGCCTGGCGCCCTTGTGCGCGTCACTGTGTGCATGGCATTTATGCGCACGCCAGTGTGCGTACAAGTGATTTTGTACACACAGGCTCGCCTCTGTGCGCACAGATCGAATCGGCGGACAGGGCGGCAATCAAGTGAAAATGGTGACGGCGACCATGCAAGCAATATGACTACCACCTTGGAGGGTCTCCACACAGAAGGACCCTTGTGTCTGACCGGGGTCTAGCCCTGATAAGGCTGATCAATCCAGTAGCACTGACGCCAGCTGGCGATCTGTGCAGCTATTCGAGCCTCGGAGACTTTAAGGATGTTTTCTACCTTACCTTGTCTCGCGTTTCTCACCTCTCCCCCCCGGGCGGTCTCTGGCTGTGGGGGGGAGAGGGAAAAGTACCTTCACCGCCGCGCTCGAAGTTGCACCCGCTGCATCTCAGCCGCACCCATTGCTGGAGGCTAAGTCCACGCCGGGAGCCGGACTGAGGCCAACTTCTGAGGGATCGCGGAAATCGCCTCAGGAATCTCGACTGGGGGAGGGACCTGTAGGTATCACTGCAGGAGAGCGGGGCTCATCTCTAGAGGTAAGTTTTCTTCTTTGTTTTGGATTTCTTTGGTTAGAATACTCTAACGCTGTGCAAGCGTGTATAGAGTCCCAAACTGCTATGGAGATGGAAAATACTGAAGAGCAGAGCTTCCTGCAGGGGTATATGTTCTAGGACTGATGTCAGATTGAAATCTGATCCGTCTCGAACTGCTATCAGGAGCACACTATACCCATTGGTCCTGAGTCCATCTGCTACACCCTAGGAAAGGTAAATTTTCCTTCTAAAGAGTACTGCAATCTTGCTAAACCACCAATGCGGGTGTAGGGAAAGCACATCTACATCTGTTAGAAGGAGAGATGCTGAATGGCTGAGGTCACTGCAGGGGTATCTAAGGTGATGTCAGCTTTGAAACCTGACTCAGTCTCCATCTGCTAGCAGGGGAGCACATAACCCATTGGTCCTGAGTCCATCTGGCTATACACTAGGAATTATTATTATTTTTTTTTTTAATACTTACCTGGGGCTCAGTGCTTGCCAGCTGAGTACAGAGACTGTCTTCCAGCTGCGGGGGAGAATACTTTTGCTGGCCACTACCGTACAAACTTCCTGCATCCACTGCCTTTCAGCTACAAACAGCGGAGTTCAGGCCAGGAACCAGCTACTGGACCAAGGCACACCTCTGAGGAATCTCAGAAATCACCTCAGGAATTCTCAACTGGGGACGGGACCTTTAGGTATCACCGCAGGAGAGCAGGGCTCAATTTTTTCTCCAATTTAAATGTAGAATTTCTCCTTCCAAAAAGTACAGCAATCCCCATAGGAAGAGTGTACATCCACTATCTGCTGGAGACTGAGAAATACTGAAGGGTTAACTAAGGTCACTGCAGGAGTGTATCTAGGGTGACATGAGCTTTGAAATCCATCTGCTGGCAGGGGAACATAACTCATTAGTCCTGAGTCCATCTGGCTAGATGCTAGGAAATTTTGTTTTATGGTCACTTTAGTATTGGCAATTAAAGAGACCTTGCCCATGACAACTATTTAGCAGTGACAGGTTAAAAACAGAATATTTAAGATACTTGGAAATATAAAATTTACCTTTTTGAGATCATAGTTAACTGTGTAGTCTGAGTTCACAAACAATATATTTTCAGGCTTCAGATCTGTATGAGTTAGTTTATTCTGATGCAAAACTGTAAGGGAAAAAAAAAGTTACTTTGCCAATGTCTACTCCAACCTCAAAGAAGAATGATATTAGCAATAAATATACTTACAATTTATTGATTTGCAAATCTGGAATGCTATGTTCCTAATCTGGTCCATCTTGAATGGCAAAAAGCTGTTCTCTTTAATAAATTCATATGTACTAAGTCCTAAGAGCTCAAAAACGATACAAGTGTGACCATGATGATCAAACCATTCCAGCATCCTAACACACAAACTAAAAAAAATAAATAAAGAAACATGTTAAGTGGATTTCACAGACCCAAAAAGGAACTGAATTAAATAGAAGTCAGAAGTAGCACCAAAGTTTCAATTCTTCAATTTAAGGCTGGCTAAAACCTTACCAAATATAGTCTAATTTTACACTTACTGTTTACTCTTTGGATCCAGTTTGTTTAGGTGCTCCAATACTGCAATCTCTGAATGAGCTGCTTCACGGTACCTATCAACATTTTTTATAATTTTCACAGCTACATGTACATCACCCCTGGAAAAATATATGACAAAAAAGATACAATACTTTTAATATGGTGCACAATAAATGTTTTTATAAAAAGTTGAATTTATTATATTTAGCATAGGTAGTGAACAAGCTGTACTAATAGCTTTTACCATTCTCCATCAACGAATTCCAGAGCTTAATTGTGTGTGGAGTAAAGTTTTTTTAGTAGTTTTAAAATGTATCGGCTAGTAACTTCATTGTGTCCTGTGTCCCCCCCCCCCCCTCGCCATCATCTACTCTTTCAAAGAGTACAACTGATTAATGTTTACTTGTTCCACTCCACTTATTTTATAGACCTCTTATCTCCAAGCTAAAGAGACTTTTAGTCATTTCTCATTGACTTGTTCCATCCTTTATCATTTTGCTTGCACTTCTCTGTACCCTTTATTCTTACAGTTGGATATATTTGTTTTCCATCTGCAAGGGCTGCTTTACATGGTATTTACAACAGCACAAGTGACATGGATGCTGTACAAGATTGGGAGAATTAAGCTTCCAGCATTAAAGAAATGGGCACATTTCACAGTTTTCTGTTCCAAAATGTTTTACAATCCTACTTTAAAACTCCAAACGGTACATTATGTGGTGTGGATGGGATTCCTAGCTGAGTGGAAAGGACAAGCACTGTGACAACAGAAGTAAGCAATCTCTAGTAGCGAGACTTTCAAAGACTAGCAAATGCAAACACACAACACAAACATTTTTGATATTTTCTGAACATGATTGTGTTACGCCCGGTCGCAGACGGCTGCGACCTTTCATGCTCACCTCTTTTCTCGCTGTTTTGTCAACCCTAGGACGAGTGGCAGCATCTGCCAGCCAATGCCAACCTCCCCGGCGTTCCCGGGACAGCATGGGTGCTGCCGACCACCATCTTGAACCTGGTATTACCTAAGGCACGTGCACACAAGGGCCTCCTAAGTACATGTCATGGTGGGAAACTCGGGGGCATCCCCTTTCAACGACGTCAGCCAACCTCCGGACTTAACCCGACTGACCCTTGGCTAAGACGAGTTAGCAAGGATTTCCTCACTGCTGAATCCACTCGCTACTTGGACTTCCTGTTCCTACATGGGTCTACAGCGCTCTGAGTATCTACTCCGAGGGCTCTCCTGTGCTCTTGGATAACTGCTCCTTGGAGGGCCTACCTGCTCGTGATTCTGCCAACCCACTGCCTCGGAGCTACTCTGGGACTTCCATCTGTGAGTACTACTCAAACTACTACATTGCCGCTTGCTGGATTCGTCTGCGGTGTACCCCGTGCCACTACCGTTTCTCTTCAGCAAAACCTTCCTGAACACCCTGTGCAGCAAGAACCTGCATCAGCTACAGCTTCCTTGGGCTGCCTATTCCTCAGTCTTCACTCCTCATTCCTCATCCTCATTCCTCAGCTCAAACTCCTTGGCATAACCTGCACTGTGGGCCACTACTGGATCTGTAACCTAAGGTACATCCATCGACTGTGGGAACATCCTGGCATATCCCGCTCTGCGGGCCACTACCAGATCTCCATCAGCAGCACCACTGGGGTATTCCCCCACTGCTCAAAACTGTCTCTCTCTTCTCTCCCGCTCTGCCTCTTTTCCCTATAATAAAATCTCTCTCCAGCAGTGTCCTGTGCAATCAAGACCAAGCCTACTTTAAAACTCCCTGTGGGCAGAGTCATCTCTCATCTCGGCCCAGGGTTCATATTCTTACAAAAACACAGATTGTTTTAGTTTCATACTTCCCAACTACATTTTTTTTTTTTTTTTTAACCAAAAGTGGTGCAAACCTACCGAAACATAGTACAGCAGAGTGACCATGCAAGGACAGACAACTGAAGCAATTAACAGGACATCTACAATGAATATGAGATTTGCATACAATGGCGGCAGTGCATGCCAACCTAGAATTCATTGTAAGCATCCTGAAAATCAGACCTATTTGTGGCTCTTGAAGACTGGTGCATTCATTATGAAATGCAGCATAAGAAACTTTTTTCTACATCTATCAGGTCTCTTAGGCAATATCTTCCAGTATTAACTTTGTAAGCCTTCTACAGGTATCTGACCCTAGCTAATTTTTTTTAAACTACGGTATGTTTGGGATAAAATATCCCTCAATGTATTATCCACTATGACGCCTAGATCTCTTTCTTGGTGGTTAACTCCTAAGACAGAAAGGAAAATTGGTTCTTACCTGCTAATTTTCATTCCTGTAGTACCTCAGATCAGTCCAGACTCCTGGGTTTTGCCTCCCTTCCAGCAGATGGAGACAAAGTTTTACAGACACCACCTCATAACCCAGCGTGCCACCTGCAGCTCCTCAGTACTACCCAATACCCAAGGAAAATAACTAAACCTATTAAATTTCCCCAGAACGAGCAGAGGAAAGAAAAACCTAACCATGAGTCACAACCAACTTGGTATCTGAAAACAAGCAGCCATGAGAAACCTGTGCCATTCTTCAGAAATCCACAATCAATATTAAAAACGATCTCGCTGACTTCTCTGTACCATATTCTCCACCACCAGGCGGGACTCTGGACTGATCTGTAGTACTACAGGAATGAAAATTAGCAGGTAAGAACCAATGTTCCTTTCCCTGTATGTACCCAGATCAGTTCAGACTCCTGGGATGTACCAAAGCTTCCCTAACTGGAGTGGGACTGCAAGAGTCCCGCTCGAAGAACACTTGCACCAAAATTGCTGATGTTCAATCAATAGTGTCTGGCAAAGGTATGCAAAGTAGCTAGCTGCCTGGCAAATTTCCTGTGGCAACAGTAGCTGACATTCTGCCCAGGAGGCTGCATAAGACCAGCACATAAGCCCCTCAGGGATAGGATGACCTTGACAGATGTAAGCAGAACTGATAGCTTCCTTGAACCACCTAGCAATTGTGGCTTTTGAAGCCTTCTGCCCCTGTTTTGCACCACTCTACAGCACAAAAAGCTGATCTGACAATCTTAAACCGTTTGTAACCTCAATATCCAGGTGTCTTAATTCTTTCACATGAGGAGACCTGACCTCCAGATCAGGAAAGGCTGGAAGTTCCACTGACTGATTTTAGTGGAACGCAGACACCACCTTTGGCAAAAAAGATGGGACCGTACCCACAAAGACTCCAGAATCCAAAATCTGCAAAAACGGAACCCTGCACGATAGGGCTTGAAGGTCAGATATCCTCCTGGCTGAAAGCCACCAAACATCACTTTCAAAGAGATCCTTTATGGTGGCCCTCTTAAGAGGCTCAAATGGCATTTGACACAACACCTTAAGGACCAAGTTCAGGCTCCAAGGAGGATACACTTTAAGAACAGGGGAGCACACATGCTTTGTACCCCCCCCCCCCCCCCCAAAAAATGAACCACATCCGGATGTGCAGCTAGAGGAAGTCCCCAAACCTTGCCCTGCAAGCAAGCCAAGGCAGAGACATGTATCCTCAGGGAGCTAAAGGATAAACCCTTCGCTAGGCCTCTTTACAAAAAAGCCAGAATCTGCAGCACCAAAACCAGATGGGGGACCACCCTTCCTCCACATACCAGGATTTGAAGACGCTCCAAACCCACACATATGCAAGTATTACGAGTGTGCAACAAAGTAGAAATAACATCCTCTGCGCACCCATTTTCACCTTAATTGCCTCCTTTCAAAAGCCAAGCTGCTAGACAAAAGCAATCTGCCTGATCCAAAAATACTGGCCCCTGCCGCAGAAGATTCTGTAGGTGGCCCAGCCTCAGTGGGCTGTCCACCGCCAGATTAACCAGATCTGCAAACCAAAGCCTTTGAGGCCACTCTGGGTGGACCTCTATTTCCTTTTAACCTTGCCCACCAGAGGCCATGGAGGGGAAACACAGATCAGGACATCCTGAAGCCACGGAAGCACTCCGTGTGCTCTTCTGCGACTGAAGAAATGTGGTACCTTGGAATTCCTCTGGGTTACCATCAGATCCATGAGGCATTCCCCACCTGAGAGATATGAGGGACATTGCTTCCTCTGAAAGCTCCCATTTTCCAGGATCTAGCCACTGCCAGCTGGGAAAATCCACTTGCACATTGTCTGATCCCGCTGTGTGATGCTCTGGGGGTGGAGCAGTATCTGACCATAAGCAACTACAAGACTCTTGGTGCCTCCCTGACAGTTGATAGAGGCCACTGTCACCGCATTGTCTGACAGAACTCTGACTTCCCGGTTGTGCAGAAGGGGAAGAAATGCCTCCAGAGTCAGCCACTGTTCTCATCTCTAGACAGATGATGCACCAAGTCGCTTCCTCCGCCAACCACAGTCCTTGGTCTGACAGACTGACATACAGTTCCCCAACCAGAAAGACTCGTCTGTGGTCACCACCATCCAACTGGGGCACTTTGAGGTCCACCCCGCTGCACAAATGGTCCAGGCCAAGCCACCTTGACAGACTGGGCCTGCCGGACTCGGTAAATGGTAGTGGAAGATGGAACTGCTTGGACATCAGATCCCCTTGGGATAGCAACGCTTTCCAAAGAGGTCGCACATATGGGCAAATGCCTATGGGACCAGCTCCAAGGTAGAGGCCATGGAACAAATGACCTGCAAGTAATCACAGACCCTGGGCACTCAGGCCTCCAACAGGTTCTGAACCTGAGCTTGTAGTTTGGCAACTTGCTCCTCTGTGAGAAATACCTTTCCCAGATGGGTATCGAGACATGTACCCAAAAACTCCAGAACCTGAGGAGAAAGCTCACTATCCAACCTAACACTCGCAGACAACATAGCAGCACGTCCACCACCTGCCTGCAAAGCTCTTCCAACTTCACTCAGATGCCATGATCACCATTATCTTGGTAAAGGTCCTCGGGGCTGTCGCCAGATCAAACAGGAGGGCGCAAAATTGAAAATGCTTTCCCAAGATCATGAACCGGAGGTACTTCTGAAGATCCAGGTGAATCCAAATGTGCAGATATGCCTTCTTCAGATCCAAGGAAGCCAGGAATTCTTCACTGTGTACTGCTGCTGTGACAGACCTCAAAGTCTCCATTCTGAAACGGGAAACCCAAGAGCCGTGTTCACCTGCTTTAAATCCAGAATCGACAGAGTCCCTTCCTTCTTTGGTATCACAAAATAAATGGAACATCCCGTCCCCTGCTCGTCCAGGGAGGACGGGAAAAATAGCTCCCAGAATTTGCAGTCGAAGTATGGTCTACTGCACGCACAATTAGCCTTTTTCCCTTGAAGCACAAGAAGATCTCGAACAGATTTCTGAGCAGCCGAGCAAATTCTAAAGTGTAGCCTCGCCCTATCACGTTTAGAACCCACTGGTCTGTCTGATTTTGACCCACTCCTCGTAAAACTGAGTCAAACAGCCTCCCATGACTGGGACAGAGGAGTGGGCCAGCCTCACCTCACTGTACTGGTTTGGGCCTACCACTACCTTGGCCGGGGATGTCTCTGCTTGCTTCTGTGGCCACGAAATGGCTGGTTCCAAGACTGCAACCTCCCTGAAAGTCTGCCTTTGGACACCACCCGCTCTGTTCTGGGGGAAACGCCTTTGTCCCCGAAAATGAGAGCAGACAGGGAGAAATCCTTTAGGCTTGTCTTCTGGAAGTTTGTGCTCCTTGTTATTGCCCAAATGTTTTTAACAACTGCTCCATGTCTTCTCCAAAGAAAAGCTCGTCCTTAAAAGGCAACGCCCCTAGTTGAGCTTTCGACAAGATGTCCGCCGACCAGTTTTACAGCCACAAAAGCCTCCTGAGACCGACGATGACAGTTCTAGAAGAGGTGCAAATGAGGTCGTACAATGAGTCAGCACCATAAGTGACTGTGGCCTCCAGCCATTCCGCCCGTTTAGACTCCTGGGGCGACAAATCCTTGTTACTTTTGCAACCCATCTTAAACTGGCTCTGAGCATAAAGCTGCTGCAGACAGCCACGCCGATGCCAAGAGCAGACACCTCAAAGATCTTGTTAAGATGCATCTTGAGCTTCCTATCCTGCAAATGTTTTAGGGCTGCTGCACCTACCACCAGAATAGTGGTCCTTTTCGTGACCACCGAAACAGAAACATCCACCTTTGGTACCCGCAAGAACTCCAGGGTACCTTTGGACAGAGGACAGAGTTTGTCCATGGCTCTGCCAACCTAAGGCCAGTCTCCAGAGTATCCCACTCCCTGAGCACTAACTCCTTAATGGACTTGTGAAAAGGGAAAGTCTTGGCTGGACCCCTCAAGCCAGTCATGACCGGATCTACATATTCCTGGTCAGGCTGGGCTTGTGGAACACAAATGCCCAATTCAACCAGAACCAGTGGAATTAGGGGTCCCAGTTCTTCTCTCTGAAAAAGGCGGATCACCTTGGAATCATCACCTTCTACCACTTGAAGCTGTCACGCATCCTCTGGATCCTGTGAAAAAAAGAGGGTCTGCATCGGGAGAGCCAACCCCAGATAGCAGATCCTGATCAGAATCCTCTGAGCAATGCTCCAAAGGCCCCAGATCCAAGGGCCAAGGACCTTTCAGACCCTAGTGGCCCCTACAAACCTGGGTCTCTTACTTTTGGGGGGGGGGGGGGGGGGGGGGGGGGAGTCCAACATCCTCCGCTTAGCTCCAGTCCCTTCCGTGGCCTAACTGGCTAAAAAGGCTTTGTGCATAAGAACAAACTCTGGCAAAAAGGGGGAGGAATCTTGTAAACCCTCCCCCGATAGGCTCCCAGAGCGCCCCCCCCCCCCCTTAGGCTACGCTGCGGAAAAATCAGGAGAGAGAACCTGCTGCATGCTGTGCTTTTGCTGACAAAAAAAATCCAAAATGGATGCCATTCCCACGCTCAGCAGAACAGGGGCACTCGGCCTCCTGCGTGGCAGCTCCAGGCCAGAATCATGCTGCAATGAAGCCACCGCACTACCTGCAAGTTTGGCAGGTGACAGAGGGATTCACGAGCAGGCTTAGCTAGGCTCCCGAGCATCCAGAATCATGACCAGCTGAGCACCCATCTCGGCAGTCGAGCACCCACAAAAATAAATTTGCCATGTTTTCTGCAGCACAGTTATCGAAATATTAATACATTCCAGGGTCATACACTGAATAGGGAGATCCGTTTGCTTGCTTTTATGTATTATTGGCGTGGCTTTTCTATGCAGATGCAGATTACATAGGGCCTTACTGCGCTTAGATGCACGCATTCCTTCATGTGTGCATAGATTTCTATGCGCAAAATGCATTCTCCCCCCCCCCCCCCCAATCCTGCGGAGGCACCAGCTTCAGCTGTGTTCAGTGATCAAAACCCACACTCATAACTAGTACCCCATAAATTTTTAGGAACAGGAAAAACCAAATGGCATTAGTCTTAACCCTAATTTTCAAATATTGTATTACAAATTAAGCTATTTTGCACCACAGGTTTCCAGGGAATAAAGTAAATTGATAATACTAGCACAAAAATGATACTGATGAATAAAAATTCAGTTATGTTTTAGCTTGAGTTTGTTTTTGAATTTACAAAAGTGAATAGCTAAAGGACAATTTGTGAGCAAGTTAGATGAATTACAACCATGAACTAAATAAAAAACTGCCAGAAGTCTTGTGACATAAGCTAGAGACAGTTCCCAGTTTTCTGTGGCAGATCAGATCCTACACCAAGATCCACCAAATTCTAAGACAGTTCTACAGCACAACTACAGAAATTTGCAAGAGTGCAAATTAATATCTACATAAGTCAATTTCTATTTTTAAATTATTTAGAATTCTAAATGTAATAAGTTTACTAACCTCAGTCTTTTCTTCCCCACATGGTTTGTATTTTATTCCTCCTACTTCTTCTCTCTTTCACACCATTACTCCACCTACTCATTTCAAACCTCATCTGACTTCCTAAATCTATCCTGTCCCAGGATTTCCTGTCTGCTTCATCTCTCCATTTTCTATCTTCCATACCTGTAATCGCATTACTTCATTTTTTTATTTTCCCTCCAATCCTACATTATTTCTCTTGTTCCACAATACTCTTCAACCTCACCCGATCTACCCGCCTTGCCTCTTCTACTCCTTAGAAATCATTGCTGCGACTATATTAGCTTCCCCAGTCTTGCTATTAAAGCAACCTATGGTTTTTTGATGAAAGACAAGATGGTCTGGGGGAGAAAAAAAAAAGCAAACCGACCAAATCAAGCCCCACTTTTTTTTTTTAATTGAAAAATGAAGATATCAGATATACTAAAAAAAAAATAAAAATGTATATATAGATACATAAGTTCAAAGGTAACTGGAATATTCATATGTGCACAACCTCATCCTGAAAACAGAGCCCCTTTTCCTCAAAAAGGAACCTCAATCGTTTGGATTTTTTCTTCAATCGAGCATTTTTATATTTTCCAGTACAAATTTTTAATTTGGACTTGATTTTTCTTTTAAAGACTAACCTTTCTTCTGTTACCCTGTTTACTTTGAGAGACAACAGGAGAAAGACAGCTACTGCACACAGCATACAGGACAGCAAGAGAAAAAGATGGCCCAGAATGACAGAACACAGTGGGGAGAAAAGATCTTGTGGCTGGGAGCATCAGGCCAGATGCTGCAGCAGCAGCCTTGGCCTGCAAGACTCTGAGCATTACAGGAAGTTAGTTTGCCATGATTCTGAGACAAGAAAATTCCGAGGCTGCTGCCATTTCACAATTTAGGGGCCTTGGCTATAATCTGTATTTTTTTTTTTAAACACTATCCTGATAAAAGTACCAAATTGTAACAAAAATGGTATGGCTAGTTCTCCAAGTAGTAATTTCTACCATCAAGAAGGCAAGGTATAAGCCAAAATCTTACCCCATGCGGTCGATACATTCCACTACTTTTCCAAAAGCCCCTTCACCCAGATTGTGAATAATTTCATCTAGAAACAGAAAATTAAAAATAAAAAAATCAATCCCACTAGAGTTTAAACCAATTATTCAAAACAGATAAATGCTATCAATGTAAATATTCTAGGCTGTATTACAATTCACAACTAAACATGCCAGCACTAGAATGTGTTTATTTTAAGATTGTCAATTTAAAAATAAAACAGTTGTATATTCTATCTAGCTGATATTAACATTTTAACTGTTAATTACTTTCTACAAGATAAAAATAAAAAACAAAACAAAAAATAAAAACAAAAAACCTCCAAACCCCCCTCTCTAGCATCTTATTCTAAAGTTATTTTGTCTAAATATAAAAAGTGTTGAAAAATATTCTATACATCTTGCTCTTAGTACGTCTCCACTTTGACAGATCAGATGACCCTCCTCATCATCCTCTACACTCCTGGATCTTTTCCTGCGGTGACTCTTCTGGAAACGGGAAGTGGGCGGCACCAAGTTCGTCCAGCCAATTCAATTCAATTCAATGTGAATTCAGGGCAGAACACGCATTTCATTCATTCAGCAGGGAGATATTCGGGCATTCAGTTACGCACCAGGCCACGAACAGTTGGCAGGAGCAATTTCAAATTCAGTCCCCAGAAATTCACAGGGCACATAGTTTATGTTACAGAAGAAAAACATGGCAATGAACAATTTTTCAGATAAGATACTTTCAAAAAGGAAAAACAAAATACACAACAATTTTTTTTCTGAGACAGTTTTTAACTAAGTACGGAAACTTTTACTTAAATTTTTAAAAAAGCACTACAGTGGGATTTTTAGATAGATTTAATGTTTACAAGTTAACTAGTTTATGGCCAGGTGGCAAACTGTTTATTAAAAATATATATTTGGCACTGGAATAAAGCATTTCGCGCACTAGCTATCAAACGTCCTGAATGTAGCTTAAAGGAAATACTAAAATAATGAGTGGAGTTGGTATATGCAACTTGTTACCCAACCTTACACATTTACAAAGCAGGAACATCTTGCTGATCAGAAAGCATGCCCTGCTCACAAAAAGACAGCACACTAAGCTACAGAAGTCAATATCTAAACCTACTGGTCATTGTCTTCTGAACAAGCATGAAAAAAATGTATCAAGAAATTATTAAATAGCTGATATTCTATGAGTAATGTACATTTCTATGTCAAAGATTCAGTATCTATTTGAATAGCACCAAATTTATCAGGCTGAACCATTAACTTCACCAGCTACCTTGGAGGTTAAGATCACTAGGACTGTACTGCGAGCAAGTTTTTTTCCTTTTAACAACCTTTCATCCTTGGTTGCTTGGAGAATAAATCACTTTCCTCAAATTACACACCACATTAAACTATCAGTTAAAAAAAAACAAACTCAACTATTTCTAAAATTAAATCAGAGCTACATACCGTATGTGAGCTGTGACTGGAGCAATGATGCTTCTTATGTTTTTTATGACTACTTCTCCCACTATGACCAGATGATTTGCTGCAGTGACTGTGATGACCATTTTCAAACTCTTCATTATACTTATTGCTTCTAAATTCAATATATCTCCGGTTATGGCAATCTCTTTCGATCTTTGATCTGTCTTCCAAATGACGACTTACAAAAAAGTGAAAAAAATTTTTTTACCACTAGACATGCAAACATATCTAAGTATATTTAGATCAAACATTTATGCACATAAGGACTGCTGTACCCACCCCCTCTCCAAAACATCACTGTGTCCTCTGGGCTCTCAGCTTAAACCAGAACCATAGCTGGGACACAGCTACTCAGGGATTCCCCACTTGTACCTAAATATCTACCAATTCTCCAAGTCTAGCCATCACAGTGACAAACCTCACTTGTGTATGAAGGGTTCCTTGTGGAACCCTGCAGTCAGGCGTGAAATCCAGCCATTAGTTTGCCATTAAGTGATGGCCAGGTCTTCAGAATAGTAAGTGCTGCCCCACCATGCCCTGCTCACAAAGAGACAGCAAGATGGTGAAATTTTCCATTAAAACATACCCTTTGTAGTGTTGGGAGAGTGGTTACATGAGGATTTAAATATAGAAAGAGGGTTTGAGTATTTAAAGCACATTATTTGTTTATTAAACTATGTATTTCTGTTACATGGCATGTACTGAACAACCAACCTACACACTAGGCTTTATTACTGTGTACAATGTTAAAACTCTCAATTAACAAATTTAAACATAAAACACATCTTTAAAATCCCAAAGTTCTCTGCATGGTGAGGTATTTAACAGTAGTGAATTGCCCAAATTAAAAGTTTTGGTAGTTGGAACTATTTCAGTTAAGAATCACTCAATCTTAACCTCACCCTTCCTTTTCCCAATACTCCTCTTCTCACCCACTAATAGGAGAAATTTAATCTTTCCTGATAATGTCCTCTTTAAATACTGCCGTACCAATCCAGATTCCTGCTGCAAATTTTTCAGGAATCTGCATCAATAATTAGCAATTTCTGTGGAAATGTTTTCAAATTTCTGTTGCTATTGTGTGACAAGTTTGCATGTATTTGAAAAAAATTGGTTACCTTCTAATATTCCTGCCTCAAGTCCCACCAGATGTATGAGGTTTTTTTTTTCTCCTTTACCAGTATAAGGTAGAACACACGCTTCACTACACTTCCTGCAGTCTTAGTAAATATATAACAAAGCAACAAACCAATGACCCTATACCTCCCTCAAGCAGAGCATTTGGTGAAAGCTAAATTAAAAAACCTTTTCTCCAAGAGGAATTAAACATGAGTAAAACTTAATGTAATGCATACTGACAATATTCCTCGTCCTTCTACTCCAAACAGTCAAGAACCAATGGGATATATCTATATATATCCTTCCATCCAGCAACTGGAGGCAGTGACATTTTTTATGACATCGCTGAACATATGTCCTCAATGGAATCTATCTAGCCACATTTCTCAACAGATAACCTTTAGCCTAAATCAGCATCCTAAATCAACTGTCAAGAGCCTGGCCCAGGCAGCCTCGTGTGCTCCCTATCTTTTTTGAAAGATCTAGGCAGAGCCACATTTCTTTTGGGGGGGGGGGGGGGGTGTTCAAAAAGCTTTTTTTTTTTTTTTTTAAGTTTCCTTCATTTATAGGTCAGTACCTCCTAAGCTGTGTGGCTAATTTTGTTGCTTAGAGCTGCTCCATGGCAGAAAAAAAAAAGTTGCAGTTGTGAATCTTGTGGGAGCAAGCATTCCTCTCTCAATGAGGGCAGCATATGCTCAATATTCCACAGTAGCTGTGACTTTTAGGAAGCCTCTTGACCTCCACCAAGCAGCTTTCGCCTGATCCTGCACCTGCCCTGAAATCTTCTGCCTTGGGGCCCTGGGTGCAAACAAGCTTTCAGAACCAGCCATTTTAATGTCTGAAGGAGTGCAGTAGGCAAGAAGTTCAACATCTAAGTCTAGGTCAATTTCCATCCACATAGAGAATGAAACAATTTGCCTGATGCAAGGAGGTATAGACCTGGAAAGCGTTCGGTACAGCTATACAGAGGGAAAGGGCATTGCGTTCAGTCCTTTCGTAGGGCAAGAAAACCACATCTTGAGACACGAAGACCTTCAAATGTCCCACAGCCTTCACAATGAAGATCTGCGGATTCATTCTTTGATTACAACAGATATTTGGGTGTTGGACATAAGGAATGGTTACAAGCTGAAGTTGTGCATGCTAGTGAGGGAGAATTTTGTTTCACCAGCCCATACTCCCATCGGTAGGTGGAGACGAACTGAATAGTCTTGTGACTGAGTTCCAACATGATAAAGGATTGAAGAGGACTCATGGGTGCCCTAGCCCATGGCACTACTTCCAGGGTTGCTGCCATCAGCCTGAGAATGCAAAGATAGCTCCACATCATCGGGTATATGATGCACCTGGTATAACAACTTCTGTATCCGTGTGGATAGAAGAAAGACTTTGCCCCGCCTGGTGTCGAACTGGATTCCCAGATACTCCAAGGAGTGGGAAGGCTAGAGCTTGCTCTTGGTGAAGTTTACTACCCAGCCGAGTTCCTCTAACAGATCAACCAGTTGGTTACCAGGAGGCCCTCTTCCTCAGACTTGGACCAGATCAGCCAAATCGTCCAAGTATGTGTGCACCAAAATCCATTCTTTTCTTAACGCTTCTGCCACGACCACCATGATCTTGGAGGGCAGGTGGCTAAGCCAATGGGGTAATGCCCAAAACTGATGGCGGTGACCCAGCACCGCAAAGCATAGGAATGGTGTTCCTGCTAGATTTGAATGTGTAGGTAGGCCTCAGATAGATCCAGGGAACTTAGGAACTCTCTCAGTTGTACAGTCAATATCACAGCGCGTAAGGTTTCCATGTGAAAAAGTTATTCAAAGATGACAGTTGATGCTCTTGAGGTCCAGGATGGGACAAAAGGAGACTTCCTTCTTGGGTACAACAAAATAAATGGAATAACGCCCCACATTTTCCTGGAGTGTAGGTACTGGGACTACCACCCTCATTCTAAGGAGTTGTAGGCTGTCTGGGCTGAGATCTTTGCTGTGGGCGAGAAGATCTACCTCTGGTTGCTGCTGGATAATACAGTCTCTGCCTATAGAAAGGTTTCCTGGTTTCTTTCCTTGGTGGACGGTGAGACATTGATGAGGAAGAATCTTGTGGGACTGACGATAGTTGGCGTAGTGTCTCCGTGTGTTCTTTTAATTGGGCCACTGCATCTTGGGCCTTTGACCCAATCAGGTTGTCACCTACACAGGGTAAATCCACCATCTTATTCTGTACCTCAGGCCTGAGGTCAGAGGCTTTTAGCCAGGCCCAGTGGCGTGCGCTGATTCCAGAGGCTGCTACTCTCGAAGCTGTTTCGAAGTTGTCGTAGGTGGCTCGGACTTCATGCGTTCCAGCTTCAAGTTCTTTATGTATGATAGCTTGAGCCGCATCCTGGTACTGTTGAGGTAGGACGTCAGTGAGTTCCTGCATCTGCTTCCATAAATTCCTTTGATGTTGCATCATATATAGTTGGTAAGACGCTATCCTGGAGTTAAGCATGGCTCCTTGGAATACCTTTCTACCTAGAGAATCCAGGAATCGATGTTCCTTTCCTGGTGGAGTAGAGGAATGAGGTTGTACTCTTTTGGATTTCTTTTGAGCTGACTCTACTACAGATTGATGCGGTAACTGTGACTTTTGGTAACCAGGAACATGTTGGACAAAATATGTATTGTCCACTCTTATTAACTGGTGGAATGAAACATGGGTGTTCCCACAGCTTGTGTTGTAATTCCAAAAGTATTTCGTGCATAGGAATGGCCAGGACCTCTTTGGGTGGATCTACAAATTGTAAGACTTCTAGAGTCTGCTGTCGTGTATCCTGCTCAGACACTAAATTGAAAGGTATTGTGTCTGCCATATCTTTTATGAAATTAGTGAAGGACAAGTCTTCTGGTGGAGACTTTTTCCTTCCTTCAGGAGATGGCTCAGACATGAAGCTTTCAGATGAGGAATTAGTATTTTTCTCCTCCCATGAGTCGTTTTGAAGGAGAAGTTGGGGAAGACCTCGGTGGAAGTGATGGAGCCAGTGGTCTGAAGAGTCCTGAAGGTCCCGGTTGAGGATTATCAAAGGGGTTTTGTCCAGGAACATCCTCTATTCCCCTAGGATTAGTAGGGATAGGTTGCGGTGGGATGGCACCCACAAGGGCATTGAGTCTATCCATCAACATTTTAAATATGGAGAATTCCGGGTGCTCTGGAGCCCCAGGCATGGGTACTGGCATTCGTGTTGGTCCTGTTTTCGGGGATGGCCCCGGCACGGGCACCGGTGTTTGTGCTGGCTTCGGCATTGACACTGGTGTCTGTTTCGGTGAGGGCATCGGCATCAATGGTCGATTCTCCTGTAGTGCTTCTCGCAGTGCCTGGTGGATGAATCCCCTCAGTTCCTCCATAATAGCTGATGCAGGCAGAGCAGCTATATGTGGTGGCATCATCGGTCCTACCACAGGGCCCTGTGGAGGTTCGATGTCTGGCACTTCGAAGGCCTCGGTATTTCTTGTAAGTGAGGCCGCTTAGCTGGCGACTTCTCCGGGGATAATAGGGACTCCGGAATCGAAGGATGTCGATGTTTAGATCGGTGCTCTGGTGGACTTCGATGTGGAAGATAATAGTTGAAGGTGGAACAAATGTTCCATCTTTTCTTGTGGTGCTTTGCTTGTACTAAGGCAATTTGAGAGTCTTGGACTCACTCAGATACTTAACCAACTTTAACAGATCTACCCCAAACAGTAGCCTTCTTGGAAAGGCTAGGTTACCAGCTGAGACTAGACCTAACATCCACTCAATTAGGCAGCTAGAGCGAACCTCAAACGGAAATCAGACACTATTTCAAAATGCAATACTAAACAGATCATACAAGGCAGACAATAAGGAAATCATACTTTAAGCGTAGTTTGGGGACAGAAGTTGTGCCCAACTCCTTGTATTTTTCCACTTTGTTCCCCAAAACTGATAGACATCGTTTGCCCTTCTGGCTCTTCTCCCCATAGCTCACGTGTCCCATTTAAACGACACTTAGTATCCCCAAACTGCACTGACAAAAACTGTCAATTTGTTCTTACTTACCTATCCAAATGTTTGCTGTGATGACTGTGTTTTGAGTATTTGTTCTCTCTGGCACTGCTGTGTGACCTTCTCTTTCGTTTACGATTACCTCTGTACTTCTCTTCCCAGCTGTCCCTATCGTCCAAGTCCAAATCGGGACAATGGGTTCGTTTTGAGTGACGCATCTGCATTACAAAAACATAGCAATTATCAAATAAAAGCTCTTCTCTGCTCCTCCACTATGCAGTCAACCCACCTGTAAAAGAAAAGTCTCTCAAAAAGATTGCAACAAAATCAGTACAATAAGCCAAAAGACCAGAAGTCCTTGAAGATCTACACTAGGCCCAAATACTAAAAACTAGCTAGATTCCCAAACATTTCAAAAGCTCCATATAGTGAAAAATAACTGGGAAAACGCATCTAAAAGATGTTAGCTTAACACAAGTGTACAGACTGCCCACTAAGCTTTTCCTTTTTTGACAAATGATCGTCCAGAGTTTTATTTTCAAGAATAAGTGACTTATAACTTCAAATAATCAGCGAGCACACAGAAAAAACTGCAGATGTAAATGGGGAGAAGTGTAGTGCAGCATTTCTAAAACAAAGGGAAGACTGACTAAAGCATCTCCCTCATTTCATGTCTAGAGAAAACGTGAATACATCTGGCCTTAAATCAGCCATTACTTCCCAAACACGGGTTTTGGCCCCCAATGAGGCTGATGCATTACGGTGCGCTGAGCCAAGCGCACTGTTAACCTGCAGTCGGCCATGGGTAGAATAGGCACTAATCAATCCCCTAATGCAATAAGGGGATTAGCGCATATTCAACGCACATACAATGCAGAGTGAATGTATTAGCGCTCTTCACATGTATGTGAATGAGGCTATTCGCATTCACTCCCAATGCAAAAAAAAATAAAATTGTGCATCTCAGACGCACATTTAACAGTCATCTACTAACACCTGCCAGGAGCAAGCGTTAATAGCTGTGCGCATCAAAAAAAGTTGAAAATTAAAAAAAAATAAGAACAAATTGACAGTGTGACCCATCACGAAAACCAAAGCAGAGTTCATTGGCATCAGTTTACCTTACCGGTGGACAGCCACGAAAACTGATGCCGGGTCGGCGTTTGTTTCCCCCCGACAACTGCTCTCGCTTAAAATCAACGCCGAGTTAATCGTGTCCATCCACCGTAAGGAAAAGTCGCAGATAAACGAGGCATTTGCTGCTAGCGGCAAACGGTTATCACGAAAACTGATGCCAGGTCTATCGGCCTTTTTCATGGCTGTCCACCAGTAAGGTGGATCAACCCCAATAAACTCTGCATCGATTTTTGTGACCGGCAGTCACGAAAACAGATTGGGTTCGGGTTAGCAAGGAAGCGCCAACTTTCTACGCGACTTTATTGCATCGGCCCCTATAGTGGATAGCGCTATAGAAACCAAAGCAGACGATAGAAAGAGACGGCTAATCTACCAGCACGGCCGCATTAAACGGCAGTGTTGCAGCAAAATAAGGACTTAAAACAAACGTCATGCACGGCTCTAACGAAAACGCGGCCCCATCAGCAAGTTATTTTACAAACCAATGCCTGTTCGTTTCTCCCCGCCCGGTCGAGTACCCCTTTTCCGTGTTCGTTGTCCATCCTCAAGCCGGCGCCATCTTCTGCTGTCAAGACGGCGAAAGAAGACAGCGAACAACATGGCGCCGGCTCTGGCAGGGAGCCAAGCGGCCCTCGACGCCTGCGCACTAAACCGCCCCTCACGGTCGAACCACAAAAAAAAACAAAAAAAAAAACCCAGCAGCAGCGACAAGGCAGCCGGTGATCAATCCCGCGGGCGCGGTTTATTAAGTTAAGTTTCTTGGCGGATGCTAAGAAGAGAAACCCTACTTCGCCACGGCGACGCCCTCTCGTTAGCACAAAAGACAACGGCGGGATCCGCCCGCAAAAACCAACAATAGCCCGCAGCCGACTAAAACACCCCACAAACGAAGCTCGAACATTCGCTACCCACCGTCTCAGGACACGATTTTTGTTGCCCCTTTCTCTATGAAAGAAGGAAGACGACAACAACAAAAAGACTCGCTCGTCTCCTTCACGCTCCCGCAAACGCTTCTGCTGCCGCCCACGGCTCCTGGCGAAATGGCGCCGAGCCGCACGGAACTTTCCAGCAAAGGCGGCGCGATTGTGCGGCGCGGTGACGTCACCGCAGGCGGCTAACAAAGAAACGGCGCGCGCGCGCGCGCGCTGTCTCCGGCTCACCAGTGGGAGGGAGCTAGAGGCTCGGTTCTTTCTTGCCGGGTGTGCTGAACGCACGGTCAAAAATCACAGCTTTTTTTTTTTTAATTATTATTTTTATGTAAAAATGACTCGCTCCATTGCTCGCGCTTTACTAAATCTGGCGAGTATTGTTTATTTAGACAGAGCTCGAGCTGCTGTGGGAACCTTATTTTTACTTCCTGCCTGCAAAGTTGTGGTGCGCTATATTGTTGTCCACAGGGCCCGTGCTAGCATTTTTGCTGCCCTGTGCGATCAATTACTGTACTGCGCCCCCCCCCCCCCTTCCTTGTTTGTTTTTTTAAACACATTGGGGTGCGCGCGTAGATTTTTTAAACATATTGGGGTGCGCGCGTAAATTTTATAAATCTACGCACACGAGGCGCAAACAAAAGTACGCTGGATTTTATAAGATACGGGGCGTAGCTGCGCGTATCTTATAAAATCCGGGGTCGGCGCACACAAGGGGGTGCACATTTGTGCGCCGAGCTCTGAGCACTGCCCGTTCCCTCCGAGGTCACTCCGAAATTGGCCATCATAGGACTAAATATAAACATATACTCTACAATTGCAGGGTCGGGGTCAGGAAACGGACATTCGGTTAACAAGCATCTCTTTCCTGACTGTGTGCCAATTAGGAAAACGGATGCCAATAAATTCAGCATTCGTTTTCTAAACTAGCGGACAGCTGACCACTCACAGGCTCCCACTGTCAAAGGACAATTGACTCCTAATTTAAATATTGCATGGCGTCCCCAGGAGGGGTGCCTGAGGGTGCATTAGGAAAGTGGGTGCTGAGTGTTCAGTGCCCATTTTCAGGACATTTTAATTGCATCGGCCCCTAAGTTTGAGAAAAACGTTCCCTCTCCCACTAATCCACCTGTATCTTCTACATCCAGACCTCCATTTCCTCACCCCCTGCGTTCCTGCTGTGTTCAATTGCTTCTCTTGGCTCTCTTTCTTCTGCACACTGCCTCCTCTCCCTTATTAATCATGTGTATAGCACATAGCACTGTACAGAAACACATGAAGCAGTCCCTACTCTTTGGAGCTTACATATCTAGACAAAACATACACCAAAACAAATACGAGCCTTTGAGTTAAAATAGCAAGACTATGATGGAGAAAAATTCAAGTAGATGGTTATAGGTGGGATTAAATTGGATTTAAATTGAGGATAATTTAGTTACATGAAGTTTGATGTTGGGTTCTGTAAATACTTAAAAGACCTCTGGTTCTGTGTATTTTTACGAGGCATTCTTTCCTTATTTAGTGTAAATAGGCATAGAATATTTATCCCAGTTCTATATATGAAACAGAGAAATGGACTCCTAGCCTAGAGCTCAAGACAATCGAACAATTTTTTTGCATGAGCATTATTAGCCAGTAGGGATGTGCAGACCAAAAGTTTATGTTCATAAGTCCATAAGTCGAAAGGGGGGGTCAATTTCGGTCAATATGGACATATGTAGAATTCCATAAGTTGAGTCTATGCCATACGTGCACAGATTCCCTAAATAAAAATTTAAACCCCTCACCTTCCTTAATCCCCCCCAAGACTTACCAAAACTCCCTGGTGGTCCAGCGGAGAGTCAGGACGCCATTCCTGTATTCCTTTGCGAGGAGCACATGACGTCGGCGTCACGTAGGAGTGACACGGACGTCACGTGATCTCCCGGACCCTCGTTGGACCCAAACGGAACTTTTGGCCAGCTTGGGGGGGCCTCCTGACCCCCCCAAGCTCATCCTAATTGACTTAACAGCCACCTTTGACACTGTGGACCATAACCTGTTATGCCATCAGATGAATAACATTGTGATCGACGGCAGGGTTCTCAGATGTTTCTCTTCATTTCTATCTAACAGAACATTCTAGGTCAAACTGGGCAACCATATATTTGATACTTTCCATGTGATACAGGTGTTTCTCAAGGCTCAGCCCTCTCCAACACTATTCAATATATACAAAATAAAGGACTATTGACTATTCCCACAATACAGAGCACACATCTAATGCAAATAAGAGATCGTGTGTTTTCCATAGCAGGTCCAAAGCTCTAGAATTCTCTGCCTGAGACATTACATATTTTACCAGATAGAAAGAGATTTAAATGTGAGCTAAAATATGGCTATTCAAAAATGCATATAAACTAACTTAAAATCATCAGAATATACAGAGAACAAAGACAAGAAGGACAAAAGATAATAATCAAATCATGAAGAATAAACCAAACGAGAGAATGTAAGATTCTCAAAACAACCCTGTAACTAAAATGTGAAAACTATCATTTCTTTTTAATTTTTCCATACTCATTATTAATACGTACTAGATAATTTCACTTGATAGATATTAATGCCTGTCTATGAATTTCACCTTTGTAACCAATCATTGTTTGTTGAGTAATAGCTATGAATGTCACTTTGTAAACCATTGTGATCTATACATGGAACGACGGTATATAAAATGTCCCTCTTCCTTCCGCTTTTAGACCATTCCGTTTTGCGCTTGTTCTTTCTTCATCTTCCTGAACCGTCTTTCTCCTCTCCTTCTTGCTTTTTTTGTTGTCTTCCCTACATCTGCTGTCTATCTTCTGTTTTCTCCGAAAGCACAGTGAGTAATAAATGTTCACCTCTCAGGAATCACAAATTGTACTAAGTCGTTAGTCCTGAAATTCTTCAAGCGGTTATCCCACCGCACCTCCCCTAAGTCCATTCAGGAGCAACCCTGCTAGAAGGCGGTGCTGCCACTTCTTTATTTACCAAGAGGTCTCACCAGCTTTATGTCACTGGGTAATAGGGGTGTGCATTCGTTTTGAACTTATAGGTAAAACGCAACTTTTTTTTTTTTAACTTAAAAAAGTGATGAGGCGAAAACGATCGGATTTCCAACTTATTCAACATAGCTATGTTGAATAAGTTGGCCAGCTTGGCCAAGCTGGCCAAAAGTTCCTTTTAGGTCCAACGAGGGTCCCGGAGCGAACGCGCGGGGAATCACGTGACGTCCGCGTCACTCCAACATGACGCAGACGTCACATGCTCCTCGCAAAGGAGTACAGAAATGGCGTCCTGACTCCTCGCTAGACCACCAGGGAGTTTTGGGAAGTCTTGGGGGGGGGGGATTAAGGAGGGTGAGGGGTTTAAATTTTTATTTAGGGAATCGGTGCACGTATGGACATAGACTCAACTTATGGAATTCTCCATATGTCCATATTGACCGAAATTGACCCCCCCCCCCCCTTTCGACTTATGGACTTATGAACATAAACTTTTGGTCTGCACATCCCTACTGGGTAACACACTGTTTACGGTCATAAAATTATTCAGTTAAGGTAGCTCCCTTCTGTGCTGTCACTAACTTGAAACAAAGCCTTACAGAATGTGGAGTATCCCTAGTGGTTAGGAAATATCCTTACCATAGTGGATGGTGGCAATGGCAAGAGCAGTGTGGTGATTAAGCTTGTACTGTTGACAACTGGGAGAGATCTTTAGCTAGAGTAGTGTGGTCAGGGGCACCTGGGCAGACATGATGGGGAAAACATGCCTTAGCTTCCATCACATGGCATGTTACTGTGTTAACAACCACCACTACATTTAGCAAGTTTTAATAAAAGATACGTTTCTATCAAAAGGAACTTTAAGTATGTCCTGATAATGTTTCAATCTGATCAGCCAGAGAGATTTTTTAGTATAATCATGATTTGGAATATAAGAACATATCTTTGTGACATTAATTCGTAAAAGCAAAATTTTATTAGAGTAGAGTTTTTCTCAAATGCTTTTGGGGACATTCACATTTACTTTTATAAAGCTTTTCTTTGAAATGTTTTCCACGTGTGTGATTTTATATGTCTGTATATCTATATGTTTGCAGCTACGTGCTTAGTCTATGAATGATTGCTATGAAGTTTCCACTTTCTCCTCGAGGCGACTGTGTTCAGCGAAATGTGATCCGTGTCAGAGTTAAAGTGAAATATGGACTTTCCAGCTGCTGCAGCAGCACGTGCCTGCTAGTTACACCCATTGTGGATTCTGCTACACCCTCTCCTCGCTGACGCTCATGCTGAGATTTTCACCCGTTTTGCTGCCTGTAACCATCAAGGGTTCTATAGAGTTGTAGATTTTTGTGTGCTTGAGGAAAGTATCCAATTGTTTTAAGTGAAAGATGGGGTTTTCATCTTTTTTGTTGGGCCATACCTCATTATGGATTTTGTTAGACCGGCTTTACTCATTTGAAGAAAGTGCACGATAACATTTGAGTGTTTTCACTTTTTCACTAATTCAGATGTATGAGATGATTTCATTTGTCTGACTTGGTGTCAGTGTTAGACATGTTCCAGATGTGACTTTTCTCATAAATTATTCTAATGAAACCTCTGTATTATTATTATTATATTGTCGGTCTGTTTCCTCTGGCCTGCTTTTTCCCATGTTTATTTACATGGATAGAAGCTGTTTGTTTGTTTTTTCACTTTATCATATGATGCACCACTAGCATGTAAAAATTTAGGGATGATTCCCTGCTCTGCAGTACTGTTTGCACTACTACAGGGCAGTGAACAGGAATGTGGATCAGATGAGCCTAGAGGTACACTAGCATGTACACAAGGATTGTGTGATACTGTGACTACCTGTTGCAAGCCTTTTCTATAGTACCACAGTTATGAACCAGGTGCAAAGCTTGGTGCACATAACTTGGGTGGGGTACAATTTTTCCTTCCAGGAAATTAAAAAAACAAAAAAAAAGTTACTTTCAGGGCAATACCTTGCCATTTATGTTCCGCCGACAAAAACCTCCTCCAAATTCCCACAGTAAAAACAGCCAGATTGAACTTGACATGTAACCGAGCCTTCTTAGTTGCTGGACCAAATATATGGAACTCCCTTCCCAACCATATCCGCCAACTTACCACAAAACATGACTTCAAAAAAGCCATAAAAATATACTTATTTTCACAAGCCTTTCCCAGCTCGTAATATCAACCCAACAGTACCACCCTCCTCTATTTAGAGTCTGTACTTCGTGTCTAGTTTTCAATATTTTTATTTTTTTTGTTTTATACCTTGTTTGACTATTATGTATGTTCTTTTTAATTTGTAAACCACCTAGTTCTACTTCATGTGTGTAAATGTGGTATAAAAAAACCTTTTAAATAAAACAAACAAATAAATAAATACTGCTAAGACTAAATATCTTGGTGTCTAAAAACAGGAAACTGTTACTTTAAGACAGCATGATTGTCCCTTAATTTTAATCTGACAAATACAGATTTTTACATCCACTGTAGTCATAAAAATTATTATTTTTGAAACCTGGAAAAATAAATATTTTATTTTAAGACATTTATATTTTCTGCCTTATGCAGAATAGTTAAAAGGCAGAGTACAACTAAAACATAGACATCAATAAAACTATACCATACTACACACACAGATACAGAACAATATAAAAAACATTACAAATCAAAACCTAACAAGCATGTTTACAGGTAATGATGTCTATGCAAAGAGAATGATATCAGTACACATACATACAGGACCAAGAATATCAGAACCCTTCCCTAAGTGAAGGAGGGCTATGCCATAGAGAATAGATAAGTCTTTACATTTTTCCTAAATAGAGATAGTGCCAATTCTTCTATTAAGGCAAGCAGGAGAGTGTTCCACAGGGTGTAGGAGCCGACACAGAGAACGCCCTCTTAGGGGTGTTTTGTAATCTAATCTCCTTAAAAGAGGGAATAGTCATCAATGATTTTTCGGCTGAGCGCAACGCTCCTGCCGGAACATATTCCCACAGTAGCATTCTGAAGCAGAACATACTATCTTCCTTCAGAGATTTAAATGCCAGACCCTGCGTTGAAAAGTGGGCCCGCATGGATACAGGAATGTGGCGTAACTCGAAGAACTGAGGAGTGATGTGACCAAACCTGGAATGGCCTGTAGTCAGGTGAGCAGCTGGGCTATGAACAGTCTGCAGACCTCGCATCTGCTGTTTTGGTAAGCCAAAGAAAAGCGAATTGCAGTAGTTCAGCGTAGACTAAACAGATGTTTCGACCAAAGTCTGAAAGTTGAGGTGGAAAGTCAATATGTTGAAATGCTGTCTGTATCTATTTCAAAGCTGTATCATGTGATTTATTAGTGATTTATCTAATATTTATTCATTTATTTTATTTAAAAGCTTTTATATACCGAAGTTTAGCTATCTGCCTTCACTCCGGTTTACAGATAAAAACAACTTAATACATTTTGGCATCAAATGATAACAAACAGTTTAAGGAACAGCAATAGTTAAATCAACTTTATATAATTTAAATCAACATTTTAAGTAACGTGGGAAGCGTTATGGCTTATAATACTGCTATTACTGGCATCAATAGCATGGGATCTTCTTAGAGTTTGGATACTTGCCAGGTTCTTGTGACCTGGTATGGCCTCTGTTGGAAACAGGATGCTGGGCTTGATGGACTCTTGCTCTGACCCAGCATGGCAATTTCTTATGTTCTTATGCTTAGTGAATTTTGCAAACAATGCAAAGGACAGTGAAGCTTGCTCTGGCAATCTATGGTTCAGCAGTGTTATTAAGGGTAAAAAGGCGCGCTCATGCAGCTGAACGTCAGCACGGACATCTCATTGATAGATTTTATTTGGCACTCACATTCTAAAAGTTAGAAACCAGGAACAATTCAAGCAAACTGTTAAAACACAGCATAAATTATGGCCATAGCTTATAAACCCTGTGCACAGATAAGCGTGCTTGGACTTGACTTACAGAAGCGTTTTATGAACAATGTCCACACGGCTGTATTAAAGGACTCAGGAGAGGGCTGGGTTTTGCTCTAGGTGAATGAGTGGGGCCAATGTGCTAAAATATGTTAACTTTAATGCAAGTGTTGAATGCCTTCATTATCTAAATGTAAGCATTTAAAGCTTGTTAACTGCACCTCTACTGTGCATTAGTAGTATTAACATAAAATTAAGCTAAATAGGTAATGAAATGCAAAAGTATGCTAAATAGCATACTTATTACCTATTAATGCAGTGAAAACTAATGCACATTAAAATAAGCAAGACCTCTAGAGCTAGGTGAAAGAGTCCTTTTTATGAACAGGGTGACATGTAAATGTAATCAGCAAAGCCTTTTTTTTTTCCATTTTTGCAAAGAAGTTTTTAAAATAAATTATGAAAGAAGAAATACCAATACATAATTTTCTATATTACAAGAAAAGAGTTATTATCGACTACCAAGGTGTTCTTATCCATAATAATTTTATATCACTTAAGATAACTGAAAAAAAAATTAAGTTTTTAAATATTTTAATGAAATCAGCAAAAAAAAAAACCACATATTTAAGTGCTCGTCTTCAATAAATCAGAAAAATACCAGACATTTCAGTGCTCTCTTGTGCCATACATTGTTACAATCAACAAATCTTTTCTATTCCAGTTTTCAAAGAGATTTTCACTGAAGCCAAAAAGGAGCTGACACTAGGAGATGTGCAGTGGTAAAATCGTTTGGCTCGGGCTTCGTTTTTCCCCGCGGTTTGGGCTTTTTTTTTTTTTTTCGGGGGACCCCGATTTTCAGGTTAGTGCGCGCTAACATTTTAAAGTTAGCGTGCACTAACTCCCATTAGTGCGCACTAACCCGAAAAATGAATCTTTACGAAATTTCGGAAAAATTGCACTCGTTTGTCGGGTCCTCCGAACCAGGACGAATTAGACAATTTTGTTGAAATTGTCTAATTCGTCCAAAACGAATGCACATCCCTAGCTGACACCAATGTTTCTCCTGCCTCGGGGTGGGGGTGTCTAACGATTTATTTACATTTTCTGCCGCCCTTTCAACAGCAGCTCAAGTGGTTTACAGCAAACTTCCAATGTGCTTTGTATTGATTTTAACAACGCCTGGCATACATGATCATGGAAAATTGTGATCTTTTTGACAGTTTCATTGAAGATGAGCAGATAAGCCTATAGGACTTTTAGATGTTTGCTTTCTCTTTTTCATCACAATATTTAAAAAAAAGTGTGTAATTAAAAAGATTAATTTTAAAGAATTTATCTATTATGATTTATTAACTGCCTTTTGGAAGAGATTCAGCCAAGTCGGTGTATGATTATTATTGAGTAGTACACCTCGGCTGGACTTTGACCTATTCAATTATTTGATGGGGGGGGGGGGGGGGGGGTAATTTTATAACAGTCCGCACAAAACTAAGGTCTGCATGCACAAAGTACATGCAGAACTTTAGACCACATTTTCAGAAGGGAATTACATGCGTTAAGTCCACTTTGAAGATTATCAGATAAGCAGGCATTCTTGCCCGGCATAAGTGCACACATATTACACCTTTGCGTACAATGGTTTCCCTACCCCAACGGAACACCTTTTTGCACCCTTCTGGATATTCTTTAATGCGCACAAACCCCTGGACAATTTTCAAAAGCCAATCTACGCACATAAAACCTGGTTTTATGTGTGGAAATGCTTTTGAAAATTCAGGCCAAAATATAGAAGAATACACATTTTTTTTGTATGTCTCCTAATTTATAAAAAAAAAAAAAATTACAAAAATAACTTTTACTGTTTTGTTTTGCCTAGCGCTGAAATTGTTTTTTTTTTCTAGGCATTTGATGTGAGCTTAGGTTTTCCGCATCTATTTTTTTGTTATTTTACAAGGTATGAGTTTTACCATTAGACAAGCAGTTACACACTTACAAAACCAGACCCTTCAGAAGTAACATGACAGTTATCAAGCAGTTAACACACGGGCCGATACAGTAAGAGGTGCGGGAGATCCGGCGAGTGCCTGCTCTCCCACCGCGCGCCCAGGCCACTCTCCTGGGCGCATGATTCAGTATCGGCCCGTATGCAAATTAGGGCCCATGGTAAAAGGAGGCGCTAGGGACACTAGTGCGGCCCTAGCGCCTCCTTTTTGACAGAAGCAGCAGCTGTCAGTGGGTTTGACAGCCGACGCTCAATTTTACCAGCGTCGGTTCTTGAATCCGCTGACAGCCATGGGTTCGGAAAATGGATGCCAGCAAAATTGAGTGTCTGTCTTCCAGGCCTCGGGCAGATTTTTAAATAAAAAAATATATATATTTTTGGGGCCTCCGACTTAATATCGCTATGATATTAAGTCGGAGTGTGTACAGAAAAGCAGTTTTTTTCTGTTTTTCTGTACACTTTCCCGTGCCGGTGTTAATTTCTGAAAGTAAAATGTGCGGCTTCGCTGCACATTTTACTTTCTGTATCGAGCGGGAATAACTAATAGGCTCATCAACATGCATTTGCATGTTGCAAGCACTATTAGTTTCGGGGGGGTTGGCCGCGCATTTTTGATGCGCTATTACCCCTTACTGTATAAGGGGTAAAAATAGCTCATTGAAAACGTACGGCCAAACCAGGGCTAAAGGTGCGCTCAGGCGAGCGCACTATACTGAATCGGCCCGACAGAGAACTGGATGCATGAAAGGGTTTCTCCCCCACATTGTAGCTATAGAAAAAGTACTTAGTATATATGGGGCGGATTTTAAGAGCCCTGCTCGCGTAAATCCGCCCGGATTTACGCGAGCAGGGCCCTGCGCGCCGGTGCGCCTATGTTCAATAGGCCTACCGGCGCGCGCAGAGCCCCGGGACTCGCGTAAGTCCCAGGGTTTTCCGAGGGGGGTGTGTCGGGGGTGGGGCCGAGTGGCGCGCCGTTTTCGGTGCGGGACGCGGCGTTTCTGGGGTGGGCCCAGGGCGGTCCGGGGGCATGGTCGCGCCCTCTGGAACCGCCCCCAGGTTGTGTCTCGGCGCGCCAGCAGCCCGCTGGCACGCGGGGATTTACTTCTCCCTCTGGGAGGCGTAAATCCCCCAACAAAGGTAGGGGGGGGGTTTAGACAGGGCCGGGGGGGTGGGTTAGGTAGAGGAAGGGAGGGGAAGGTGAGGGGAGGGCGTTAGCGAATTCCCTCCGAGGCCGCTCCGATTTCGGAGCGGCCTTGGAGGGAACGGAGGTAAGCTGTGCGGCTCGGCATGCGCTGGCTACACGAAATCGGTAGCCTTGCGCACGCCGATCCAGGATTTTAGCGGCTACGCGTGTATCTTCTAAAATCCCGCGTACGTTTGTTGGCGCCTGGAGCGCCAACAAAAGTACGCCAACGTGCCGTTTTTGAAAATCTACCCCTATGTATTCATTTTTTTTTCTTTTTTGACCTGGCAGTTTCCTCTTACTTCTTTGGGCTTCCAGCACAACCTAAACTGGAAGTAGAATCTGGAACCATGAGCTTTCATTCCCTACTATCCAGGAGCCAGCTCTTTAAATTTAATATTTTTGTGTATGCGTGTGGGCTGAGACTTTGGGCCTGTAAGGCCTGTGATGTGCTTTAATTATTTTGAGGTTGGGAGTAATCAGGTGCTAAGTTCCATGCTTTTGAATTATTTTGGGGAGGTGGGGGGATGAGGCTTGTTTGGCAGCTTTTTAAAAACACTTTTAACTGGCTATATCTGAATAGACCCGGTTAGGTCTTAGGTCATCCATATAACTTTACCGAAATAATTTTGCCACTCGTAAGCTTACTGATTATGGACCTATTGTAAATCCATCCCTGAAGCTTGGGAAAGGAAGTCTATAAACTGAATTGACATTTAGAAATGACGGCAGAAAAGGACCAGTGGTCCATCCAGTCTGCCCAGCAGGCTTCCCATGGTAGTATCTGCCGCGCCGTGCGGGTTACCCCCATGTATCAGTCAGTGCTGCTTGACGCGCTTTGCTTATGGACTTGGCTGTAGAAGCAGTCCTGTGCTTTTTCCTTAATGTCTGCGCATCAGTACCCCAGACTAAAAAAAAAAAGTCATGGATCGTATTGGTTGTCCCTAAATCCAAATTTCTCTTTCCTTTCAGCCTCCACCCCCCTCGTTTGAAGCAGGGAGCGATGTTGCAGTTGCATCAAAAGCATCAAGGCTTATTTGTTAAGGGTGGAAACTGCTGCTCTGATCAGGTTACTCCCATGAATTTCAGGCGCACACAGGGCTGCGGCTTTGTAAAGTTGCAGGTGTGAAAAAAATGATGAGCATGCATACATCTTTACAGCCAGCACCATAATGGAATTTATTTTAAATACATTTGGGACAAATGCAGAGGGCAGTAATAGGAACAGGGTTGAAAGGTTGGATACAAAGATGGGAAGAAGGAGCATGGGAAGTTATATGGTTATCTTCCTCTCTGGTTCTCAACCACATAGATGTGCAAACCAGATAGGGAAACTGGTGTTTTTCTGCCATCATCTTGAATGTTATTCTTGGGCTGGCTCAAATATGTTGGCAATTTGTTTTTGTTTTGTGGGGTTTTTTTGTTGTTTGTTTTTTTTAAATCTTTTTTACTGTTTTTATTATGCTTTTGTATTGCCTTGTAATCTGCTTTGGGCATTCGCCTAAGACAAGGGAAGCAGTGTATAAATTGTTAATAAATAATTACTGCTTCAGATATTCAGACTTTGACACGGCTCAGCGCGTGGAACAGATCCTATCATGACCTTTTCAGAAGTCAGAAACTTAATGCAGAATGGAAGGGCAAGTAAGAGAGGCAACTCCTAGCCAGGGACATTTACATAACATGACTTCATTCATTTTTTATTAAAAATTAAAAAAATGGTCCATGTAGAGGGCAGAGGAGTCATGTGAGATTTTTCCACAGGAAACCGTGGAACAGTTCCCAGACTATGATTTGATTTTTCTTGTTGTTTAAAACCTAATACATGGAAACGTGACAGCAGAAAAATACCATATGGTTTATCTAGTCTGTTCATCCACACAAACTGCTCAGCTCTACAATCCCCACCATTCCTTCCGAGATCCCCTGTGCTTATCCCATGTTTTCTTGATTTAAGATACTGTCCTTGTCTCCACCATCTTCTCCACCTTCCCTGTAAATAGATATTTCCTTATATTAATCCCAAGTTAGCCCCTTTCACCCTCATCTCATGACCCCCCTTTCCAGAGCCACATCATTACCATATAGCGGGCGTTACTCTAAAATAATTTTTGGTGGCCTCAGAGTGCAGTCACCTTTTGCTGGTGACAGCTTGGTTTTTCCGCAGTGCACTCACTCGCCACCCCTTCAGCGTCCTTCCACTGTTCTCATCACCCCTCGTTTCTTCTGACATACCCGCCCAGATTCCAACATTCACTTACCCAGATTCCCCTTCCTGATTCACTCTCTTACCCCCCCTGAACCTTCCCTCCCCACCTCATGCACTCCGCACCCTGAATTTCCCCCACTCCCACCAGCTGGAGAAAAACAAAGCAACGTGTCTGACCTGGAGGCTAGCAGGACAGAGGTAGGTTGGTCTGCTCTCTTACAAACTGGGGCGAGGGTGGAGGAGGGGGAGAGAGTACAGTGGGAGCCGGGATGTCCACGCTCTCTGACCAACTGCTGCCACTTCCATGGCAGTACCCACATTCCCACATAGTTCTTACAAGTAAAAGAATGAAACGAAGGTACCCGTCCCACATTTGTGAAACCTTGCCATATAACTCCATAAGGCTAATCCGGACTTGGTTTTACTCTCAGTGCATGCAAAATTTGTAGTTCTGATTTATTAAGAAACAGGAACTACAGGTTCCAACATGCAATGAGTAGAAAACCAGGGCTTGCCCTATAGATATGACACCGTATGATAACCCTTACATTAGAACATGTTCAATGGTTTATTGTTATTGTTCCATGTTCTATGTAAAAAAACCCAGGTCTAACTTCCCAGACCAGGGCAACCTCTTTCGTTACTTGTAAACCGGACTGATTTGTATTGCATACAGGAATTCCGGTATATAAAAATTTAAAATAAATAAATAAATAAATAAATAGTGCAGTGCAATTATATGAAGAATCCACACAATGAATTGAAAGTCATGTAAATAATTTTTAGTTAGTACGGCAACTCCACGATTTCAAAGGTCACATGTAATGCAGTTTTTAAACAATCCTCCGACAAGGTCCCGGGTTTCGCCGTGCGGCTGCATCGGGAGGGACGGCAATAAATTCAAATTTCTGAAACAAAGGAAATGTAAGTATGGGTACAGAGAAAAGATGATGGGAACTGCTCAAAATAAGATTTTTAAAGGAACATACCTTAGCCAAGTGTCGGTGCACAACTTAAACGGGAGTGCACCAGAGCAGTACAATAGACAGCCCTTTAAAGCTGAAAAAAGGCTCGAAAGGCAGTTCCCATCATGTTTTCTCTGTACCCACACTTAAATTTCCTTTGTTTCAGAAATTTGAATTTATTGCTGTCTCTCCCGATGCAGCCGCACGGCGAAACTCGGGACCGTGTCGGGGGATTGTTTAGGAACTGCATTACATGTGACCTTTGAAATCGTGGAGTTGCCGTACTAACTAAAAATTATTTACATGAATTTCGACTCATTGTGTGATTTCTTCATATAAATTGCACTGCACTATTCCCTTGGATTGTGCAGTACCTCTCCTCTTTTGTTTGCGGAGTAACCCTTACATTAGAACAGGAATAATCAGTGCCATTTTAACCTATCTTAGGGTCGACAAGAATGAGGATTTAGGGGGTGGGGGTGAGGGATTGCTCTCTGACATTGGTGAGATCAAGGAGTGGAAGGTGAGAGGGTTTTACAAGGATGAGATCAAGGGGGAAGGGGGTTTCCAACTGATGCAACTGAAGGGGAAGGGGGGGGGGGTTTCTCGCTGATGAGATTAAGGAACAGGGAGGAAGGTGAAATCTCAGGTCCTCTATAGATACGAGGCCCAAGCCTTAAGATGGCCCTGGAAATAATGCTGTTACTTATTCTACATGAATGTAAACCAGTCTTCATATATGGCCCATTCACTGATTGATACGGGATGCCGGGTAAATAAAAGTACAATGCGCTTAACACACTGCCCTTAAAATGGTCTTAAATACATCAGTCCAACCTCATCCCAAACACAGAATGGCACAGGCATCAGTAATAAATGTTCATCAAAGAAGAGAAGTTCAGGCTATCACGCAGACAAGCCATGAAAATAAAATACAAGTGCAAAAGTACTAGCAAAACAGCCAGCTCTTCCTGAGAGAATATGGAGATTATGTTCCCAGATGAAAGTACTGAGTTTATAAAACAAACTCTTCAACCTCCAGCAATACATAAGCAACATCTAAAACAATACTTCACATTTTCCTGTAGCGCTGATTTAGGTAGTTACATTATAATGCAGGTCCAAGTCCAGTCAGTAACACTGAGAACAACATAGATCCTATTATTTTGATAGAACTATCACCAGCACTACTTGCCGGGAACAGCTGAACACGGGCCTTCACTAGCTCCAGACCCATTCCATTTTGGGCTTAATACCATGGGCAAACCAGTGCCCGCCCATATCATACAAATACATACATATTTACAATCAAATATATATCTAAGGTATAGTAGCTCTGATGCAAAGTGGGATTCATTTCTACTATCAAATAACCACATTTAATTTTGAGACTTTAATAGTAAATCTACTTCCCACTTTTCAGTAGATAATTAACACTTCACTTTGAGTTGTCCATTTTTTACTTCAGCAAGGTGACAGCTGTTCTGGAGAAATGTCCATTTGATGCTATGGATGTAACAGGTAAGGGTCCATAGGTGGAATACTTATCTCCAAATTTGCAGTTAATGTGTATACTCTCTTTTTCTCCTTCTCTAAACACACAGTCCCAGTTCTTACTTTCTTGACAGCAGTGTCGCAAAATCTTAAGACTCAGATAATTGCAGTTCCACTGAAAACAGTGGGATGAGACGACCAGCGTTGCCTTACAGACTGGGGAGGTGTTTGGCCAGACACTTTGGGATATTCGATCTTGTAGAGAACCACAAGAAAAAATCAAACAAAAAACTCGCCAGTATTAGTGCTTGCATTCATTTGGAAATGAATAAATACAGCAAAGTCCTACAGTGTTCAGCTCGGGGGGAATGGACCAAAAACACCCACCTCTTCAACCATTTAACTTGTATGTTCTTTCCAGTCAAATGAAAATCCATTCTCAATTCACATTTGTTTCTTTTTAAAGTCTTTAGCTTGTGACAAAAAAAAATAAAATATATGTATTTATATAAGTTAAGTGCAGTCCAGTCCCCCCTTTCAGTTCAACTTTGAAAGTGTATTCAGTGCAATCCTGTACAATTGAACTGATGTCAGAATGGACATAATCCTTCAAACGACCTCCCTGGAAAGATCATCAGTAGTGGGATACTTCATCTGTCTTGACCCGTCCAGCCGTGACCAACGTGTTGAAAGCGCGTCACTCCTAACGTTCCCAGTCCGGTGCTGATGGATTCCATCCTGCCAGAACCATAGCCTGCAAATCGCTCTGAGGGTAAAGTGTTTGGGAAAGGGTGATCCTGTGCGCAGTACATGGGGGTCTGCGGGTGGATTTCACCGAGGGGATCCAGTTCACATTATTTCACAGTACAAAGCAAAATGAAAGAACCAAAAAGGTCAGCTAGGCATCTTTGGAATCAGTAGTGCAAAGACCTCTCTGCCATTTTATTCTTTTTCTACTGCATCCATGTCTTCCAGTTCAAGTCTTTCCTAAGACAGTAGATCTGAAATACAAATCATTATGGAAGTAATTTTATAACAGCCCACATAGACGGCCAATAGACCTAGAGAGGTCCAGGGCAGATAAAGTCAGCCTTGGCTGGGATTGGTAGCTTACTTTTTTAATTAAAGGAGAGAGAAATACACACACACACACACACACACACACCCCCACACACACGTATACACAGCTGGACTATGAACAACAGGAAGAGAATGGAAAACGAAGGTTAATAAACACTGCCAATATTCTCCTTTTCTGAACCTTGACTCATTTCAGAGAAAATAAGAAAATTATACCAGATTAAAAATGCTATTTATTCCATTAATCTTAGAAAAACGGCTGTATATTGGGTCATAGTTGCCAAAACACCAGTATACACAAAGACTACCTAAAAAGTTCTGCAGAATTCTATTTTTACGGTCTCCCAGTGCTTTTACCCATTGGCTGGGAAGCTCAATGCTGAAGAGCCTGGAACATTTATTTATCTGCTGTTCTTTGAGTAAATACAGCAGTATTCTGTGTACTGTTGAGCGAGGGCTGCAGCAGATGCCCCCAGTGCCTTAATGGCTGTATGTTTTTGAGCCAGAGAAGCTCGACTAGCATTTGCAGGAACAAAAAATGTTGCCAATAGAGCCCTGGGTACAGGTTAACGCTGTAATGGAGCCAAGTCTTTGTAGCATAATGGCTTCTGATGGAAAGATCTCAAAGCAAATCACCAGTCTCTCTTTACTGGTCAGCAAGTTTGTGTTATGAAGTCACCTTCAGGTTTAGATCATGTAAAATGTGGTTGTGGGCAACAAGGGTTTACAAAATATATAGTTACCTTAAAGATTTCCATCTGTCCTTTTCGGTTTGATTCTCGGGGCTTTCACTTTCATATGACGCCAGATAGAGACCTAAAAGTAATATGTTTATATTAATGCATGGCGTTGTTTACGTGTTTTAAACTTGGAACTTGATTGGTGCCCAGTAATGTGGCAGGTGCCTGGATGAATCTGAACATAAGACAAGGAAGCCCCACCTCTGGTAAGCCAAAGTTATATTACATACATACACCCCATAAAGGCAGCAGATTGGGCAGGTAATAAAGAAGGCCGTTTCTTTGTCCCAAGCTTGCAAGAACTCTACTCTCTGGATATAAGTTTACAGTCAGAAAGTGACGTAGACTACACCACATTGCAGGAGAGAGTTTAGCATGAGGATTGAAGCATGAATACAATTTATGCTGCTCATGTAAGGTGTGAACAGTATATAATGTGGCCCCTGTGCCACAAGAGTCTATAGAAGTTGACAGTGCTAACAGGTTCTATGTTGAGATAGAGGTTTTGCCCTTACGGGAGCCCTGAATGGTCTCAACCCGTGAGTAACATCTGCTGCAAGTGCACAGGATGCTGAGAGAGCAAGAGGATGTCCTGGAGCCAATGCAGGAATATTCCAGAGCTCTGGGTCATTTGAGTGTGAGAAGGTGTTACCTGCCTTTCTTGACAGTCAAGGGGGTACACATCCCCTAGGGGCAGAAGTGATAAAAATCCCTGACCCTTCCGAGTCTGGGGGCTGCCCCAGATTTAAAGAGAACGAGACTGGATGGAGCTGCGATCCCCTCCTAGGATTACAGAAGGGAGCAGCAGGAGTAGGGCAGGGATTTTCCTTAAAAAAATATCCAAAAGCCTAAGGAGAAGAGGCGGAGGGTTGCAATACAGCCTGGAAGTTAAAAGATAAAAGTCTGTGCCTAACTGGGGAAAGAACATATCGGGGGACCAGGAAGCCAAACTGTGCCAGAGGGAACTTGGTTTCAGGTTCACAGGATCCTGATGCTACACCAGAAGGATTTTAACTTGAGCTGATAAGGAGAGGAGCTATAAGGAGAAGAGTTAAAGATTTTCTGGAACTGTAATTCTGTTTAATTTCTGCATCTACCTGAACTGTCATTGTGTTTGATTCGGAAGATTCGGCAGTAAACTATTTATTTTTTCTGGTGCATAACTCGAGTCTGGAAAGTGGTTTGCTTGTGTGGTGTGTTCTTAGCAAGGTATTGACCCTACAAACGCGGGTTAACAGTGAGCGCACAGGAGCGCACTGTACCGTATCGGCCTGTTAGTGATATAACTGTTCCCTCATAGGTTTCTCACTTTTGATAATATACTTGAAAAAGTTTTAATTATTAGTTTTTGGCTCTGAGGTAAGTCTATTATCAAACTATATCTTGGCTTGCCTTTTTAATATTTTATACCTAACTTTCCAGTGCTTAGTGTTCTTTCCTATTCTCCTTATTTGGATCTGCCTTCCATTTTTAAAAAAAATGAATTTTCACCTCACCATTTAACTATGCTGATACTCTTTTAGTCTTCCTTCAACCTTTTTAAAAGCAAGGAATATATTTTAGAACAAGTAGGGCTGATTTACTAAGCTTATGAACACAAAATGGTAGGTAACCCTTTGTAAATCAGGCCTTTAGTGTACAAAATGTTTGTTTTTCAATAAATTATATACAATATTAAGTTGGTTTTTTTTTATTACCCAGCTAAATTGCATACACTAAATTGTGTTCATATGGTAACTATAAAGATAAATCTTCCTTACCAGACAGTACAACAAGTACAGGATTTTTACTAGTCACTTTGTGCCTTAATGCACTGTAGGGCACTCTGGCTCATGGCCAAGTGTTTGTGTTTCAAATTAATTCGGTTTAAAGTCTCAGAACAAAGAGCACTACATTAAACTTACTTTTGCCAACATTTACTCTGTAGTTTCAATATATTTTGTGGCCACGTTTATGTTGATTTCTTTGTTTAAAGTACTCGATCTGACATTTGATCCTGATGCAGTTCATAGGCCCCTGCTAACACATCCTGTTGATGAGGCAGAAAGGCAATATCTGGGAGGCACCTCTGCTATGGCACAGTTTATTCCAGTTGGTCCCTGAGGTTATCAACAGAGCATCCCAAATATGTATCTCTGAACCACAAAAAACTTACCGTCCTCAGTAAAAATGGGAGCCGTATGCAGGTAGTGGACAATGTCACGGTCTTGCTCAAAAGGACATTCTACTTGCTTCCATGTCATGAACTCTCCTACTTGTTTCGCCAATTCCAGAAATTTCTAGACATATGATAAATTCCAGTGAAACAAAGATTTAAAGATGTTTGTTAGCAAGCACATAGGGTCAATAAAGCTCAGTTTTCAAGCATGACCTGATATGTAAGAACACTGTCACGTTATTCAGCCACCTGTACCTTGTCCTTTAGCTCAAGTGCAGAAATACATTAGTAAAGTCATTTTCTTTTATGTGAAGTCTGCGGTAAAGAGAACTGTCTGGGGATGCTGCTAAAGTAAAAAAAATGTATGTAATCAGTGTAATGGCACATATTGTCATTACTTGTGCAAAGAATTGTGGTTGCTGCAATAGTTCTCTTGAATGTGTAGAGATAAGGGTCAACATACAAGGTGTAAGGTGACTGAGCTGATGAAGGGAGCTTAGGCCCTGAATGTTAATCACAGATGTATTAAGGTAGGCTAATATAAAAAAAAAATATAGAGTTTCACCTACAACTTCTTTAATGACCCTTAATTCTGTTATTATTTGCAAAGGGATATTAGAAAATATGTCGTACTGTAATTGCAAAGTTTAATTCTATATTTCATGCATGTGATTATTTATGCCCTGGTACGCAGGGCACTCCTCTCTGTACCTCGCTTTGAAATGTTGGAAGATAGAATGAGTATGGAGTAACAAATGTTTGACATAAATAAATATTTAGAATTCATTTGAGACAATGTCATCAGGTCATCCATTCAGTTGAAAGGCCGTACTAGAACTGGAGAGTCATGAAGTGAGCCTGGGGGACGAGCAAAGGACTAACTTAAATACTTCTTCACTGAAAAGGTGCTAGATGAATGGACCAGCCTTCCGCCGCAGGTGATGGGGCAAAAATGTTTTCGTAATTCAAGGTGGCACTGGGACAAGCACAAACAAAATGTCAAGCAGGATCTATGGGATTCCCGTAGAAAGGGAAAATGGTCAAATGGACAGAGTGGGTGGTGGCCTTTACCTGTCACCAATTTCTGCCCTATGATAAACCCCATCATAGTTTAGCCCTATTTGAAAGCATCAGAATTCTCAGGGGGAAACTAAGCACATCCTAAGCACAGAAGATCATTTCTCGGATGGCAGTGGATTATCGGCAAAAAGAAAACCTTTGGCACAAAAGCCCACACCCTCTAGCAGGAAGTTTAAAAAATTAAAAACATATCTGAAGCAGTTTAAAGACATCAGAGATCATGGCAGTGGTCCAGATGTTGCATTTCATGAAGCACATAGGATGTCTATTGTTGTAACTTATTCTGTACCTCTAGCACTGCATTCCATGGCTTCTAGCATTTTTACACAGCTTCATATGCAGGCATGTTTTCGCCTCCTCCTTGGAGGCATGTCTTAGTGCTGGCACCTATTTGAACTCCTGTGCTTTTATTTTTTCTGAGCACCATGCCTGCAGTCTCCTTTCTTGTGTTGTATGTAATCCTGTGTACACTGTTGTCTAGAGTAGACCAAATGACCACTATAGACTTATTCTGAAACACCAGACTGAATTTCTACTCTTCTAAGGAAATGTGTTATTCTCTGCTTGAGAAAGCTAATTTTAAGTGAATGCTAACAACATATTTTTCTCAGCTGCAAAAGGTGCAGAAGTGATTATTTTAATCTAAAAGAGCTAGAAATTAGCTCCCAAGCTTGCTACAAGGAGGGCCTATGGAGGCAAGTTCCCTGCCTCTAGAAGGCTGCTTTTACGGGAGAACTGTGGTGAGTGGAAAGAGACCGTGTTTGAATTTTATGCTAACTTTGGGCTTGTGTTACTATGGTGCACTAACTGGTGCTGCACAATCTTATCTTCTCCTGCCACCAACTTCAGTGAAGACTTTTCTTTTGATCAGCAGCTTTGGGAGTGAAGGGTGTTTTATTTGTGACCGACTGGTGTGCAGAAGAGCCCCAGAATGATCTTGAAAAGCAGGAACCCTGGGAGGTGAGGAGGTTCTGCGACCCTCCCCGTATGCCTCAGTGACCATGAACTGACCGGAATGGGGGCTACAATAGCTAAAAGTGACCAAGTATACAGTGAGTAACATAGATATAGCATTATCTGCCATACTGAGGCCGTCAGAACTTACTTCAAAGTTGACAAATCCATTTGGAAGGCGATTGGCACATCCTTCATTCAAAAAGTAAATATCTTTGATGAAGAGGCTGAAGAAAGGGATCACAATCTGCAAAGCAAGCACCAGCATTAGCTCTTACCATTCAGCATTTTTCCACTTTCTGTAGGTAGAATCTCTTTTCTTTCTGCTCTGACCCAATGATATTTTGGAGGCACCTGTAGGTAAAGGGATTTTCCAAAGCCACCAGGTCAGCAGCCGAGCCAGGATTGAAATCTGGAACTCAACAAGCTCTTCCACTAAATCTCACAGCAAGGCTTTTTTTTTTTTACCTTTCAGAACAGGGACACTCAAAAGCAAATGGTTTAGAACTGGACGTAAGTTTATGCTTTATCTGTAAACAGCAGTGCCTTAAATAAAACTGCCCATTTGTTCAACTGAAGCATCTCACTTTCACTTGACTGGAATAAAAATCATTTAAAACAAATTCCATTTAGTCAAATAGCAGTGGACTGTGATATTGCTAGTGCTTTTCACTCTATCTAGCTGAAACAGTTTCTTCCTGTGTTTGGCATGTACAGCAGCTGTGTTTCCATGATATGCATAAAAGATAACTGGAGGTAAGCAGCTGACTGGCCTAAAAACAGGTCTAGTTCAGATCCTTTGTTACTTAGTATGGGTCTGGTGTGCTGGGCCGCACATGCAAGAGAGCGGCTGTGCACACGTTTTTTGTGTGCAGAATTTTACTCTGAATTACTAAATTAGCAGGGACGGGCATTTGTTTAAAACTAAAGTCCAAAACACAACAAATAAGGATAATTCGTTTCATTTGGGGAGCCCCAAAACAAATTGGGGGCCCCCGAATGAAAGAAACCTTATTCGTTCTTTTCGTTTTAAACAAATGCACTGGCCTAGGACTAAGCTGAAGCCTCGGCCTTGTGTAGGCCGAGGCCACGGCAATCTACCATGGCCTCAGTCTACGCAAGTCCAAGGCTTTTGGCCTAGTCCGAGCTGGCGGATCCCCACTGGACCGGGTAAATGTGGCTGGAGTGATCCTAGCCCCAGCATTTTTCTGGGAGGTTGGGAAGGAGAGCTTGTTTTTTGGCTATTTTGATTTTTTTTTAATTGCTTGATTCGTTTTGGTTTTTTTCATATGAATGAAACGAATCCCTATAGATGTTCAAATTCCCTATTGCAGTCTTTCAAACCACAGATAGCAACCAATTAAGGGCACAGTTAACTAAACATTTTTCCCATAGACCAAAAATGAGATAAAAATCCCATTAGATAAGCCTGTTAGGTTGCATGACTTTAGAGGGGCAGGGACCTTCCTACAGTACCTGAACCGTAATTCACCCTGAGCACAGGTTCAGAAAGACAAGTAGTTAAATCCAAAATCCAGCCCAATCCAATCTTTTACAAACTCAGGTACCAGTTATAAACCTGAGGTGAGTGAATACAGGAATGCAGTTACTACCATGTTCGATTCCTTGACTGTACAACTACAGCACTGTCAGTGAAGACAAGTAAAGTATGGGCACTCAACTAGTGAAAGGCATGGAATGTGACCGGGGAGCCCGGATCCTTCCCCTCACGCAAATGGAAAAACCCAGTTTGCATCCTTAGAAACCTACAAATTCAACATCCTATAAAACTAATGCTGAACATGCTGAAAAAGATGCATCAGGAGTTGACATTTAGATAATGTGAAATGTCAAAGCAACTTCAGTGTTGGTCATTAGCTTGAAATGGTGTCTCCCTGCGGAGCTCATTAGGTAAGACAAATCAGCAGAAGTCATATACGAGGAAAACAAAATTTCTGAGCTCTATAGAATATATTATATGGAAAATAAACGCTTTATCATTGCAGGACTTGCTGTTTCTCCTTCAAGTTATTTTTCTCTCTGAAAAATTAGCTCTTATATTGTGCATGAAATGCTCTATTATTAATTAGCAGCCTGGCCTAGATGTCTACATTTGTTGAGACACTATAAATGTTAATATAACATGTACCAATAATAATCAATTGATATTAGATTATATATTTAATCATTGTCTTGGGGCCCTGGGGCCAAAAGAGTTTGAGGGCCCACTTTCAATGCTGATGGGACCAAGAGATATCAAAAGACCAGGGTGTGGGAGAAGGGGGATCCCATCTGATGTTAATGAAATTGAGGAGTGGGAAGAAAGTTTTCTGACAACAAGATTAAGGAGCAGAGGAAGAGATCCCACCAATGAGATCAAGGAGCACGGGGGGAGGGGATTTCCTATTGATGAGGTCACGGAGTGGGTAGAGGGAGTAATCTGGGGCCCAGTGCAGCTGACTTAAGACTGCCCTGTACACAAGCAGTGTGGTTTAACTGTGAATGATTTAAACTGCTAGCAAATCATTTTGTTAGATAATTCAATTACAAGTTAAACTACATAACTAAAATAATTCTTTGTCAGTTTGAATTGTATTTAGTTCCCGATGAGATATTGGTGTTTAAATGTTTTGAAAGTTCATCCTAGTTAAGTATGCTCAGCATTATGAATTTAAATAAACTGGAGCACTGCCATCCTTATTAGAACCATATGCCAGCATCGCAGCAATAAATGTAAAGCATGAATAGCCACAGGGTGGACTCAGGCATACAGATTTGCACAAACTTATATTTCAGACATAAAAAAATGAACCTTTAAGAAAAATTAAAATAAAAACATAAATATTTACTTATTCATTTAAAGATGTATTACATGGAAACATAGATATGATGGCAGAAAAAGACCAATCGGCCCATCTAGTCTGCCCAGCAAGCTTCCACACTTGTTTTCAGGGCCCTTGTTGGTAACTGTTTGATTCAAATTTCCTGCCACCCCCTGTCACTGATGCAGAGAGTAATGTTGGAGTTGCATCAAAGGTAAGCATAAGGCTTAATGGTTAAGGATAGTAACCGCCACATCAAACAAGTTACCCCGATGCATGTTTACCCAGACTGCACAGATCAATGCCTTGTTGGATGTTATCTGAATGCAAATCCTCTTTTCCACATTTCCCCCTGCCGTTGAAGCAGAGAGCAATGCTGTATATGCATTCAAAGTGATGTATCAGGCTTAATTGGTTTAAGGTAGTAACTGCCGTAATAAGCAAGCTACCCCCACGCTAATTTGTTTACCTAGATTGTGAACTTCAGTCCTTGTTGGTTGTTATCTGAATACAAATCCTCTTTTCCACATTTCTCCTTGCCGTTGAAGCAGAGAGCAATGTTGGAGTTGCATTAACCACGTGAAGGCTTATTGAGTAAGGGTAGTATCACCAGGTAGTAGCCTCCACTCCAGTAATCAACCCTCATGGCTCTTCTCTTCATTCCCATCCTCTAGCCTTTATGGATCCACAGTGTTTATCCCATGCCCCTTTGAAATCCTTCACAATTTTAGTCTTCACCACTTCCTCCGGAAGGGCATTCCAGGCATCCACCACCCTTTCCATGAAGAAATGCTTCCTTACATTGGTTCTGAGTCTTCCTCCCTGGAGCTTCAAGGCTGAGTGTCAGAGATCCGCATGGCAGTGCTTCTGAAGACATTGTCTGTGTGAAAGCAAAGCTCTGAGCTCTCGCTGAGTTCTTGGTAAAGTTTTTTTTTCTGTGGCATATTATATAGTCTTACTGTGCCAGCCTATTAACAGCCCATCACACAAGAGAGGAAAGCAAAGTAGTGAGGCAGTGCTGTATCACATCATCTGTGTCTCATTGCTGATTTGTGTTCCTTTGCTTGCAGTTGCTGTTCTGTTTTTCTTTCTGGTGATTGAAGCCTTAGGTACACTTGAGATTAGTAATTTATTCTCTGTTTGCCTGGTAGCGGACACAGTGTAGGCAATAGGCAGTAACTGGCATAAGTGAGCAGTGAGGGTAGGGCAGACAGTGCAGCATAACAGGCTGTTTTGTGAAGCCTGTCTGAGTCAAGAGAAATAATGAATATAGCGTAGACACTGTGATACTCACTGTTTGCCTAGCGAGGAACACAGTGTGGGCAGTGGGTACCAAGCAGTGGAATCATAGGCTATTCATGCTACTTTTGATGCCACTTTCTAGTCTCCTCAGTCTTTCTAGGTACCAGGGGTTATTTCTCCCCTTCTATTGATTTCTTACAAGTTTTAAGACAAATTATTTAAAAAAAACAAAACCCTATTCTGAAGTTCAATATAGGCTGAAAATTACCTATAATGCTTCCTCCATTGACTTTAATGGAAATGAAAATGAATCAAACTAAAAAAACATTTTTTTTTGCTTTGAAACTAAAGAAACAAATTAGGGTCCCCACAAAATGAATTTTAAAAAGAAACAATCTGTTGTCAGCTGTGCATGCCTACTAAGAGACTTCTTGTGCAGTGTGAGCCACGGGAAGAATTTTAATATAGAAGGTACTGGTTACTTTTTTTTTTTTTTACCAGTTTTTGGACAACGTTTTGTGGCATGCACACAGAATTAGTACAGTTTTTATGTGCAGAACTAAATTTAAAAAATCTGTTACAATTTGGATAAATTATTACAAATGCATGGTTTATTATGACCCTTTTTGGAGGGATCTCAGCCTGATATCCCTAAAAAAACAAAAAAAAACCCTGGAGTACTTGGAGTACTGTGTTCAGTTCTGGAGACTGTATCTCAAAAGGGAAAGACATAGGATGGAAGTGGTCCAGAGAAGGGCGACCAAAATGGTGGAGGAGTCTCCATCAAATGACTTATAAGGAGAGGTCGAAGAACCTAACTAGGTTTACCCTGGAAGAGAGGAGGTGCAGGGGAGATATGATACAGACCTTCAGATACCTGAAAGGTTTTAGTGATACACATTCGACAAACCTTTTCTGTTGGAAAGAAATCAGTAGAAGTAGGGGTCACAAAATGAAACTCCAGGGAGGACAACTCAGAACCAACGTCAGGAAATATTTTTTCATGGAGAGGGTGGTAGATGCCTGGAATGCCCTTCCAAAGGAGGTGGTGAAGACAAAAACAGTGAAAGAATTCAAAGGGGCATGAAATAAACACTGTGGATCCCTAAAGGCTACAGGATGGAAATGAAGAAAACAGTGAATGGGGGTAACTTGCTGGTGTGGTGGTTACTACCCTCAACCAATAAGCCTTCATACTGTTGATGCAAGTCCATCATGGCTCTCTGCTTCAACGGCAGGGTGGATATAGGAAAAGGGGAATTGGATTCAGACAGCAACCGACTTACGATGTGGGGAAAGAAATAAGCATGGGGGTAACTTGCTGATGTGGCTGTTGCTATCCTTAATCAATAAGCCTGATACTTTTGATGAAACTCCTACATTGCTCTCTGCTTTAACGGCAAGAAGTAACGGGGAATTGGATTCAGACAGCAACCAACAAGGGCCCTGGAAAATTGATAAGTATGGGAGTAACCTGCACAGTACAGCAGATACTGCCATAAGCTTGCTGGGCAGATTGGATGGACCATTTGGTCCTTTTCTGCTGTCATTTCTATGTGACTATATATTTCCAAGACTGTAATGATATTGGAAGACATAAAATATCGTTATATTGTTCAACTACATTAACAAATATGAGTCACCTTCAATGACTACTCATAATACTGGGTAGGACGTCCACATACACAGTCATATCTCTACTATGTAATCTACTGCATACATATTTCAGTCACATTCCACTCTCAGACCGAATACCTCCACTTATCGGTCATCACTTATATCTATTCCAGAATATTAATCACAACATCAGCTAGCACTATATGATGACCAAAATACGAGAGCTGATTTCCTATCCATTTAGCCCAAAAAAGATGGATTAGGGGTGGTTGTACCATGTGTTTGACTTAGCAAGTGTCCATCCTGTTTTATGACTATAGAAGGACACATTTAGGGCTCTATGTATCAATTATTTCTCACATGGACATAAAATAGAAGAAAAGCTTTAGTACATAGGCTTCTTTGTATCAAGTGTCTTTGTTCTCATGTCCAACTTTCAAACCTATCCATAGTACAGCATTTGCATGCATAAGTGGATCACAGAGATTAATGCCAGTATTTTGTGAACTGTGTGGTAGGAGCTGTGCAGTTTATAAAATACCACGTATTTCTGTTCTGAAAGTCCACGTGTATGTGTCAGTATGCACAAATTATTTCCAATGCAAGGAAACTCATACTTTCTCTACCCATTTTATAAACACGCACACATAAATTTTACGTATGAAATAATTGTCACACTGCATGCAAAAACATCCAGGCAAGTATTTTATATAGTATGAGCAGCATACGCTGTTTTGAAAATAATTATTTGTGCGCGAACTTGGAATCACTAGTTTGATACCTCCACCAGTTCATCCAGTCCTTCTCCAGTTTACCTAGATCCTCTAGCACTTCACCCTCAACCCCCACCAGTTTACCCAGACCTCCCACCCAAAAACTGCAGTCAGACTGATTTCACTTGCACGTATCAATTAGCAGATGTAAGTGTATGAATAAGTACATCTCTTATAAAATGGCAACTACTACAAGAATTTCTGAACCTTGCCCAAGAATGCTTTTATACCACCCTTTTATATCTCTGGTAAAATATATGCATGAAACCAAAACTACATGCATACTAGATGTTTATACAATAGCATATACATGCAAACATACTATATGCATGCATATATGCTATTTTTAAATGTGGAACCCCTTTGAAAATTCACTTCTAAATGTAGAAAAATAATTATACCTTTAAATGTAGAAAAAGAAGGTTTGATTATTGAATCATATCATATAGAAATGACAAATGCCACTTATATCTGATTCTTTGTGGATGATATGCTCATTTACATTCCTCAAGTATATCTAGTATGCCTGTAATATCCAGAGTCAAAGATTTATATGAGACAGATCACTTCCTCAATTAGATGGCCAACCTTTGAATGATTATGGTGTCCCAAGCCAGATGCCTACTTTCTCCCTATTTCCCTTGTCCCTACGTCTTTGGATAGTATGCCCTTTATTGATCTTTAGAGAGATCAAGTGATGTTATCTTAGGAGGGGTGGGGTGGAGACTGAGGCTTCAGCATTCTACAAAGGAGACATGTTGTTTCCAGCATGATTCTACCTCCTTGATGTACAATGCTGGTTATAAAGGAGTGATGACAATACAAGGTGTATAATGGGGATGCACTGCAGTATATGTAAAAAAAATATTTTTGCAGCCATGAGATCCATATTGAGTAATCAGGTGAGTAGGCAAGTTATTTGGGTAAATTTAGCAGGATATTTGGCAGAAAATATCCAGTTAGGTGTTCTGCCGAATATATCTGGATAAAATTATCTGGGTAACTTTAGGATAGCTATTATTTCAACCAAATTTATACCGATAACTTTGTCCAGGTAGTCCTGAATGTCAATGCTACCTGAAAAAACTGTATCTGTTATGATTTCACCTGCTATGCAGCCTTATCATACCCTATGATGCCTCCCTGCCAGAAGAGGTCTCCCTCGGAGCTCCATTCCATGCTATCCCCATCAGCTCCTCAGAGCTCATCAAACTCAGCGTCCTCACCACCAGGAGTCCTCAATGAACCATGTCTCCAGCCTTGCTACGCTCCTCCTCCTTGCCTGCCTCAGCCTTACATAATCCAGCTTTACCAAACCCTCCTCACTTTTGCGTCAAGTCGCCCTTGTCTCCTTGCTGTAGTTACTGTTGCTTTGTGGCCTGCCCAGGCCCTCGCTTGTCCCTGGGAAGTTGCAAATAAAAGATCATGGCGACAGGTCCAAGTGCTTGTTCTAGTATAGCTGGAAGCCCAAAGCAACAGAATGAGATGGCAAGATAAAAAACAGCAGGAGTCAGAAAGAAATATTTATTTCAAACTTTTCTGTGGCAGTAAAGTCAAGAGCACATTAAAATGATTTACAAAGTGCCATAAATAAGCTTGTGACCTTGGATGTAAGAGAGAAAGTTTCTGCAGAAATAAGCCATACCATCCACAACCATTACAGACCAGCAACACAATTTATGGCCATTTGCAAGCAAAGCTACAACATCTCCCCTAATAGGGCCCCAGGAAACACAGGAAGACAGATCTATGCAGTCACAAAAAGAAAGATATGGAGGATGAATATCCTGGCTGCAGCCACAAAACAGGAGCAGCCTTGCAAACGCTTGGCACAAGTCAACGAGAGTAACTGCACAAAATTAAATCTGGAAGCCACCACGGTTGCACCCACAGCCAACTTCTTTCAACAAAATCCAAAACAAAATAGCACGGTCTAGCACAGCACCGGGGGGGGGGGGGGGGGGGGGGGGTTCACACTGCATGGGAATACAGGGACGGCAGCAACCAAACAGAATTAGAATTCAGCCGATGAACGCTCTTAACAACTCATGTGCTCTAAGCCAGCCTTATCCATTTAATTAGTCACTGGGGGGCTTACTGAGCCAGGATTTTCCTATCCCCAGGGAAATAGCCTTTAGCAGAGAGGGTCCAAAGGATTTTTTCCATGCAAATAGAATGGTGCCTGAAGAACCTTATTCAGTTGTGATATTCTTTCTTTAAGGTAACCTAGGTAAGTCACATTTATATTACTCTGCAGATAAGCATTTTAGCCTCTATTAAAGCAGCAGGCCAGCGTAGATGACATAAAAGTCAACGACACTATTTTATGCAGGTGTTCCAGACTCTGGCGCACAGAACCCCCACCCCCAGGATGCTGATAGATAATTCATTGCTACTCTTTCACCTTTCATGGGTGCACAGCCATAGATAACTGCACAACACACCTATATGCAAACTCAAATTGGTCATACTCCAGTTTCACAGGAGGACAATGGATGGTTAACTATGGCCTTGATCTAAAAAAAGAAAAAAAACCTCTTGAACATTGTACATGACGGCATATCTAAAATTATTCATACTGCAAAACCTATGGAAGACTCGGGGAAAGGAGAGGGCAAGGGTAGAAGAACATAGTCTGCTCTCTATTCTTGTGCATACATCTATTTATTTATTTAGCCCCCAAAGGCCTTTTTGGTGGACTTTTGACGAGACCTATCCGTGCTGTTTCTGATTGTGTCACTCTCACTCCATTCTTAGCTAGACCAAGCCTACATGGGTATTTCTACCTAAATAAAGGAATCTTTCACTCATTTCCTTCACATACGTCAGGGGCAGAGAATACCATCGGGCCTACCTTTTCTCTGTTGCTGTGGGCCGTCAGGGAACGGTGGACAGCCCCTCGCAGTGCAGTTCTGTAGTTATAGAAATTCCCAGTAGGGTCCATCTGATGCTGGTTGGAAAACAAAGATTTAATGTATTTAACCTGAACGCTTTTGTATTTTTTTCTCTTTCTAGCAATTTGAAAAACATCACGAACTACAAAGAAAGCCTCTTTGTTACCTCAAGTATGAAAAATTTGGCTGTTTTAACTTTTGACCAGGTCTTCTTTAATCTGGAAACGGGACTCATGTTCATGCCAGCTTCGAGGAAGGGAGGAAGGAAGGAAGGCAATTATAATTCAGCAACTGGGTTCATGTTCTCATTTGAAAACTGGAATATGTTATTCAAGGGCTACTTACATATGACAGCCATAAGGGAATTAAAATTCCCGATGTTAAAGCACTCTCTGGCCACATCAATGAAGAACTCTATCACTTGTGCCCTCTGTTTCTTCTTGGCCGGCTGCAAAAACAGATCTTTGTAGTTAAAAAAAAATATAGATATACATGCAGAATTACTGAGGTAGCAGAGAGGAAGATTCTGTACATTCAAACAACAATTTTCAAGAAAAAAAAACTTTTGCCTTTTTGGCCTGGTAGTTCTTTTCTTTCCCGTTTTTCTTCCAATTCCTTCATAACTACCTCCCTTATTTTAATAACTACTGTTCGCCTGCTATTTCTAGTCTGGTCACTGCAGCAAGGCTCTCGTGATGTGGAGCTGTGCACCTTCTGGCCACCGGGTGTCACCCTTAGCAATGAGATAAATATTGCACTCAAGCATACTTATAACACCATCTCTATAGAACATTTTGTTATCTTAGGAGGAAAAGACTTTAAATGTCAAACCAGACTTAGTGACTGGACAAAATCATGAGTCAGAAAAATGCTTGGGTGCAATATTTTCTGGTAATACACTGTTATTGCATCTTAAGCTCTTTTTTTTCTATTGAGTACCCTTAGCAATGACCCAAGTATTTGTAGCCTGGCTTGGCCACTGTTGGAAACAGGATGCTGGGCTTGATGGACCCTTGGTCTGACCCAATATGGTAATTTCTTATGTTCTTATCACTGCTTCCCTTCCCGGGGCTGTGAATGCTGCCTCCTCAGCATTCCTGACCCTGACCGACCCAGAGTGCAGAAGAGCTGATTGAACCGGGGACCCTCTGCATGGCAGCACTGCCACTGAGCCACAAGGAGAGTCCAATGAAAAACCTGCTAAAACTGCAGGGTTTTCTTCTTGGGTGAGGGGCTGTTTGGACTCATAGTTCCTCTTTCTCCTTCTTCTTCCAGTCTGGAACCAGAACTGGGATCCTGGCGGGCCATCAGCCTTCATTTACAACCACCCAAGGATTTTTTCCTCCCAATATTGTTTGTTTGCGTTCACTGCATGTTCCCTACATCATCCAATACAGTACATGTCTTACTCCTTAGCACAATTGTCTGAAGGGAAATGGAAGCAGTATCTGTATTTGGGTATTGCTTTTGAAGGCTCCTATCACTTTCTGGAATATCCAGAATAGCGTAGATCATCTCTTGGGCTTACCATGCAAATCTCAGTGGCTACGAGATAGCAGAGTCTATTGAACCATTTCACATAAGCCTCCAAGTTGCTGGTTTTCTTCTGGTCAGCAAAACAAGGCTGAAATAAGCAAAATAAAAAATAAAAAATGTTACCACAGTTTGGTTGGACACCCGGTTCCCACTGTGCATAAATCAGAAAGAACTTTGATAAATATCATTTACAGATCAATGGGGGGATACCTGTAGACTTCCAAACACACTTGGTGCTGTATTTTTGCATTTGGATGCATCAGTTCTCAGTCTGTCTGAGAATTTCTAGTAGCTGTTATGAGCTGCATCACTTTTACAGAACAGGGACCAGGGACTCAGAAATTCCCACAAGTTGTATTTCTTTTCATTTAATTCATAGTATGCTTGCAAATAATCACTAGAGGGCAGCAGAAGATACTAAATCTTTTATTTATAAGCATTTTTCTTTTTTCCCCCCTGGAAAATGAAATCTTTTTTAAATCAGGCTCTTAGTATCAGTCTGCATGCATATTGGACATTTTGTTTGCCAATTTTAAAGCTTCACTTGGTGTATTCTGCCTTTATAGCTAGGATTGAATGACAGATGCCCATTCCTTGCCACAGAATCAATATGAATAGAATAGTTTATCCCTAGAAATAAAAGGCCAGCATAGAAGCTACAGGTGATACCTTTTTATGGACTGACCTAGTATGTTTTTATCCAACATTTTTAAGAGTCAGATTCACTTCATCAGGTCTAAACAGTTAAGGAAATTCTCATAGGGATTTTAATTATGACTTGCCTATTGTGTTCTAATAATGGAGAGACAGGACTTTTCGTCATTGTGACTCTGTGCAGTTATGAGCAAGGATTATCACTGCATGATTCATACCTTGGTTATGGTTGTGTGTCTTGGGACCTTTTGGGAAGGGAATGCCCACCCAAAATGTAGGTAAACTTATGTGCATATTATTTTTTGTTTTGATTGGTTATTTTTCTTACATAGGTAAATCAAGGTGATATACAGAAACTAGGCAATTAATTAAATTCAATACACAAATAAAATCAAAATAAAAACAACACAACATATGTCAGAGCTTATATGTGCGTACATTTACCCACAGTAAGAACATAAGAAAATGCCATACTGGGTCAGACCAAGGGTCCATCAAGCCCAGCATCCTGTTTCCAACAGTGGCCAATCCAGTGAGCAAAAGCATTTCTGGGAGCAGAGTTGGAGAGAGGTTTTGCACCACCATCAATACTTTTGCATTTTCCAAAAGTACATGCATACATTTTTTTTGGGGGGGGGGGGGGGGGGGAAAATCTGCGCACAAATTAGCAGGTGCAAAAGTGTGCAGGTAGTTTGGGTGGCGGTAATTCTCAAAGGTAAAGTATTCGTACGTTCACCTTTGAAAACTGGTGTAACCTATGCAAGCATCTGGTTTAGATTTTATGTGGGCTGTTTTAGAAGTTAAGGAACTATAAGATACAGCCTGTATATTGGGAGGTTTACAAGAAGCTGATGGTGATGCTGCTTCCACAAGTCTGGAGAGATTTCTGTCCTCACTACAGAGGATATCAGCAGTTGATTTCTTGGCCTTACTGCAAGTCAAAGAATGCTTTATGTTTGAGTTTTGTTACTGCTCCCTGAAGTTGGAGAAGGGCAAAAGCTGTTGGGGAGCAGCAGCTAACTTCACACCAAGACTCCCAGCTACAAAGGAATACAGGAAGACTAACAGCTCTGCTGCGATGGTGAAGACTCTTCTGCTATCCTAAGGTACTTTTGCATTTATTGACTACTACTAATCAGTATCTTGCAGGGATTCACAAATTAACATATCAAAAGGACAACATGATACATGAAATCACACTTTATAAAGTAGAAATTACCTACTAACATTAAGAGTTAGTCAATTGTATGTGATGATAACATCTAATTCCATCATATAAAACTGAAATGCATCGCCTGCAAGCTCAACAAGGATAAAGATTGACTTCGCACCCATGCCAACATTCCATTCTATTCGTCCCATTCGTTCCATTCGTCCATGTCCCAGCAACCAGCTGAGGTACTATGTTTCTGACAAATGAAATGCATCCTTGGAAAACCAGGACTTGACTGCCCTAAGAAACTACTGGTAATCCTCCTGGAATCTCACCATCTTTGGGAGATTATTCTAGAGTTTTGAATCAATAATCAAAGAAGCTCCCTTTCTAGTTTCTTTTGAAAGTACGCCTCCCAGCATGAGGAAACCATGAGAAGACTCTGCTGCCAGGATCCCCAATAGATTATTGATTGGACTTTTGATTCCCCAAGGCGTGGGATAAAAGACTTCTTTTCGTGCTTGGTTTAAGAGGACCAGAGATTTATTTATAGGGCCAGACCCGTCTTGTAACTTCTATAAAAATTGTTAAAAAGTACTTGAAAATTAAATGTTATAAGAGGGTCTTCAATCCCCTTCCTATTGAATCGTTCTACCTGATCATGTAAGCCTCTGTGGCAGCTTTAAAAGCTTAGTGGAGACACCATCAGGTACAAGATCATTTTTGCTGTAGAAATAAATATTCCCAGTGACTATTGACCCTTGCTGTATGGCACTCAGCCCAGTCAATGATCCATTCTTTAAGGTAGAAGTCACCATCAATTATCATAAGTAGCAGACCTAGAGATTGTCAGAAGCAAGCTAACAGGCCGATGTGTTCAGCAAAGCACGCAGTTTTACCTTCAGCTGTATGTACACCTTTTTGTGCCCAAATGTTACTCCCAATGCAGCAAGGAGTTTTGTACACAGAAAATGTGCGCATATAACCGTGCATCCTGCCCTTCTGTGGAAAAGCTATGCAAATAAAAGCATTAACTATTGCCCCCTCATCTCTCCCCCCAGTGCAGAGAGGTGTCCTGGCTTTACTCGTATTTTCATAGCGCTGGAAATTTTACTCCTGGTTAGAGGCGGAATAAAGTTTTCCAGGGCCTGCATCAGTCTATGGGCAGAAGCTGAGGTTCCCGCACCAGGGCCTGTAATCGGGGATTTATGCACAGAAAACATGCCGCACGCACACAAAGCACGTGTTGTGGCGTAAAATATGAGTTAAGTCAGAACAAGCGAGGTTAGGATGCAATTGCTTGTAACGACGATGCCATAACCTAGCCCCACTTTTATTGTTGCAATCTCTCTTTTATTTATTATTTTTTTTATAAGCACTTGATATTCTGCCTCTATCCATAAGGTAGGCCCAAGGAGAATTACATAAAATAATAAAGCAATGAGTACATAAGTAATAGATACATACAGGTATGAAGTAGATTACAAGTAAATATTTATTCATATTCTGCCTTTCAGCCACTTCAAAGCAGATCACATTCAGGAATTTGAAAGGAGTAAGGAAGCAGGTGCATAGGATATAAATTGTATATTTTTAGTTAAGTACTAAGTGAAACATCAGTTGGTGTTGCCCGGAAGTGGGTGAACTTTGTGGGCTTCTGGTGGGCAGCGGCTAGAGGATGCAACTCCGCTCTTGAGTCTAAGGAAAGGCCGGGCCAGGCTTTTACATTTTGTTTCTGGGAGGTGAGGCAACAAGCTTGCCGGCGAAACGCTAGAGGAGTTGGTTCCATATTTTATGGGCAGGGCAGCTGAAAGCGCCAAGTCTCGTGCGCATTAGTCCTAGATGAAGGCACTGGAGGGGAGTTCCCTCAATGGAGAGACGATGGATACACAGAAGACCAGCAGGAGTCACATTTTAAAACAGATACTCCCAGAGCTCTAATATCAGATGTCCATCAATGGGATGACAAGTGGGGGGAATCTCCAATGAAAAGGAAAATTCCTGATGGATCCCGTTTGCAGTTTTCCTTTTAAACGTTGCACAGAACACAATGGCAGAGTTTATTTCTAAGCAAACCATAAAAAGAGCCATTTTGAAAAGGCATTTGCCCTCCTGAAACGTGACTAAAAGTTTGCGCAGCTTCCACGGCGTGCGCGCTTTGTGCTACAGGAAAAAGAGGCGTGCCGGGGGAGGGGAGGCGTGTTTAGGTTAGGGGAGGAAAAACACCGTGCGCACGTTACCCTTTCAGATATATTGTTATGTTCGCCGGATGTGAGACCCGCTTGTGACCGGCGTCGCTCAACCCCATGACACCCGGGGCACCACCAGTCTCCTCCTGAAGCAGGGAGGCTGCCGCTAACGGATGCCGCCGAGACGCCGCCATGATCTGGGGCCTCCCATCGTGCGTGCGCGCACAGTGCGCATGAAGCCTTAAAGAGGCCATGGTGGGAAAGTCCCCGCGGTGCCCCTTGATGACGTCAAAGGTCTTCTCCTATTCAATGCTGCCCCAGCAAGAGGTCTCCTGCCTAGAGGCAGTGCTTGTTGTTGCCCCTGCGTACCCGATTGTCCTGCATTCCTGATTTCTCCTGCTCGTGCCTTGCCCAGCCTGCCTTGCCTTGTCCAGTCTGCGTCGTCCAGCCTTGTCTTGCCCGGTCCGTCTCCTCCAGCGTCTCCTGTGTATCCTCTTTTCTCCTTGGCCTGACTTCTTGATTCTGACCTCTTGCTTGGACCTGACCACGCTTGCTAGCAGCCTGCCCTGACCCTTGGCCTTTCTCAGAACCTCTAGCTTGCTGTCTGTTCTTAGCCCAGTGTGCCCTTCTGCCCTAGGGACCCACCTAAGTCCTGCCGGCCACAGGAAACCCAAGGGCTCAACCTGCAGGGGAGGCGGCTGGTTCAGGTGAAGCTCCAGTCTCTCCCGTTACAGGGCACGTTCGCCAGCTGCTGGTGTAGGCCACGTAGGTTCGCCTACGAGGCAGCGTCAAGTGCACCACAACCTAAGGGGCTCCCTCCCACGCCACTCATTACTTGTATGTGCACTGTTTTGCTTCCCCCCTTTCCTCCTTCCCCATTTCATTGCCCACCCAGACCCGGATGCTTTTACACATGGACTTTGCACTTCAAATTTCTTTCTTTCTCGCGTTTCCAATTAAAACTGCACAAAGCAAGGAACAAGTACTGTGAACGTGAATAGTTTCCCTTTGAAAATGTGCTTAACGTGTTAAAAGCAGCTACGTAGTCTGCAGCTACACGGACTATCTGCACTTCACGAGATAGGGTGGTTGTTTTTTTAAAGCCATGTTAATTATAGGCTGGGTTCCATCCAAAAAGTCAATGCCCTTTTGTGCTCCAGTCCCAAAGTACTTGGAGACACAGGCATTAGGAAAGTCACCACATAAATTCTAATTTCTTTCTCAAGGCATAAGAGAAGTTTATTTGTCAAAAGGCTTTTCATGAAGCTCAGCCGTATGCTTTGATGGAAGCGCATGCAACACTTTGAAAGACCAAGATTCTTTTCAGCAATTTCCCTTAACTGCAAAGTGATTCGGGTGTCCGTACAAATCCCTCTTCCTTTTCAGAATATATTATTTGCAGGGAGATTATTGAATAATATCGTTTTAGTTAAGCTAGCAATTTATTTTATTTATTTATTTATTTTTTGTTTTGCAGCTCCACCACCTCGCAGCAATAGCATTTTAATCCCCAGCTTGGGTTCTTATCACATTTCGTACACCGTGCGTCAATCATGACAGTCCCATTGTCCACGTCCACATACAAACCATTGTACTTCACCATACGAAAGCTCCACTATCTTGGAAGAGAAAAAAAACAACTCTACCGCTGCTAATTTCTAGCTTTTGTCAAGATGGAGAAAAACCTTCAAAAATATCACCTTGACAGCAGTAATAAGCTGTGCCTTACTTGCTTGAATACAGCTAGCACTATTAATTAATTTGTCAGGCTCAAATGGCAAGGGTAATTATGGATTTATATAACTGGAGACTCTGCTTTATTGAATCTTAAAACAAAACATTTAAAATATTCAGTCCCGGTGTTAACAATTAGCAGGAGCTCAGACAGATATCATACTTATTTCGGAGCAGGATTACAGCTCTGCATTTTTATTCTTAAAGCAATTTTTCGGAAAGCACAAAAGGAAAGGAAGAATAGCGTATAACCCAAACACCACAAAATGTGTGGCACTGTACTCAGGTCCTACATTTTAAAAAAAATGTATTGAAAAGCAAGTGTTATACTTTGGCTTTGTAAATGTTTTTACTTAATCTTCTTTTTTTTTTTTTTTTTTTTTTTAATCTTTTTTGGATTATAATTCATGTAATCAGTGTTTTGTTAATCTGGTACAACCTGCACAGACGATGGTTGCAAATCAGTAGAAACATCAGGTCCAAAACAAGAAAAAAGGCAGCTTCACGGGGACATATACGAGGCATTTCGGCGCTGAATATCTCCGTGTACTGTAACTTCCTTTGCCAACTGAGAGGCAAATCCGGCTCGATACCTGGGAAAGCCGACTTGATTTCTAGGATCGGTGTTTGCTTTCACATGGCCTCTCACAACCCCCACTTTCTGCTTGTAGACGATTTGAGGGGCACAGTCCTGATTCCTGGCAGCTTTACCAAATTAAGTCCTGCTCATTTACTCACCTCTGAGTCTGTAAATCGTATCCCTGGCTGTCCCCAAAAACATTTGTCTTGCAAATAACAAATTGTGGGGTAGATTTTAAGACCTGCGAACGCGCATCCATGCGCGCGCTACCCGGGCGTCGGGGCGCGCAAGGGGGTGTACATTAGTACAACTTGCGCGCGCCAAGGCCTGCGGCCTTCCCTCGTTCCTTCCCAGGCCGCTCCAATTTAGGATCGGCCTGGGAGGGAACTTCCCTACCCCCTAATCTATCCTTCCTACCCCTTCCCCCCCCCCCCCCCCCCCCAAAAAAAAAGTAATCTTACCTCTTTGGCCTGCCAGTACCCTGCCGGCACGCGATCCTCCGGCACAGCAGCAAATGGCCATTGTGCCAGAGGCCTCGAGCCCCGCCCTGCCCGTTTTCTTCGGCCCCGAGACTTACGCGCGTGGCCGGGACCTTTTAAAATACGCTGGGCTAGCAGTTGCATTTTGAACTTACCGCCAACTTTTTTCGCAACACCGTTCAGTTCATTTTTTATTGCCATTTCTATTTTAAAAAAAACCCAACACATTGAATTGTGGTCTGTTGTGTTTTGGATTTGGGTTTTTTGTGTGTTTTTTGTCTTTTGTTTCATGTCAGTTGTGTTGTGATGTCATGTGATTTTGGGGGGTGATTCATGAGGGTTCTATGTTGGTCTTGTTTTTAATGTTGTTTTGTGTTGTATTAAATGGGGAAAAGTAGGGTTGAGCCGTTTCTTAACTATACAATATGGTTTGATACATAAAAATTAAGTGATATAGTATTTAAATATAGATAATCTAATACATATTTAATAAAGATTAGTTTGTTTGAACTGTGGGATTTGTGAGCAATTTTGCATTCTGTTCTATTTTGTTATCTGTGTTTTTGATATTGAGGACATTGATAAAAGCATTTTTTTTTTGTTGTATTTTTCCTTCATGAATCTACCAAATTTGCCCAAAACGTTTACAAACAAGGGGGCGGTTGTAATAAAAGGGACCTAAATTTAACCCACTCTGAGGTGCCTAAAAGGTGGAATATAAATTAAATAAAATGATGGAAAATGTGAGTAAAATATGCACACTCGGTTTTAGCGAATGTCTTCACTGCTCACCCACTGAAAACGTGTTAACTCCCAATGCTGTAAGGTAATGATATGCAATTGCATTGGGAGCTTAAAAAAAAAAGCATGCTAACATAAAAATATGCACTTCTGTGAGCAGAATGTGCACAGCCTTAGGACGTTGGGCCATGCGGAAAACATGACCTGCACATATAAAACATGATTTGCGTGCATTAAACTGAAAAGTTTCACTCGGCAGCTGTAAAGTGACCTCAGCTGAAGGAGGACCGGGGGGGGGGGGGGGGGGGTGCGTAAGTAAGTGGTGAGTATTAGTGAGTGGGTGGGCTGGGGTAAGTGGGTAGATTTCCCCTGGCTTGGGAATCCCAGGATACTCCACTGTATACCAACTTTTTTTTTTTTTTTTATTAAAAGGCTTGAACTCCTGGTCACATTCCTGGGGCTAGCGTTAACCTATGGCGCTGTACTGATGTGGTCTCAGACCAGGGTTTCCTGGGCGCAGGAATCAATCCCAGACCTAGGAGACCAAAAGTCTAGGACCCCCGCCCCCAGCAATGCGATGCTGGCACAGCACCTTAGATTAACACTAGGCTAGGTCTGGATTTAAGATTACGGTGCCCACAGGCGGAGGACCGGGGTCGGGGTTCCTCCACCAGAAGTCAGAGAGCAGCAGAGGAAGTCCCAGTTTTTGGGAGCCTTCATAATTTGGTACTCTGGGCACATGCCTATGTTGCCTATTCATAAATCCAGCATTACACTTCGCACCAGAAATGTAAGTTATCTTTACTCCACCTCTGACTAGAAATTAAATTTACAGCATTCACAAAATGTGAGTTAAGTCTTCAGGGCTTTAATGCACCTCCCTGCACTGGAGAGGAATAGCTAATGCCTTCATTAAGATGGGATTTACATGGAAGGGTGCTAATGTTTGCACACATTTGTACTCACATTTGTGCACACACTTTTTGTGCGCTAAAATCCTTATTAAATCATGAGCAAAGTTATACACACAAATATAAGTAAACGTGTGTGTGCTCAACCTAGCTCGTTATTATATCGGCCCCCAAGGACAGTTAAATACCATTAGTTCTAACTATGTGCTAAGCGACTGCACAGCAGTGAGAACAGGGTTATGTTGATTTACATTCTTTGTAAATTAGTCCTATAATAAAAGTAGGCATTCTTGCCATACTTACCGTAGCAGAATTTTGTTTTCATTTTGTAATGTGCATCGCAGGGAAACATACCAAGGTATAAATCAAAAGTCAAAATCTCATACCTTGGTGCTATCCAAAGGATCCTTATGCACAAAAGCCTGTACAAATTCCTCAGGTCCTATGTGACTCAGCCTCTCCTATTAAACAATAAATAAAACCATTAGATTTTTGGAACACTGGTAAAATCTGTTTTAATTTAAGGTGATTTGTCCTCTTGAACAGTTCTTTGTTCGATAGACTAGCGCAGCCCTATGAGAAGCATCATAGAAACATAGAAAGACATAGACATGATGGCAGAAAAGGACCAAATGGTCCATCCAGTCTGTCCAGCAAACCCATGGTAGCATCTGCCATGCAGTGCAGGTTTCACCTATGCTTAATAGATTCCCAGTCTGTAAAAGTTGGGCCCTTGTTGGTTGCTTTTTGAATCCAATTCCTTGTTACCCCTTGCCTTTGAAGCAGAAAGCAATGTTGAATTGCATCAAAAGTATCAGTTTATTGGTCAAGGGTAGTAACTCTGCATCAGCAAGTTACCTCTATGCTTATTTGTTCCCCAGACCGTGGCTGACGGTCAGCCCCTGTGACATAGTGAGGGCAAAGGTAGCGCCGGCGCCATTTTGAATACTGGCAATACGGCCCAAGTGCAGGAGGTCGCTCCCGGACCCCCGCTGGACTTTTGGCAAGTCTTGTGGGGGTCAGGAGGCCCCCCAAGCTGGCCAAAAGTCCCTGGGGGTCCAGTGGGGGTCCGGGAGCGATCTCCTGCACTCGGGCCGTATTGCCAATATTCAAAATGGCGCCAGCACTACCTTTGCCCTGTTACATGGTAAGGACAAAGAGCCATCGGCGCCATTTTTATTAACACAGCCGATGGCTTGAGAGCGGGAGATCGCGCCGGGACCCCCCCACTGGACCACCAGGTAATTTAAAACATTTTAGGGGGGTTCGGGAGGGTGGGGGATTTGTTTTAAAGGGTCGGGGTGGGTTTTAGGGTTGTTTTGGTGTGCCGGTTTTCCTGCCCTCCCCCGATTTATGATTTTTCACGATAAATCGGGGGAATTTCTATTGTATCGCGACTCTAACGATTTTTGACGATTTAAAATATATCTGACGATTTTTTAAAATTGTCAAAAAATGATTCACATCCCTATCATCTGCATATATATGGTACTCAACATCAAGCTCTGCGAACATCTGACAGATTGGCGTGATGTATACATTAAAAAATGAAGCTGTCAGAGCCGATCCCTGGGGGATGCCAGTAGAGATCTTAAACAAATCTTTTTTCCTGCAACCTGTACCACCTCGTCTATCCCTAGGTCACGCAGGCATCCTAACAATATAAAATGATCAACAGTGAAAAACTATGTTGATAAATCTAACAAAACAAGAAAATATTCTGCCCCTGAATCAAATCCTCTCCTAAAAACATTGCACAATGATAAAAGAAGTGTCTCTGTACTAAGGTCTGATCTAAATCCATATTAATGTTGATCTAATATGTCATACTCATCCATAAAAACTTGCTTTTGTTTTAAAACCACTTTCTGTAGAATTTTTGTCACAAATGGATGTGACTCCAGTAGAATAAAGAAGTCACAGGTGGGGCAGATTTATTGTTTGAGGTTTTATTTTTATTCTTAATGTATATAACATTACATTTATTGTGAATCACCTTGAGATTCATTGGAAGGTGATAAATAAATGTAATTGTAGCAAACAAGCATCATTATACCAACTGATGAGCATCACCTTATTACTTAAAATTAGCCGAGCCACTGCTTTTCCATCCCATGCTGCCCCATTATTGTGGGACCAAGAGGTCAGTTTTTGTTAATTGCAATAATGTAATTTTGCCACTCAGCAGTTGGCTTCTACCGTTTTTTTTTATCATCTTGGGAAGAAGTCGGCTTTTATGGCCAGCTGCTTGGTGGTAATTTCATTATTGCAATTAGTCAAAATAACCTCTTGTCCTACAGTAATGGGACACCATGGGATGAAAACGCAGTGGCCTAAGTAGTTACAGATGATAAGGTGATGAAAGCAACCAATGTATGTCAATCGGTAAGGTGACACTTGAGCCATTTAGAACTAACTATTGAACTACACCACAAATTGAATGGAATGGACAGGGAGAGGCGTGGCGGCTTATAACCATAGACATGACAGATAGAAAAAAACAATGAATGGCCATAGCTGCCTCTGTACCACACTTCTAAGTGGGGGGAGGACCATGGTCAGAGATCTTGTTGCCACGTGGCAGTAATAACAACTGCTGCCTCTTATAGAAACTTGCAGATGCTAGTTTGTCATATTATATAGTAAAGTAAATGTAATGTCCAGGAACACCAAAAAGAAAATGCACTGAGAGGCTGGACATCTCTCTTATTCCATACCGAGTGGAATTTGCTGTAATATTTTGCCAGGAACACCTTTCAAGTCATTGGATGGACTTGTCTATATTTTTGAATTGTCATGTCCTATTACGAACATGGACATTATATTATAAAAGAAAGAGGAACAACTCTGTTAAGGTGCTAATCATTAAGTACCAATCAGAAGCTAGAAGCACACAATACCCAGAAAGGGACAGACTACTTTATAAAGAAAATACAAAAAGTATAACTGCACAATCATAAGGATATAAATATTTGTTCTCATATTTTCTATACCCACTTTACATTGTGCGATGGGCATTCAGATGCACCGAGGAGCAATGTTAATGAGGTAAGAATGGTTTAATATCTTTGTAACGTTCTCTGATTAAAAGTGCTATATAAATGCACAAATATTATTATTAGTGCTATAAAACTGGTTTTTCTGTCCTTCAAATCCATTTCTATTACATAGGGAGGATATTAATTTTCAAACAGCTCGCATAAGGAAGTCGGCAAAAACGTGTGGAAGCCACACCAATTTTTAAAGCAGATTTACATGCATAAGTCCGTATTGAATATTATCGCACCAAAGCTACCCGTACAAGACACACCCGTTACTTGACATGCACAAACTTTTCCTGAAAAGTTAAGTGCATGCTGCTGAATTTTATAAAGTATCCAGGGAAAGCCCAAATCCCTTCCCAGCTCCGCCTCTTGGAATTCCTCCGCCAAGTCCGGGCAATCTCACGTGCGAATGTTACATATGTGTTTAAAGTCACCGGCAGACTGAGGGGCCGATGCAATACAACGTGCTCAGCCAAGCGCACTGTTTAACCAACTGTCGGACGTGGGTTAAATAGGTGCTATTCCACCCCCTAATGCAATAAGGGGGTGGGATTAGCGCCTATTTAACATGCGTCCGATGTGGAGTGAATGAGTTAGCGCTCATCTCATGCAAATGCATGTAAATAAGGCTATTACTCATTCACTCCAAATGCAAAAAAATAAATGTGCGTCTCAGACACACATTTATCGCTCAGCTATTAACGCCTGCCTGGAGCAGGCGTTAATAGCTGAGCGCACTGAAAAAAAAAGTACAGAAAAGCAGAAAAAACTGATTTTCTGTACTTTTTTTTAAAGTTGAAAAAAGAAATTTAAAAATCCCTCTGCCGGCCGCTTTGAAGACAGACGCCAATATGCTCGGCGTCGGTTTTCATAACCGACCGGCTTGCAGTAATGAAAACCGACGCCGATAAAGTCGGCGTCGCTTTTCATCGCTGGGCTGACTGCAGTTATGAAAACCGACATCGAATTTATCGTCATCGGTGTCCATAACCGGCAGAACGCCGGTAACCGCGGGATCGCGTCAGCAAGGAGGCGCCATGCGTGCACTAAGAAAGCGGGACGCTGTAAAGTCAGCCCCCGCTTTCCGCAAATTTTATTGCATCGGCCCCCGAGTATGCGCATTTAATAAAAAGCCACCTCTGTGCATAAAATGCTGTTCCAGGTGCAGAGGCCTCTTGAAAATGACCTCCTAAATGACCGCCTGGCTGCTTGAACAGTGACATCACATCCACTTTAAGGACCTTTTTTTCCCCCCCTCCTGCATAGAGCTTTGGAGGACTGCTCATCTGGGAGCACAGTATACCACGAGGCCATAGGTCATTTAAATATAGCTCCGAGCTTGAGCAGCTACGGCCTCTCAATGCTGCTATTGATTAATGTTTCACACTTTTTTAATTTTCTAGCAGCCTAAACCCTTGGATAGTGCCCTATTGCACTGCTACATAGAAGCAGTTCTATTAACCTTTACATAAGAGAGCTGGCTCTAAAATTCCCTTATTTTGCTTATCTGATGAACGTCTGAGCTCAATAAAACTTTTTCAATAGCGTGAATGAGTAAAGGTCACTGCCTGTCTTGACGTTTTTTCTTTGTATTTATAAAACAAGGCACATGCAGGTTATAGATTTGCCTTTATTAAAGAACAGTGACACAACTAGCTAAAACAGCATTGGACTGAGGATGCATGAGAGATATAGGAGCTCTTAGTTTCAGAATACGCTTGCACAATAAATAAATACAAAAATAAAATAAACTGTTGCAAAATTGACCTGGGTCTGTAGCTTCCAAATCAAAAGTCTGTGCCATCAGCACTTGCTCATTCTAGCAATCTTATTTTGTTATGCTTTGGAGGGGCAATTTTGAAAACAATTCAACCATTTCCAAAGTCTGTGGATACTTCACACCCATGGAGTTTGTCCAGATTTTCCACGTATGCTTCAACTTTGAAAAATGCCAAGGGAACATTTGCACCTGCCTTTTCTGAGGGTACTTTTACATGGAAAATAACGCACATCGAGTTGAAAATTGCAATAAATATGCTGTCTGAAAATTGTGTACAACACTTCCTGGCCACTCACCCAGGGTGGGGAACAACAAAGGCTCTTTGAAACAGGGACAGGAATTCTCCTGCAGCAGGGCCACTGAGAAGGTTCAGAGTCCACAAATCAAACAATTAACGCAGATCACTGCAAAATGTGCGTACCAAACCAGAGAAAATGTTATGGAAGACATGACAAAACTTCAGCAACTGCAGGTCCCAACAATACAACAGTCAGGGCAAAACACAGCTTACAGTTCTTTCCAAGAGTCTCCAGATAAATTGTGCAAATATAGTTCTCATTCAGCTTCTCTTCACATTCCCATAAGTTTTCTACTGTTCAGCTCACAGAGAATGTATGGAGTCCTTCTTGAAGTTCCTCAAAGTACTCACAGATTAGCCCCACAGAGCAGATCTTCCCACTTGCTTCGGGTGCTCAGATGCGCCCAGGAAAACTTTCATCACTTTGCAGAAGAGGTCCTAACTCTTCCATGGATCCAAATGCTGGAACTTCATGCTAGGACTTCAGCAACTTTGCTCTCCTCCCTGGCTCACAGCAGAAACATACACCTAACCACCTAGACCTTTCTGGCTAGGACACCTTGAGACCTCTTTAAAACTCCTTCCAATGCCTTGTCAAAGATTCTCCCAACCCATCCTCTTTGGGGATGAACCCTTCTGTCACTCCCCACCTTAGCTCATATCTCCCATTGCTGGAAAATTCCACTTTTTAAAAGTTAAGCTCCATTTAGATAACCTTGAAAATGTGTCCTCTAGAAGTTTCATGGAACACAACCTTTGTGATCATTTTTATTTCAACAATGCAACTATTATTGTGACACTACTGTAATCACAAACTGATAAATATGATGTGAAAAATTCTTCAATTAAACAATAACATCATATATTTGGAAACCAAATTTAGATTGTTGTTGTGAACTGGAATCTCATAAATCGCTCACTCGTAGCATCAATAGCTTAATTCAAGCTTTCATCAGTCTTATTCTTGTAGACTGTGAATATAAATTTTCAATCATTGATTCCAGTTCCTCAGGGCGATTGGGACACAGTGAAAGAGTGTTTAAAGTTTTTTTTGGAACTACCTCTATATAATAAAATTGTTGGGGCTCTGTTTTTATAGCAAGTTGTGCATGAAATGCTTGAATTAAGCTATTGATGCTACGAGTGAGCAATTTATGAGATTCCAGTTCACAACAACAATCTAAATTTGGTTTCCAAATATATGATGTTACTATTATTGTGACTGCACAACTATTACTGTGACTGAACACACACGCTCGCAGCAAGCTAAAAATCTGTGAAATGGGGCAGTTTACGGAAGAAGGTGGGTCCTAATTTTGTAAATAATTTTGTCTAAGGGAAAAGGTGGAAGAAACCCTATAGGCCAGGGGTTGGGAACCCCCTGGCAAGTGTGCCAAATGGCGGAAGGGAAGACCTCCCTCCGTCTGCAGTGCCGTCTGTCTGCAAGTTTTGAAAATGTGGTGCCGGAATTTCAGTAATAAACACAGATCCCCACTATCCTGGTCTTGAGCTGCCTTTGATGTCACTGACATGACAAGTGAAGTGGGATGAAATAAAGCTGACATGTTCTCTTTTTTTTTTTTTTTTTGTTAGAATTTTTGACAAAACATGGAGGAAATAAAGTTCAGACTGTCATAGTTAAGAAGAGCAGATCACTGCAGGCTATACGGGCATATCAGCTCCCAGCTATGTATTCTGACATGCAAGCTGTTGGTTCCGTACAAGAAACTGTAAATGCAATTTCTTAAATCATCATAATGTATGGAATATTTCCAGAGATATATGAGCCCATACTCTCTGTTGTTTGAGGATCATCATTATGAGGCCCTGGGACTGTCAGGGATTCTTTGCTTTTGTGCACACATTTTGCAGTTTCTGTTTATTTAATATTTTTTAGATTCTTGTGTTAGTTTCTGTACGTGCTTCCTGGATTATTCATAGTTGTCATCAGAGGTCTTGGTTCATTTCTGGGAGATTTTGTGAGGAATGCAATAGTTACTGTTTGAGAAGCTCATCATCCCTGATGCACATATAACATCTTCAAAACACTGTCAGTGATTTCCAGAACCTTCTTCATCTAAGAATATCTGACTGAATGTTTTGACATCAGACCAAACCAACGCAAACGTTTTTTTTTCACAAATAAGAGCCATTTATTTGCAATATCAAAACATTTCCAAAACAACGTGGGGCAGATTTTCAAAGGGGTACGCGCATAAGATACTCGCGTAACCACCGAAAACCTGCCCCAAGCTGCCCCCGCGCGCGCCGAGCCTATCTCGCATAGGTTTGGCGGCGCACGTAAGTCCCAGGGCTTGCAAAAGGGGGTGTTCCAGGGGTGGGGCGCCGGGCCAGGGGCATGGCGGGGGCGGGACCAAGGCGTCCGGCACTGCCGCCATGCCGGGGGATGGAGAGCAGGCGCGCACAAGTTACGCCTGCCCAGAAGCAGGTGTAACTTCTTCGATAAAGGTTAGGAGTGAGATTTAGGTAGGGCTGGGGGGGTGGGTTAGATAGGGGAAGGGAGGGGAATGTGGGGGGATGTGGAAGGAAAGTTCCCTCCGAGGCCGCTCCGATTTCGAAGCGGCCTCGGAGGGAACGGAGGCAGGCTGCTCGGCTCGGCGTACGCAGGTTGCACAACTGTGCACCCCCCTGTGCGCGCCGACCCTGGATTTTATTAACACGAGCGCGGCAGCGCGCGCATGTTATAAAATCGGGCGTAGATTTGTTCGCGCCGGGTTGCGCAAACAAATCTACGCCCGCGCGCATGTTATAAAATCTGGCCCTCTATGTTTTAGTGGTGATTATATTTTTGTAGATGGTTTATATTGTCACTATTATGGTTTTTCTTTTTGGTTCCTTACAAGTGCCATTTTATATCATGCTGTTTGTTAAAAAAAAAAAAAAAAAAAGTTAATCAAGAATCCAACACACGAAAAGATTACACATCACCATGTTAATGCCAATAATTCCTTGAGCTAGTTACAGCATTGGTGGTACCGTGCCTAATGGGTTTTCAAGCTTTTGTAATTTGAACAGTAGAAAGTATTGCTGCTTACCAATTCCACATATGTCAACTGCTGTGCAAGGGCATAAGGATCGCTGCAGACACTCAGGATGTCCCTTTGTATTGACTGAGGTTTGCTTTTAAAGGCCACCTTCGTGTCAGAGATGGCACCATTCACTTTCATAATCCCTTCCTCCCCTGGATTAGGTGATGCCAATTTTTGATTCAATGTTTGCAAAAGTTGGTTTAAACTTTTCCAGCACGCCTGGGAAACGAAAAGACACCGTCACGGAAATTAATAAAACAACCTCACTAGAACACGTTTAATTCACCTCACAGGGATGATAACTTTAAACAGACGTGTGGGAGCACATGTGTGTGCGTGCGTGCGTCGGCCTGCACCTAGGAACGCGGCCATTTTGTAACACACGCACGTATCTGTGCGTGTGTTACAAAATGGCCGCGTTCCAACACCCCCTCCCGGAACACCCCCTCCCGGAAGCTGTTAAACCGGGAGGGGGTGTTCCAACACCCCCTCCCAGTTTAACAGCTTCCCTTCTCCCCTGTTAGCCCCAAACCTTAAAATCCCGCCGATCTGTTTATTTATCTTTATTTTAGAACTTGCACATCATCCACAGCAGAAGTAAAGTTACGCGGCAGAGCACCCCGGCACGCGCCTGTGCTAATTTCAAGGTGAGATCCAGAAACGCCCATGCCCCATCCAGACTGCGCCCTTTTCTGGAACTTTTCATTTGTGCACCAAGCAGCAAGTGCGCGGGTACTCGGGCAGCTCCTAAAATCTGCCCGGTGCACGCCGGCCTGGCTTGTGTGCGTATCTACCGGTTTTGGCACGCACGGGGCGTTTAAAATTCACCTGTAAGAGTAATCACAAAGTAATACCCTCTTCTTTCCCACTTCATTTCAAAGTCGTTCAGCATTTTTTCTGTTTGGTTATCCAAATCTGCGTTTACATAAACATGCACGATGGTGCCGCATGCAGGGCTATTTTTTTTTTTGCGGGGAGGGGGGGGGGGGTCGACGGCACAAGCACAATAATTGCCCTGGGTCCCAGCAGCGCAAGGTGAGTGATGTCACTGAGTCAGAGGTCAGAGTGCTGAGGGTAGGACAGGAATGAGTAGGGATCGCTCCTGCTTCTTTGAACTTTGGACCCCCATGGATGGGGTAAGATACAGTGAGAGTGCGGGTGGGTGGGGGATGGGAAAAAGCCCAAGGGATTTTGTTTTAAACTTTGGCAGTTGGTGGTGGTGGTAGTTTTGTTCATCTTTGTTCAGAAAACGAAACGTGAAATGCCGTTTGCATTTCCTATTTCCTATTTTTAGAAAAGCACATCCCCCTATTGCGGAGGCAATGCTCACGGACCCTGGCAGAAGGTGCATCAGTTAGCACCCAACAGGGACACTACCCTGGCTGACTCAAGTGCACATCTGTGCCAGGTTCCAGAGGGAACATCAGCCCATGACTCCCAGCAGCTGGATTATTACTGCAATGGCTCGGTTAAATGGGAAGGGACAATTAAGTGGGTTAAAACTATAGGTAACCATGATTTAAGGTGCATGGCTTTTTAGTCCAAGGAGGGCACAGTTTCTAATTAAGTTGGCAACCCAAAGGAGTAAGAGGAATCCGATAGGCCAAAAAAGACATTCATTAAATCTGCCTTTGGAAAGGATAATGAATGCACATAGGACCGGATTTCCAGTGGATTTAAGCGTGTAGAGGGGGTTACGTGCACTGGGTCTATTTTATAAAGGCCCAGCGATGTGCGTAAAGCCCCGGGACGCGTCTAAGTCCCAGGGCTTTGAAAAAGGGGCGGGGAGGGGTGGGGCTGGGTGGTCTGGGGGCGGGACAGGGTCAGAGGCTCCCGGCACAGCGGCCATTGCCGCTGAGCTGGGGGATCGTGTGCCGGCAGGATGGTGGCGCACGCAACCTGTGCCTGCGCAGAGGCTGGCGCAGAAGGTAAAATAAAAGTCGTGGGGGGGTGTTTAGGATAGGGCTGGGGGGGGGATAGGTTAGGGGAAGGGGTGGAAAAGTTAGATTAGGGGGAAGGGGAGTTCCCTCACAGGCCACTCCGAAATCAGAGCGGCCTGGGAGGGAACGGGTGAAGGCCGCGGGCGTCGGCGCACACAGGGTGCACAATTGTGCACCCCCTTGCCCGCGCGCCGACCCCCAATTTTATAAATCGGACGTCCATGTGTGCACGCCGGGGCTTCTTTGAAAATCTACCCCATAGTGTTTAAAAAAAAAAATTTCTGTTTGAGAAAAAAAAACAAACCGATTTCTGTCAAACTGATTAGGAGACGTAAAAATAACCCTGACCCCTTTTTTCCTCTCCTTTTCATCCAGCCTCTGATCATTAGCTGAGCGTTTTGGAGTGGCTCCCAACTTGAGCCCCTGGGCACAATTAAATGAGGAGGTAGGGGACCTTTTCTCCTGGGTCCCACTTAGTTTTACTGGAGTTATCTTTTTCTTTTCCTCAAGAGTCATGATTTTAGAAAAACTGCTCCAGCAGTTGTTCATTTCTATTCTAGCAAAGGACGGTCCTCAAACTTGCAGCAAATTAGAATATTTTCACAAGACGGAGGCACTGCAGTTTTACTTAATAAAATTAAACTAATAGAAGGCAGGAGGCATAATCTAGTTACAGCGCTGAACTACACTTCAGGATGTGCCTGGGTAGGAGTTCTAATCCTGCCCCATCGATGACCCTGTGTGACCCTAGGTTGATCTCATAGTCAGGGCCAGTGTAAGGGCATCAGGTAAACCTTCAGTCTTAGGCCCTCCTCTTTACACACCTGGCTACCAGCGGCAGCTCTGCCACGGCCTCTCTCTCTCTCTCGTCTGGCTCGGCATCCACTTCTCAATCTCCTCTCACCTTCTGCCAACTCCTGCATCTCCCTCTCTTTGTGCCCCTCTCTCTATCCCCCTGTCCAGCATATCTCCTCTCTTTTTTTCTCCCCTTCATGCCCTGCTCAGCACAGCAGCATCACCCCAATCTCTTTGCTCCCTTTCTGCAGTTCCCAGCATCCTCTCTCTCCCCCCAACTCCACCCTTACCTGCCCACCAAACTCTCTCTCTCTCCACCCATCAAGCACCCTCTCTCCACACCTCCCCCACTCACCAGCTTCCTTTCTGTCTTTGCGCCCCACAACTTCCCAGTATATATTCCCTTCTCCCTTGTTGTGCCATTGCTTTGAAAGGGGTTAGTCAGCCCATGGAGGTTTCTGGGGTTTTTGCTCCAATTCCCCCTTCAAATTTGGTGCTCTAGGCCACCACCTAGTTCAGTTAATGAAAGAACCCACTCTGCTCTTAGTAACACAGTAAATGATGGCAGATAGAGACCATAATGGCCTATCCAGTCTCATTTTAGGTACATGCACTTCTAAATTCCCACACACAAACCAAAACAAACTCCCTCCTCCCCTACGCCTTTTATTTGACTTCGTAACCCTTTTCCTATCACTGCCATCCACATCTTCCCAAGCATGTCCAAAACCCAGCACAGTGAGAGCCTCCACCACTCCTGCTGGGAGGCGTTTTCAGGCCTTGTCATCTACAACTTTGATTCTTACCAGACTAATATGTAAAGCCACCCAGGCTCTCTTCCATATCTTATTACCAAGTTTTGTAATAAGCCCTATAGAGGTTAGAGAGGGCATTGGTAAAAATAAGAACGCAAATTAAAAATAAAATGATCCGACCTCTCTATGATCATTGATTTTTTTTTTTTTTTTAACATGGGCCCTCCATATAGTTTAACCCATGCCTTCCCGAATTGCTGATTCAGTCATACCACTGCAGACTAGGGCTGTAACTGCTGCTCTGTTCAGGTTGCCCCAGTGCTTCATTATTACCAATAGTAACTTTCCTTCTCTGCTGGTTCCTGTGCTAGAAGTGTACCATGATACCATCCGGTCCAGGGATGACTGCATGCATATTTCTGAGCTATTAGAGGCTCTGAGGATAATTTTCAAGAGAGACTTCTGTGGCTAAAAACTGTTTTACATGGAGAAATGGCCTTTGACAAAATTACCCACCCAATATATTGCTAAACCTATGTGTTTATGTTATGCATGTGCATTAATTTATCTAGAGAAGGTAGAGTTCCTTGGGATAGGACAAGGAAGGGGTTTGCACTTAACTCGCATACTTTTGGATTTCCAAATAATGTGCATACATTTCAAAGGAAAAATTCTGCACATATTTTAGCGGGAATAAGTGTGTGCAGCTAAGTGTGATGGAATAATTTTGCAAGCAGACGTACACGTAAGTCCACTTTGAAAATTGGTGTAACTTATGCACAGGGTTATAACATTACCCCCTTTACAGATAAACAAATTCAAATTATGTTGCTTTTACTACAAGATATCCAAGTACAGCAGAAGACAGAATCTCCTGTGTGATGACTCTTAACAATCTTAGAGGGTGGGAAAATGAGACATTTCAGAGTCTCCTGATGTGGGATTCAGGCAGTGAGGTGATGCAAAACCACAGATGGCTGGGCAAGAATTAAGGGAGACTGGAATTACAATTCATTACAGTGTCAGAGGGAAGAGGGTAGCCTTTAGTTGTAACTAATAGCACCTTACATCTAAAATTTAGTCAGCAGCTTAGGAATTTTAATGCACTTCCTTCCAAGCCGAATAAGATCATTTCCCACTTCTGCTACAATGTTCGTGATGAACACTGCAGTGTCTTACCACTGTTATGAAATACTGATTTGAAAATGAAAATGCAGGCGAGCACATAGCCCTATGTTTACAGGATGCTGATATGGCTTTGTGATTAGTTAATCAGATTGTTCCATGTGAGTTCTGCTACCAATTTATAAAGCCTATTAAACAAGAATGGAATGGAGCCAGCCCTGTGAGAAGACATCTCAAGCATGGGAACTAGATTTTGCATGGAAATGCTTTATTAAATAGCGAAGCTGCAGTACAATAAAATAACATGGTTTCTGAAGTGAGAAATAAATGCATTTCTGATGTCATGTCATGCAATATGCTGTTTCAGAATGAATAACGGACTTGTAGCATTTGAAAGTCATTTCATATTAGGGAAACACATCTCGGAGGTGTTTGTGTCATGCTCTGCTGCTGATGTAGTCCCTGCTCCTGTATATGATGAATCTGTTGATGTATTTTGGAAGGAGTCTGCCGGGGAATGTGGTGAATCAAAAGAGGAGGAAGATGGGATTAATGACAGATGTGCAAACCAACCCAGTACGGCACCACTCTCTAGCCAAATAATGACTTTAATGTGACTTGATTCATTTTCTAATAATGCTATTTAATTTTGTAGCACTACCTGATCTATGCAGTGCAACGGTGATTAGTTTTCAAGTACAATAATACCTTCCCCACAGAGCCTATAACCTAAGTAGGTACCTGAGGTGAGAGGAAACAGCAATTTGCTGAAGATCACAAGCGATATCACTTGGAGAGAAGGATTTGAACCCAGGATTCACTACTTTCCATCCCATTGCTCTAACTACTAGACCACTCTTCAATGTTCCACAAGCTTCTCTCTATCCCGAAAGAGGGAAACTAGGACTTCATTTTGTAGTGGAGGTATCCATTTATCTTTTAGCTAATCTGGAAATCTAGTGGCTTAAGCACACTTCATGTTAATATACAGTCCCAGAATAAAACAACTTTTCTTTTATGGCAACTCATGTGAAACACATTTGTTGTGGATGTGGTTTAGAAGTTTTTTCTTGTTGTGAGGTTCAGCCAGCAAACACAATTTTTTAAAAGTAAAAAAATGTGAAAGACCATCATAAAAACAAAACAAACTTGTAGAATGTCTTCAGCTCACTTAACAAGGCAGCAAAATTAGATTTTGGTAAATGGATAAGGGGTATGTGAAATCGCCTGCATTAAACCATCTGTAATGCGTGATTCAAATGGTCCTGAATGTCATTCCCAACTTCTACTCTCCTATACCCTCAGAAGGGCACTTTGATCCTCCCAAGCTTTCTGTCCTCACTTCTACTGTCTTCAGTCAAACTAACTTGCATGAGACTTCACGCATTCAGCTGCTCTGGTCCTAAAATATAGAACAAGTTACCTCTAACACTGCACTTGGAAACCTGTTATCTCACCTTCTGGAAATAAAATGTCATAGCTCGGCTGTTTGCCAGGCCTTCCCTGAGAATCCACAGCTGAGACTCATCCTCTAGCCCCTGCTCACCAGAAGTATCCCTGACCATGAAGCCTACAAGGTCCACCCACTTCTGGGCTTCCTCTGCTCATCTGGTTCTTAATATCTCTCACATCACTGATTTTTAACTTACTTCTTAATTATATATTTATTTATTTATAACTTTTATATACCGAGGTTCAATTAACAGAATTAATTATCACTTCGGTTTACATTATAACCAGCAAACAACAACAGTGACAGAGTCTTGTCTTACATTGAACACGGTGGAAAAAAAACTTGGATAAACATAACAAACTACATAAAGGGAATAGGCAAAGTATAACCATAGTGAGATGTACTAGTAGGGTGAAAAAAACCGGTAGGGCGGGGAAGGATAAGGGGGAAAAGGGGATGAAAAATAGCGGTTTTGTTGCAAATAAATAGGATACTTAGGGAAGGCCTGGGTCGGGACAGATGGGAGGGGCTGATGCGGAAATGAGTGGTTATGGGAAAGCTTGGCCAAACAGCAAAGTCTTAAGTCTCTTCTTGAAGGTGATTGGACATATATGTGCAATTTATACCTAATGCACCCATTTCATCATTCCTACCCAATTTACTTATATTTACTTGCAATCAGCCTCCTATCTACATATCATATCTGTATATATATCCATTAAATGTCGTTACTTTATGTAATCTTCCTTGGGCCTACCTTTGTAAAAACGTGGAATAGCAGAGGCTTATAAATAATCGGGCGGATTTTCAAAGCCCTGCTCGCGTAAATCCGGGCGGATTTACGCGAGCAGGGCCTTGCGCGCCGGCGCGCCTATTTTCCATAGGCCGCCGGCGCGCGCAGAACCCCGGGACGCGTGTAGGTCCCGGGGTTTTCGGAAGGGGGCGTGTTGGGGGCGGGACCCGATGATGTAACGTTTCGGGGCGGGGCGGGGCGTTTCTGGGGCGTGGCGCCGGCCCGGGGGCGTGGTCCAGGCTTTCGGACCAGCCCCCGGGTCAGAGCACGGCGCGCCAGCACTCCGCTGGCGCGCATAGATTTACGTCTGCTTCTCGCAGGCGTAAATGTACGGACAAAGGTAAGGGGGGGGTTTAGATAGGGCCGGGGGGGTGGGTTAGGTAGAGGAAGGGAAGGGAAGGTGAGGGGAGGGCGAAAGAGTTCCCTCTGAGGCCGCTCCGATTTTGGAGTGGCCTACACATTCTTAAGCATGCACTGTGCTTTAAGAATGCAGTTGTCAAAAACTTTGATCGCAGGATTTTACATCTGTCTGTTTTTCTTACACTGAATTTCTGCCACTTTTCCACCGGATTGTGAACAAGCAGTGCAAGAAAGTTAAACTGTGATGTACGAATACATTTAAAAATATAGAAGAACAGGGAAAATTATTTTTGAAATTTGCAAAAAAAAAAATTTGTGCAACGGCTAAATTAAAAAATAGCTGTGGAACTGAGTCAACAGAAGCTCAAACATCACAATTAGCCCCAAGGAATGACAATGAAGGAATTCCAGCAGGGAGATACACTTCTATTATCCACTTTTAAGTGCTCTTGACTCACCTCATCGCAAGATGCCATCCTGTGAATCATGTCTGCCAAATGCCCAACCATCCGCTCATCATGAAAATCAGAGGGAAACGTTTCAGTCCATTCGGTTAACAGCTGCAGAATTTTGGGCCCACATTTTCTGACATGTGCCTGTGACAGAGAGAGGAAAAAGGGAACTGCATTAACAAGTTCCAACACTGAATGTTGGTATGCCGTGATCCAGGGACTATTCGTAGTTATTCTGGTTCCCACTGTGTGCACATTTGATTAAATAAGGCAGTAATATTTAATGACATAGTCCAGGTCCCTGGTACAATAGACTAGGTGCCTGGTACCAGCAGTTTGAGAGAGAATCTATCTCCTGGCCTAAATAAAATGTAGAATCCAAAGTTCCACAAGATATAGCTTGTGCCCAATTTTTTATTTTAAAAGATTTCTTACCCACCCATCTACCATTTTAAACAGGTTACAGAGCAACATATAAAAAAGAATAAAAAAGGCAAATGAAGTAGTAAAAAAATGTTATAAAAACATAAGACCAACAAACAGTCAAACCATATAATGGCAGTAATTTGAACTAACTCTATCAAAATAATGACAGAATCAAAAAGGACAAACATCTAACTCAATAACTGACGATCTGGGCTTGATGGACCCTTGGTCTGACCCAGCATGGCAATTTCTTATGTTATGTTCTTATGATCAAATCCTGCTTAATTAAAGATCTCCGAACTGGTCCTCACAGATGGAATCACATAATCTCTAAAGGCTCGATTTAAAACAGAATGCTTTAATATTCTTTCTAAAGAAGTTAACAGAGAGCTCAGCTCTGAACTTTTGTTGCAATGTGTTCCATGGAGTGGGGCCTGTACCATGAAAGTTTGTTCCTGCGTGTCAGAAAGATGCAATGATTGAAGGGACGGGACTTCTAGCTGAATTTAGCAACTGAGGAGGATCAGAAACCTTCAGCGTGGAGGCAATGCAGGAGGGCCCATTATCCCTCAGAACTGAAATATTGGATTTCACACGCTGGAGAAGAAGAAGAAGAAGCAAGTACAGAGAAAACCAAAATCGGTGCTATGTGATCACTGTGCCGGGCACCTGCGAGTATGCTAGAGGTACCATTTTGTACAGACTGCAGAGCTGTCAAGGTGGACACCAGCAGACCAACATAAATGACATTAGAATAATCCAGACCAGTAAGGATCATGGCCTGGAGGACAGAACGAAAATCATCCTTGTAATAAGCACAGTTTGTGAAAAGAACTCTTCATGGCCTCTTTTACCTGAGGCTGGAAAGTAAATGAGGAATCAAAAGTGACAAAAAAAATGTTACAAACCTAATTAGAGACAGGCATAGACCAGTTACCTAGGTGTAGTGGCAGGGGGGAACATCATCTCTGGCAGAGCTGGACAGAATGAGCAATTCAGTTTTGCTGATATTTAACCTTAGTCTGTGTACAGTCACCTACTGTTTTATAGCTGATACACTTCAAGTAAGGCACGGGAACAGAAAATGGAATACCATCAGCGTAGAGACGACATTCAGCTCCCGGACTGGCCAGTAATTTGCCATCAGGATGCTAGTAAATATTAAAAAGTACTGCAGACAACGCTGAACCTTGCAGTACTCCCATTTTTAGTGGGTACCAGGAAGAAACAGATTGACCTGCTGCACCCGATTGGTAAGATAGTGAGAAACTGTATCCCCCATACCAATTTCGGCTAACCGGAGCATTAGGATCGAAAGAACCAGCATGTCAAATGCTGCGAATATATTAAAAATCGGTACATAACTTTTGCCAGTCTCAAAACCTCAACATAAAACATCAAGACTAGTGTTTCCGTGCTGTGATCTCATCTAAAACCGTTTCGATGACAGTCAAGAATCTCCTGCTCCTCAAGATATTGCTGGAGTTGTTTTAACACCGCATCTTCTAATACTCCTAGCTAGATAACTTGTACTCTAAACGGCCAAATGAATACTGGCCTCGCTGGGTTTATTTCCTGTGGCTTGAATTTTTAAAGAAAAATAGTTCCTTTTTGCCTCATCAGATGTCTGGCTATAAAACTTTAACTGTGCTAAATATTAGTTACAATTAACCCAAAATCATGATTATTCATAATGCCACTGAAATTTTAGTCAAAAGAAATCTTGCAATAGGTGTTAAAAAAAACCCACCAACCAGCCACACATGACGTTCAATAAGTGAAACATTTTATTTTGCGTAATGTCTGTATTGGGTTTCATGAGCCTTCATTCACAAGTACCTAGGATTTTTTTTAACCCTGTTTTTATATGCCTCTGGTAGCTCAGCCCAGCCATCACAGAGACTCCCACCAGAGCCCTGTTAATGTGAGGCCACCAGGTGCTGGTGCAGGGAGCAATGACAGAGAACCCCTCCCCCCTCCCCCCCCAGGGGCCGTGAACGCTGCTTCTGCAGCATCTCCAGCCCTAGCTGGCCTGAGAAGAAACAGTCTGTCCCAGGCATCCAATACCTGCTTCTTGAGCCACTGAGGCCAACCCAAACTCAAAATGTTTTTTTAAAACAAATTGCAGCCTGTGTTGAGCTGATAGAATTTTCAGAAAACCCAGCTGGATCTGATGTGGATTTGCTGCTGATTCACAGAAATCTGGTTGCACGTGTAGGCTATTAAACCATTATAGACAGCGTTTGCAAACACCGACCGCAATTTCCAGCCTGTTTCAACTGAAAATTATGTACCCAACCTTATCGCAACCATTGACGGGGCAACTCTAGGTCAGGCATGTCACGTCAGATATTAGGCACCTGGCTTTCAGGATAGGGTTTTCATGCGACTGGGATACCTCCAATTCCCTGTTCTTAAGGGATGGCTAGAGAGAGGGATTTGTTCTCCTCCTGTACGGTGTTCTAGATCTTTTTTTCATAAGTTGTTTCAGTCCTCACAAATAAAACCTATTAATGTGCCATCTCCTGTAATTGACAGCTCTTCCTGCTAACCCTGTGTACGCTTTATTTCGGCATAAAGCAGGAAGCAACGTATCCTCTGGGGGATGGAGAAGATAAAAGCTTAGAAGAGAATTCAGAGTGACAGACATTCATGGTGCCCGCAGGCCTGCTGATGGATAATCGCTAGTGCCAGCAGAGCACTATTATAAGGGTTTTACATTGACAACTGAGATTATTCCATTGGGCAAAACTAATACCAGCAGCAAAACAGTTAAAAGACGACATGTTAAAAGTATGCATCGGGTGCTCGCTCCCAGAGCATTCAGACGGTATCAGAGAAGCAAGACCAAGGACAGGAAAGGATCGCAACAGGCTAGGGCTAAAGGCCAAGCTTGAATAAAGTGAGGAAACAAAAAAAATGCATCTGTGTATTTAAAAAAAAAAAAAAAAAAGTGACCCTGGGTGAGGTTCGGGAAGAGGCAGGAACCGAGTTCCAAGTCAGCCACCCCCAGGGATTAGATAAAAGCATGGAGACACAAAAAGGAAGGAGGAGATGAGCCAGGCGAGAAGATCCTGCAGGAAGAGGGGGAATCTGGAGCCCGGGGACTACTATTACAGGAGAGGCCGCAGGCTGCAAAGCCAGTGAGTGCACCCCTCCTGGGACGCCGCCCGCAGAAAATACTTTGGACCGGGTTACCTGGCTGATACCGCGACTTATAGGACTCCCTGGTGGAGGGGAAAAAAAAGTGATTGGCAGCCCTGTTCTACCCCCTACTTTTGTCAGCTGCTCATATATCCTGCTGCTTTTCCCTTTATATTCGTAGAGAGAACCCAGAGTACCTGATCAAGCGCTGGCTCGTCCAGTTGGAACTGCTGAATGCACCTGTGACAAACTTGAGAGACAAGCTCATGAGGCTGGATGAAGAGTCTTGCACTCAGCAGGAAGGTAAAGATGTAAGCTTTCTGCAAAAGGAGTAAAAGCACTGCATTGTAGTAAAGAACATTTATCATAAAAGTGTCTTAGATTTGATTTTAAATGCTCTTCTCTGGCAGGTTTTCAGTTAAAATGTTACACGGGCATAAATATTAAGTACGTCCTGTGAAAAGGGTCCTGCCCTCCCCCCCATACACACACAAGACCAAACTCTCGCCTATGTCTGCAATTCCAGTATTTTGCCGGACGATAGCAAACATGCAGGATGAGGATGGGTGGAAAGGGCAGTGCCAAAATATAAGCGAGAGAGGCTCCACCAATTAGGAATGCCCTCTCATTTTAAAATGACCTGAAAACATCAGCGATCCTTGTTATACCATTTCCTATCTCAAATGACACAAGTCCACAAAATATTGTTTGCCACTTTAATGCACACTGAAATGTTTCAACACACACTGCTAGCCTCGTTTGGCCAATCACGCGCATTCTAATAAAATTTAGTGACGTACATGCATCTTAAAAGCACAACACGTGCTGCTGGCAAAATTCAGCAAAATGTGTGCGCTGGAAAAATAGACGGGCGGATTTTAAATGCCCTGCTCGCGTAAATCCGCCCGGATTTATGCGAGCAGGGTTTTTTTAAGGGGGCGTGTCGGGGGTGGGGCCGAATGACGCGGCGTTTTGGGGGGTGGGACCGAGGGCATGGCGCCGGCCCGGGGGTGTGGTCGAGGCCTCCGGACAAGCCCCCGGGTCGGATGACGGCGCGCCAGCAGTCTGCTGGCGCGCGTAGATTTACGTCTGCTTCTAGCAGGCGTAAATCGAGGGACAAAGGTAAGGGGGGGTTTAGATAGGGCCGGGGGGGTGGGTTAGGTAGGGGAAGGGAGGGGAAGGTGAGGGGAGGGCGAAAGAAATTTCCCTCCGAGGCCGCTCCGATTTCGGAGCGGCCTCGGAGGGAACGGAGGCAGGCTGCGCGGCTCGGCGCACGCAAGGCTGCCGATTTTGGGCAGCCTGCGCGCACCGATCCAGGATTTTATAAGATACGCGCAGCTATGCGCGTATCTTATAAAATCCAGCGTACTTTTGTTTGTGCCTGCTGCACGAACAAAAGTACGCGATCGCGCTCTTTTTTAAAATCTACCCCAGAGTGTGCACAGAAATGAGGCAAGCAATACAGACTGTATATATATATATATATGGAGAAATCAAACGATATAAATGCCACACAACTGGAAAGAAAGAAACAAAACATTTTCCCCCATGCACACTCCCTACCACCAATAAGCAATTCAGGTCTGGATATGATTCAGCTTAACTGCATTTTCTGCTGGCATTGCAGCTTTCCCAGGATTGCTGGGTACTGACCAGTTGCAGAAGCATCTCTTTCGGGTACCGATTCGTTTCTGGAGAGTTATGCGCAGAGTTTCTTTGCTAATCTGTCCGATTCTAGCAGAGTCAGAGATGGGCGCGTGTGAGGGAGAGTGGATGGGGCTCGAAAGCGTCAGAAAGGGATTTCCGGGTGCCGGTGGTCTGGGTTAAGGATGGAAGCTGTGGGCTCTGAGGGCTGCTGCGGCTGCTGTAAGGACTGGGTTATGCAGGGGGCAGCGTGGGGACTCATCAGGGTAAAACTCTGTCCGGCACAAATTAAGGCCTCCAATTTCACTCTGGCCTGCTCTCCTACCCCCCTTTTTTTCTTCCCCAGTAAATGGCAGCGGGCAAGGCTGAGGCGGGCTCCCCTAGAGGTAGATTTTAAAAGCCTTGCATGCGCAAAATGGCCACATGGATTTTAAATAGCTGGAAAGGGTGCAGAACATGGGTGTTCCAGAGGTGGGACCAGCACTGATGCGTGTAACCCCTAATTTTCCTCAGCCAGTGCATTTATGTTATTCATGTAACTTTGCCTCAGCTCCTTAGTAGGAGAGAGAGCGCGAGAGTGAGAGCGACAGACTCTTTATAAGGCTCAGTCTGATATTCTATATATGGACTATTGTAAGGGGGCGTTAGACACATTCAGAGGTATCCATTGTAAAATTGACATCAGTGAAGAATTTGTGACCTTATAAGCGATGAAAAGGAGTTGATTTGTACGATGCAGCTAGCAGAGACCGCAGTGTACAAATCAACTCCTCGCTAGACTTTTCGTCACTTATAAGGTCTAAAATGTTTTAATGATGTCAGTTTTACAATGAATACTTCTGAATGTGTCTGTAACAACAACCCCCCTAACCCCAACCCACCTCCCGAAAACTCACCCCCAATCAGTGACCCCTTCCAATGGTCCATAGAGCATCAGACTGAGCCTTATAAAGAGACTCTCTCTCTCTCTGCATGTAAAGCTGCAGACATATGCACGTGAAGAGAATTTTATAACCTACATGTATGCTTTACAAAATAGCGCATATCTTTATGCACATGTGCGGCCCTTTTAAAATCTACTCATTACTGGGCTGGAAGCTCAGATATGGAAAAAGGTGAGATGTTGAAAAAACATACAACAAACCCTGGCTATTGCAGCCTAATATATAAATAAAACATAGTATGTGTACTGATCTAGAGCCACTATCTAATTGTTACTGTTTATTCAAAGTGAGCTCCAGGTTACTGTGTGCATCATTTGGATGCAAATTTATTTTTTATACTAAATTCAGGTTCGTATGCTAGTTGGATACATCCACCTCTATATGTAAGGTTTAACATAAAATTGAAATCACATATATTTAAAAACGCTGCTTCCACTCATCACAAATCAACAGAATGATACTGCATGAAAAGCTCACTTCAGGGTAGTAGTCCGCAGTAGGTATGAGGTGTTGGATTAAAGCATCCAGAGAGGCCGAGATGAGGTTTCCATCCTGAAAAGTCAGTCCACCTTGATCATCCTTTGACGAGTGAAGATGAGGACTGAAGCCACAGGGGGTAAACATGCTGGTGAAGCTCAGTGTCTGGGGCATGCCTTCCTGCAATTAAGAACAACACCGGTATGAAAAAAAAAAAAAAAGAGAGGGGATACAGAAAACATAGGCCAGATGGTAACAACTTGATGACCTATGCTGTTCCTATGATTACCCTGTGCTCAACTGCCATAAAATAACACCACCGCATTGAAATGCGTTAGATGTGTGGCAGGAGCCTCGGGACCCTGACGCGGGTCCCGAGGCTCCTGCCGCACATTTAAAGTGGCAGGAAAAAAAAAAAGATGCCACAAACAGGGAGGTTGAGCACCTCAACACTCAGGGCTTCCAGTCGAGCCGGCCCCCAACTCCCCCAAAATAAAAAAAGATAAACTTTAGGTGCGCAGTGACAGCCCCCAACCCCTCCCCGCAAGACCAGCAGCAAGCCCCTCCCCCGGTCTGGCCCCCCTTCCCCCACACCCACAAGACCAGCATTAAGCCCCCCCCCAAAAAAAAATAAACGTAACATGCCCCCCACTCCCCACCGGGCTGGGTGCAAGGATGCACCCGGGCTCTACATGTTTGGGGTGGGGGCTGTTTGGGTGGAGGGTGCAGAGGGGTGGGCAACCATTTCTTTTTCTTTTTTCCAGGGGTGGGGGCTTGATGCTGGTCTTGGGAGGAGGAGGGTGGCCCAGAGTCTCATAGTTTATTTAATGGACTGAGAAGGCCATCACCGCACACTTAAAGTTTTTCTTTTTTTTTTTTTATTTTGGGGGGAGTCTGGGCCGCCTCGACCAGTGGCCCTGGATTCAGATGGGAGTCAGCACTGATGCCCGCTCAAGCTCTCCATTCGCCGCATTTTTTGTTGTTGTTGTTGTTGTTGCTGTTTTCAGGCCAGCAGCCCTTTAAGGCGATGGTGGTCCCATGAAGTAGGGGCCGCCATCAGTGTCTGGATAATATGATCCACACCCCATACAAGCCTGCACATGACAAGGTGTTATGATAAGAGGTCCCAATTGGGTAAAACTGCAAAAACCGTTCCAGATTTCAAAAGATGCAACTTAACAAGGTGGATACATGGCACCACCTTCCTGTGAAGGTAACGGAGAATAAATAAAAAAAAAAGTGTGGGATGCACACAAAAGGATCCTTTATTGCAAAGGTAAAGTTCACGACTGGGTAGACTCTGCACAAAAAGGCAGATTAGAAGGGACTGACAGTGCTCATCTGACAACAGTTTCTATGTAACACGGTTTATAAATGCACAAAAGAAAAGGACTTTATATGTTTGGCTGCTTGTATGCCAAAACCCAGGAGATATAATTAGTGCTATCACTGTGACAAGTGAAAGCCTTCAGACCAATTGTTTTTGGAGGGAGGAGAAGAATATGTACCCAGAGGTTAACGAATAATGGCTACTTAAAGGATGTTCCCCAAATAGACAAAATGGAAGGCAACTTGGCTCTTGCAGCTTATGCTTAAGTTATCCCTGCAGCTCTGTAACCTCCTTGTGGCTCTCCTCCTTGTCCAGGATATTTTGGTTTAGGTTGTGCTCTATATCCGGGTCAGAGGGTTACGTATGTCAACTCCTGTAAATTAAGCATGGGAAGGGAATTCTTGCACCAGTCAATGACTGACGTCCATTCATTCTAGCAGTTACATTCTTGGCATTCAGTTGTCACAGCTTATTACATATACCAGGCTTTGCGCTGGCCCATAATTAAACCATCAGCTTATAAAATTTAGCGCTGTGTGTTGAGAACAGAATGATGCATCACAAAAAACTCAGCCCTCTAGTCATAGATAATTGGAAATAGCAGATGCTCCTCTATTGATTCTGAAGGGGTTTTGAAGCAAAGGCTATGAATGATACACGTTGACAGGATAAAATCCTTATTATATCACCTCTTAAAGACGCATGACCTCTTAGATGGTCATTTTATAACTGTGTGTAGACAAGGAAAGCGTGTGCCTATATTTTACCACAGACTTTAACCACAAAATTTCAAAGCATAGGTTTGCATAAAAAATTTGCAGGTACGTGTCCGAGTACACATAAGGAGTAACTCGCGTAAAATTACACCTCCTCCGCGGAAGCTATTACTGTGGGTTAATTTACGTACATAATTTATAAAATAAAAGTACATGCTTAAATTCCAACTCTGCCCCCCTCCCCCCCCCCTCCAGAATGCCTCTCTGCAGTTCATATAAAGGCATGCACGTAACCAGGTTACCTGCACTGAGCCCTGGGCTACTTTGTATAAAACTGGGGTGGGGGTTTTTTTTTTTAATGTATAAATGACTTTCAAAATCAGACCCTTAAAGTTCAAAAACGGATGCACTCCGGCTCTGTACTGCACATGGCTTGTGCCTGTTTAACCAATTAAAAAGGTGTCGGATCTTTGCTGTTATATACTAAAGAACTCAAAAGTGCAAGGATAAATCCATAGCACGGAATGTACTATCTCACTTTGAATGAAGTATTAGAGGTAGATACTAGACTCACCGATTTATAGTCTTTCTAAAACCTGACTTTGTTCCTTGCATTGCCCATTGCATCATATGAAAAAAGAAAATCTCATGAAAAGTAAAGCAGAAAATCCTGTGGTTTATATTTTTATATTGCTACCTTTGATAAAAACAACTGAATTTATTCATGGAGCTATAAAAAAAATGGTGGTAGCATTTAATTAAAAATGTGCAGATGTACTTGTCAGTGATGCTGTTGCAGACCTGCTGCTGTAAATATACAGATTAGACACTGTATTAACTAGAGCAAAATCGTCAAATCCCAGTTGCTACTTTTAACACCATATTAGTGGTGTTCATTTCCATGACAGTAATCCTAAGAAAGGGCTGCATCATGCTGTAAATATAAAAATTAAGGCTCAGGGAAACAAGAATTTATTCAGTCAGGCACTGAAATATTTGGAAAAAACCAAAAATTTGAACATTCAAAATCATAGAAAATGCATAGTACAGAGATATACATTATGTAGAACAGCACCATCTTATCATCAACTAGAACCAACACACTTGAACAGGATATATTACCTGTATTTATGCATTTAAATGTTAATGGAAACTGTGTGTGTGCTAAGAAAAATCTGAATGCATTAGAAAACAGGAAAAAACCCCAACCATCTCAGTAAAGCTGCCACCATTTACTTTCAGATGGGAACTTGATAACGGTTTCAGTTCAGACACCGCATCTGCCACATATCTCAATTTTGGGGTACAGTCTATTGGCTCATATTATTTTTTAAAGCTTCACTGCAGTAGTTACAGGCTCTTGATTGGTCATATCCTGGGATTGTCTTACTATTTTAGATTTGTATGTGATTATTTTTAGGTACTGTCGATTTTATATTGTCGTTGTATGTATTATTGTTGTAGACCGCATTAATCAGGAATATCCTGCGGATGTAGTATAAAAGAACATGAGATAAAATAAATATTTTATGGGAAGAATACCCTGCCCTGTAATGCAAAGGGCTTTTTAGGAACCTCATTCATCAAGCCAGCATCTACCATAAAACCCCTCCAGATGCTCCAAAATGCGGCGGCGAGAATCCTGACGAACACTAATAGGAGAGATCACATTACGCCTATACTCAAGGATCTGCATTGGCTTCCAGTTAATTTTAGAATCCTTCACAAATCTCTCACTATTATTCACAAAAGCATCCATCATCAGGTCCCCCTTGACCTGCAATTCCCACTCAAACTACACATCACAGCTAGACCTATTAGGGAAGCTTATAAGGGATCTCTACATGCCCCTCCAAACAAAGTTGTACACCAATCAACCATCAGAGAACGAGCATTTTTGACAGCAGTTCCATCCATCTGGAATGCCATACCCCCAGACCTCCGGCAGGAATCTTGTCTTCTGACTTTTAAAAAAAAACTCAAGACATGGTTGTTCGGTCAAGCCTTCTCCTGATCCTAGACTAAACATTGCTATAGCATAGCCATGACACAGATTAAACGTAGGCCTCCCAAGTTCCCACCACATACATAACTGTAATTAGTTATCGCATTCTTCCCCTCTACTTTTCCACCTCCCAGTTGTATTCCCCTGTTTTATTGTAACTTTTACTCCTTCTAGTTATGGTTTAATATGTATTGTTATTGTTAAGGTCGTTGTTCCCTGTAAACCGATTTGATTTGATTTGTATAATGAAAGTCAGTATAAAAAAGCTTTAAATAAATAAATAGTTGTTAATTAGAACTCCTTCCAGTTGCAGTCTCTTTAAATATGATGACAAGCAACTGATATCTTTCAGACAGCTGCATAAATGATAGGGTTTTAGACATTATTTTAGTGTGATTTCAAGGTAAGATGCAGTGTTCCTTGAAAAGATCATGATTTGCAACACTTAATAACAGAAATGTTGCTTATGGAGACAACTAAGGTTTAAATTCCTAGTTGCTATTTCTGTATTTGAGGGGGATGTGGAAGAGAAGAATTTGATCTAGGAGATTAAAACATGACACAGAAGAGCATCTTCACTTGTTACAGCTGTGGCATAAGTGGGCTTTCGGCAAGTTGAGAAGCCGCTGAGAAACACATTATGAATTTGATGCAGATGCAATTATGAAGCTAGAGGCAGATGTTGCCTTCTTGCAGCAGGTCATAAAACATTCAATTTGCAGACTGGAGTTGTAAAAATTGCATACGGCTCAACAAGTCAGTGCCAGTAAAAGAAAAATTGAAATTGCTACTAAGGGACATTGGAACAGCACCATCTTAAATTCACAGGTATATGGAAAAATCTCTATGGATAAATAATACTGTAATAAAAAACAGTCAGAGCTGAAATGTCATAGTTTTACATAAAACTGCATTTGGGTTTAAAAGGTCTCAGTGCACCGGATATTCCCTCTTTTGAACTGTGGTTACAACAAAAATAATTGGTGGCTCTTGTAGCGGTTGACAGTTGCAACAGTCAGTGATTTGAAGGTGAGGTATTTCTGCGTGACAAGGTTAACCGGCTAACCTTTTTTTTGTTTCTCCTCCCTTCTGAGTTGTGAGCACTACTTCAGCAGCATTTCTAGCCCCAGCTAGGAGGAGGAGCATAAGTTGGAAAACAAGCCTCAGACGTCTCTCACTTTGACGTTCAAGAGCGCCATTGGTTAGCCTTGTTATCTTTGAGAGCTGCAAGCAGGTCACAATAAAGATTTGTGGCCTGGAACCACAATCAGGAAAACTCTTGGGGGTGTGAGTTTCGCGTCCTGTTCTGCCATGGGCTTTATGCCATTCTGAGCAAATAAACCTTTTTGGCACCCTGTGGCTTGAGATTACCTTAGCAAACATATGCAAAAATAATTACAATTATATTGCCCCCCCCCCCCCCCCATCTCTTCTCTGGAAGCTAGTCTAAAGGAAAGAGACTGAAAAATGATGTCCTAGGATCGCAATGGTAAGCTTTGCCTATAATCGTTAATTCCCAGTCTCCAGCAATTCTGCAGTCATGGGAGGGGCCACATAACTAGCAACTCACTACAAAATGCAAATACTGTGCAAAATACATAAAACAACTGGTTTCCCAGCATGGAATTCAATTAGGTTGCTTGCCAGCATTGTGATGAGAACAGCTGTTCCCTCTCCCCGGTGGTGCCAGCAAGAATAGTGTGCCGCAGGCTGATTGGCTCTCTCTTATCCAATCTGACTCCCACTAGCAATAAAGATAGCCAATCGGCATGGCCAGGGAAGGAATTCAAAGAAAGGAGGGAGCTATGTTCTAATAAACAGGAAAATCATGGAATCCAGAATGTCCTTTGTTCCTGGTGAAGTACTTTCAGATGCGTTTTTGAACTTCAGTTTTGGAATTGAAATCAGGATTCTGTTCGGGCAAAAGGAGTTTTATAATCCAAATATGTTGATAGCAGATTAACGTACCAAACTATCCATAAAAATAACTTATTGGAACATATATGAAAAAAAAACCCAACAACACTAAGAGAACACACTAAAAACAATCATATTGTACTTGGTGTTTCTTCATAAATATTCATTAAATTAGAGCATGAGAAAGAAATATGACTAGGAATTTAGTAAAGAAGGCAATTTAGTTTCCCACATTAACACATTTCTCTGTTCAGCCTATTTTGGGAGATATGGCTAATAAATTTGAAAATAAAACACATATAAACAACTGCACATTACAAATACCAAATAATCCATAAATCATCATCATCATTTTTTATTTCAGGCTTTTCCAACCAAAAAAAAAGAGGAGTTCAAAGCACGTTACATGTAGTTGTTATTTATGGCTAGCTGTTTATAGGGAAGGCTAGCAGATTAAATGTGTTCTCAGTGCATAGTTTATAAAAACAAGGTCTCCTTGCAGGAAAGAATTCCTCTTTCTACTGTTTTTCCTAAGATGAGCTTTAAAAAAAATTGAAAAAAGCTGATTAGCATGAATTCGGTAGATCCTGGAATAGCTCCTGTGTAATAGAAAGTAAATCAAGAGCTGCAAGATTTATGGCCAATTAAATTGGACTCCAATCAAAATCTCATTCAGGCAACAGTTCCCCGGGGCTTCCATTTGTGTGTGCTATATTCTTTAGTAACATCAGCAGTAATAAAGCTCTTCTGTAACGAGCAGAGCAATGCACAGACTGTTTATCTGGAAGTGTTAGTGCCATATAAAGCAACTCCTAGGAAATTACTAGATCAGAATTAAGCAGCAATGTGGGTCTGAGTGAGCATTTCCAGGCACATGCCCAGTGGTAGGAAGCAAACAGCAGTAAAAGCAACATTTCAGCTGAAGATGAAAAACAAACAACATTATTGGAATCCCCCTTCTTTGTACTAATTATTTTTTTAGTAGATACTGGCAGATAAAAAAAACATTTGGGCCTACCCAATTGGCCCAGCTGTTCCTGCCTATGTTGCTCTACCTAAGGATATCTCCCAGCTGTCAGCCATACAAGCATGCCTGCAGGAGATCGCTCCCTATCTAAGTCAGTTTTATCATCATCACTGTTTAGTCCTCTACCACTCTTGGTGTGTGATCACACAAGCTAACCCAATGCCCAGGCCTCTTCCCACCCCCAGAGATCTATATTTAAAAGCATTTAGCCAGCTAACTCAGAAGTTAGCTGGCTAAATGAATATTTCAGCACTTATCCCTCTAAATTCTAGCTGCCTAATAAGATCTTCAGGTAGAATTTAGCAGGCTAAGTTAAAAGCATTGTGGGGGCATAACCGTGATTTTTTTCTCCCTCTGCCTGAAACTACTTGAAATAAAATCCTTAGAAAGGACATGGACATGCATGAAACTTAAAGCTGGTCTGCAATCCTTCACTTCATAGATATACGATTTTATGCATTGCCTTCCATCAGATACACTTGTCTTTTGAGTCCTCAGGTATATATCCCTTCCTTATGCAGTACTGTGTGTGCTATACTTAGATCTAGATATACTAAAGGCTTTGCTTTCTCATTTTTGGCTCTATGGGAAAGATACTTATTACTTAGGTGCCTTAGCCTAAGAAGCTAATTGAAATTATCCTAGAGCAGGATTGTTCAAACCAGTCTCCACCTCACATCCCCAGCCAGTCAGATTTTCAGGATATCCCTAATAAATATACATAAGAAAAGAAATGTTGTGATGGCGAAACCGAATGACAGCATATAAAACTTGATAAATAAATAAATAGGAGGTAGTGAATGCAAATAAATCTCATGCATATTAATTAGAGATGCTCTGAAAACCTGACTGGCTGAGGGGGTCCCAATGACTGGCTTCAGCACCCCTGTCCTAGCGGATCAAAAAATGGTTTTCTGTTGTAATTAGGAAGCCGTGCTATAGGAGTTTCAAACACTGTTGAATCTCAAGAATTCTTCTTACCCAACCAAAAACACCTACACGGTTCAATTCTCAAGAATAAATGGTAGAGAAAGCATCCAATTTATGACCTCAGGTCTTTGGCAAATCAAATGTAATGGTTTAGTCAGCGGGACAGTCCTGAACAGCTTAAGGGTTTTTTTTTTTTTAAATGTGATCGATCAGACAGTGTCGTGAACCTTGAGTGAAAACAGCCAAAAGCAAGGGTGACCAAACCCTTCTGATGTATGTCTAATCACGTAAGACAAATCAAACAGTGGGGTTCAAACCGATCTGACTTATGTACAAACTGCTCCACCGGTTCAGGCCTGAATTATCCGTACTGAGCATAGTGGGTTTCTTGGGGGGGAAAGGGAGTAGCATGCACTGTGATGCAGGGGTGTCTATTCACAGGGGAAAAAACAAAATCCTTTTATTATTTTTTATTTCATGCCTGCATTTAGTGCATCGCTAAATCACTTTAATGTCTGCTAAAACGCAGAAATGGAACTTGGCTGGTTTTCTGTGTCTTTTTGCGTGAGAAATGTCACAAAACAAACAAAGTCACTGTGATTTGCTGCCATTTTAAAAGAGTGCATCCTTGCCGTGATCATGCAGAAATTCTAGGGATGGTTTTTCTAGAAGTTGAGTGCACCTAGGACTTATGCCTGGCCGTTTTGTCTCTAAAGGGCCTAAGAAAAATTTCAGTATATCCTGTAACCCCTTTGGGCTAGCTGGTGTTTTTCTGGAAGTTCAATCCCGCTTCCAGCCACTAGCTGCGCTAGCTCAGGAAAAGAGAGAGGGGGGGACTTGACAATATCTGCGATCCATATGGTGCTCGCATGGGTTAAGGCACTAGAATTAAGAGACTGGACGCAGTTATTTAGTGCTTGTTGCTGTTTCACATCTTGTCAGCATGATTTGTATGCGCTGCCTAAGCTCTAAACTCGCTGCCAATAAGCATAGGGTTTAAAGGAGACAAAATGGAACGCCGCATCACGGACCACTTAAGCAATTCCCTCCACAATATGCTACCGACCGAAGCTCATTTGCAGATGTCCAATACGCTATAGTCGGTATCACAGCAAGCTGCACTCCATAGAAACTGCAGTTATCTTGTAAACCATCGAAGATAACCTTTTCCACATTCACCTTGACAACAGAATGCGAAACATCCACACGTTTATTTTTGGCAACTTCGTCAGTGACATTACTATGACAACTGTTCTATTCTCCGTGCTCTCCCCAGATCTGGAGGTTCTTGGCAGTTCCGGGAAATAGAAGGGGGGGGGGGGGGGGAACAGAAGAATAGGTATCTGTGCATTTGCCACCAAGCATACAGCGCCTCCTGCCCTTCCTGGGCTAGGAGAGCAGTCCAGATGGTTGCAGTGTAAAATCTTACTGAAAGCCAGCGAACAAGGACAGAGCAGTCCGGATCAATACCGACAACAAAAACCACTGTAAGAACATTGGAAAGAGTAAGGTAGAAATGACATTGCTACATACTTCCTAGAAAACTTACTTTTTGAAATTATTTTGCATAGCCTAACTTGGAAGACTGGAAGAATTATTGCATGGCAAATACTAAATGGCACCGGAGAACCATGTTCCTTTCCATCTTCACTGCAAGGTGGACAGCGGGATGCATACGCACCACCATTCAATTGCCATGCCCCCCCATGTCACATTTTCCTTCAGTGTTAAGTTATGCCTTTGTGATTCGCTGCTTCCTTGGCAGCAGTCATGCTAGGAATCCCTTATAAATATTGGTGGTCGGATGTTATCTGTGACCTCACAGCCAATTCGGTGCCATTTAGTATTTGCAATGCAACAATTCTTCCAGTCTTCTAAGTCAGGCTAGGTAAAAATAATTTCAAAAGTCAGCCATAGGTTTTGTGCCGTTATTAATTCTTTATACATAACAATATTTTCTGTGGTAGTTCAAGAAATAAAAAGTTTAATTTTTTTTTTGGGGGGGGGGGGGGTTGGCCTGGCATTTTCTTCTTTAGGCTGCCAGCTCATCAGAACTGGCCTCTACCAAGCTAATGTGCTGAAAGCCTTCCTTCAAGCTACCTTGGGTTTCCTCTCTTGTTTTTAACCCACCCCCCCTCTCCCCCAAGCCTTAGTAGCACTTTCCACAGATCCCTCCAGAATCTGGTGCACGTGCTTCTGGTCTTGTCACTGGTGACGCCGTTGAGCAATGGCTGAGGCTACCTCCGCCACTGGAGGGGGTCAACACGTGCTCATTTTATTGGGCAATGGCCTTGTTATTGGATTTATAGATTTGTGCGAGCTCTTTTGGCCTTAAACAGATATTGCTTAGTACAAGGTGGCAGCCTTACATCAGCAGCTCCAAGCAGGAACACAATAATCCTTTTAGACAGCCTGTAAATTTAAGAAACAAAGTAAAGAACAGAGCTTCCAGAATGGAATAGCTGAAAATGGATGCGCTTTATTATAGATATGCTTTATTTTCTGCTCCTAGCTTGTACTTATGTCTGTGCGAGAAATCCAGGCATGCTCTGGCTGCACTGAACAATTGTTTTAAACGACCCTCTGCAGGGCGCCAGTCACTGAGGGGACTAGAGTGAAGGGCAGAGCATGAGCTAATAATTCAGGCCATGATGGAAATCCAATATAGATCTGTCCAGTGGGAATAAAGTCAAAGATTAATGAGTCTTGCTATACAGACCCCACAACTAACACATTTTCAGGATTTTTCATTGGTTTAAAGCAAGATATGTCTTGCCTATCTAATTCAAGGTTTTACATTTTCCAATTGATACTGAGTTCTATAAAACACAGGTACTAATTCTAGTATGGAAGAAAAGGTGGTTGAAACGCGTTGCCATCAGATATAATACGAATTCAATTCCGTCAGCCTTCCAAGCGCATTTGTAGTGGGAGATAACTGCACAGTAAATGATATTAAAATAGAATTCTCCCTCATACCTCAGCATGTAAACTAAATTCATTCAATGACAAGTGCAGTTTTAATTTTTATGATAATAAAAACTAGGAAGAACACGAGAAAACAATATACTGTGGATTCACTTTATTTCAGCCATCAGCATCTCTCTCTTACTTTCTTTGCCTCCTTGCTAGATGCAATTTGATTTGGATGCTGCCATGGAAAGAAGCAGATATAATCTGCCAATCAGAGATCATTGATGTTCCTGTAAAAAGCACCCGATTGGTGGTATCCATATTTTTAAGGTGGGAGAGGGGGGGGATTGAAGAAGAGATTGGCAGCGTCCTTCTGCTCCTTTTGGGCTTCCGGCTCAATCAGAGCAGGGCCTGGTATCCTGCACCATGAGCCTTCATTCTCAATTAGCTAGAGATTGTTGTCCCTGCTATGAATCTCTTCCCAATTCAACTAGCCCGGTCAGTCCTCAGCTGGGTGCCAGGCAAGCATGGGTCCTAAATCCAGCCTCTAGGTAGCGCTGTTGTGCATCGACTAGGACCCCCTTCCTCCTAAGGGCTGTGAACACTGCCACCGTGGCATCCCGGCCCTGGTGCACGGGAAAAATTATATTTGAGTCATTTTGTTTCATTCTTTTTTTTTTTTTTTTAATCTTGTTTAGTATTTTTCTGCTTTACCTAATAATGCAAAAGCTAAGAAAAACTGCACTCATACAGCATGTACCATAGTTCTTTTCCAGATTACGTTTGGGAGCTACACAATCTGGAAACAGAGATTAAAACATATTACTAAGTGAATTTTTAAGATGACACCACAAAATTTCAGATACTTCTCTGTAAATTCTTTATGTACGAACCATAAAAGCCCAATTCCTATAGAAGCAGTGAGGTATATATATATAATATATAAATGTTTAAAGAAAGCCAAGTATATAACACTAAGAAATCAGGTCTGAATAGATATTTCTTTGGACACATTCACTGTTGCAACCTACAAGTTAAAATTTAGGATGAAATAATTGCCAGAACATGAAGGCTAGCTGAACAAACAATTCAAAAGAAAAATGGCTGCCAATTATGAAAATTTAAAGCAAGTCCTATATCAATAAGAAAGTGAAGAACACGTTGAGTAATGTTAGACTGGGTTTCTATGCTTTTAATAGCAGAAAATGCACAGAAACCATCCCTACGGCAGAGAAGGAGAAACAGGGATAACCAACACCACTTTAATGACTAAATGGAACCTCATTTAGCACTGATAAAGCTACATAAAAATTGTACACCTTCCCCCACCCTCTTAGATGCAGTAAGCAGCTCATGGTTCAAGGACCCTTGGACATTCTGTGTTTAATAAAAATAAATATACATGCATCACTCCTGGCTTTATGTCAGGGTACACATGTAAAACATGCTCTATTCTATATGCTTCCATGTGAGATTATGTCCCATGTTATTCACCCAATAGGCTAGTCATCTATCACCGAGGGTCCTAGGAGAGAACGCCGTTCTCGGAGGCTGACATACAACTCATTATTAGTAACAATGCATTTTAGCTGACCAGCTACATTTCAGGGCAAATGCCATTTCATTATGTTTAAAATGACTTGCCTTGTAGTCCAAGCTTTTGATCCTTTCCCTGAAGCCTCCTATGCACATTTTGAAGGCGGTATAAACCCATGTTGAAAGTTCTCTTTGGTCGACCTAAAATACTGGAAATTTTAAGAATAAACTAACACTCAAATTTGAGATTTTGTTGTGACATTTAGATAGATTTACCATGATATCCTGGCTTGGTGGGCTCTGTTAAAATAGGCAGCTATGTAGTTTTTTTAATACTGCATTGCCAGACAGGAGGATTGCCCTCAATCATCTGCAACACTACCAATGCCAAATATTTCTGCATATAATGCTATTCATATTCATTTATTTGGAAGATAGAGGAAACCATTTCTCCATTGGCTCTCATCTAAGCTTCTCCATGGTGCCATCTTCCTGTTTATACAAACAGCTAAAATATAGACTAGAGCAGAAGTGTCACATGCTTCCATATATTCTAGAATCTCTTTCTATAATTTATTCTGTCACACTGTGCATCATGCACCAAAAACCATGCTTGCACTGTTTTTTTTGGGAGAATTACCGATTGATTTCTTTACGTTGGGGTCTACTGTCAGTATCCCGCCAAAATAAAATGTCCCTTAAGAAGCTAAATTAAACATGAAGTGCAATTAAAATGCATTTTTCACCAAGACATGTAAAGATGGCAAGTTTCTATGTATTTTCCAGAGGTGAGCAGGTGTGCATGGGTAAAATCTGCTTCGGAACATTGCCCAGCACAAAAAATAACAAATAAAAATGGCACATGTGCAGTGTAAAAGCATTTGCACTTTTACCTTCTACACAAAGTAGAAGTGCTTTCTGTGTGCAGCTGAGAAAAGGTGATGGGGGGGGGGGGGGGTGATGGTGAGGAGGAGGCCAGGGGAGTTACTCTATGCACATAAATTCCTTCCCTCACCTCCCCAACAGTTTTGAGAGGGACTTACATTGGCCTGTAATTTTGTAATTCTTCTATGTCTACTGCAAGAGAGTATGCCAGATTACCAGTATTCCACAAGAGTCATCCCTTTTCCGCGTCTATGTTAGCCACTGAGTCACCTATTCGGGAAATTACTTTAATTTAAACTAATCATTTCAGCCACTCATACAGGAAATGTGACATTTAAACAAGTTAAGTCATAATATAAAGCCATTACCCATAATGAAATGCTTTTAAAATATCAGAGAGCTTTTCAATTGCTACATTAATTCGCTGCTAAGCATCATAATGATCTAAACAAAAGCGTTTTCAAGGCTTGCTATTTACATATGTGCTTTTCTTGCTACAAGTGTGCCTTCACTGCTAATATTTACGCATTTTTATTCTGTGCATATTTTCTTTAAAAAAAAAAAAGATATTCAATACTTTCAAGGCAGGTAAACTCTAGAAAATTCTATGTATTATAAAAGAAAGGTTCCAAACTTGGAGAACATTTATTTCAAATGTTTAAGTTTAGCTACATTCCCTCAAACATTTTTTAAAGGAAATTTTCTTTTAAGTGAATTATAGTGAGTTTAAAAGATTATTATTCAGTGACACTCTAATTTATTATTATTTTTATTAGAAGTAACAGATCAAAATGATAGTTTCTATAAAATTTATGAACAACTATGTCCTTAAAGATATTTACCCTTCTTGAATTTGACGAGCACTGCAAGTTTATTTCAATGGCAATTGTTGATTTAAATTGATTGTAATCAGCCTTGGGGCAATTCTTGACAAAAGGCAGAATATCAAAAGGCTATAAATAAATATATAAATAGTGGGGCTAGAACCAGTGGCTCAGTGGCAGGGCTGGGCACAACCATGAGGGAGAACCTGTGTTCTAGTCACAGCTCAGGTCGTCTCCTTCCCCAGATCTGGGATGCTGAGTGGGCACCATTTACAGCCCTTAAAGGGAAGGGAGCCATGTCCATTGTGCAACTTTGATGCCTAGTGACCGGGGCCCATGATGGCAGGGTTCCGGAAGGAACCCTGGTGCATACCCCCCCCCGCCAAGTATTGTCACTGTGATGCCTGGGCTACACGAGTTGAGAGAGAATATGAAATAGGAGGGCAAGGTCCCAGGATAGTTGTGAGTGAAGAAGCATGGCGCCAGATCCCAGCCCCCATTCCCACCGAGCTGGAAGTGCAAATGGAGCAGGAAGAAACTGCAAACCCCTCGCCCCTCTAAAAAAAAAAAAAAAAAAAATCAAAATGAAATTTTGAGTTAGTAATACATTTATTTTGACTGCTGCAAGGAGTTCCCTAGCTTACGTAGATCAATTAATACTATAAAACCTGAAACCCCCATAATGAACCAGAACAGAGGCATTCGGTAACATGTTGCACTTCTTAGTCTGAAAGTCCTTCACATTTAAGATGATGATCCCATACAAAGAAAGGGAAAAGCAACCCAGGCTTTTAAATGCACATGAAACGGAGCCTTTTATCCCCTGTATTTCATGGACATTTCTCTACTACTGATGCAATATGGTATGAATGAAAGAACAGCAGAATCATTCAGCTTTATGGATGCATCTCACCCCACTGATGTAGCAGAGGGGAACTCCCCTTGTTAATCTGTTTTATGAAAAAAAAGTGTCACACCTAGTAGAGCGAGGCTGGCGAGACTTCCTTGATAAGAAGGTAACAGTCTATCACCCTTTCACTCTAATCTTGAGGACATTCCTAAGTGCACATGCGAGCACTCTTCAAAAACTAATAAAATAAGGCTGAAAGGTTACATCAGAGGATAGTTTGTGAGCAGGAGTCCAAACAGATTTTACGAATGTCCTCCTGACTGGTGTGTGAATTGATCCCCTGCGATATGATGCTGGTGGGTCAATGTTTCACAGATTCTGGAGATAAGTGAGAAACTGGACTAAAGTCTAGATCTAGCACATAATTGAACAGTTCCACGTGTTAGCAGAGAGAGGATATGCATAGTAGTACTCAGTGGGTGGATACAGTGGTAGGAAAGGGGTTGAAGGTTCTGGGACGGTGGATGGATCTAGTGTTGGATTGCACATAGGTGCTGTATGCTTATCTATCCAAAGTGGGAGAATCTCAACTGGGCAGACTGGATGAGCATATTTGGTCTCTCTCCGTGGTCATTTATTATGTTAGAGGTTACATACACTATGATCTCTGGGGCAGACAGAAAGAGGATGAAAGGACATCTTTGCAAAAGCCTATTGCATTCAACCTTCCATGCTTTTTGTTCACTTACATACTTTTCTTTAGGGTGTCAAAAACCAGGTCTCCTCCCAGTACTCGTCATTGTGCAGAGTGCCGCTATAGATTATGGTCAAACAAGCTGTAAATCTAAATCAATACATCTGCACCCAGATTTCGAGAGCTGTGTCCTTTCGGCAAGTTAGTGAAGAAGCAGTGCAGTTGCAGAGGGCTTTCAATACTTTAGCCATGCCGTGTAAACTGCATGGCTTCTTCATTGCCTTGATGAAAGGCACAGCGGCATCGTTAGCCAGAGATATCCCCTACAGCTCGTTTGCTATTATGTGTAAACTTCTGATATTTCACTTTTTCCAACATTAGTCTCAAGGCAGATTACGTTCAGAATTCTAATTACAAATTTCACTTACTGCTGCATCACAATGTATAATCAAAACAAGGGCCTGATTTACTAAGGCTTTTCTCCCATTCTGTGTCTATGAGAAATATGCTTTGTAAATGAGCCCCCAAGAGCGATAACCATGAATGTGGAGCAGATATGACCCTTATTTCTACATATTCAAGTGAGCTAGCAAGAGAACGCAATTACCTGTAGTCTAATAATGATAGAGCACAAAGTAGGAATATGACAGCTATTTCTAAGGCTAGCCGTATGCTTCTACAGTCTGCCCCACCATTCTCAGAATAATACCTGCCTCTTCCCCTAGCCAGCAGCAAACAGTGTCCTTTGCCTTTTCTTGCATGAGAGGTTAATGACTTACTTTTCTGTGTGCACCTGGATGTTGTCCTCTTTCCCTTACCTGTCGCGGAGCTCACCTGAGCGTGAGCATACCAGTCTGCTGCCAACGCCTTTCACATGCCTTGTACAATCAAAACCCAAACGGACCTGCAGCTCGTGAAATGCCAGCAAAGAAAGTGGTCCCAATCTCATGTTCATTCGAGCTGGATGAAACCTTGTGGCCTGCCAAGCAGCACTGCATTCTGTGCATGGCGAGAAAGCAAGCTCCATCTCCGCTCTGCATTAGCATGCTGGAGATGGTCTTTATCTTCCTGCCTCTGAGAGCAGCCACTATTTACCATAAATCTTTAATGAAATACTCTGCCTCACTGCAGGAATGCCTACAGCACAAAAGACAAGGATGAAGGGAAAACATGGCTTTTGCACCCCTCTTCCCCCTCCTAAACAGAGCAATTCCTCAGACCGTAAATCTGATTTTCATGTCCGTTAAAATCTGCAGGATCCCTTGGGCTCCATTAAAGACCAGCTGCAGCTTTCACTGATGGGAGAAGGCAAGGATAATCCTGGCTACTAGGTATTTGGCAGCACTGCTAATGAAATGAGGTTGTAGATTAGACGAAGGTCATCTGAAAACCACTGCGACAATTATATAACTTGATTTCAGCTCAGGTATGGCTGGTGAAACAGTGGGAATGTGAATAGTTACGTAAGTTTAATATACATTTAATTTCCAAGGAAAATAAAAACAAGATCGATGTTCTTTGCAGCATTAAGGGACCTAGTTACTAAAGCGCATTAAATGTTTGTTTTGCTGTCTAATGCACAGTAATGGTAATGCATGCACTTGCATCACCAATAACACACACAAAAAAACCAAGACGCCCTAATGCAAAAAAAAAAAAGATATTTTAATGAATTATGTTGCATACAAAATGCATGCACAGCAGTCCATTAATATTAAAAAGACTTTCAGCAAATTGCATTAAGCCGCACAATTGGCTACTGCAAAAAGTTAATTAGAATTCAAGAGGTGCAATTAACTTTTTGTGAGAGCATCAACAGGCTAATGTGCCTTCCCATGTCTCTGCTCCAATCTCCTCCTCTCCCTCAGGTGAAGAAAAAGCCTTCGGTGACCTGATGACCCACCCCACAAGAGCACAGAGAGAGGACCACAGTGTTGGCCTCATAGAATCCTCAAGATGTACCCCAAAAGCAGATAAAGGGGCACATAGCAGAAGCCCAATGACTCTTCCCCTATCTCCAGCACATATGGAACAAATTACAGCATCATGCTAGGAAACCCCCCCTCAGTCCCCTCCATGATCTCTGACTCCATCCACTGTACTAATTATGACTACTTTGACACCTCCTCACTTGCAGAAGCCTCCTGTGAGCTCTGTTCAAATCTATCTGAGCCATCTCCTCAATGGCCTCCTGACTCAACCTGTCTTGCAGCCTCTGCTCCACCAGGAGACCTCAGCAAGCTTAGCCTCTAGCCTCACCAAGCTCTTCCTCACTGCCTGCACCACACCCAAGCTCCAGCCCTATGTAACCCAGCCTTGCCACGTTATCCTTGCCTCTACATGGAGTCAATCTTGGCTCTTTGACCTAGGTGCTGTTCCTTGTTCTATGCTTTGTGGCCTCCGGGCCTTCTTGTTCCAAGCTCCTTGTCTTGTGGCCTTCAGTCCTTCTTGCTCCTGGTCCCTTGCCTTGTGGTACTTGGACCTTCTGCTCTCTTGTAGTCTGCCCTGTAGCCTCCAGTTCATTCTTTGCTCTGTGGCCTTCTCTAGGCCTTTCCTTGCCCTTTAGTCTTCGGGCCGGTCCTTACCTTGCATCTTGCTTTCTGGCCTCTCCTTGCTTACTGGCCTCTGGGCCTTTTACCTAGTGGCCTACAGGCCTTCTATACCACTGCCTTTGAGCCTTTGTGTTTGCTCTGTGTTGTCTTGTCTAGTCCTTGTCCTGTCTTATCCTTGTCTGCCTTGTCTTGACCTGCCCTGTCCAGTCCTGGTTCTACTATCCTTTCGTTGCCTTGCCATTGTTTCATCTCAACCTAGTCTATACAGTTCCAGCCTGCCTGTGTCTATGTTCTGTCTCAGTCCCATGGTTGTGCAACATGGCCCTCCTCCGCTCCCCATAATTGATAATGCTTGCTTTGGGAACAGGCCTTTCTGCTATTCCCTGAGGGCGCGATGCTATGCACTCTGCTGGCATAGCCTCCAAGATTGATAGGTGGGAAATTAATCTCACAGTTCTCATAGAAGGGTGAATTCAGCACATGAAAACAAATGACTCCATTTTGGCCATGCAGTGCATCGTACAAAAGAGAAGCAGAGAATTGAGAATTCTGTGCAGGCTTTCTAGCAGGAAGCACACAATGGATCCACTACACCGCACAACCTAAATTATTACATTTAACACTGCAAATCCTACTGTGGTGCTCCACTATTACAACAAGCACATTACAGGATACAAGTCATTACAGGATACAAGTCTTTACCGTGAAGCCAAATTAAGCAGTTTGCTCAGAAATAATTAGAAATGGATGAATCGGTTAATTGTAATGTCCAGTTGGGCTATTTGAAACAAATATTTCAGAAAGATGCAACAGACATGTAGCCATGGTAATATTATGAATTGGTCTCTACAGAGTTTCTTATTTCGAAGTTAAAATCCCTTAAAATATCAATATGTATGTAGTGCCTTTCATTTTGGCATCACTGCAAAGTATTTTACAGATATAGCAACAAAATCATTTGTAACTCTTTCTCTGGGTGATGGCCAAATGAGAGAGCAAATTCTAGCGGAGTAAGAGAAGTAGAGGAGAGTTGTGAAAACTCCCTCCAGAAGGAGAACGGACTGCTTTTTTCATTTTCTCCCACCAAAAGATTCACCTACGCAGAAAAAAAAAAAAATCGGCTTTTCACAAAATTCCCCGTTTGATATGCAGATGAACATCTGTGCGTATGCCATGTAAGCAGTAAGGAACGTCGCACCTACACTCACTTCGCCTGTCATAAAATAATCATTAATATGCCTCTCCGGCACTAACAATTTCATCAAATTGTCGCTATTTTTTTTTTTTTAAAGTACTGCTTCCAATAAAGTTCTCTCCAAACAGTTCATAATCAGTCTTGCTGCCGCCATAAGTCTCACGAAAACGCATTTGTTTCAAGTACCGCAATAAAACGTTGTTTGGGGGGATTATACAACCTGTAAGAATTCCTGCATTTCATCTACGCGATAAATAGTCTTAGGACAGTACCTCTGGTAGCACTAAAGCAGTGTTTCCTTTTCTACTTTATTATGAACAATAAACCTACTTTACGTTAAACTCAGCTGACAAGAACCTTGAAAAGTGGAATAGAATGAAGCTACATATCTTTGCCTCCTCTTTCTGTTTCGTGCTTCGAGAAGTCTTTGCTAAGGAGAACATTATTTCGCCACGAAATGGAATATTTTAAAATGTTCCAGTCCAATCGCACATTAGTGCTTTAAAATGCTCCGGGGCTGACGTAATAAGCCCACACGTACAAATGTGCATCCAAACAGGGCGCCAAATTTTTTTTAACGCGCGCATATCCAGGTCTCCTGGGGGCCAGATGCAGTATGGAAGTGAGGTGCCGCGCTAAAAAGGATGCGCTAGGGATCAATTTACGCTGGCAAATTGAGCGCCCGTTTCCTAAACGGACTGCCGTCAAAACTTTTTTTTTTTTCACGTTGCTGCTTTCTGTGGTTCCTCCTACTTAGCATCGCGACAATACTAAAAGTAGGTGGAACCACAGAAAGCAGGATTTTGTTTTTTTACTGAGCCCTTGACACAGGGCTGGTGTTAAATTTGCTGTGTTAAAAAGCGTGCGTCAGGCACACAGCAATTTTTTTTTTTGCATCAGGGGTTAATAGCCTCATCCACGTGGCATTTACTATTAGCTACGTGTGAGTTTGGATGCGCGTTTTGGATGCTTTAATCCCCTTATTGCATCAGGTGTTACTCTAGCACATCCAAAACGCGTGTCCGATCACCGGTTAAGCTGTGCGCTAGCCTGAGCGCACGATAATGCATTGGCCCCTCTATGATTTGGTTTTGCTTCTTTCACTGTATTTTTCCAAGTTAACATTTTCTTATGTAATGCATTCACTTCAAGGAGGAATTGTGTGTCAGGTGTCAGCTCAAAATTCCTAATCTGATAATGTTAATAATTCTCTCCCCCCTCCCAAATCTCATGTCTAATGTGCTTGTGGATGTTTAAGGAAATCGAGCACAGTAAATATAAGGATGCAGGAGATCGCTGAGGTTCATGATTTTCTGCCAGATGTTTAGATTCTGTACCACAAGGCAGATAGAAAGCCATGCTCAAATGAAAAAACCAGGAGGTGCTCAAACCAAGCCAAGGCACTTATTAAATATGCAATCAAAACAGTTGAAGAAACAATTCTATTTGAAGTGATATATAAACAGGGCTTTTTTTTTTCAAGGGTAATTGCCGGTATTGACTACTGGCGCCTTTTCCTTCACCCTACTTGATTTACCTTGTGGTCCTTAAAAAAAACAAACCACCCATGCATCCTGTATGCGAGAACCGACACTACTTTTTCCCAGAAAGAAAGGATTGTATATAAATAATCTATAATTGAAGGTGACTGATCTTTTCCTCTACCTTGTACTGACAAATAGCTTGGACAGGTTTTGAGACACAGGCATCTCATTAAATGCTAGCATCATGCGTCAGCAGTACAGCTTGCTCAGATCAACTCTGCATAAGCAGAAGAATGGAGTTCTTTTTTGGTTTGTTTTTTTTTGTTTGTTTTAAATGCAACTGTTGGTGCCACCCATAGACTGGCCTATTTCTAAACTAAATTGCTATTCCAAGGTTGATGCATGACAATTTTGAGATTTCCATAGGAAGCTGCTTTTCTTGGCCATCAAAAAACCACATGCATCTTTTTTCAGAAATCTGCCCTAGCCTGTCTTAACTCCACCCAGCTCAGCTTGCTGAAACGTGATGAGGGGAGTGCCCGCCTTGGGTATTTGCAGTCTCTGAAATAATGTGCAATGCAGGACACAGATTTTTTTTTTTTTCTTGACATTACTGAACCTCCAAGCGGAGAGTGTCGCGATAGTTCTGTAGACATTGTTAAATGTAAACGTGTTGCCGCTGTATTACCTTCTTTCTAAAATTTCAGTAGCAGTTCAATGTGAATTTTGAAAACAGGTTTGAAATGTTTACAATTAAATCAAGGTCCTGTAAAATTATATACTCCCGCCCACTAAATGAGCAAGATAGCACAACTTTCCTAGGAAAATCTCCAGCCTTTGATTGACTTCTCAGCTTGAGCTATCAGTGAAAAAGTGAGAGCCAAATATACAAAGATCACTGCCTCCTGCAAGTCGCACTGCACCCTTGGTAGCCTGGACACTTGTGGTTCTTCTCCTACCCCCACCACACTGGCTGCATACCCAATATTACACACACAAGGAAAATATGACAAAATAACTCTGGATGAAATGGCCACAGAGGTTTATTAGAGGAGCCTAACAGGGGAGTCTAATTTAAGGTGCGGGGTCCTGTCACCTCTCCCTGCTCTCAACAACCGGGTAGGTGCCGATAACCAAATTCTCCTCCGCCCAAGCGGGAACACTGCAAGCCCCAACAGGCGTTATATCTGGCCTCCCGTGAGAGTTTCCGGGCAGGCCACCACGCAGCAGGCCCCACCAGAACCCCTGCCAGACGTATCCGGCCGTCATCTGTCAAGGCCCAATTCCCAGGCCTGACATTCGCCATCTTGGCCAACTGCTATGAGGTGAGGCCCAGGCCCCCTCTAGCAGCCCCTCCCTGATCCCTTTGTTGCCTCACCACGTTTTCTAATAGCCTCTCCTGGACTCGGTTGCAGCCGCCGCAACAGAATAACAAATGAACAATAACACCGCTAACTAACACTTTATTCTAGCTAACGAAGGGTGGGTGGTGGGTGAGAATCACGCTGCATGGGGCTGAGGAGGAAGAGGCCTGAACAAACAGAGCTGGTGGGTTTTACGTTCCTTGCCGGCCAGCCCTCCCGATTGCATCGGCACGCTGCTCCTCCGATCCAATCCAGATGGTCCGGCGCCAGGGCGCCTTATGATGATGCCACCGCGCTCGATGCCGGACCAATTGGGAAGAGCAGTGTCACTCACCATCGACTGCCACACTGCAAATGAGCCTCCCCCCCCCCCGGAGCGCTCAACCCTACCCAATGCTGGCACCATCATGAGGATGGACCCGCCGCACCCAGGTAAGTATGACCGCGACAGAGTGGGGACGGCCACCCTCACGGGTTCATGGGGCGCCCAGTTATTTGCAGTGCCCGCGTATCCGGGCTGCCCATTTCGAGCAAATGCTGGTCAGCGTTTAGTCAAAATGCACTGAAGCAACACAGCAACGGCTACTAATCACCGATGCTAATTATTAGAGTTTTAATGAGCCTTGGCTTTCTTTAAATCCCATCTCAAAAGGTCATTCCTCCTTGGTCTATATTATTTAGCTGTGCTTTTGCCTCTTCCTTGTACTGTACTAGTAGAGTTACATAGTATTACATCTGCTCTCCTGTTATAATTACAGTCCTTAAATATATTGATTTAATGGGCTTGTAAAGCATATTGCTGCTAAATACTGGCAAACATTTATGCAGATGAGCAAACCAAAATCAGTATTGCGGAGTACCTGAGGAAGAGGCTTGCACAGTATTCACCTAACGCTCTACAGAGAGAAAAGCAAAGGCTTGCGAACGGGGCCTGCAGGCTCAAGATAACGTTAATCACCACTTCACAGTGGAGAGGCAAACGCCCGAACTCCTCTTAGTCTTCCCAGGATAACCGACTATGGGAATGTGAAAGACGGTTTGGATTCAAAATTTCATTATTTCATCATCTTTCTTGCAAAGCAAAAAACTATGGGCTTTAAAAAAAAATTGACCTGATAACACCGGACCCGATTCAGGAGATTTGTTTGATTGGAAGAGAATGAGAAAAAAAAAAAAAGAGGGGGGAGGGGAGGTGAGCAGATGACTCAAGGCTGTAGTTAGCCTGCAAAAAAGACAACAGTTCATCATCCCCCCCCCACCCCCTTCCTTCTTCCTAAACATTAGCCTTTCCTCACCAGGAAGTCCATTTCCATTGTGCTGATTGCAAACATTAATTGCCTGCAACAGCTTGCATCTATATAGGAGCAGCTGAGGAAGAGGGAGCCCTCCCAACCGGGCAATAAGCCAACCACAAATTGATGTGCTAATAACTCCTGCCCGATGGGATTCTGATCCTCTTTGAATATGCATCTAATAAAGCTGTGAGGCTGGGGTTGTTTTTTGCTCTGTCACGTATACTTGATTGTAGCTTTTGCACATTGGCTGCTTTCTTTCCACAGCATCTGTTTGGACACTGAACCGGTAGCTATTTCTCTTGCCATTGGTGGAATAGAAGAACCATGGATCTTGGTCCAAAAAGCTGAAAAAAAACCAACCAAAAACGTACCTGCTCGGTTTACAGTAGATGCCTTTTGAAAGCATGCAAGGAATCTATTTCATAAGTTCTTCCAGGCCTTTAAAGTTCACGAAAAGCAGATTTTAGCAAAAACTTTCTTAGAGGAGCAAATGCATGCAGCTAGAAAAAAAAATACCAATTTCTGAAAAACTATTTGGACAGTACCTCTTCCAAACAAAGCATTTTGTCACAGTGCCGATAAATTCAAGGTATTCAGATTGGCCAATAAAGCACTGCTAACCATACCCTCAGTCAAAACAGCAAAGTTGACCCAAGTTAGAGAGAGAGCACTATCTTTGGCAGGACCATTACTATGGAACACATTACCCCTGGAATTAAGACTAATGAAGGAATTAAAACTCTTCAAAAAAGGCTTAAAAACATGGCTCTTCAAAAAAGCATTTCACAGTGAGGTAGAGGAATAACAACACATACACAAAGCAGGAAGTCACCAAGAAAAAAAGCAGAACTGCTTATTTTTATTATTTTCTCACAATTAAGTATTAAATTATAAAGACAGCTAATCATAAATGGTAACCACACCCATTCCCCATTTAGAGTATATTATTGAACAATGTAATCATATAACAATGGCACCCCATGGATAATTGAGAAACCACATATTTGTGCCTAACTGTAAACCGTTGTGATGGTGCTCTACTATACGACGGTATAGAAAAGTTTTAAATAAAATAAATAAAAATAAAAATATTTGTGTCCACGTACCTCAATTAAACCTACCTGAGTACCATTTGCAAGTGTCCAATATTAATACACAGGTGTTCTGCTGATGGCAGGAAGCCTTGCTGTACAGGAGGCCCCAGAAATCTCTGTACCTCACCAGTGATGTAGATGTCTCCACGGACACTTGGCATGGAGTCAGGGAGCTGATGTTGTGGTTTTTCTGACACTCCCCTTTCGGGAGGGTTGAGGAGGTTCAGTATAGAGAAGGAGCCAAGACGTTTCCGTGCTCTTTCTCCATGGAAGCAGTCCATGCGTATTTGAATCTCTGGAGCTGAGAGCAAGCGAAGTGCCTGGAGCAGCCGTGAGGGACTCCAAGCAGGAGTCTGGTGTTGATTCCTACTGAAAGGGAGCATTCTCCATACTCCTTGTTTTAGCAGAGATTGTACCCCAAATCTATAAGAGAGCAGGCTCCCAAGAGTGTACAATTGAACCAACTAATATCAATGTAATTATTAATATATAAATTCCCCTTCGAGACAAACTATTGCCAGCACAGTTTTGAGATAAATCCAAAACTGCCCTTTGGCTGTGCTTTGCGTTACCAGCGTCCCAGTAAAAAATTCAGGGAGGTCATTTGTCATCTAACAGGACTATCTGTGTCCTGTGTCAACAGGGCGCCGTGTTACATGCTTTTTTTTTATTCCAGGCCTCCAGAAACAGTTGTGCTCATTCACTCTTCCTGCACATGCTTAAACAAATCACCAGGCATGCAGATGCCACTTCATTTTATTTTTTTTTTACATGGATGAGCTTTGCCAACCAGTCATCCCAGTTGCTTCCTTAGGGCCTGATTTTCAAAAGCATGCACTCGCTTAAAACTAGGTTTTACAGGTGTAAATGCACTTTACCCCCATGTAAGTGGGCTTTTGAAAATTGCTACAATATATGCCATTGAATTGTCCATAGGTTTTACACGCATAAGTGCATTTTACACGCATAAATGGGCTTTTGAAAATTGCTACGATAGTATGTTACATTTACACACATAATGCCTTTGAATATGACTTCCCGTGCTTTTCCACGTTTTACCCTAAGTGTGCCTGCAACTCAACCACTATCGGTGCCCAGCCTCAATGGAATTCTGAATTGTACACTTAACCAATTGCACGACACACCCATGAACACAGCAAGGGCAACACTGCAACAACACACCTAGTACCTCCAACAAATACATCAAACACTGCCACATCATTACCCAAAGCAGTCTGAGAACGGCAAGTCTTTAGGTGTACGCTTCTGTTCAATTTCTTATTGTTGACTGCTTGCCCTCTTCCTTAATGAATGATTCTTATTGTAATCAGATTTTAGTTGTTAAATTGTGATGATTATTATTTATCCTATGAATTTCAGTTTCCCTGTAGGCAACTCTAAACAGGCAAACTTTTAATTTCGGCAATAATGGGTGTATCTACACGTGTGCACAGTCCTAGATGGTTACATAGCATGCAAGAAGGCCAAGGAATTCTGTCCTACATAGCTGGAAAGGAAGTCAAGCACTTTCTACAGGTACACATATAATTATGTGACCATACTGTGAACAAACAGTATTGCTAGCATGAATATAATCACTGTTGCCCTAATGAATAATTATTATGAGTTATACATTTATTGCCACACTTAAGAATGAAGATTTATAATTGCATGAAAATGAATTAGAAAAGTATTGCAATTAATAAGGAATTTTGAAACAGGATGCTAGGAACAATTTAAATTGGATTTCCCTGTTATATCTTAAGGCTTCATAAGGCAGTCTTTATGAGAATTAAACCTTATGCATTATTATTTTTAAATCATAATTATGACATATTAGTGTACTAATGGTTTTATTTCATCATGGTACCGTGGTATAAAATACTGTGCGATTCCCTAGATATTGTAGTATTCTATCATTCATAATTTGAAGCACTGCATTTATTTAAAACATTTCTACCCGCATGATCACTAGCTCTCAGCGGTTTACATAATCACACTCATAAAATACAAACTACAGTAGACAATAAGACAAAATGTCAATAACCATCGGTCCAGATAACTATGTCATCTGTAATGCAGATTGGAAACAACCCAACCAGAACAGATTCTCTCAAGAATCATAGTACAAGCACTTATTACCGAAGCCGGCCTAAATGATAACGTTTTTAACTTTTTCCTAAAATGTAATATAGAGGTCTCAATCTTGGGCTCATCAGGATTTGAATTCTACAATTCAGGTCCTTCCACTCCAAACATATGTTCCTAGAATTCCCATAATCTAACAAGTTTGAAGGAAGGATACACCTAATAGTTTCTGGGTAGAAGACTGCACAGATCGGTTAGGGATCCTTAGAGGGGATCACAGAATAATCTCTTCTAAGGATCAAGAAATATTTAAACACGGACAGCAACTGAAATGTGTATGCTGAGGTTAAGTTCAACAGAGTACTGAAAATAGGGAAGAACTTTTAGAAGGTAATTTTCCACAGTGTACGTAACTCAGCACATACATGCATTAATCAAGTTGACTTAGGGTATAGCCACTGCTATTACTGGTATCACTAGCATGGGATCTACTTATTGTTTGGGTACTTGCCAGGTACTTGTAGCCTGGCTTGGCCACTGTTGGAAACAGGATGCTGGGCTTGATGTACCCTTGGTCTGACGCAGTATGGCAATTTCTTATGCATAAGTAGATGTGCCAAAATTTATGCCTGTATTTTATAAACTGTGCAACAGGAGCAGCACAGTTTATAAAATATTATGTTTCACTGCACCAAAATTACACCCGTATGTTTCAGTACACACACATTTTTTTTAATGCAGTGGGCTACATAGTTTATACATGTAGAAGGTAACTTTTAAGCAGCCACCTGGGCGTACATGCTTAGACACATAGGGCCATATTTTATAACATGTGCGCGGGCGTAGATTTGTTCACGCAACCCGGCACGAACAAATCTACGCCCGATTTTATAACATGCGAGCGGAGCTCTAGTTATGTTACCATATTAGGTGCTATGATAGGATCCAAAGGGGGCACGCCATACATTATACATTACATATTAACATACAAGGATAGCAACAGAGTTCAAAGGTTGAAGCACTGCAGACATGCCCTTTACTCCTGCAAGAGCAGGGGCAAGGGAAGAGATCAGGAGAAAACAAGGGGCAGCTAATGGAAGCATGACAAAGTAACGTCACAGGCCATGGGGTATTTGAGTTGGAATCAAGATGTTAGAACTCACAGAAACCAAACGAGGTTGAATTTGGCAGAATGTTGATGGCAGGAACTATCTAGCAATGCCGCAGGGACCTAGGAGGCCAGATGTTTGGGTAACACCCTCACTAGATTTGATCATATAAAGTCTAATAAAATAAATAAATACTGTTTAAATTATTATAATTCTTGGTGGTAAGATATGGTTAGGGTGGGGGGAGGTACTGGGTACTGGATTATAGGGTAACTTATAGGGATGGTAGAGAACCAATGAGGAAGACAAGAAAAAACAACCTGGATAAGGAGCAATATCAAGCATCTACGGCTGACATCAGGGATTTATCCTTAGTGGTATGAACAGGAATAGAGCAGCAGACTATCTGCCGTTACATATGATGTTCTATGTAATAGCATATCCATCCACAATTAAGCAAACTGATGCCTTAAATCACAAGCTCCATAAATTGAACACTGTCCATGTGTGCTAAAGAACCACATCCTTCAAGAGGCAAACCTGGTACTCCAGAACACGGCAAATCATGAAGACTACTATGCTTTCACTCAGTGGCCTCCTTGGCATTCATCTGGCTCCATGTACCTCCTGGCAGCAACTATGTGTGATTTCCCATGTTCCAATCCTTAAAGAGGCAGGAAAGTCTGCATATTAAACAAGCCCAAAGCTAAGAAATACAAAATGCAGAAAACAAACTCCAGAAGAATTAGAGAAGGAAATGAGAAAAGGACAAGGTTCTCAAATTATCCTTCAGGACTTGGGTGTCAGATGGCAGGCAAGGTCTGCATTGGAGCAATCTTTGACCTCCTCCATTCTTGTGCCAACTGGTTGACTATTCCTGCTGTCCACAGTCATCAAAACATCATTCTTCCTCCAAAAACCCCAAACCATGCCCTTTCCTAGCATTTTTTAATCTCCCTAACTTTTTGTCCTTGAAGATCCAGTTCCGAATAATATACCTCCATTTTCCTTTCAAAATCTTCACATCTACCTTTCCTTTCTTGCCAGAATACAAATGGAATCAGGATGCTATATTTAAAATGAAACCAGCACCTGAAGATTTCCATCACAGGCAAATTACTTGAACTTAATAGCTATTTTCAGATCCATCCACCTACCGCCATGCAACTGGAGGAGCAGAAAATCAATTTTTAAGTGTAAATTCCCTGTGGAGTTTCCTTTTAAAAATCCTCTGGTGGCCAGAGGTTCAGGGATTTCTTACCCTGTAGGTGGAAAGGATGTGGGGTAAAAAAATGCACTAGGATTTCAAAATGAAAATGCCTACATGTATCACAGCCAGCTCATCCCCTGCCACTTTTCACTGCGGGGGAAAAGTGCACAACGCTGCAGACAGTGCATGCACTTTTCCCCATGGAAGAGGGAGGTTAATTCTCCTTCTGAAATCTCTTTGAAAACTGCCCTCCCCCACGCAGTGTACACCTTACCTTAACGGGAGGCATGCAGTGCAAATACCTAACAAAAATGTGATCCTTTTACATTACCTTCTTCACAGGGTATTCTTACAGGAGTTACAAGAGCTATATTATGCAAAAATAATTCTTATGCGTTTAAAGTTCAGCTACTCTTTAGGGACTAGACTGCTGTGTTTTATAGCATAAGAACTAAATAATGCAGCCTGACAGCACAAATGCATAACAAAGCCCATTAATTGTGGGATAAAAATAATGGAAACTGCAACATTTTTAGATCAAAGATGGGTCAGTTTGTTTTGGAGCACTATAAGCTTCTTTTTTTTTTTAACACTTCTGCATTTTGCTTTTCTATGATAATATTTTGGGGGGATTTCCATGCGCAAATGCTGTTCTTGTCTGTCTGGGGATATTAACCCCTATGGGCATAGCAGATCACTTTCTAGCCTGAGGGGATGGTGCTGTGCATTTTTTGGAGGCAATCATGCTGAGTGCAAGGACCCCTGCAGCTTAGTCAGTAGAATCCACAGAGTCAATCTAACCCCCTCGGTGCTGCTTCAATATTGGTCTAGAGTTTTGAAGTCCCTATGGAGTCTGGCAGGAACTTGTTTTTTATGGCACTATCCCCATATATTCTGGATGATGCGGGGGGGGGGGGGGGGGGGGGGAAGGAATCATTTTGGTGCAGACAGCCATTGATGGACCATGAGAGAGGTCCCTTTTACCAGTGGCCCTGTAACTGACTGTGGTATCAGTAGGTCAAGCAGATCCCAGATCCAACAGAGGAGAATGCTTATTTACTGTTTCAGTGGGGATGTTTTGCAATCCTTTAGGTTTGGACAAAATTTTCCTGGCAACATTGTTTTTGACCATGGAGCCTAAGGAATCTTTATGGGTAAAAGAGACTTGGACAAACTTGCCTCTTCTACATAACTAACTACAAAGTTTCAAGTGTAACTTCAAGATTAGAATCCAAAGTGGCATCATAAGAAATGTTTTTCTTTACTGCGTGGTCCTAGTAATGTCCGGGTAAATCCGTACAGACTGGCCACAAAATACAGATGTTCTATGGTGAAAAACATTTTGAGAACAAAATCTCATTCTTTAGCAAAAGTCCCCTGATTGGTAATCACTGGATTGATGGAAATCACCACAAAATCTGTTAAATTCAAAAGTTGGCTGATTAGTAGAAGCTTTGTTATCCAGTTGTGAATTCTTCAGGAAATAATGCTTAGCAATAGTAGGCATCTGATCCTGTGGAATCTCTAAACTTTCTGAGGCATATTTCTTGAAGGTTTCCAAAGAAGAAATCAAATCGCAAATAGGAAAATTCAAAATTCTAAGATTAAGATAACGGAGAGAGTTCTCAATATTCTTGAACCTCCTAGAATGATTAGAATCCAAAGTGACTCAGAGAATGGGATTGTTGCATCAGAATCAGAATGGGTATTTTGAAAAATAAAACTGTTCAGCAGGAAAATGTTAACAACTGTGGTAAAGTTTGGTGAGATTGAGAGCAAGTTGAAAAACTGTCAGACGTTTCTCTAAATAGTAACAAATCACCGGGACCTAATGGTATTCACCCCAGAGTTCTGAAAGAACTCCAGTTTGAAGCTATAAACTTGCTACTAAGGAATGGAGGGTAACCAATGTAACATCAATTTTTGAAAAGGGCTCCAGGGGTGGCCCCCAGAAAACTATAGGCCAGCAAGCCTGATGTTAATGCTGTGCAAACATTTTGGAAATTATCATTAAGAAAAGAATTACTGGGCAAATGGATAGACATGGCTTAAAAGGGAAGATCCTGCATGCATATGAAGGTGTTAAATAAACATGTGGATAAGGACGAGCTAATTGATGCAGTGTATTTGGATTTTTAGAAGGCATTTAGTAAAGTCCCTCATAAGAGACTCCTCAGAAAATTAAAGTCATGGGATAGGAGGCAGTATCCTATTGTGAATTGGTGGTAACTGGTTAAAGATAGGAACCCAAGAATATCATTAAATGTTCAGTTTTCCCAATGGAAAGAGTTGAATAGCAGAAAGAGTTGAATAGCAGAGTACCCCAGTGATTTATAGTGGAACCAGTGGTGTTTAACATATTCATAAATGATCTGGAAAAGGGTGCAAGGTGATCACATTTGCAGATGACACAGTTATTCCATTTCGTGAAAACATGAGCTGATTGTGAAGAATTATGAGACTGGGGAACTGGGCTTCCAAATGACAGATTCAATTTAATGTGGACAAGTGCAAAATGATGCACATAGGGAAAAATAATCCAAACTGTATGTACACAATTCTCCTCACAATCACTAAGGACCTAATTTACTGAGGTTCTTTCCCCAGTTACACAGATCATAAGAATTCAAGTTTCATGACACTGCTGACATTTCTGTGCTAACGGCCGCAGCGCATATCTAGTTTACTCTCATCAAGATGCATTCCTTGTGCCATAAAGCTGACCTAAAGTGTCGCAGGAAAAAAAAGCTGCAATGCAAAGGCCCCAAAAGCAGCAATTATAGTTAACAAATTCCAACATAAAACTAGAAAAATGCGTGCGCATACATTGGGACAGACGATAGCGCGCGCGTGCGTACACACACATACAGAGAAAAGAGCCAATGTCCTAACCTGTGGGAATGGCCCAACTCCACGAGATGCTTCTCTCCCGCTGCCAAGTCATTTCAATAATATGCAAATGGCTCCTGCAGCAACTTCTGTGCAGAAAAGCTAGCGAGAACTGGTGCAGTTAAGTTTTGCGGGAAATCTTCCACGTAAGGGATTTTCCGTTCAAAATTGAACCTATGCTGTATCACTAGTGAGCTAATTTGCATAATTTCTCAGTTCATTAGTAATTTTGCACAAGTTTTGCAAATGGGTTTAGCATGCGCCATGTGGAGATTTTGCACGCACCACACCCATTCTCACATTAGTGCATCGACCTCAGAGAGTGCTTTTGTATTAACACAACTTTGAAACTTGTGAGCAGTAGTGCCCAACCTCCTAATACAACCTTTTCACATGTATGTTACCATGTATGTTACCATAACAAGTCTGCTAAACGAGACTTGTTAGCCAATATGTTTACATTACAATGTTAATTTTGATCTAGTTACCCTTTTCCAAGTTCCATAACCTTGTTTTATGTAATGCCTCCAGGCAAAAATTTATGTTCTGTTTCAATGTAAACCGATGTAATCTGTATTCCATACAGGAACACCGGTATAAAAAATCTAAAAATAAAATAAATAAATATCAAATATCAAAACCAAAAATGTATATTTGACCCGGTAACTGGCAGCCAATGGAGCTCCAGCCAGCAGCCAGCCAGGTAGCCACTCTTTGTATGAGTTGCACTTAGGGATGCTTTTCTTCGGAAGTGACATCAACAGCAAGTCGCAGCAATTAAGTCTCAGTAACACCAGAGCACGTACTACCATCTTAAGATCAGCAGGTTTGCCAAATGAAATGAAGTTTGCAGAAAAGCACGTTGGGCATTCATAGCAAGCTCAGCATCTACAACTAATTCCAGACTTCGGACTTGGCACTTAAGGTGACGGGAATGACCCACCTGATTCTAAAGCCCGATAATTCATTTGTGGTTCACAAGTGCAGAGCAGGGTCAGATTTAAGATTCTGAAGCCCCCTTTGGATGTCTGCATATGTTCCTCATACAAGCAGAAGCAGATTCCTCTTTGGCCTTCAAAATTTGGCGCCTGGCTATGTTGCTTATGCCTACATCTGGGTTGGACATTCTGTCCAAATGAGTATCTTCAGGGCCGGCGGAAGCACTAGGCGAGCTAGGCCTGGGCTTAGGGTGCTGACCATTAGGGGGCGAGAGCCATGTGGGGCAGCGAGCAGCAAAGAGGAGTGGAGATTTGGTGGCCCAGAAAACTGAGAGGAAGGAGTTGGGGCCATGACCGGGGGGTGGGGGGGGGGGGGGGGGGGGGTTGGTGTGACTGGGGAGGGCAAAAAGCAGAAGGTGCCTGGGGGGCCTAGTTCCCTTGCACCGGCCCTGATTATCTTAGTGTATGGTCTGAGTCCTCCCAGTGCACGTCCTGAGCCCCAATTAAACCCCATTCTCAATTACTCAGGTACCGAAGAGTTGTATTTTTCTGTGACCTTTGTTTTCCCTTGTGCAACTAAAAGAAGAATTAGAAAAAAAACTAAATGTTTAAAGCCTAAATAATTCCAAGTGATCTACATTCAGAAGCAAATCCCTCACAACGCCAAAAAAAAAGAAATAATTGTACTGCTGTAGAGAGGAGTGATCGTGATCAACAGACAGGACATCTCCCAGCAATTAATGCTAAGTTCAAAGCTCAGGATAAAACCCTTAATGCCGTTGCTATGTGTGGCTATTTCTGACTGCTACTAATATTAAGACAATATTCTCAGGTTATCCCTTCACAGAAAATGCTTCCAAAAGAAGCTCCTTGCTTAGCCTGGATTCATTTAATTCTCTTTTTCCTGGTTGCTTCCAGTCTCCAGGTCTCGCCACTGACTGCCATTCAGTCCTCCTCCAGTCCGCTAACATTGTCCTCTTGCTCCCTGAACCCCTCTTAGGTTATTATGCCATTTTCTCTAATGTTCCTTTTTTTTTTTTTGTCAGAGCTGCAATCTTTAATGATAGTAATAGGCTGCATCTTGTGATTCTATACACACGGCGAATGACTCCTGACTGATTAAAAGCTTCAGCGATTCATCACTGTGTCAGATTTATTACATTTAACCTCAGATGATTCAGAGAAACTGAATATCATCATGTTAACACCATAAGCTGTCTATGCAAATTCATGTCTCAATATTAGACAAGTGGGTTCAGATGCAACCAGGGTAAGAACTAAAATCCACTGGTTAGTGTGGTAATGTCAGGTATACACTACACGCAGATTTATTCAGGTGAACATCTATTCTGAACGTTATTTTGGATTCACAGGTTATAAATCAATAATGCAAATCAAATCAGGTGTGCAAAAAAAAAAAAAAAAAATTACACACTAGGCTCAATCTCTAACTCAGAGCTTCCCAAACCTGTCCTGGTAGACCTTACAACCAGATTATCCACGGTGAATAGGAATAACACAAATTTGCATGTACAAGATCTCCAGTGTCTGCAAATTTATCTAAAAAATTCAAGGTGGATAATCTGAGAACCCGACTGGCTGAGGGCAGGTTTGGAAAGGCCTACGCTAACTGGAAAAGTCAGCCTTCCTGCAAATCATCTCAGGTATTCTGGGAAGAGGAGAGGGCTCGCGGATAGAGCACAGAGTTAGTCGCCACGATGTCCCGAGGGACAGCTCCTATTCTGGGTCACTTTCTCCCCCCATGCCTCTAAGACCCAGTTGAACGCTGATAGTTTGTTGTAACTAACTGTTTATTTGGAAAAAGTGTGTCATGAATAAACAATGAGGGGGTTCAAAAGAGGATTGGACAACTTCTTGAAGGAAAAGTGCATAAACAGCTATTAACCAGGCAGACGTTGGAAAGCCAGCGCTTTTCCCTGGGAATCTGCCAGGCACTTGCAACCCAGACGGGACATTGTCAGAGACAGGATACTGGGCTTGATGGACTTTTCTCTGACCCAGCATGGCACTTCTCTTATGATGAAGGTATTTGCCATAATCTGGCTTTCCCAGTCAAAGCAATTTTTTTTTTTTTAATGCAAGTAGTTAATCTATGACTCAGGAATTTTGCTAAACTAAGTCCTTGGAGCTTATGGAAATGGGGACACCCCGCCCCTGAAAAAATTGTCTTTTTCTTTTCTTTGTTTAAGAGTTCTGATGGCAAAAGCATGAATTCTTATAACAAAATACTTGTGCCGCTGGAGCCGTTGCCAGATGGAGCTGCAGTACAAGTGATGGACTTTCATGTCCTCTTGCCGTCATTCTGACAGGTGGGAGCAGAGAAGGGAACCCATGCAGGTCACTACCACTCCTCCTCCCTCAACCACAGCCACTCCTCTTGTTTTGCTCCCTAAAAATGTCAGAGAAGCCGGTTGGAAGAAGATGAGGCGGCTTCCTACTCTTTCACACTGTCTCCCCCCCAGCACAACCAACCTCCACTGCCTCCTCATTCATACTCCCCATCCCTGGTGATGCTTCTTTTAAACCTGTCCTCCCCCCTCCCCCTTGTCACCTACCTCCACCCTCCCACCTTGGGAAGACAAAGGACAGCAAGAGACGTGAGAGAGAGAGAGAGAGAGAGGCTGGTTCTCCGCCCCAATCCAACCTGTTCACCAACCCCCAAATGCCAAGACTCCACATCCCCCTTTGCACCCATCCCAGCTGTCAATCCTCCCCAGTAGTCCTTCTTTCCTTACTCCACGCTCCCACCTTCAGGTCTCAAAAATAAAGCACAACTGTGGTGAGCACTTTCACTGTTTGCCTTCTAAACAGCAACAGAATAGTTTCATATTATTCTGCCAGAAAATAAGCTGTTTGCCATTCTAAGAGCACAGCATAACATTCTGATCTCCGACAATGGAGGTGCAACATTGTAATCATGGCCCATGATACCCTGCCAGGTATTCACTGGGATACCCCCTCCAAGTATCTGCATTGATTCTGATGCTGTAAAGTTTCAATGAAGCATCTTTGGGGAGCTTGAACGTATATTGCACTAGACTGGAGCACAGCATCTGATACCAGTAGCATGGTTAAGTGCTATAAGCTGCTGCCTTCCAGGAGTCGTGCTGCGAAATTCCCTCACTATCGCAACAAAACAGATTTATGAAAGAGCATACTTCTTTTCGGTATTGAATTTTTATTTGTTGATTAAGCAAAAAAAACAAAAAACATGCATTCTTAAGCGAAAATAATTACCACCACATTGAATAGTCCCTCATTTTTTAAAATTGATCTATCAATTCCGGATTGGGTTAGGGCACTAGCAGCTTTGATGTGTTTTAAGGAAGTCTGGGGTGGGGGGTGACACTTGCAGGGCAACGCGACCCCGATCATCGACTTCCGTAACACCTGTTCCACGACTTTAAATCTGGCTTCAACATATTCATTGAGGCGAGGCGTCTGCCCTTTTCTCTGACTGTAAGCTCTCCTGCGCTCAGAAGGAAAAGGCTTCCCGGCAGAGCATTACCTGCTGCTTCCCACAGATTCCCATCAATCGTCAGCCCTCTCAAGCATGCACCGCGACTCCCTCTTTAATTAGCCGAAGCTCAGCCCGGCTAGCGTCCGGAATCAGAAAGCCGGATTCTGCGAGATAGTCGCCCAATTAAAATAAAAAGAGGAAGAACCGAAAGCCACTCACTTTGCAATTCAGCTCTGCTTCCCAGCGCTATGCAGACGCGACGCCTGAAGCTCAGCCCTGCCTGCCGGCATGTCAGCGAGTCGCCTCTCCAGCCTAACTGCTCGCCACCGCCTGGGTGCAGGGAAGGCGAGCGGCGGCTCTGGGCTCCGCCTTCCTCCCGGGGAGGGGAGAGAGCAGCGTGGGAGCGGGCCATGCCCATAACGCACCTCCCCGCTCCGGGGGAGGGGACCCCTGTGGGGAGGGGGAACTCGTTCGTCAAGGTAGGTAAGAGGTGGGGGAGAGCAGCGGCAGGGAGCAAGCAGAAAACTTTGATTTTGCCGGACGCATCCTTGGGAGTCCTGGGCGCTCCATTTAGCGCAAGGTCCGCGGAGCCTGGGACTCCCAGTCCGCTACTGGCAAGCAGCTCCAAAGGGCAGGGTGCCAGAGCAGAGGGGGATCGGTCCACAGCGGCTGACAATCATTTGGATTTTAGATGCCGCACACACATTCGTACAACTCGAGCAGCGCAGCATGGAGCAGACACAGCACCGCGGGTTCCATTTCCAGTACGCGCGGAGCAAAGCCTGCGGAACAGTAACATCGGTGCTGGGAATAAAGCAGCAGCAGAGAAAGATCAGAAGAAGTCGCACAGGACTGCCTGGGACCAGATAGAGAGGCAGGCAGAAGAGGACCCGAGAGAGAGCGGCAAGGGACTCGCTAGAGCTGCATGCAGCTAGAGGAGGAGCGGTGGGGGTGCCCAAGAGAGATGTAGATAGATGTGGAGCGGCAAGGCTCTAAGGAAAAAAGGCAGAGAGAGAGGCAGCATACAGCGCGGATGCATCATAGTCATCGAAACCTGCTAGGTGAAGGCACAGGTGGACCCCGCTGGCTTAGAGATCAGGGGGGCTGCAGCAATAGAGAACGTGAGTATAGGGTAGACACACACACAATTTCCTAATAGTAATAGTGCACTGTATAAGAAGCTGTTATAGATATGGATTGCTGGAAGAATCTGATAACATCAAGCACCATGGGGTTATTGTTAGGGTGAGGGTGAGGAGGAAGAGAGATTGCGAGTATATGTATGAGTGTACAGATAGATTTATAACTAGTTAAAATGGGTGTGTGTATATATATTTTTTTTAATTTTTTTTTTTACTAAGCTTGCCTACAAGGAGTTAACCTAAATGACAAGAGGATACAGTACAAGAAAATAATAGTTCAATTAAGTTTTGCTAAACTTTCAGACAGAGTTACTCTGATGTAAACTTATGACTTAAAGGGGAATGTAAGAAAACATACCCAGTTCTAAAGTTTCTGGAGGAAATTGATTTCATTTAATAGTATACCAATAGTTTTTCAGTAAGTTAGCAGCTTCATTCAAGGATGGTAAACATTTGTTCTTCTAAGGATTATAGATTGAGAATTGGGTATTTCATTTACAGAGCTAGCCATCTGCCTACTTTCAGTAACATTGGACAGGCAGGAAGTCAGCACATGTTAGGGATGTGCATTCATTTGAAATGACATAGAAAATATCAATGACATTGTCTAGGCCATTTCAGGTCATTTTTTGAAACAAAATGATAGAAAAAGCACACTTTTTTTCTTTTATGTGTGCATTTGGAAATAGTACACACAGGTACACAAAACAAACAACACAAATCAGGGGTCTCCAGAGACCCACTGTTCCACACCTCCTGCCCATGGAGAGGTGACTGTTTCCCCCCAAGAAAGTAATATTTTTATTAATATTCTCCATGTCCCACCCTAATCCAACCTCCTGCTCCCCTCCTTCCCTCCAGAATTATAAAATTATCCATGGTGGTTTAATGGGGTCTGGGTGCGAGCCCTCTGATCCCAGATCCAGTGACCACCATTTTTCAAAATGGCGCCAGCCACCTATCACATGACAGAGCCTACTGGTGTCACTGGGTTGTCTCTATCGCATGATAAGGGCTACTGATGCCATTAAGTAGCCCCCATTACATGTTCCAGGAGCAGTGAGGTCATTCCTGGGCCCCCACTAGACCACCAGGGAGAATTTGGTGAGTCCGGGGGGTTCTTGAGCCATAGGGGTGCTGGCTTCCAGCTGGGAATATTTTAACAAAGGGAAGGGGGTGGGGATGGAGCCTGTAACAGAGCTTTATTTTACGTCCCTGCTCCCCCTGCAGCGAGCAGCACCGAGGCCCGTGCCGGAGCGACGGCCTGAAGTCAGTGCCCTCCCCTGGGGCTCCCGCGGCGGCAAACCACCACAGGAAAGGTAGGGGACTGCGGTCGTGACCTGCCATGGCCGCGGAACACAACAATGTAGCTTCTTCAGGGGTAAATGAAATCAAATCACTGAAAAGTACTGAAGAAACCAGGTATCAAAAAGTGAGACAATTTTTTATAGCTAAATATTATACTTAACTTAAATGTTGATGGAGAGCAGAACCTATATACTAAGAACGCCAAGTCTCGAAAAATTCACGGGAATCGGGACAGAGACTGCTTGCGGACCCAATGTTATTATTAAATAGCCCAAGTCTCAACGACATGGTGATGTCATGACGCAGTTGGCTGTCATGGTGAAAGGAAAATAAATTGAAGAACTCCAATATCACTTCATAGAAAAACATGTAAGTCATGCGACGTATTAAGTCCAGAAGGATGTACAGAGTCCAATCTGTGGATCCACCGCTGTTCCGCTTGTAACAGTTTCATGTTAAAATCGCCGCCTTGCCAAAAAGGCTATAATTGCTCAAGAATGCAAGCATGGAGCGAATCAAAAGAATGGGATTTCTCAATAGTCTGAATAGTCTTGCCATATCACTCTCAGTTTTTCTGGTCTAAATTTGCTAGTATGAGATTTGCGTGATAAATATAAAATATGTTTGTAAATGCTGTTGTGCTGTTTAGTACTATTTCTCATGCAATAAGAAAAACCAGTTGGCCTTGTGAAGTCTGGAGGAGAGAAGGGGCAGGAGAGATATGATACAAATCTTCAGAAACCTGAAAGGTTTAATGATGTATGAACTTCAAACCTTTTTTCTTGGAAAGAAAACAGTAGAAATGGGGTGTCACGAAATGAAACTCCAGGGGGATGACTCAGAACCAAAATCAGGAAATATTTCTTCACGGAACGTGTGGTGGATGTCTGGAATGCCCTTCTGGAGGGCATGGGATAAGGATTTTCCTTTCCCCCATGGTAGGCTGCATTCCCTTTCGGAGGGCCTGAAAGATCACTGCCTTTTGCATGAAATTCAGGAAATGAGTGATAACTACTCTGGGTCTCTGGCAATTATCCTGCCTCTGACCAATATGATGTGAGTGCTCAATTTGCAGAGGTCCCACTCCATCTGGTAGCTGCAGCGTAGTTGGGGGGCCACTTTTCCAGGAACGCCCGCAATTCAAAGTCCAGCAAGGTTTCTGGGAGGCCAATACAACGCAAGTTGTTTTGATGTGAGTGATTCTCAAGGTCTTCTAACTTGGCCTCAACTGCATCGAGCTGACCTGTGGCCTTACTCACTGTGTTGGATGTCACATGGGCACCATCTTCCGCACTGGAGATGTGTTGTTCCACAACCTTGACCTCCCGAGTGAAACACTCCATTGAATTTGAGAGTGCATCACATTTTGCTAAGATGGTATCCAATTTCGCATTGAGCGTGACATCTAGTGCTTTTTCGATAGCTGCGGTAACTGCTTCAATCAAGGCTCTGTGTCTGTTGCCTCGAGTATCATGGCTGCCACATTACCATCTACCATCTTGGAGTCAATTATCTTGATCTTTTCTTTTTTTGCCGCTTTGCTGGTCATATGTGTCCGAAAAAGTTCTCAACTGAATCTCCTGTCTGTACTGACAAAATTGCAGCCCAACCAAAGGTGTCACATAGCAGGGTGCACAGAGAGAGGGGTGGATGTCAGAGAGACCTGGAGAGCAGAATTACATCTTCCTCTGCTCACAGTATCATGTGATCCTTGCTGATTTCTTCTTATCCCCAAGCTGACATGAGAGAGTGAGTGTGGGGATCGAGGAGTGGGGAGAAAGGAAATAGAATGAGGGCGAGTGAGAGGATTGGGGGAAGGAAGTGAATGAGGGACAGTAACAGTATCATGGGTGGAAAAGTGAGTGAGGGGATCAAGGGAAAGGAATGAAGGGAGAAAGAGAGAATGAGGGAATATGGGGGGTTGGGATAGAGTGCCAGGAAAAAGTTAATGAGGGAGAGTGAGGGGATCTTGGGGATGGATGTGACTGAAGAAGAGAGGGGATAATGAGGGCTTGGGGAGTGAGAGAAGAAAGTGACTGAGGAATTGTGGGGGATGGAAGAGAGTGCCAATGAGGAGGGAATGGGAGAGAGAGTGAGGTGATTGGAATGGATGTAGACTGTGATCACAGTGAGTGCAAATAGAAGGAGGAAATTGGAGGGAGTGTAGGATGTGAGAAAATTAGAGGGGCTGTGGGGTGTGAGAAGATCAGAGGGGCTTTGGGGGGACACAGGGATGGGGTATTGTTGTGTCTGCTGCCCAACGTCTCTGCTCCGCCACCTTACCTCGTTGGCGACTCCCTCCGGGGTTGATGGAAGGCTGACTGCTGCGGCGTCTTCTGGCTGCCCTCCTCTGGCGTTCCCGGACCGGCTCGACGCTGCAAGCCGCCATGTTGACCAGAAGCCTAAGGGCGCACGCGGCCCGACTGATGTACCAGCGTTGGTGCGAACCTCAGAGGCGTCCCCCTGAGATGACGTCACCAGTTCCAGCTATTTAAGGTCTCAGTTTTCGCTAACAAACAAGTTAGCAAGGGTTTCGCTACCTCCGGGTATCGCTGCAGATGGGATTCGCTCTCCGCAAACCTGTTACTCAGGTAGAGTCCATCAAGCTAGGTTGAGAGAACCTTGTCCAAATCTCATCTTGGAGTGAGTTTCCTCACTCCGAAGGCCAGCATATCTTCACAAGAGACCACTGTTCTGTTCGAAGGTGTCACGAAGCATGTCAAAGTGGCCCCTAACCCCCACACTCTTACCTAATCCCCACCTCGAGTTACTAGGTGGGCCTACCATAGGGATACAAATACCTGCCTATGGGCCATGATATTATGGCCAGTCTCTCTCTCTCTCTCTCTCTCTCTCTCTCTCTCTAAAAATATTAGCATAAAACATGCCCCTTTTGCTATTGCATGTGGTACTTACTGCATTTTGATAAATCCACCCCTTTGTTACTTCCTGGCCTTGTCTTAAATGTTCCTGCTTAACCCTGGCTGGTAGCTCCATGCCTTGGATTGGGGGTTACCCCAATTACAAATGCCTCACTGACCACCAGCACCTGAAGACTCAACCCAAGTGGAAGACACCTAGCTTCTCTGTCCCCACTGTAATCTACCTGGATTTGCTTCACCAGACAATCTGGATGCTCATTCCTGAGGGAACCCACTGCCATTGTTATCACAAGATCCCTTCTTCATTTCCCTCCTCTGAAATCCCATGTCTCTCTATTCCTATATGGCTTCCCCTGCTTTTTCCACAGAAATGTCAGAAAATGACTTTATTTTTATAGGTTTAAAACATTTTTACATGTTTAATATGCAAATAAATGCAACCTTATGCAAGTTTGCCATGTTACTGGTTACGGCTAAACACTTGCCACAGAATCTTGAAAACTGTGCCACAGGAAACTGGGGGCTCTGCTTATAACTTGTAAATCCAAAATACAATGAGTGCGGCATATGTATAACATTCATATAATCACACTAAACCATGACCTTCATATGGACATTAAAATCAAATCGTAACAGCTACCCATGTACAGTATATATATATATATATATATATATATATATATATATATATATATATATATATATATATAGAGAGAGAGAGAGAGAGAGAGAGAGAGAGAGAGAGAGAGAGAGAGAGAGAGAGAGAGAGAGAGAGAGAGAGAGAGAGTTTTGTTTCACACATTTCTCTTTCACAAACAATATTTCATGAAAATGAAGGTAAGTGTAGCACTTTTCCCCTGGCCTCCTACAGATCCAGTCATCTCCTCCTGCACTCTCCTGGAATATCCCTTGCTTCTTCCTTATGATTTGTGTTTCTGAAGTTTCCTCTTTCATTTACATAGTCTCAGGAGGGAAGATGAAGCAGACATTTAAATTAGCTCATGCCTGAAGGGCAAACATTGCATTCCTTGTTAGATGCAAATCTAGGGCTGGTCTCCTTCCCCCACTACCTTTTCTAATTTCTTTTCCTTGTTCTTTAGCAACAGCTGCGCCTGTTTTTTTTTTTTTTTTTTGCAGAGCTGGAGTAAGGTGGAAGGGAAGGAGTATTCTGCCCTAGAAGGAGCAGACTGTTGCTCAAGACTGAAACCACATGGTGTTCCCACATACCATGGATATCACCAAATAAAAGAGGATTAGCGAGAGCCACCTCAATGGGCTCTGAATGATGGCAGAAAACTCTGCTGCAAGATTTAGGGAAGTACACATGTTCCATAGCATAATTACATTTTTCTCTTTTTCTTTTGGTAATTGTTTTCAGCAATGTGCATGTAGTTTGGGATTTTCAAAAGCATGCATATTGTTTTAATCTGAAAAAGTACCCACAGGAAAAAAAAAAAAAGAGGTGCAAGGCGCGGCAGGTACTTTTTTTCTTTGGGAATTTTGAAAATGAAAGTTCGTGCTCACTTTCACTTTGGTGCAAAGACCACGGATAAAAAGTGCCCATAGACTTTGCAGATATGCAGGTAGCATGAGATGTGCCCCTTTTATTCCACAGCACCGTACAAACACAGAAACAGTAGAAGTGCATCCATCTCCCAGATGGAAATAGAAAATCAATCGTACTATGTGTAAGGATGGTGGGCTAAGAAAACTAAGAATAAATTATATACAGGGAGGTTAAGGAACCTTTCCAGTGGTAATTTTCTTTAAAAAAAATAAATCTGTATCTCAACATAGTAATAAATTGGCAGTAAATGATGAAAGGTTGGAAAAATACAGATTTCCCAAAAAAATATTGCTAAGTCTGAGTTATCTAACTTTAAGAAGTTAGAATATTTAGAAAATACTTTAAAATATTCCAATTTGAGGATCTTAAACTTCCCCTTTCAGAAATTGATTCCACCTAGGGAAATGTTCAAGGAATATTTATTGCAAATTTTGAAAATGCCAAATCAGTCTATTCCAGCCATTGCAAACATTTATTATTTACCTTAAAAAAAAAATGCAAACACGAGATATACAACCAGAGATATGCTTGAATGTTTCTGAAATGATAGAAATGATGATAGATACTGAAATAGCGATAAGAGCACCCTTATTTGTATCAATAATGTTTCTGATGGAAACAGATAGGGGCAGATTTTCAGACTCCGCGAATAGGCCTACTTTTGTTTGCGCTCCAGGCGCAAACAAAAGTACGCTGGATTTTAGCAGATACGCGCGGAGCCGCGCGTATCTGCTAAAAACCTGGATCGGCGCGCGCAAGGCTATCGATTTTGTATAGCCGGCGCGCGCCGAGCCGCGCAGCCTACCCCCGTTCCCTCCAAGGCCGCTCCGAAATCGGAGCGGCCTTGGAGGGAATCCTCTAACGCCCTCCCCTCACCTTCCCCTCCCTTCCTCTACCCACTCCACCCGCCCGGCCCTGTCTACACCCCCCCCTTACCTTTCTCCGGGGATTTACGCCTCCCGGAGGGAGGCGTAAATCCCTGCACGTCAGCGGGCCTCCTGCGCGCCGGGCCGCGACCTGGGGGCGGGTATGGAGGGCGCGGCCACGCCCCCGGACCGCCCCGGGCCGTAGCCACGCCCCGTACCCGCCCCCACAACGCTGCCGACACGCCCCGAAAACGCCGCGACGACCGGGACCGCCCCCGACACGCCCCTGACACGCCCCCTCAGAGAACCCCGGGACTTACGCGAGTCCCGGGGCTCTGCGCGCGCCGGTAGGCCTATGTAAAATAGGCGCACCGGCGCGCAGGGCCCTGCTCACGTAAATCCGGGCAGATTTACGCGAGCAGGGCTCTTAAAATCCGCCCCATACCGTTTTACATTTATTTATGAGACACAGGATGGAGAAATTCCATGGGTAACGGATGTGGATTTGTCCAGATCTTGCAAAGGAAACCCAAATAAGAAGGCAAGAATTTCTTAAATTAAAATCTGAAGCCTTGGTTAGGGGTGCCAGATTCTTTCTAAGGTACCCCTGTAAATGTGAAATTTGGTTTAAAGAAGATAAATATGCTTTTTATGAGGTAACCGCTTTACAGGCATTCCTAGATTCTCACCCCCTTAATGCAGAGGTTGGTTAGAGAGCAGAAGTAGAATACAGCTGCTATCTCTGAATAGTAAATAGAGAGAAAAGAGAATTTATTTTCTCTTTTTCAATTACCTTTATATCGCTCATAAATATGTATAATCTGTATCTTTTGGATTTCCTTTAGAAAAACTGATATGTTGTGTTTAACTAATTGAAGAATTATTTGTGAGAAATTATTACTGTATGTTTATATATCATTATACATTATAATTTTGTTATAATTACTGAAAATTTATAAATTTAAAAAAAAAAAAAAAAAAGGTACAAGGTTGGGTCCATTGGCAGCAACCACCTTCCACTTTTTCCCCAAACGGGGAAAAAAAAATATAAGTTCAAAAAGCTTCTGGGAAGGTGATCTGGTATGAAATCATCCCTAGATCTATCCGCAACCCGGGAATTGCAGGTTTCCCAGTTCTGTCTGTGAAGCAGCAGTTGACCTTCCAGGATCTTCAACAGTTTGGTCTATTATTGTTCCAAGACATTATTCACGTGACTTTACTCTTGAGGATGTGAAAACAGCCGGTACGGCAAGTGGATAAAATTACCGGTCTCAAGCCATTCACACACTCAGTCTTAGGTCCGGGCACATCATGATACAGCCATGTTAAGCAGAGATACCTCGTTACTATAGCAACAGAGCGCAGAGAACCTCCCAGGTTCAATCAGTCCCTTGCTGTGAGGAGCTTCAAGTGACATTGCCCACGTTTCATATAAAACTCACTTCTCACTGAACAGAAACTCAGTAATAGAAATTAGTTTCTTCAGAAAGCATCTGCATTTTATTCAAATCTGAAGTGATTGCATGAAAAGATATTTTTCCTAGTAAAATTTGGGTTGTTAGAGTTACAACTCCATGCATGCAAAGGGGCAAAACAATGTCTGTCTGGATCAATCTGTTTGATTGACCTGGAGTCAGGTGGAAATCCTAAATTTCACTGGGAAAAAGATAATTTTCGTGCAATCACTTCAAATTTGATTAAAATTCAAGCAATATCTCTTTTTCTTGTAGCCTGCTCATGCCAGTGTCTTTAAAGATATGTTAGTAACTTCATCATATAATGGCTAACACCGCAGTGTGCCTTAATGGACAGGTGATGCATCTCTTAAACATACTTGAATTTCATCTTACTAAAAAAGTAGATAATCTAATTTGTAAGGATGTCAACAGACAGCTCACCTCTTTGTTGCTTCCAGGTTACAGTATTGTATTTTTCACATTACAGTGCAAATTTGCAAGAAAGAAATCTAAAATTCTCTGTTATTAAATGTTTTCATGTATGAAGTTGTTCAATGTACACCGGAGTGAAGGCTTCTCGCTATACTTCGGTATAAAAAAGAATCTAAATAAAAATAAATAAAAATAAAAATTATTTCTCAAACTGCAAATTTCACAATAGAACACACTTTTTTTCCTCCCAAATACGTTGCTTGACAGGTGCACAAAATACAAATACTTTTTTATATTGCATTAGAAAAGCAAAATGTTCTAGTTACCATTCACAGAAAATTTCTTGCAAAATCAATTTAAATAAATGCTTAGAGGTGAATTTTAAAATCCCAATGCACACATCAATTGGGGGATGTGCGAATAAGTCAGGCTCGCTCGTATTGACCTTATTTTAAAAAGTGCCCAGATATGCACGTAAATGCTGCAGAGCACATGTCAAAAGTTTTCAGAAAGGGGCAGGGTGAGGGTGTGGTCTGGGCAGGGCATGGACATTTCGGGATGTGAACCTGAGATGTGTTGAAGCCCCCTGCCGTGTAACTTTACTTCTGCTATGGATGCTGTGTAAGTTAAAATTTAAAGAAAACTAGGCAGATCTGTGGGTTTTAAGGGTCAGGGCTAACTGGAGGGCGTGAAGGTCATCAAACCAGGGAGGGGGTTGGAGGACCTCTCTCTTAACTAGCAAACTGGGGACAAACTGGTAAAACCAGAATAGTGTAGATGCCCCTTTTAAAATCCCATGATTTACAAAGTACAAGCGGGATCTGCATGCGCCCACTTAAAATTTGGCGCACATGTGCGGCTTGGCCAGGATATTTTATAACATGAGCACATATGCACGTGTATTTTATAAAATGGCTGCACCCCAGGGGAGGACCAATGTATGTACGCAAATGTGCACACGCATGCTGGTTGGAAAGTTACCACCCCTGTGTGATGAAAGTCACTAGGCAGAATTATTTTGTGCTTTTACTCTTTCTCCTTATACTAGGCATGTGAGATCTATTGTGACTTTCACATAAACAAATATACTCCTTTCAAATGCACATCCTTCAGTCATGCAGGGAACATGCTATAAAATAAGAGCCAGTTGCACAGATTCCAGCAGCCATGCTTCTTAGTGTCCCTGCTTGCCAATAAGTGAGTTTTTTTAGTTTTCACAAGTGCAGTTCTCCCACTCTTTTAATGAGGGTTGCATTATTACATCACATTTTTGTATTCTGTTGCCACACTAGTATTATTGTCATTTGTATAGCGTTACCAGGTGTATGCGGTGCTTTAAAGAGATACATGATTATTATTATTATTACATTTACATGTATTTGTTGCTTAGCTCACAAGACTCTAGGCAACGTACAATCATAATTACAGCATAGCATATAATAACACAAAAACAAAACACATAATAACCAAACTAACACAACAACCACACAAAAAGACAAACAAAGAGTAATAGCCCACAGGCTGGTTTGCTATCCAGCCTCTGGACTATTACTTGGGCTATTTCTTGGTTTTCAAGAAATAGATTAGAAATCAGTGACCAGGCTCCACTTCAGCTATTTCTGTGAGATTATTAATGGACTGTGCCTTGTTTTATAATTAATGTTTATTATTTCTAGAACACTTGTACATTCTACTTGATAAATCAAAGGGTTATGATGTCTCTGTTATAAACAATTTTCAGTCCAGGTCTGAGCATGGAAAGGTTAAGTGATCTGCTCAAGGTCTCTCAGTACGAGGTGGAGAAGGGAATTGATGTGCCCAGGGGTCACAGTTGTATGTTGAACGCTATTATTCCCGATGGCCAGGCATGATTGAGTGTCTGTTATTAAACGGTACTCTGGGACTGATTGCTGAAAGTTCCAGCCCATGCCAATTGCCCAACAACAGTTTATGTAAACTCCAAACTCTGTAACATTACTTTAAAACAAAAGTCATTCTTAATCACCAGAAGGTCCTCCAAAATATGCGAAATGGCACATCAAATGACTGAAGCCACTAAGGAGTAGATTTTAAAAGGTATGGACGCGATCATTTTATAACACCCGCACGTGCGGGGGGGGGGGGGATTTATTAATTTATGCGCGGTGACGCGATTTTGGTTTTTCCCAGTTTGCTCCAATAAAGGAGCGGACTGGGAAGGAACTTCCCTAACCCTAACCTTCCTCCCTCTTCCCCTCTACTCCCCGACCCCCTAACCCTACTTACACAGGTAAAGCCCATTTTTAAACTAGCAATTGCTTTTAAAAATCAGGTCCATAGTTTTTCCCAGGATAATTTTCAAAGCAGACTTTTGATCATTGTCTGTTTTGAGAATTGGTGTAACTTATTTAGTGGCTAACTTATGTGCGATGTCAACAAAATCTCAGCTAAGTGACCTGCATTGGCTGTGAAAGTATTTAGACCCCTGAAAAAGAGAGAATTACAGTTCAGGGAAAATTTAGATGGCATGTTTCAGAATTGTTTCATTATTCTTAAGGTTATTTACCTGTTAAGAAACTGGAATTGTAACAACCTGCAAGTAAGGAGAAAAATTTAATTTGAATATAACAGTTTAGCAGTGTCAAAGAAGAAAACTGTCAGATTTACTCATGTGCGATATTTGGGAAAATGTCCTTGCTCCGGGGAGTTGAAACATTCCTACTTGTTAATGAACTGATTTAGTACTTTGTAAGTATTCTTTATTTAATCATCGCTTTTGAATTTATAGACTTGTATTTGAGAAGCTTTGTAGGCCTGTGCGTTTTGGGCTTCCTGCTCAACCTCTGGAGAAATTACTGGGCAAGTGGATGTAACTCCTTTCCATCCTCTCATTTCAAGTGACCTAGTCGGTCATTGATACTGTGAGGAAACAGGTAGGTTTTCCCCTTGGATGTTGCCACTCCAAAGAGAGAAAGGACATTTAATATCATTCCTGGTACACTACCGAAATCCCACCCTCCCCCTAGTGCTGTGAATGAGTATTCCTCAAATTCACGAGAAGATGCATTGTAACCCCGATGTGTCTCAATGCTAAATTATACCTCAAGATCTCTTGGGTACAGTCTACAGCCACTTCACTGATGATTCTGCATTTAGTCCAGCAATGGGCTTTGGAAAGCTAATTTCTGATTGGCTGGTGGAATTTTAAACAGGCGATATTAACTTCTAGGAATCTGCTTCCTCATACCTTACATTTACAGCTTTACTTGTTGTTATAACTTGCTGAGGAAAACTGTAAAATTGTTAAACATGTTGAAAATAGTGATAGGGAAAATGGCTCTCTTTCATGTTTTGTATCCTTGTTGTGCCTTATTACCTGATTATTTTGTAATGGACATTTTAAGATTTAATTGTCAAACAGTGTTAAAATGTTTCCAGTGTACCAGTGGGTGGATGTTATGGTAACGAAATGGAAAGTGCTAATAAATGCATAGAACAATGATTATGTTATATTTTCTCATCTTCTGTTACAGTGTTTGAGAACGAACTAAAATAGTTTTTATTTGAACACTGATTTAATCTGAAGGGGGTCATAAATTCATATCCTGTATTTGTGAACTGCAGAAAAGAGAATCAGAAGAGAAACTAAACTAAAAAGAAGAGGGACGTCTCCTAGTCTAAGTTATTGTCTTTCCCCTACTGGACTTCTTCACCATTTATTTATTTATTTATTTCTTTTGTATACCGACATTCGATCGAAATATCACATCGGTTTCCAGATAACAGGTTGAATAGGGCGAGAACTGCCCTATTTTACATTGTAACAAGATAATTAATTAAACAATTAATTAACCATATCACCCTCCTTCTATTAAGCCAGACCAAAGAGTCCGTGGCTACGTTTGTCTGTCATACAGGAGATCTGGGTTACATTCTGAAGCCTGGCGTTTGGTCCTTGGGCCATCTGGTTCATGGTATTGCTTGGGAGCATGAGTGGGCAAACCTATTGGCCTGAGAGCCACACTGAGGTCTTCTGTACAGATGGGGGAGCCAATGAGGGCCTGGAAGACCAGGGGACAGTTCTCATTGTCCCCATGGAGGTCCAACAGCTCAACATCATCACTTCTGGCCAGAAGTGAAATACGACCAGATGTAAATCTCCTGCAGCCCAAATATGGCCTGAGAGGGTCATAGATTGCTCACTTCTGCTTTGAAGGCACTGATCACAGCCTTTTTGGAGAGGGAGGGGAAAGGAATCTTGGCTGTTGCACAACGCTGATATCTAATGGTCTGAATCGGGTTTCATGTGCACCAGCTTCTGAAAGGAGTTGTGGTCTGTGGCTGCTGGCTGAAGGATTGGCCAAATGGTAGTGTTCTTCAGGTGCAAGAAGCAGCATTCATAGTGGAAGTCAGCAGAGGGCTTGCAGCAATCCTGCCCTTGCCTGAATTTCTGTGGTAACGAGAAGCCCCATGTAAGGAGAGATTGGAGCTGCTGAAGGGCCTGTGAGCTTGCACTGGTTCACAAGCCCTGCGCTGACCTTCATTACTAATGCTGCTGCCATATCAGATCACCATTGGGCTTGGAAGCAGCCATGAGAGGAGGGAAGGGCAGTGTGTGCAGGCCACTTGAGATTATCACTGCTCCTCTCTCCTCACACACCACTGACCCTAATGAAGAGAAAAATATTGCCTTATTTTCAACCTGCCCTCTCACTATTGTCATCCATCTTTGGCTTGGAGCTGAAAGGAAAATATCGCTGCTGACCCTGGCTAGGGGAATTGGAGAAGGGGGTTGTTTCAAGGGAGGGATCAGATGCAGAAGGAATTTGAGGGTTGGATCAGCTGGAGAGAGATTGGCTGCAGAGGGCGAGAGAGGGGAAATGAAAGTAGATCCCACTGGGGGATGTTGGGATAAGAGGGAGATCAGCTGGGGAAGATGTGAGAGGGGAAGTGAGAAGGAGGGGATGACAGAGAATCTGGGGTTAAAAGAAGACGTTAAGAGTTTAGAAAGGGTCAAATGGGAGTGCTGAGAGGGGGAGGTGAGTGAAGTTATGGATAAAAGAGGGGATCAGCTGATGCGGCAGAGGTGAGGGGGTCTACTGAAGGAGATGGAGGTTGAGAGAGAAGATGGACTAGAGAGGGTGGAAGTTGAGCGAGGAGATCTGCTGGACGGTGGGGAGGGTGAGAGTGGAGTGAGTGTTGGAGAGGGACCACACCCCTAATAATTTGTTTCGGCCTTCCTCTGGAGTCATGTGAATTTTCAAGTGCTAAAATCGGGTCAGACTGGCTAAAAGTTTTTGAAGCCCTGTACTAAAGAATGGAACATAAAGCTGCTGCTACAGCCAGACCTCTCTCTCTCCATGGACGCCTTTAATTAGCTATTACACTGTCTTGCTTGTGTGTCCATAAGAAAGTAAGACATGCACGTGATCTGGAAACAGAACTGTTTGGCTGGGGGTTATTTTTGTGAAATGCAAGCAAACTCATCCTGATGGTATCATTCTCTTCTCTACCCACCACCCCAGCTACTTCGGCTGTCAGATGCATCAGAGCATAAGGAAAAAATATTGTGGCTTAAGCTGTGATTATGACATGAAATGGCACGAATACAATGAGGAGGAGGAGGAGGCGGCAGCATCAGTGAAGACATGCTACAAAGCTGATGTTTAGCACTGAAGAAAAGTTGAGGTTTCTAGTTTTGCAGCTCTGTTGGGGTGTAGACAAAGCTCGGGTCGTGGAAGGGGGAAGCAATTGGCACAAAATGTTCTGCATTGACATTGTGGCCTGCGAGGGCTTAATGAGTCATGCAATACACAAGAAAAATAAAAATGCAATATTTAGCCCTAGAGAACTGGAAGCATTGTGCTATAGAATGCCTCACCTCACCCCAACCCCAGCTCCCTTCACCCCCCCCCCCCCCCCCACCTAATCCCCCCCTAGGTAACAGCAGTTCCTTTGACAAACAGGCCAGCTTGTTGTGACCGCATGTTCTGCACTTCTCCACAAATGAACTCTACTGCAAGCTAACGGAGGGGGCTCTGCTTAGCGGAGTGATGATCGAACAGGGCAGCATCAGCAAGCTTCCTCTCATGCCATTAAACAAGAAACTTTTGTCAGGGTGTTAGCAACGCACTCAGGCAACAATTTATGGGGGGCTTTGATTTTCTGCCGGGCCTCATCCCATGAGAATGTTGCCTATGCTAGGAATCTATGACATGGGACCCATGGCACTTCTGTAAAGAGAGTTCCTCACTGTTCCAAATCCGAACGGCACCCGTTCATGCCACTTCCCTTCCCCTTTCCTCAGTTGCACTCCACCACCAGAAACAGGACACGCTCTACTGACCGTCCTCCTGTACAGTGGACGGAGAGAACCAGAATCCCATGGCACAGTTTGATTAGTCTTTCAAATACCAGGCGATGCACTTCTCGGGTATTAATTGTTACAGTTACTTTAAAAAGCATTTTCTTCTTCTGCGTTTGTGATGTTTGTTAGCATGTCATTTTAATGATTTTCTTTTATTACTGGACTGTTGATCATGTCAAAATGTGCAGATTCTGTGTTTTATGTTAAAAGTTTGGAATCTGCCTAGAACAGGACCTGGTAATAGGTGGAATATAAAGTACTATAAATAAATAAATAAAAATAAATATACGAATAAGGGGTAAAGCTAGCGCCGGAGCGCACTGTACTGTATCGGCCTGTTACCTGGCTAAATGTACCCGGGTGGCGCTGAATATCAGCGCTACCTAACCTTTGTGCCGCCGCTTTTTAATCTGGATAAATTTCAGCCGGGTAATGATGTGCCTTTCTAAAAGAACTTGCCCGTTTGGCAGGGTGGAAAATTTTAAAAACGCAGGGTTTGTGCGGCTAAGTCCTTAACCAAATAATGATGGGAACACGAGTAAATAGCTGGAGATCAAGTAGAGCCATAACACGGGAAAAATGAGCTGACTTTGTCTAACATCAAATTCCACTTCTCCGGAAGACCCTTGAATGTGCAGTGCAAGTCTATCATGGCACACGCAGGAGAACAGAGGCAGGTGCACCACCGTGCACGAGTAACATCTGTGAAGGCAGCTGAAGCTGGAGATAGGCTTACAGCTAAAATCAACTATAACCTGAAGCCTCTGATAGCATTAACCTCAGAACTTAGTAATTAGTACAGTTTTTTTTACATTTGCCCTTGTGTTGGGGAATTCTTTTCTATTTTGAAGTGAAATGTAATCCTAAGTTGGTTTGCATGGGAACTATGGCGACTCTTGTTATGGCTGAGATATGTGTTCTTCATTTCCCTAGAGAGATTTCTCCAAAATAAATAAAGGGAAGAGCGTTCGTACTGAAAGTAAACATAAAGCACATTTTATATACTTGTTAATCTTTGCTATCTTTAAACACAAGAGGTTGATGACTGATGCAATCTTGGATCTTTCCCGAGTGTAAAATGAGAGAGAGAGGTGCTACGGGTCTGTGCTGCTTGCTTCTTCAAAGCTTTGAGAGCAGGAGTGGATATGAAAGCTGCATTCAGTTCTTCTACCAAGCTGCCTTGCTCTGGGCTGCCATTTTTTTTTTTTTTTTAGGCTTGCATGGTTAATTTAATTTTCTCTAAAGGGATCACTTGCCCAAGGGCTTTCTTGTCTTCTGGAGATGTCTTAAAGCCAAGATTCTTTGGTACTTGTCCAACTCTTCCTCACTTTGTTTAAATTCAATGTAGTAAAATGTTGCTCTCAAATAGCTTCTAAAAATAGTCTGGGCAACATTTCAGAGTAGTTGGTCATTATTTCAAGAATTACCATCTATTGCTGAATGTTTTTTCTGATTTCTTCTCCAATATTCTCCCTCCTCTGTTCTTCTTTTATTAACTTTCTTTTTTTAATCATATTTCTTTCAGAATTGTGAAAACCCATTTTTATTATTTTCAATAGTGTTGTGGAGGTAAATTTAAAAGAGGGTAATCCAGCTAAACTAGTACTTAAGAGTTTTAAATTCATATCTATTTCACTGGCCCTAACTTATCCTGAAAGGTTGTTAGCAGGATGAGTCAGGGGTGCAATGTGGGTATTCCAGGATGGGGCAAAACTATGTGGCTTTCTTAGCCAGATAATGCTGATATTCAACATTATCCAGATAACTTTAGGACTGCCTGTGAACAGACCTATAGATATGTTATGTAACACCTTTATATTGCCTTCCTTTAAATAAGTTCAACCCATGGTGGTTTACATCAAGCAAATAGAACAATCAAAATACATCATATAAATAATACAACAAGAAAATAAAATACAATACATAATCCAGCATAAAAATGCATAAGAAAATGCATCATTAATCCAGAAGCAGGGCTCAAAAAACACCCTGTTCTCACTAAGGGGAACAGCATTATCTACTATACTTAACCATCCACCTTAACTGTCCCACAAATTCACCGCTCCTCCCAGGTCTCCCGATTGCTCCCGAAAAAGCTGATGAAGGGACAATCACCTTTAACTGGATAAATAGCGCACTCGTGCCTCTAAATAGTGAATATCCTATGTTAATTCCAAACCTCTGTGGCCAAACTAAGAAAGTAAACAATGGATTTTAAGATATGTGGTGGATATGTTGGCATATCTTACAGTCATTTGTGAGACTGAATGTCATACCACTCTGCTTTTATACAGAGCAAACAATGTGCAGAGCTATGTACAAGATAAGCATGTATGACAATACAAGGATACAATAAATTACTAAAACATCAAAGAAGTACAACAGGTAAGCAAGCTCCTCATCCCAAAGGGTTTATAATCTTAATGGGAGGAATGAGAAATATACATGAAAAGTGAATGGTGAGTGAGTGGTGAAAAGTTAGGACTAATTGCAGGAGAGGTCCAGAAAGCCTGGGGCAGCTCCATTCATTTCATGCAATGTAAGAGGTACGTTTCCTTCCATTAAGTGCACCTCCGAAGTTTTAGAGAGAGGGAGTCATGTGGAGAGCTGCAGAGGTAATAAACAGCAAGGCATGAAGACGAGAACAAGCCAAGGAAAGGAAAAAGAATGGCTTTCACGTAAACACTTATTTTCACCATAGTTTGGGGGAGCTGTGCTAAGCCCCCGATACAGATATCGGGGAACTCTATTGGGAGTGCCTTACTCCTTCAGAGGTTCCAGAAAAGCTTGTAAAACTGCTGAGCATGGAACGCAAGTTTAGATGGCTTAATCCAAGACCCAAATCATGGAGGCAAAAAGTTTTTATACGTAAAAGTTATTTTTTCAGTTTTAGTATGAGTGGATATAGAAGAATGCAGGGGTGTGCAAGAATTTTGTTTTTGTTTGTGGGATTTTTTTTGTTGATTTTAGGAAACCCACAACTCACACCTGAAATGACGATAAATTATGGATTTACATGTTTGCTCAAAGGAAACAGGAGCCCTACAATCACAATTATTTGAATTCTGTGCAATACTAGGAAGGCCTTTGATGCATACATTCTTGTAACTTGTATTTTAAGCTTGTATTTGTAATAGTACAGAGGGAAATCAAGACCATTGTATTGTAGTGTGCTGTTATGACTTTCAATGAGTCAGGAAAATTAGTAACATAGTGATGACAGCAGAAAAGACCATATAGTCCATCCAGAGTGCCCAGCAAGTTTCTTATAGTAGTAACTGCCACTCCATGCAGGTTACCCCATGTGTCTGTTAAGGGTAGTAACTGCCACTCCATGCAGGTTACCCCATGTGTCTGTTAAGGACAGTAACTGCCGCTCTGTGCAGGTTACCCCATGTGTCTGTTAAGGGTAGTAACTGCCGCTCTGTGCAGGTTAACCCCAAGCTTTATTTTAAGGGTGGTAATATTTACAATCAAAATCAAGCAACTATCAAACCCATAACAAAATTACTGCTAGCGCCATTTTATGGGGTGAGCAGCCTTCTTGATAATTCAGACAATGCTGCTTGAATGTACTTTGCTTTTGGACTTGGCCTTAGAAGCAGTCCTATGCTTTTTCCTTAATGTCTGCATATCAGTACCCTGGACCATAAAAGTTGAGGCCCAGCATTGGCTGTTGATTGAATCCAATTCCCCTTTTTTCCCCCACTGTTGAAGCAGAGAGCAATGTTGCAGATGCAGTTGTCTCAAAAGCATCAAGGCTAACTGGCTAAGGGTAGTAATTCCCATGCCGTCTGTTAAGGGTAGTAACTGCCACTCTGTATGTTTACACCTATGCACCCAATCCAATAAAAAGCCTTTAGGGATCTGCAGTGTTTAATCAAAGGCTAGTCAACAATATCCTACAGTCTTTATATAGGTAGTGATGCCTTTAAAAGGACTACCAGGAAAAAAAATGTTGCATTGTACAAGAACTGAAGACCTTACAAGCCTGTTCTTCAATCTGCTTCATTATAATATGTCTGAGCCTCAATATCCCTTTCCTAGTCTGCAGAGTTGCTCTCCTGACATCACTGGCCTCTGGAATTGAGTGGAAGGAATGTGTCATGATAGCTTGAACTAAAAGGCAGGAAGCTAAAAATGTTCACCCAGATTGGAGCGAACATTTTCAGAGACCATTATAATAATAAAGAGCTTTCAATTATTCATTTAAGAGTGATTTTTCTGTAACTGACTTAATGTATCTACTTGGGCGTAAAGGCAGCTCAAATTGTAATTATAGCTCTCAACTTACATTTTATAATTTTATTGCAAATAAAATCATCATGTAACATATTAGCACTTATCTTTTTTTAAAAATTATATTCGCTGTTCAGAGGAGAGTCCATTTTTCTACTATGTTCTCTCACCCTAGCTTGATGGACTCTATAACAGGGTATCATCAAGCTAGGGCGAGATAACATAGCAAAACATTTCATCTTTGTTAGACTTTCCTCACTCCAAATGAAGTCAAATCTTCAACAAGGTATACTGTGCTGTTCGTACATCTCACTCTGTATGATAAACTGGCTCCTAAACCCTAAGCCACCACCAACACCTCACATCAAGCTATTAGATGACCCTCCTATAGGCATATAAATAGTTGCATACTGTGAAGGCCTCCCCAAAGGCTCTCTCTCTCTTTCTCCCTCCCTCCATCTCCCCCCCCCCCCCCCCAAGTCACCAAGAAAAACAGTGTAGTTTTTCTGGTGTTAAAACCATGCAATATTGCCCCTCATTTTAATAATTCCCACTCTAACTCCTCCCTAATCCCATCCCTTCCTGAAATTTGCATCCATGCCATGCGATAGCATTATCATCACATGCATTATGGCTTTAACGAGTGCTTTAACGCCATTTAATGCATTTTGTTGATTGACAGAAATTATGCAAGGAGATTTGATTATGCAATCTCCAGATGGAACTTCCCTCCGTGACCTCTCCCCTGCCCTTTTTCTAGGCACTTTTACTCAAACGGTAATAAAGGAGGGGGAAAATAATCAGATCGTGTTTTTCTATGGCTAAACACAGCTTTATCTGCAGGAAAACATCAGATTATTCTCCTCAATATGAACATCAGTGCTGCTGGATAATTATTATTGTGATCCCCACCCCCGAGAAAAAGCTCTTCCGAGCTATATCAACTATCAAAAACAAGACAAGATCCATCTGAACAGTATTCACAAAAGAAAGATAAATTCTTACCCAAGTAACGGCATCTTGCTAAAGATGAAATGAAGCAGTATATATGTCACACTCGCCTTTCACGGCGCCATAAATTCAACAGTCTATAAAAGAATATTTTAGATGTGCTATTCTTACATTTTTCTCAATTAAAGATTACTTTAAAGCTGCAAATAACATATCAAGCCATTCAAAATCCTTATATTGGAAATACTGTAAGGATACTTAACTTCAGAGGCTATGGCAAAGAAATAATGATCCACAGGAAGCCAATGTTCTAAATAATCTTTTTAAATAGTAGGGACCATTATAATATTAAAGAGCTTTTGAAGAGTGATTTTTCTTTACCTGACTTAATATATCTACTTGAACATACAGGCAGCTCAAATTGTAATCATAGCTCTCAACTTACGTTTTATAATTTTATTGCAAATAAAATCATCATGTAACATATTAGCACATATATTTTTTTAAATTATATTCTCTGTTCAGGGGAGAGTCTGTTTTTGCCCTTGTCACAGTCAGCAAGCCCTTGCACTAGGGCGAGATTGGTACTGCCCAGTAGGCACACTCACTAGGCCCACACATCAGTAGGGGTGGACACTCTTAGTTAGCCTTCACCTGTAGCAACCCCTTTCCCCTACAGCTTGAGCCCTTGTGTTCAGGGGCCAGGACTTAAGCAGAGTCCCAATGAGCAGAGGAGGTCCAGAGGCAGGCTATGGGTCACGGCAGGCTGTGTACTGGCTAGGTCGGGTTCCAGGCAGTTGTTGGCGTATAAGCGTAGATGGTGCTAGGCAGGAGTCGGGGCAGGCAGCGTTCAGAAACAAATAGAATTCCAGGCAGAAGTTGGGGCAGGCAGCGTACAGGCAAGGTTGAAAAGCAAGCAGGGGTCAGGCACGAGAGATCAGTCTAATGGGTAAGTAAGCAGAGAGAAGAACAAGGCCAGGAAACAGAGGCAAGCAGGAGAGAGAGAAGGAAAACAAGGCTGGACCCAGGGCAAGGCAAGGTCAGACTGGCAGGCAGGGACAGGAACTAGAGCAGAGGAAAGGTCAGGAGTAGGAATTGGAGCTGGAATGAAAGCAGGGTCAGGAGCAACATGTACTACGGCAAGGCAGGAGGACCAGTTGCTGAGACATTGATTGGAGGCACAGCAGGGGTTTAAATACCCCACTGTACTTCCTCATTATTAAGGGCCAGTCTTGGGTCTCCCGCCTCATGGCCTTCATAATCTGGTATGTGCACATCTATGAGAAGTGCAGGCAGGAAGAGCAAGGTATGGCAGCTTTTTATCCAGTCTGCCCAGATCACCTCCTCGTTGCTCATTCCCAAATGTAGGAGGTAGTGAGCTACATGCCTGCCTAGCTAATAAGGGTTAATGGACCCGTCGTCCAGAAACTTGGCCCATTTTTAAGCTTCAGGAATTAAAAAGGTGATCTTTAGCTCTAATTTTTTCTGAGATTGAATTTATGCATAAAGCCATCCCCAGTGAGAATTCCCTGCAAGCTGCTGCTGTACAGTGATGCTGGGTGAAGTATTATGATCTTTCTATCCTCTGCTCATGCTTTATGTATAAATTAAGAGTCCAACCTGTTTGCAAACGCATCTGGAAGTGACACCAAGATAAGAGTCACTATCAGCAACCATATTGCCAGGTATTGGACATGTCATTTTGGGAACTTAACTGCCAAGTGAACATGATTCCCTGGAGAGTCTTTGTTGGAAAAAAATATATTGAATACTATTTTTATAGTTTGCATGCTGCGAGCAAAACATGATAATAGATGTAGCGACATCTTTATCTTAATTTTCTCATGAAATGAAAAAATGGGTAAACTTCCTTTAATGGCATGAATCCAGGTTCAGATCTGCAAATATTTGACTTGAAATTGTCCAGGTAATCAGAGTACACTTTGACCCGGTTCCATTCTGCCTGATAAATAAATACATACATTTAATATAAATCTAGATTTAGTAGGGCCTGCTGGGAGTTCTAACGGAAGTCACATTTTCAAACTAGAACCTTAGAAGTTCCATTTCCTATAAAGAAGTCTTCTAAAAAATACTGAGCCTCATAGAAAAGGGTAAAGGGAATAATGAGCTAACATGAGGGAGTCAAGATCATTTTGAGCTGATGTCCCCTTAACAGAATAGGATAAATGGGCAAAGAAGGGCAATTAACCCAGAGATACAGTTTCAACAGAGAGGGAAAAACACCTGCCAAATGAAGGTTCATCCTCACCCTATCCCAGCCCTTATCACCTGTTGCCCCCATTCACCCTCTCTTCCTCATTCTTCCAGTTTTTCACTCCACATTCCCCTGCTTTCACCTGCTCACCTCTCATCTCCAGAATTCAACTACTCCTCATGATTTGTCATTCCCTACCCAGCATACATAGAACATGTCATAAGAACATAAGAAAATGCCATACTGGGTCAGACCAAGGGTCCATCAAGCCCAGCATCCTGTTTCCAACAGTGGCCAATCCAGGCCATAGGAACCTGGCAAGTACCCAAAAACTAAGTCTATTCCATGTTACCATTGCTAATGGCAGTGGCTATTCTCTAAGTGAACTTAATAGCAGGTAATGGACTTCTCCTCCAAGAACTTATCCAATCCTTTTTTAAACACAGCTATACTAATTGCACTAACCACATCCTCTGGCAACAAATTCCAGAGTTTAATTGTGCGTTGAGTAAAAAAGAACTTTCTCTGATTAGTTTTAAATGTGCCCCATGCTAACTTCATGGAGTGCCCCCTAGTCTTTCTATTATCCGAAAGAGTAAATGTCAGCAGATAATGACCGTATGCCCCAGCCAGTCTGCTCATCCCTCAGAGATCCTCTGTGCTTGCCCCATGTTTTCTTGATACTGTCCTTGACTCCACAACCTCCACAGGCAGGCTGTTCAGTACATCCACCACCCTTTCTGAAATGAAATATTTCTTTACATTAGTCCTGAGTCTACCCCCTTTTACCCTCATGCCATGACTTCTTTCCATTGAAAGTCTGTCTCAATATGCTTTATTATGAAGACCATTGACCACTTTAGTAGCTGCCCCCCTGGATCGACTCTATTTAGTTTATATCCTTTTGAAGATGAAGTCTCCAGAATTGTACAAATTATTCCAAATGAGATCTCACCAGTGACTTATACAGGCGTAATATCACTTCCTTTTTCCTACTGGCTAATCCTCTCCCTATGCACCCAAGTATCCTTCTGTCTTTTGCTGTTGCTTTATCCATCTGTTTTACCCCCTTACGATCAGATATGATCATTCACTGATCCTACTGTTGGGTTTGTGGATAGAACTTCACCCCCTGTACTGTACCACTCCCTTGTGTTTTTGCATCACAAAGCATAACCTTGCATATTTTAGTATTTAACCAAACCTCATGTTTCACTAGGTCCCCTTCATGTTTTTCATGCCTTCCAGGGTTGTCAACCCTATTGCAGATTTTGATAACATCTGCATTCAGCCCTTCTTGTCAGCTCTCCAGCATTCAAACTGTCCCCGTCAAACTTTCCCCCAAATATTCACCCCTTCCTGCATTCCCCAGCACTCACTCCTTATCACCCCTTTCCCCCAGCATTCACTGCTGTCATTCTCATTCCCTCAGCATTCACTCTTTCCTCACCTCCCCCCCCAATATTCACCCCCTCAGCCTCACTCCAGCATTCACTTCTTCCTCACCACCCCTCCCCCTCCAAGCATTCACCCACACCTCCCCTTCCCCCGCACCATTCACTGTTTGCCTGGTTCTGGGGGGTGGTTCCCCTCACGCCTCCTCATATCTCTGCCAGCAGCACAGAGTCCTGAAAGCAGAAAGGAGCTGTGCCTGCACAGACCCCACCACCCCTCCAGTCTCCATGGCTACAGGTAGCACTGGGACAGGAGGGGAAGGGGCTAAAGTTTTTATTGTAACTGTTCACGCTCCTAACTATGCTCTTATTACTGTGGTTGGAGTTCTCTTTACTTTGCACACTTTGTTAAATGTAAACCGGTTTGATGTGATTCCTGTCATGAAAGCGGTATAGCAAAAATAATAAATAAATAAATAAATAAATAAATAAATAAAGAGAGACCTTGCACTTTAGATCCCAGCTGCCGTGCTCCTCTGCTCTTTAATACAGCTGGCAAGTGGTGACAGAAGCAGTTCTAAACCAGCTTTTGCATCGCCACTTTTGCTGGCAGCCGGCCTGGCCAGATGAAAAAACAACCAGGCCAGTTGAATACTGGCCAATTGGCCACCCTATTTGAAAGGTTGTGGAAGGATGGTAAAGTAGATGGAATCGCATGCATGCAATCTGAACTGGACAGATTACAGATCTTTAATGCTCGTGAATAGCTGGTTTTGCTAATGAAAACGGATGTATTTACAAACCTCAATTCATCCTATTTTTGGGGGAAAGGAGAACAGGAGAAGTTGAAGGAGTAGCAGAAAGCTTTAATTAGCTTTATTTTATTTATTCTTTTGTGGCAAGATTTATTTCAAGCTCCACAAGGACATTAAGTTGTCAATGGGAAGTCGCTGCCTCAGACCCATCCTTGGTGTGTTAATGGCTATTTCTGCATCTGGTATGAAGGAAGCATTCATGCACTGCATTCCATTCAGAGCTGAGGAGCAGTGCAGCAACTACTAAACTATTGTGCTTTTATCCCTTCCTTTTCCAAACCTCACAACATTACCATTGTACTCTAATAGTTATAGATTCTATTTTTAAAAGTTCTTGCATATGAATTTCCATGGCTCGACGAAACATAAAAGCCATGAATAAAAGAAATATACAGCAGTTATTGCGGGTTTATGGGCTTTTCTCACCCACTGTTTTATGATTTTTTGTACAATATCAGATCAATGTGGATGCTTGTATAAAGTGAATTATTGCTATGTGTCAGAGAGAACTGCATCTGGCAGCATGGTGGTAGTACTTTTTAATGGGTTCTGTAGGATCCTGCTCTCCAGAGTTCCTGGACATAGAAACTATACAGGACAATTCTGTATTAAAATATGTTTGGAAAAGTGTACTCTGTGGTGTTCTTTACAGCCAATCAACCTCTCATCCCCAGGCAGTGTTGCCAACTTTCCACTGTGAAAATTCCGAACACTTGTAAAATTTTTGCCGATGGTGTCAAGCCACTTCCACACACAACTATTACTGCGTAGGCATCACCAGCCAGAGCATGCCTGCCGCAGCAAAAAGAAGCCCCAAGCACAAAATGCAGAGAGACCACGGGAATGAACTACCCTGCCACCTGCTTCCCCACCTGTTTTGACGTGAAGCTCCTTCTACTGCCAGGGAAGACCAGACAGCACCTTCATTACCTCTCCCAACAACTGAGGGGAAAAAAAACACCTCACAGCGGATAACAAAATCTATAAATCTCAGAGGACTAAAATCCAGACTATTTCCAGACATTTTAGCTCTCCTTTTGGCTTTTGGACATAAAAACAAAAATCCGTACAGTCCAGAAAAAATCCGGACAGTTGGCAACCCTATCCCCAAGTCGATTCCCTTCTTATCCCCATACCCTCCTCAACCCCTGCCCAGCAAATGTCATCCTCAAGCCTATCCTTACACTGTAGCCTTCTCTTCACCCTCTAGTTGATCCCCTTCTTATCTCCCCTCCTTACCAGATGATTCTCCTCTCATCCCTGTTCCTTCTCATCACCATCCAATCCAGCTCTCATCCCCCAGTTCATCCTTACCTCACCCCCACTGATCCCATCTGCCATTGATCCAGGCCAGCAGCAGAAGGTGCCTCAGGCAGTGTCCTATGCTACTTGGGTCCAGACTAGCACGTTGAACCATGGAGGACACCATAATGCTGTTCGGCTCAAACCACAAGTCTGGCTCCAAGCAGCAGAGGGGTTGGATATATCTCAATGCACCGCTGCTCTCCTCCTCCTACTGCCAGACCAGATCAATGACAGCAGGAGAGATATCGGCAGGAGAATGGGGGGGAAGGATTTCAGATTGCAATTTGCATGGGGTGGGGGTAGGGCTGGCATGGAACTCTTCTTCAATGGCCTAGCAAGATGGGCTCCAATGGGCTGCCTCAGCAGCACTATTGCTCAGAGGTCTCGGGGATGTGTATATGTGGGAATGGGTGGGATTGTGGGTCCACCAGTCAGTCTGCTTTTTCCATCACTTCCTCCTGCTCTTTGTCTTTTTCTATTTTGTTTTAAACTTATGCACCTAACTTTGATCTCACATGCATACCTTTCTGTGAATGGAAAAGCTATGGGCATAAGTTTTTTTGCATGCGCAGATACAAATAACACAGACTGACAACTGGTCAGGTACATAAGGCATTCCTAAAGTAATATTGTAGAGAAATCCTAAAAAGTCATGTACTTAGAGGATGCTTGACCTACCAACTACCCCCTGATATACATTTGCTGCTTGATATGATTCAAGGGAAACTTTCTGTAGGAAGCTAATATCCATACTTTTCTGTAAGAATAAATAATTCTATACTTTATATGAGTCTTGATTCCAATCAGTGTTCAAAAACGTATCTCAAAAGATTCAGTTTTATCTGTTAGTGACATCATAGAAACTGTCTAATTTGAGGGAAGAGATTTTTCTACAGGACTCTATGGACTATGTGGCTGCACATGTTGGGACCCAAAGATATGTCAGGAGTGTTGGATACATGGTGAGACCACACCTTGAGTACTGTGTGCAATTCTGGTCACCACATCTCAAAAAAGATATAGTTGCACTAAAGAAGGTACAGAGAAGGGCGGCCAAAATGATAAAGGGGATGGAATAGCCAGGGCAGTTGCAAGGGGATTAGACATCCTAGGCACTTTCTGCCTTGCGCCGCCCCCTCCCCTCTTCGCACCCCCTCCTTGGTCGTAGCCCCCTACTCCTACCTCTCATGAGCAGTAGCGGCAAAGAGGAGTGGAGATTTGAATCACACTCAAGGCACCGTCACTCACGGCCCCTTAGGCCCAGGCTTAGCTCACCTGGTGCTTCTGCCGGCCCTGGGAACAGCTTCCTTATAAGGAAAGGCTAAAGAGGTAAGGGCTGTTCAGCTTGAAGAAGAGATGGCTGAGGGGGGATATGATAGAGGTCTATAAAATAATGAGAGGTCTTGAACAGGTAAATGTGAATCAGTTATTTACTCTTTCGGATAATAGAAGGACAAGGGGCACTCCATGAAGTTAGCAAGTAGCACATTTAAAAGTAATCGGAGAAACTTCTTTTTCACTCAACATACAATTAAGCTCTGGAATTTGTTGCCAGAGGATGTGGTTAATGCAGTTATGTAGCTGGGTTTAAAAAAGGTTTGGATAGGTTCTTGGAGGAGAAGTCCATTAACTGTTATTAATCAAGTTGACTTAGGGAGCAGTCACTGCTATTACTGGCATCAATAGCATGGGATCTTCTTGGTGTTTGGGTACTTGGCAGATATTTGTAGCCTGAATTGGCCACTGTTGGAAATAGAATTTGATAGAAGAGATCGGTTTTGTTTTTAAATTTTATATTGTAATAGATGATTGTCGAAATGCACTGTTAATTTTAGATTGTTTTTAGTGGGTACCGTAATGTGAACTGTTGTGATGGTCTATGCTTATACGACAGTATATAAACGTTTTAAAATAATAAATAAATAAATAAATAAATAAAATGCTGGGTTTGATGGACCCTTGGTCTGACCCAGTGTTGTGGACATACCTTGTGGCAATGCATTCCGTGGTGAATGCATGCAGGAAAGACCTGGGGAAGGGCGTAGAGGCGTGAACGCTTGCTCCTGTGTGAATGTGAGCCCCTGGTCCACAAGATAACTCAGAGAGGAGCCCCAAGATACCTCGAGGATAGGAGAGCAAGTGAGAGCTTGGACACAGTTCGAACTCATGAAGAATGGAACCGGAACAGGGGACTCCTGGACCGGAGAGTTAAGAATCAGAGTTCATAGAAAAAGGATTCCTGGAACATGGACTAGATGAGGACTCCTGCACATGGATGAAGGAGAGGTGTACTCTTCAAGACAAAGACAAGATGAGATTCTTGGAGATGAAGAAGAGGAACCCTCGAGTACGGAGACAGACAAGATGACACTCTTGGAAATGATGAAGAGGAACACTCTTGGGTACAAAGAAGAGACGAGGCTCTTGGAGTAGAGAAGAGATGAGGCTCTTGAAGATAGGGAGTGTTATCCCTCAAGGCACCCTACTCAGCCAGAGGACTGGTCACGGACCACCTTGTCCGCTGCGTGCCCTACACAACCCGGAGGTTGGTCGTAGACCATGCTAGGAGTGGGAGGAGCATAATATGGATAGGGGTCGGGCAGCACTCACGAAGATCCAACAGAGGGATTCCAATCTATCAAGCAAAGACTGATTGGAGAATACGGGGAGCATCGAGATCTGCTGACATGTTCTCCTGGATAATGCAGTGTAGTGGAGAGAGAGGTATGCAGAGGGCAGTACCTCACACAAAGCCATCTTGACATAAGAAAACCTGGACATCTGAATCGAGGGGATGCCTCTAGATGCTTGAAGCTTCTGACATCTGGAAAGATGAACAACAGCAGGAATGGACCTCTGCTTGGGGTAGGATCTGGAAGTCTTAGAGAAGAAGATGTACGGACATCAGGATGGAGGACATCGGGACACCAAGACATCTGGGACTCAGAACAGGCGAACTTCTGGACTTCAGAACATGGAGACATCGGAACGTCAGAGACATCTAAGAATAGATGAGGGATCCCAAGGCTTGTGAAAGGAAAGCCTGAGACTGGAACATACCACGAGAAAGGTAGAAGACAGGGAAGACCTGGACGTCGGACAAAGACATCACGAAGAAGACAACACGAAGAAAGAGAAGACTTGAATACGTAGTCTTCTGAACAGGAGCTTGAAGATAACCACATTGAAACAGTGGAACTCCGAGGATGGAAGATGATGATGATGATTATCCGAAGTGGAACTCTCTGGAGGGTGTTATTCCATCCGAAGGCACTGAAGGAATGAAGCAGCGTCTTTTTATAGGGCAGGAGCAGGAAGAGCCCTGAAGACGTCATCTGAGAGGGCTGAAGAGGAACTTCCTGCCCTGTAAATAGAAAGAAGAGCCACGCAGCCAGCACCTAGAGGGAGCCCTGTAACACAGGAGGTGGAGCTGAGGCCTGCAGCAGTGCTGGAATGCCGGGGAAGGTAAATGGAGGCCTTGGAGCGGCTCCTGCCACTGAAGAGGAGCTGCACTGGGCCTGACAATGGCCCTGAAGAGGAAAAGATGCTGGCAGGTCCCTGCCACGAAGAAGAGACTCCAGTGGCGGTACTCGGGCCGCAAGGAGGGAAATCCAGGTGGGAATTCCCCTACAGCTGAGAGGCTCCGGTGGCAGAGCTAGGCCGCGAAAGAGAGGGGAATCCCCGTGAGGGGATTTCCCCGATGGTAGTGTTGTCAGCGCAGCTCCAGCCACGCGGGAGGCAGCAGTATGGCAGCGGGCCGCAAAGAAAGAGGCAACGCGGCTTGGTGGCAGACTGGGCCGCAGAGGTGAGGCCCTGCCTGTGAAGCAGCTGCGGGTAGGGGCGTAACACCCAGTATGGCAATTTCTTATGTTCTTATGATGTGTTGAAGGGGTCTCTCAGACCTCCCCGGAAGTCCTACTTAAATTATTTTAGGAAAAGAGTGCTCATCAATTGGAGCAGTGGGAATTCCTGGATAGGAAATTGGTGGCATATCACTGCACAGTGCAGAGTAAAGCTTGTGCCCTAGGTGAATGGGGATCCCAAACTCAAAGGCCAGGAAACTCTTTCAAGGGGAGAAGGCTCACATGGTCCTTATTCCATGCCTCAAGTGACCTCCCAGTAAAGTAAATGGCTGAGAATTTTAAAATTTCCTTTCAATCTGCCATGCTCTCAAGGGAGATATGTTAACTAGGATACTGCCAAGCTATTTGTCATCTGAAGTCTGTACAATTAACACTCCACTGCATGCAAAGCATAAACAGTATAATAAGCCAAAAGTGTGCTCTCAGTAGAAGGGATTTTTAAAAATACAAGCATTGCTATAGTAAAGAAAAATATTTTGTTTAATGCAGTAATTAGAATTAGGAGCAAGACAAATAGAGATAAGAATCAGGCAGGCTAATGTTATAATAAATATTTAATACTTTGGGCTTTGAAGACAGTTACCAATAACCTATCTAATCTAGCTTTTAAATTGCTTATCCAAAAAAGCTCATAGTGGTGTGCAGCATTGCAAAAAACATATACAAAAATAACTATCATCAAATAACAGCAATCTAAACAAAAATAATAAAGCAATAAAAATAAGTAAATCAATAAAAAAATACAAAAAATAAAAACTGGCATGACAAGATCCACAAAGCTAAGGTGCACAAGCTCCAGACCAATTCAACATAATCACTAAAAGGTCAATGCAATCAATTCAGGAACAATAGAATTAAAAAAAATGTGATCATACACCCAGGTCTTAGCCAGTTTCCTAAACACCTGGAAATCCAAATAAAATGCAAAGTTTTTGGAAGACTGTTCCATAGGTAAAGAGTCACACTAAAAAAGGTTCCCCTTTTGTTGCCAATTCGTTTCACATCCTGTACTGATGGAACTGCTAGCAGTCTCGGTTCAGCAGATCTTAACATTCATGTAGGCTTGTAAGATAGCAAACGCAAACCTAAAATAAGCCTATGCCAATGAAGGATTGGCGAAAAACATTCCCAACACCTGGCTCCAGAAAAGAGTCTCGCTGCCATATTCTGGATTAACTGTAAATGATTTAATAGCTATTTGTGGCAAACCTATCAACAAGGAATTACAGTGATCAAAACTAATAAAAATAGAAGGATCAATATAGTGAACATTTGCTGGTCCAGATATGGATGAAGTTATCAAAGCCTCTGTAAATGGAAAAAAGTCCCCTTTAACAATGAATGATATCAGAGGGTCCAAAGATAGCTTGAATCAAGAAAAACTCCCAAACTATGAACCTGAGAGCAAAAAGGAACTAGGTCCTGTCTGCCTTCAGTTTTGGGAGATTTTCACTCTTACCCACTAAACCAAATAGTTCCTGTCTTTACTTTTGGTTCAGATGTAATATGTTAGAACATAACCAAAATGTAATCATTGTCAAGCAACTGTTTAACTCCTGTAGAGCCAGAGCATCATTAACTTTCAGTGAAATATGTAGATGGATTTTTCTTGCATAAAAGTGATTAGAGACTTTGAATTTCTGAATTTCACTGGCTAATGGGGCTAAATATTAAAAAGCATTGGAGGAAAAATGGACCTTTGTGGTATCCCACAGCCTAAGCTACTAGACACTGAAGAATAGTGCCATTGCATCACACCTTGAGTTCTTCCATTTCTAAATGACTGTACCCAATCTAAAACCTGGCCTCCAATGACTTGCAACCAAATTTCTATTTGATTGCACATTTGTTAACACTAAAAATTGTTTTAGAATGTTACTGAGCCAATCACACAAATCTGTGTAAGCCAGCAGACCACAGCTTTAAGAAACATGAGGCGTATTCTATTGTGTGGATTAGTGGTTATGAATAAACCTAATTAGACAGTTCTGGTGTTTTCATCCTTTGAGACAAGTCAACGACATTTGTGCAGTACAACTATTAAACAGACATAAAGATTGCTCTCATGCTATTTCAGGGGTATGTTTCGCATCATTCCATTTCTCCTACTTTTGCTGAAAGATTTCATTGTATGACTAGAAATGTTTAAGGAAAAGCTGCCATATAATATTAAAAAAAATGCAAAAAGGAAAAACTGTAGTAATCACAGATGCTCACAGGATAGGAGAGTGGACCCCAGAGCCTCCAATTCTATTGGGAACATCAAAGAGAAGCAGCAAAACTTCGGCAGATTCAAGAAAACATAGATATCTTTATTTACAAGCCAATAAAAATGCCACATTTCAGTTTTAACAAGAAGTTCTTGTTGTTCTTCATTGCATATAACTGCCTTTGAAACCATCGGATGCACATTGGTCTCATCTACACGAGTCAGCAAGGAGCCGTTCGTGTCTTTGTAGGCTTTTGATTACCTTACTTTGCTAGGCGAGACAGTCATATCAGGCAATGAATATCTTGAAGGGGGTGAGAGTTCTTTTCCCTTTCTGAGTTCAGGTTGGGCAGCTGAGGGATATATATTTTGCCACTCTGCCTCAAGCCTCCTGAGCCTCGCTTCACAGTGTACCCTCCTCACTGCAGGATGCCATCACTTCCGATGCAAGCCTGGGAGAGGAGAGCCTGAACAGATGAGAGCCAGCTCTTGAGATCTGGGCACCCTCATGTATGTCTCTGCATTATTATTTTGTTGCCCAACAGTTTCCTCCTGCTCTTCTGCGTTCCCAGCCTCTTCTGGGGTTACAGTACCAAAAATCTTCATTTTCAATTACCCGGCTGAGTTTTTTCCCCTCATTTGTAATGCCTTCCTCCCTCCCCTCATTACGTCAGGGCCTGCCATGACACCGAGAACGCAGACTGCAAATCCCTGTGGAACCTGCTGCATGCATTACCATGTGTCTGACCATTAGGGTTCACCATTGTGCAATGGCTGGGACTCCTTCCTCACCTCCCTTCCCCACTGGGGATGTGTATGTTGACTCTGCAGTATCCCCCCAGCTAGTCCATGGAACAGAAGCTGGACTCGGGAGCCCTGAGCCCTGATCTTCCATATGGCAGCAGGGCACTGCACCGACAAGTCATCGGGTCTGCTCACCTCATATTTTGTAATTCACTTTTAAATAAGATGCTGTTTTTAATCATATTTCTTTCCTGGCTTTGTTCCTGCACTGCACTAAGAGGGTTTTTTTTTTTCTTAATCTGAACCTGATCTTAAAGGAAAAGCCGGATATCTGTTGTCCATCAAAATATTTTACCTGAGCAACAAACACTGACGCAATCCAAGGGGAAGAGAGTTCTAGAACTTGATGAGCAAGCAAAATGTTGAAATCAGGTAGGGTCAGGTCATTGTTTAGGCAGTGCAACCCATAGACAAGATCTGATTTAAAGTCAAAACACTGTGTTTGTTCTGTGAATTTCAAGTATCAAAATTAACACACAGAAGATATGCAACGCAAACTTGTGAAAGTAGGGGAAAGCATTATAAAATAGCTAACAGCTGCTTCTGTCTTTGGTTTCTAGGTGTTGCATACAGTGATGAATTAGCACAAGTCTGAATCTTGGGAACAGGAGCTAGTTATCAAATGTTTCAGCCTTAGCGACTGATGAAGGTCTGGCATTTGTATGTGTTGCCCTGTATCTAATATATGTGCATGCAATTTTCTGCATTAGGAGAGGGTAAATTCAGTGAAAATGTTATCTTCACCAACTAAACTCTAGAGAGGGATGTGGTCACCCTTTCAAACCAGTACAACTGATACTTTCTGAAGAGAGACAGAAGGGAGTGGGAAGTTTTGAGTCACTAGACTAAAATATTTACTTTCAAAGTAAATTTAGCTTTGAGCATGGATAGCAATTGCTTAATCTTGGGCGTGGAAGTGTATAATAGAGCAGATAACTACAATGAACGAGTCAGGACAATCTCTTTCTAAAAAGTTTACACTTTATATTGCTACCTGAAGAGACCATTAAATTCTTTGACATGGCAGTTCAACAAGTAGTTTTATCAGGATATGTGCTGACTTCAAATAAGCTTGTATAGATAGCCTGGATATTTTATGTGCAGTCTATTATATATTTAATATATTTGCTTTTGTATTGTAAGCTGTTGTCAATCACATTTGGTGTACCTTTGATCCTACTGATGAATCCCTAAGGGGCAGCTTTCACACACAGGCACTGGGGAATCCTCCTCATCTTCAGGGTATTTTATGAATCGGTGATCCAAGAGTAGCCAAAGAAGGTGATCCGGTGTTTTTTTCTATGATCAGCTGCAATCAAATACATCTTTTATTTTATCCAGGAATATGCTGCCAATGTCTTATTGAGGGTCTCTTACCACTGGCTCTGCTTTACTCTGAACAACGGTTATTGTTTTCATAAAATAATTTCATGAGGACTGGCCCCCTTTGATGATTAAAATTAAAATCCAAGGGACATGACGTTCTGACAGATACATTTAATGAATTAAAACTTTTCAGGACATAATTTAGATGTAATAGAATGAAGGAATATGCAGAGCCCATATCTGCTTTCCACCTGAGGGTATATTTTTAACATCAGACATCTGCTGAGAATTGCACTATACTGCTGCTGTCAGAATACAGTCTCATGCAGCAGCTAGGAAGAGAACTGGCCTGGAGCCAGCTCAGATCTCTCTTTCATTTGACCCCCTTCAGTTCAAGGCTTTTACTAAGACAAAAGCAAGCTTTTATTTATTTTTTAATTTTTCTATACCGAAGTTCCTGTACAGATTTATTCAGATTTATTCAGAAGACTGCATGCCGTATCTGCCATCCACATACTGTTTTGCAGGTACAGGTAGTAATGTCTTTGAGCATATGTTCTCTGGAGTTTGTATCTTAAATATTTGTAAAGGTGGTCATTATTTCACATCTACACTTGCAAACATGATTGCCCAGTAGTCCATGCAGAGTTATTAATCTGCTGTTTGGTTGTGGTCTTTACTTCCTTACACATGCTATAATAGAAGCAGATACTCTGAAGCCAGGTACTTTCCACTCTTTCAATTTTTTATGGAGTTTTCAATGATTGCTGTATAATTTTTGTCACCCTTCATTCAGTTATATGGTTTTAAGCATAGAAATCCAAGGACAACTGCTTGCTGGCTGGATGAAGTAAAACAATTCTGCTTGAAAATTATTCTTTTTATTATTTTTTTTTTGTCCAATCAAACTTATCAATAACTACCCTATGTCTGCCCAGCATTTGAGTTCCTAATACAGAATCTCCCTCAAGGATCAGACCTCTCATGGCTGATTCTGTCTCATGATTTTTTCCTTTCTTGCATTTTATTACAGTTTGCTGACACCAATGTCCATTGCTGCAGATATTCATAACGGCGGAGTAATTCAATTATTTCAGATACCGACTTTTCAAAACTCCTCTTTTCTCAAACATATTGTGCACATTGCTGAATACATCGAAATCTGGTTGCAATAAATCATGCCTATGGTGCACCTAACCCCACTGGCCATTCTATCTATTAAGTTTCAGCCGTGCTGCACTTACTAGGATGTCAATATAGTCTGAAATACTCCTGTGTCTCCAGCACAGTATCTAGGGAGGGAGAAATAAGGAGATGACAATATTTGTCATTCCATTCCTCACTTCAAATCATTCTGTTCAAACTGTTTATTAGCAAATTGGAGCAGAGTTCTTAAATGTGAAAAATGAAGATGCTGGTATAGAACAGAATTCCACAATGGTGGGTTGACTAATGATTAAAAACGACAGAGGTGGGGGGGGGGGGGGGGGCATCTGAATTGCCCTCCTTTGAAAAGAAGTTCCCCTTTGCACTCCTACAGAGCAGGGCTGTCTTAATCAGTTCAACATTGCTGATTAGCATCAATCAGCAAAAAGTAAAGGTTACAGCAACTAGGGAGCATATAATCCAGTGCAATGCATCTTGCCAAACTTAAAGCAGCATAAGATAATGCTTTTCACATTTCCATAGTACTATATTATGGAAAGAAAACTCAGGCTCTCGTCTCTTCCCAGAGAGGAGGCAGGATGTTTATGTACCATTGTACATGCTTTATTTCCAAGCACAAGCACGTGCTTTATAACTTGCTTCCAGTTAGGGTTTTTTGCTGCCAGCTAAAGACTATTTGTAGGCTTAACGCAGTAGGCATTTAAACAGGCAGTTAAATATACAGTTCTAGATTAGTCTGACTCTTCACACTGCAGAAGTCATCCTCTGTACTATAACTTGTCTCTTACCAGTTTTCTAGAAGCTGACTGCTGCCTACTGGTGTGATTTGCACTCAGGATCCTAGCCATGTTCAGTCCTAGTCCTCCTGATATCTTACTCCTCTTTCCTCCTCTCCACTAACACTTTAGGCTTTTTTTCTCCAGCTGCAACCTACTTGATTCCTTCAGCTGAGTAATTGATTTCTCAGCTCAAAACACCTGAAAACTACAGATCCCAAAGCTTTTCCTAAATGTGGCCTCACTTTCTGTCAGCTCAAAACATTTGAAGCTTACATCTCCCAGGCAACTTCTTTTAACTGTGATCTCACTTCCTGTCTGGCCTCAGTAGGTTCTTAAGTACCCCATCTCAAAAAAGATATAGTTGCACAGGAGAAAGTACAGAGAAGGGCGACCAAAATGATAAGGGGCATGGAACGGCTCCCCTATGAGGAAAGGCTAAAGAGGTTAGGGCTGTTTAGCTTGGAGAAGAGATGGCAGAGGAGGGATAGGATAGAGGTCTATAAAATCATGAAAGGACTTGAACAAGTAAATGCGAATGTTATTTACTCTTTCAGATAACACAAAGACTAGGGCACTCCATTATGTTAGCAAGTAGCACATTTAAAACAACTCAGAGCTAATTCTTTTTTACTCAACACATAGTTAAGCTCTGGAAATCATTACCAGAGGAAGAAGTTAAGGCAGTTAGTGTAGGTGGGTTTAAATAAGGTTTGGATAAGTTCCTGGAGGAGATGTCCATAAACTGACTTAAAGGTGAATTTTAAAACTGGCGTGCAGGTGCACCTGCGCGCATTCGTCACACGTGCCCAGGGATGTGGCTGATTTATAACATATGTACATATATGCGCGCATGTTATAAAATAGCCCGACCACATGCACAAGTGCACCTAATTTTAAGTGGACATGCGCCTGTCTGCGCAAAAGCCACTTCTACAGTGTAAGTGGGGAAATTTTAAAAGGGATTTGCGTCAACTTCATTGCCTGTTTTCCCAGTTCCTCCCCAGTTTGTCCAGTTAACATCTAGGTCCTCCAGACCCTGGTTTGATACACCCCCCAGTAATCCCAGACCCTTTACACCCGTCTTGCTTTTTTTTTTTTTTTTTTTTAACTTACACGCCATCCATAGCAGAAGTATAGTTATATGGTAGGAAACCTTGGTGTGCATTGGATTGCATAAGTATTTAAGCGCTAATTACTGATTCAAGTCTTGAAATGCCCATGTACCAATCATGCCCTGCCCAGACCACACCCACTCCTTTTTGAGAAGTTCCGAGATGTGCATGCAGCAGCATTTATGCGCGTATCCAGGTGACTTTTGTAAACTGCTCGGCACGCAAATGCCAGACATATTCGTGCATCCCCTAATCTCGGCGTGCATCAGGCTTTTAAATTTCACCTTTAAATGTAACAGGTGCATACACTAATAAAACTGCATACTTAGCAAAACAATGTTTGTGAATGGCTGATATAAATGCACAAGCCTGCCCACAGACTGGGCCTTTTTTTTTTTTGCTCCCTTTTGCAAACAGAGCTCTTTGTATTTAAGGACGAACACTTAATGAAGACTGGTAACTGAACTAACATTGTCAAAGCCCAAAAGCTATAGTTCTTCAGTTCCCACCATAGCAGACAAATATAACACCATGTAATAAAAGCACCACCTGGTCCCACCCTGATGATCCCAGGAAAATGACTCCTATACGCTTCCCTTCCCTCTGCAGACCTCCTCATTCTTATTTCTGACTGGGCTATTGCTGTTACAGGATCAGTCAGGTTAAACCTGACTACTGGATTGTTTTCAAACGATCATGATTCAGGACTGCAGGTGACTCAGAGCAGTACTAAATCTAGTTATTGTACTGAAGTGGTGTGTCTAGCCAATGACTTGCCTCAAAGGCTAATTTGAAACATAAAAAGAACAAAGTTCATGTAAAGGTTATTAGAATAGGTAATAAACCTTAAAACAATAAGAGAAGCATAGAAAAAAATACAGCATAGTAAAATTCAGTATTACTTTGTTAACTTGTATTAATCCATTTCTCTGTGATAAGTAATAATGATTTGTTTCACATAAACCTGCAAAACAGAGTCAGATTGTTTGAAGAAGATATGTAGATACATGTTCCATACATGAGTGTTTACATAAATGTATCTGTACATGGAAATAGACATCTAGAAGAGCTAAACAATTATCTTTGATATCTCTTCTATGTGTGAATTTCAGGTTGTGGTAAGAGGCAGCTGCATGGAGACATTCAGGGGGATGATTTTAGCCTCACCCTGGTCTTATTTGCTCAAGAAAAAGGCATTTGATGTGGTTCTTCATTTATAAGGCACAAACTGAAGATGTGGAAAAGGAAAAGTGGAAAAAAAAAAAGGCACCAGCAATGTCATCGCCAGATGGGACATTTCTCTTTATAGAAAAATACAACCGCTGCTCCCTTGGCACAGTTGGCTTTCCTTGCATCATGACTTCTGTTTCAAGGCTTTTTAGAAGCTGCTCAAATTACTTTTAATTCATTAATAAAAGAACAATATTGATGCCAAACTTAAGAAATGTATTTTTGCCACCACGTGAAAACACACTAGGGCTCATTAAGAACCCCAGTCTGATTTCACTGAGACATATTTCAGCAAGCAGCGTGGGCGGCATGTAGCCCAGTGGTAGGCCTACCACCGACTTAGCCATTGGTAAGGCTTCTGTTCCAGCCAATGAGGTAACATTACAAAAAAGCATGCTGACTAGTGGTCAGGCTAGGGCTTGGCTCAAGGCACAAGAACAGGTATCTTCTTAATCAGATGAATTGTTTATTCGCTCATAACAAAAAATAGAATATCTTCACCGTTAAATTAGAAAACAGGCTATCAGGAACAGCACGTCTTGTTAGGCGAAATTGGCAGACGCCTAGGGTGCTGACCATTAGGGGGCACCGAAGACTAGAGCAGCCATGTGGTGCCGCGAGCGGCGGCAAAGAGGAGTAGAGATTTTGCAGGCTGTGAGCAGCGCCCAACCTGTTCGCAGCCCATGCTCTGGTTATGAGGTAGGAGTTGGAGCTGAGACTGGGGGTGGAGGGGGCGCACTGCGTGACTGGGGGAGGGTGACGAGCGCAAGGCAGAAGGCTCACCTAGGGCGCCTAATCCCCTTGCACTGGCCTTGCAGGCTATCATAGCAGATTCACAGGTGCTAGCTTCAAAACAAGGATACTTTAGACAAGGTTACTTCAAGGCAAGGTTATTCACAGATTTCCACTCAATCAGGCAAGGCAAGGTTACAGACCATCTGGTTATAGGAATGTGGCATGTAAATCCTTTTAAAATTACCTCTCCCCCCCCCCCAATGTCTTCCTACACCAAGGTTACCTTGGTTCAGAATGAGGATCTCAATTCACCTAAAACCCTTTTAGAGAGAAAATAGTAAGACATTTGTTTTTTACTGAGCTGCAATAATTTTCACCAATTACTTAGCAATAAAGGGATATTTGGCTGTACCTGAAACAACCCACAAACACCTATTTCTCAAATACATATGCATCTTTGTGTTTATCTCCAACACAAATATATTTATTTCCATTGAGGACAGCATAAGTCCAGGCCAGAATGCAGCTGCTGCAGCTGCCAAGCTCCCATTCCCTCCTATGTGGGTGATTTTCACAAATTTAAAATGTGATTATGCTTGTAAAAAATAGGAAAGCCTGCTCAAATAAACCTTCTTTGTTTTACTTTAGCTCCCCTCAAATTTTTAACAATCTTCCCATATTTTTAAATGCTGGCTTAAGTTTGCCATGCAAAAGCTACTTTTAAAAATCCAGTTCCTCTTTTCACACAAAGTGTTGTGCCATTCATCTTTTACAATGTGCTTTGAAATACTCTAGCAATAGTCTATAACATGCATACTTTCTCTCACTGTATTCCGAATCTACTTTCACTTGTATTCCCAGCTTAACTTCTGCTTTCCTCCGTGTATATTCAGCCATCCCTCTCTCATACACTCACAATCACACACTTGCACTCCACACACATTCGACATAAAGAGAAACCTTTCTATACATACTCATTTCTCATCTTCTCAAACATACAGCACATATCCATGGGACAGAGTATCCCCAAGATCGTAAGAAAACTGAAAGATACATTCAGTACCAGCATACTGTGCTGCTACATTACCAATGAGGACTCAGTCACAGAAGAAACATAACGGCAGAAAAAGCCCGAATGGTCCATCCAATCTGCCTATCCATCCAATTAATTGAGCATTACTTCCTTAGAGATTCCCTGTATTTATCGGCGGTGCGATCGCTGCCGGCTAGCGCAGGACCGCCCCCCCCCCCCCCCAGTCGACCCCCCTGCCCCCCATTAACGCAGTTTTCTAAAGTATTGCAGGTCTTCGATACTTTAGAAAATGAGGCCTTTAACTTGCTAAATTTTACCTGGATAACACATTTCCACTACTAACTTACAGGCCGATACAGAAAAACGCGCGGGAGAGCGGGCGAGCGCTCGCTCTTCCGGCGTGCGCACAGGCCACTCTCCTGGGTGCGCGATTCAGGAGCGTGGCCTATGCAAATTAGGGCCCATGGTAACAGGAGGCACTAGGGACACAAGCGCTTCCCTAGTGCCTCCTTTTTGACAGGAGCGGCAGCTGTCAGCGGGTTTGACAGCCGACGCTCAATTTTGCTGGCGTCAGTTCTCAAACGTTTTTTCTGCTTTTCTGTGCACTTCCCCGGTGCCGGCAGAAATTAACGCCTACCTTTGGGTAGGCGTTAATTTCTGAAAGTAAAATGTGTGGCTTGGCTGCACATTTTGCTTTCTGGATTGCGTGGGAATAACTAATAGGGCCATCAACGTGCATTTGCATGTTGCGGGCGCTATTAGTTTCGGGGGGGTTGGACGCACATTTTCGATGTGCTATTACCCCTTACTGTATAAGGGGTAAAGCTAGCGCGTTGAAAACACACGTCCAAACCTGGGCTAACAGTGCGCTCCACCGGAGTGCACTGTACTGTATCGGCCTGTTAATCTGGTAGTTTTCCAGAGAAAAAAATATGCATTACTTTTAAAAAAAAAGCAAAAATATACACTTACTTCCAACTGCTCTCCAACCCTGCCGCTGGGACCTTCTCTTGTCACTGTGAGTAAAAATACATGTATTGAAGCCCTAAAATTTAGCTGGATAATGTAGTAGCATTCCAGGGGCATTTCTGGGTGGTTAGGTTAGCTGGATAAGTTATCCCGCTTACTCTGGTCTTCCCGTAGAATAATCCTAAAGTTAGAAGACAGTTGGTTATAATCAGTGATGTAGCTGCACCACTGAATATTCTGTTAAATTTAACCAGATAAGTTTATCTGGTTAACTTTGTAAACCAGCCAGTAGCTAAAAATGGACCCCTAAATGAATATGGCACTAACAGAATGAAGAAAGTGCTACTCTGAAATCAATATTTCAGAATGGAGATAAGGTAATGCCTTCTGAATGCAGTTTTGTGGATATATCTTTTACGATTTGCCTTAATAGGATGGTAGTTCTTTGGAATAATACAGTTCAAACATGTCATATTTTACCTAATTCCTTTTTGTGTATTTAGGAAGAGTAATTTTCAGCAGTGCGCATCACTCAGCGTAGAAATACACATAAAAGTAGGCACAACTGAAATTCTGCCTGTATGGTATAAACTGTGCATGCAGGAACCACACAGTTTATAAAATACTTAGTATCACTGCCCAAAAGCACATGCATGTGCTTCAGCACAAACCTGTTTTTTAATGCAGGGGTCCACCTAGATTTTGCTTTCATTTTATAAAAGTATGCACTTAAAGAAGGGTACTTTAAATGCGCACGCATTAATTAGGGGATGTTGTTGTCTGTCTTTATGTGTCATTTGTGTGTCATTACAACTGAAGAATGCAATGAATGAATTTATGTAGTCAGTTGCAAATAAATTGGGTTCACACGCGCCAAGCAGATTTTAAGAGCTGTCCAGATACGTGCGTATCTCCCGCAGCACGCTCTTCTCCAAGGGTTTCAAAAAGGGGCGAGGCATGGGTGTGGTCTGGGTGGGGCATGAGCAGGGAACGTAAATACTCACATGCCTCAGCGCATGTCGAGAACCCCTGCCACGTAAGTTTATTTCTGCTGTGGAGGGGGTGCAAGTTATAAAATAAAGAAAACTGGGCAGATCTGCGGGGGGGGGGGGGGGGGGGGTTTAAGGGTCAGGGCTAACAGGGGAGAGTGAAGCCTATAAAACTAGGGAGGTTTGGAGGCCCTCGCGTTTAATTGGAAGAGCTGGGTACAAACTAGTAAAACTGGGAATGGTGTCGGCACGCACCCCTTTTAAAATCCTTTGACTCAGCGGGATTTGCGCGCTCATGCACGCGCCCACTTAAAATTCGGCACACGTGAGCACGCAGCCAGGCTATTTTATAACATGTGCGTTTATTCGCACGCAAGTTATAAAATAGCCTCGTCCCTGGGCGTGTGCCGACGTACGGGCGCAAATGTGTGCCGGTTTGAAAGTTACTGTCAAACATTTTACATGTTAGATAATTGCAACACGTGCGTCTAGTCACCCTCAGTTTATGCACGGAGGAAGGTATTTTATAAAGCTGGCTGATGCGTGCTTGTTTCTTGCTTCTGAATTTACTTGCTTGTATGGCGGTGCTCCAAGCACCAGTTAGCTGAGATCTCCACCGCTTGACCTGGAGCTTTGCCAGTTCACACGCACTTTCCACCGCTTTCTCCAGATCCTGCCACCCCAAAAACCGCAGACAAAAGAGGAGTCGGATTTAATTTCTGTGACTTGATCAGCAGGTGTAAAAGCATGTGTGCATCTTTGATGACATAAATACAGGCTCTGTTCAGAGAATACTGAAATGCGCACCAACTTCCAACTTCAACCCAGAATGTCCTCGAAATGCCCTGTTTGTCTGAGAATACCTTTCCAAGCTGTGGCAACAGCACGTATGCACGCCTGCCCTTCTAAAAGTTTGCTTACCATGCTCAGAGTCCATGTATGCATGTATATGCCAATTTTACAGCACAATCCCCTTGTAATTCTTTAAAAATGTCATGAAAGCATTGTGAAATAATATAGCACATCAAGTAAGGTATTTCTTTCATTAAAAGAGTTCTTTTGATTTAAACATTTGCAGCAGTTATGGTTTTAAATTTACACTTCAAGAAAAAAAAAAGAAAACTCTTGCAAAGACTATCAGAAGAACAGAAGAATATACAAAATGATTAAACCCTTTAGAAATTGTGAAATATCTTGCCATTTAAAGAGAACCCACACACACTCAAAGGTAATTATACAGAGAATAAGGGAAACAGTTAATTTAGGACTAGGATGGAAAAAGGTCAAACGTCTTTTTTAATTGGCTTAGAAAGAGAGTTAAGATAATTTTCCCACATGTTCAGAATAATTTTTTTCCTGCATGCCATTAGCACTACATGAAGGCATGAACTGAAATAATCTTTGTTCATGAAGATGTGCCAAACGTGAGCCTGAAACACTAGAACTCAAATGCAGTGTGGTATTTGCTTTATAGGCGTGCATTTCACTCTGCGATTATATCCTCTCCCTGTGGACACACAGACCAATGCCATTTTAAAGACGTTAACCCTTCTTAATGGGGCTGGGATGTGCGGTGTAGATTCAGCACAGTGTACAAGTGCCCTGACATAGGATGTGTGCCCGCTGTCACGCATGATGCTGATTACTTTTCAGATTCAAACGAGTTGGGACCACTTTTGTATCTGAAGACCTCAGTAGGTCAGAAAAGGCAGAACGCTAGTAACCCTCCTCCCGCCAATTAAAGGGGAAATGGAGCCTCTTCAGGCCCCTCTGCTGCTGCTTAGCTTGACTGGGGCCTCCCTGGGCCCCTCTGCCCATCCCCCCCCCCAAAAAAAACAAACAGGCCAGGGCTGTATCCTTCCTGAACCCGTCCCACAAATAAGCCACAGACAATTTCTCCCTGGCCCCCTCACCCCTTCAATGGGGGCCTTCACCACAGAAAGAGGCAGGAGTAACCCCCTTTGCTCCTGCCTTGCCATCTCCCCTTGAAAAACAGAGCCAGTCTCAGGCCGGCTGGCGCCATATTGCTTTATGCCCATAAAACATTTTTTTTTAAAGGGAAGCCAATAGGATAGGAGGGACTGGGGATCGTGCCACAGAAGGGGTAGGTGGGGGGTCAGGAAGGTCCAAGCCCCAGTCTCTTTCGGAGGGGCCCATGGGAGGCCCTGATGTGACTGGGCTCGGCCCGGCCTTGGCCTGTGCGTGGGAGGGCAGGAGGGAGCAGAGGAGCCCAGGGAGGCAGAAGGACTGGAGGGAAAGGGAAGAAGATGTGAGGCGATTTCCTTCCTCCTTGTCCTTCCAGTCATTGCATATGAAGACTATTTGTTTGTTTGTTTAGATATAGGAAGGATTTAGCAAGGGATATATGACAGATGAGGAAGAGAATCCACAGAATCTGGACAACTGGAGAACCTGAGCTTGCCTCCGCCTTGATAAAACCTTCACAACCCACTGGGGAAATCCCCCATCCGCCTCTCCATTCAGATCACTGCCTCCTCCCGCCTCTATTTCCTCCTACTGAGAGCCCCCACCCCCCCTTTCAAAAGGACTTGATTTATGATGCAGTATTCCAGGCATCACATGCAATTTACTCAGCTTTAGTTTGACAAATTCCCAGGGAGTATAAGTCCTTTCTTGGAAGACTCTAGTGTTTACTCAAGCCTGTAGCAGAAGCTGAAATTGAAGGCTCTGCAGCCTGGTTACTTGGCTGCCAACTACTTTCACCAAAGCTCTGCAAGGCTACAGCAGCACCTTCAGAGGAAGGAATACAATTAAACTCCGCCGGACGCCTGAGCTTTAAGAAACGGGTAAGCACAGCTTTAAGTTTTTTTTTTAAACTATGCATGAACAGCTGCTGTTCTGTTAATTAAACAAATTAATTTTTGCACAGCTTATCTGTTCTCCCCTCCTCCCCCCCCCCCCCCCCCGTCTATTTCGCCCTGCAGTCATTCATCAGTGCCGCTCTGCCAGCCACTGAGGGAGCCCCAGTGATCTGAGGAACACGATGAGGCATTTGACAGGTTTTCCTGCTAAAGGGTAGAGCGCTGCACTCTCTCACAAAACTGTCAAACCCAGCATCTGTGCATCGAAAAGAGGCCCCAGATAGCAAAATATGAGAAGATAATAAAATCTACCACCACTACCAGCTATTGCAAAACAAAAAGTAAAGTTGCTCGGATACAGAGCTACAAATATCCAGACTCCTTTCTCCTCAATCTGGAAAGCTATAAAAGATAATTATTCCAATCTTCATGTTAATCAAAGCTCATCTGTAAGATCCCATTAATATGTCCCCAGTTATTTCAGAGTGATATCTCCTTTTAGTTTTGCCCACTGCCCTTCTATTTCCCCTAGATTTCCCCATCCAGCTAACAACTCCTTCAGGTACTCCCCCCGTTTCTCCTGAAGTCTAAGACCCTCACCTTAGAATGAATCTTCATCTCTTGCATCCTAATATTGAACCACACCATCCAGTGGTCACTGGGTCCCAGATGATCATTCACTACAGCATCAGAAATGCTGTCCCCGTTGGTAAGCACCAGGTCCAGTACCGAGCCCCTCCCATGCGGGTTTCATTGTCAGATGACAGAACAGTTCTCCTTGCAGAGAACCCAGGATCTCCCCCTGCTTCTAGAAGACACTGCATCTGGGATGTCCCAATCAACATCTGGCAGATTGAAATCCTCTAGCAGCAGTACCTCCCCTTTCACAGCAATCCTGTGAATATCCTCATTAAATCTCTATCCATCTCCTCTGTTACAGACTAGTAGTACTTATTATGCATACGCATGCTTCATGTATACTAATGTTGTGAAGAGACTGTCAAGTCATTCGGTAGGCCCTACACTTGCATCATCCTTGTGATGACAATGAGAGGTGGCATGGAAAAAAGAAGGGGCTCTATTTGTCTTAGAAAAGTATAAGTGATTTATGTTTGAGCCAATTGTAGTTGCTCATGTTCTGTGGAATAATGGGGTGAGGTTGAATAATCTCCCTCTTGCATTAACCCCTCTCATCCCTATCAATCTGCACTCAGTTGAAGAGAAATATGATTGATGAAATGTCCTCTGACCATTTCCTACTTTTGGTTGAAAGAATAAAAAAAAAAAGGTGCTTACTGTTTCTGACTTTACAAGGAACAATTTTCATCCAAGAATTCTTGTGAATAATATGATTTGCATGTAATTTGAAAGCATGACTATACCATTAAGATGTCACAAAATAAGGTAGACACATTTGCACTGTATTTTAACAAGAAGAGAACAATGAGTTATTTCTAGAGTCTTTAATAAAATTGATGCTATCTTTACACTGGGCTTTTTTCTTGTAACGTCAGATGATTGTGATTATTTCTTTTTAACTAGGACCTCCTTCAGCTTCTGAAGCAAATAGGACCGATAGTAACATAGTAAATGACGACCGACAAAGACCAAAATGGTTCATCTAAACTGCCCAGTTGAGATTGATTCAATTTGAGTAGAAGTACATATAAAAATCCCTTATATAATCTCCAAACCTTCCCCTCTCCCATGTCTGTTACCTGCCCTCTCAACTCTTTTCCCACTTTTATCCACCTTTGTTTCAAAGATGTCTAAAGTCTGTCTTCGTAGTAGCCTCTATCACCTCTGCTAGTAGGCCATTTCAGGCCTAGCCATCTTTAACTTTGCTTTTTAAACATCCAATATTTAAACCAGTACCCAGACTCCCCTTCTCTATCTATTACCAAGTTTTGCAATAATCCTTCTCATAGCCCCAAGGTTAGTTAGGCTGTAATATAAAAGATCTGTCATCCCCATCCTCATTTATGGCACCTTCAGGTAGGTCACCCCAGCTACTGCTGTTTATGGCTGCAACTGCCGCTCATTGAAGATTTACCCCAGTAAAACCATACTACTACTGTTTAGGGTTGTAACTGCTACTTTGTGCAGGTTACTCCCTGTTTAGAGCCTAGAACTTGCATTTTGTTGGCAATTTATTTTATTTTTAGTTTGTTATTTTCCTGGGCTTTGTGCTCTGAAATGTATAACTTCCCAAGTACAGTCTCAATATAGCATTCAGTTGGTAAAATAAAGGATATGGAATTAAACAGTATGGTAGCATCCAGCTTAAATGTAAAGGCTGATTAATTTCTAATCTTTGATAGAATATTTAACTTAACTGAGTACAATATATAAATATGTATTAGTCTAATCTTCGCTAACATACAATTTAACTGTAGCTTTCAGTTAATTGTGTGTATGTATTTAGAACATCAGCCAAATTGTATGCTAATGAAGATGAAAATCTAGTCAGACAAATATTTATGCTGAATACTATTATTCTTTTTAATTCCAAATCTATTTTACTTTTGTCTTCTCTCTCTTTCAATGTCCTGAATCTTCACCCCCTTTCCCTAGACTGGTGGATGACTCTGAGCTCTCACTGTCCTCAGAGCGGGAGGAATGGGTTCCTCAAAGTGTGCCCTCAGGGGCCATTCTCCTCGTTCCCCTCTCTGTGCCTGATTTCCACAGCACAACCAGGGAGCGACTGGCCTGGATGGAAGGGAGGCGATCTGAACCTGGGCCTAAACCATGCAGCTGGACTAGATTCTAAATGTTTTACTGATGGTACTACGTTACGTATCGAAATTGTTCTCAGCAAATTGTACATGCCAGAGCGGAATGACAGCAAGGTCACTTAGACTAAAGAGAAAGAAATATATGCATGCATATTTACATGCATATAAACAAAAATTACTTTCCTATCATTTAATCCTTTGCATGTATTTATTTTATTTTTAAATGTTTATATACTGCGATCTACAAAAGCGCTCAAAGTAGTTGCTTTTGTAACGTCTGGTTCAGTTATTAGTTCTTTGACTTATAAAATTAGAATATTTCACATTTCAAACCATGGGGAAAGTTTCGGACTTCCAAAATTTAATGGAATCCATGAATGTAGTTCCTGAAAAATGAAAAACAGTCCAAAAACTAATGAAGTAGGCTATGGCCTAATTTCATTCCGGCATTTTTTCTCTCCTAGCCTAAGGTGTTAAGAAAGAAATAAGACTTGTGATAACACCTCTCTTGTGCCAACCGAGTTTTCAGAGAAATCAATTTGCAGGTGTAAAAATAAAGAGAAGGTAATGCTTTGATCCTGCTGTCACAGATATGCACCTTCCCTGCAACTAATGGATATCTCAGGCCGAGTTGCACACCCGACACCGTCTACTCAGCCACGCCTGACAACAGAATATCAGAGCTGAAATGTCTGAACGGTTTGTATAGGGTATTATCCCTGGAAAAAGAAAAGGTTTAGTTCCACATAATCCCCATGGATTGGCAAAATACAAAAGGCTTAGTAGACAAATTGGACCTTGTCTGGTGGCTGGATGGAATGTGAACATGCAGTGGCTCCCCGGGTTATTAAGATTGCCTTCAAATAGTGCTCCACAAACAAGCTGAAGGAGCATGCTCAACTAAATAATTTTCCTCTTTTTTTTTTTTTTTAATCTCGGAGATGAATGAGAGCCATGGCATGGCAAGCGATTGCTCTGATTTTTTTCCTTACAGCAGCTCAACCTAGGATGGCTCACAGGGACTTAGGCTTCCTAAGCGACTTAGTTAGCAAGAGACAGCCAATAAATTGTGTTGGATCAGTGACATGACTCACAGCTTTGACAGCCGTTGAATATATGATGTGCAGATTTGCTCACTCACCATTTTTTTTTGTGCCACTGACAAGTGGTACAGTCTGAAAGTAGACCTGGGGCTGAAGTATCTGGTTTCTAATCATCATCACTGTGCAAGATTAAAGCAGGGGTTCCTGAACCTGACCTGGTGACCCTGCGAGCAGTTGGTGTTTTCAGGAATATCACAATGCATATGACTGAGATATATTTGCATAAACTGGGTCTCCAAGGTAGGCAAATTTATCTCATGCATATTCATCATGGATATCCTGAAAACCTTACCACAGGGGTCCTCAAATCCAGTTTGGTATCCAGGATTCCCACAATGGATATGCGTGGCAGGACAGACTTGGGAAACCCTGGATTTAAGTAACACTGTAAAGGTGACAGTGGGCGTGGAGAAAGAGAAGAAAGATTTACATACTTTCCTGTTTTTGTCCTCCCATGGTCTCCAGGCTTATAGCATCCTTTGTGCTTTCTCTGTTAAATCAGTCTTGTCCCAGGTTTTATTCCGTCTCTCCCCATCCTATTGCCTTTCTCCTTCATTCTTTTGGGACATGCTCACCGTTAGAAGCTACTCGAAATATTGGCCACGAGCACACTTTTCCTCTATCTTTGTAGATCTAAGACCGTACGCATTAAAGAATAAAGAAACCCAGTGACAGGAGTGTTCCTAGTTGTAGGATGTCCAGCAGATAGAGAAGAAAGAGCAATTGTCATAAAAAAAGGGAAAACTGATGTTACTGAAAAGTAAAAGTGCAGGAAAAAAAAAGCCAGGCTAATTCTGAGCATGAAAGAATATAATCTGTAAGGCATTTATTTTTTCTTATAATTCATATTTTATACTGCTGTATCCACTAACCTCACTGTGGTTTACCAACATAATAAAACATCCAAATTGTACAATTGAGAGAGAGAGAGAGAGAGAGGAAAAAAGGTGTAGTTATTTCCAGCATTAAAAACGTGATAAAGTGCATTACGCTATCACACGCAGTGTTAATGTCCCTCATTTTTGTAAACTCCGTCCAAATTCATCCCCTTTGACAAAATTTTAAAAATTTGCATTCTCGTCATGCGACGCGATAAATAATACATGCATTATAGCGTTATCATGGGTGTTAGGCCCCTATTGCTCACGATAACAGCCTAACGCATTTTGATGAATGGTTAGGGGGTAAATATTCAAATCTCAGCTTTTCTCCAGCTAACTCGAAAAGTCCAGGAACACAACAGAGCAGAACGTTAGAAGCCAGGCACCAAGGAGTGATCTACAGGATAAAAGAGTCCCTACAGCCTTCCCATTTCCAGAGGATCGAGTCTGTGGAACTTGTGCCAAAAGGGAAAAGCTGATTCATTTCCTTCTAAATGCACATTGTATTAAATTACCACCATTAGAGACAAAGAATTTTAAATAAAGCTAATTGTTGGAATACAACTTGAATATATGAAGAATATTCTGTTTAGAGTCCATTTGCTTAACCTCCAAGAGTCTAAAAGTTTATCTTCCCCATTGTTTGGGGAGCATACCTGTGAGGACATGGGAGGGGGCTACATTTACATTTAGGGAGGTCCCCTACTGCTGTTTGGAGTGCTACATTAATCATGTAGAACATTAAAAAATATAGTTAAGTTTCTTTGGTTAGTTAGAAGATGGAGAGACACAGAGGATGAAAAAGTCAGATGGGGATGTCTGGGAAATAGTTTCCCATGCACAGCACAAAAAGTCAATCCAAAAAGTTAGGTGGTTACTTCAAAATATTTTGAGAATTCAATTACCATATATATATATATATACACACACCCAGAATTTCTATAAGAAACATAGGCATACCATCGGAATCACCCATTGCATGGTGAGAGGCAGTGGATGCGCACCATAGAAGCACGTTATAAGACTCTGATGCTGTGTCTGAATGAATGTTCGAGTCATTGTTTGTGTAAAATATTGTATTTAATAGAATCGTTTTCTTCTCTTAATCGACTGAGAAGTTTCTGCTGGTAATTGTTTGCAATTCACTAGGCACAAGTTTGCCATGGAAAAGTATGTCCTGGGACAAGTGTACCCAGAACACATGTGCTCAGGACAAGTTTACCCGGGACTAAATGTAACCAGAATAAGTGTATCCCAGACATCTATGATAGGTGTATGCCAGATATAAGTATACCTGGACAAAAATGCCTGGGACAAGTGTACCCAGGAGAATTGTGCTAGGAATAAGGTCCAAAGATGTCCACTGTACTTCAGAGGATGCGAGACAGGATAAAAAAGAAATGAGGCACATTCAGTGCTGGATTTAGCTGCAAGCTTAAGGCCTCTGGTAATGAGGGGCCTCAAAAAAGTTACTACATTTCAATTTTTTTTGGTAATGCTATGGGGCCTCTTGACATAGCTTAGGGCCTCAGCATGTCTCAATCTGGCCCTGAGCAAATCTCTTAGTGGACTATATTCATCAGAGGATTTCTTCTCATGTGTGCCTTTGAGGAAAAGCTTACAGACAAGACCCAAAGGAAGAAGTCCTAATTTTTTTTTTTTAAACCAACTGAGGCATCCACTACAAATGAATAAGTAAAATGCGGCATAGATATCTTATTCTGTAGTGTACTAAGCCCTCACTATTTTACTAGTCTTATATGTAAAAAAAATAAGCAAGCCTCATTTGTCATAGCAATTTTTGCTGAGCTTGTGTTCACGTTTCTTAATTGTACACACTCACTTACTCAATGTGAATAAAAATTATCAGAGTTATACACTGCAAGCCCCTTGTAGCTGTCATATGATAAAGTAAACCCACTGGTTTAAATCAATAATATTGAATGCCCTTTTCTTCTACTTTCTGCCTATTACAATCGGACTGTTGGTTTGGAAGAAAGGAACAAAATCAATGCATATTTTATTTTATTGGTTTCTACTCACTAATTAGGCGGGTGTACAGTGTTCTGCACCAGCTGCCATAAAATGGATGGTTAATTAACCTTATTTCCTCATTATGAACCTTATTTTTTTATTTTATTTTCTGATGAAGGAACTTATGCAGCATACAGAAAGACACCCCATTATCCAGTCTCCATATGCATTCTCTGTCGTAGATGCCTCCATCCTGCATTATCTTTATACCCAAGTTAAAAATGTCTGCCCTTTTTACCACTCATGATGCATATTCTAGAATGGAACGCTTCGTCTGGTTCAAGGAGCAGAAATGGAATTCTAAGCTCGGGTCATCTGCTCTCTTGGCCATCCAAGGCGCAGAGGCAAAAAATTAAACATAAAACTTTGAGGGAGTTTTTTTTTCTGATATTTCAGATTGGGAGCCACACGAAATGAAATAAATGCCGTTGCTGATTTTCATGTCATTAAAACTGCACATCCCTAATTAATGTTGGCTTTTTGTTTTGTTTGTTTGTTTGTTTGTTTTTATCATCATTTTCCACTGTTTCTCATCACTTCTTTTGCCTTCTCTTCATCGGCCTTTTTCGGTTTGACCCATGCTCTCTCTTCTTTTCGGCATCCTACTCCCTTCTTCCCAGCTTTATTTTCAATGAAGCGTTTAAGAGACTTCCCAGCCAGTACCACTTCTCCTTCCTCCATTTCTTGCCAAGGCGTTTCTGCCACTATTTGACCAGGCTCTTGTAGTTTAAATATCTATGTAATGGGTGCTTGCTAGCCAGAGGATCATGAAAACAAATATGGCAATCTTCAAAATGTGAAAAAAGGTTACCTATCAGGTAAGGTATCTTCTTATTACTCTTGGAATGCTACAGTTTGGCCTGAAAGATTGGGTCAAACATATTTGGAACTGCACAGTATGGTCATTGCTATAGCCTATCACAGGAGCAATGATGATAGGCATAGACAAAGAGGCAAGACCCTATAAATAAAGCACAGGGAGTGGCATGCGGTGTTTGTTGAAATATTTAGACTTCACCTAAATATTTACTTATGTTAGCAAAACTCTGAAAACTGCAGCAACCCCATTACGCGATGGAAGCTATGATTATCCTCCACATGAAACGGACAGCTTGGTGATCCTTTAACATTTCTGACAAGCGGTGGATGAAGTACCACACTCAAGGTTAAAATGTGGATCACTGCACCGATCAATCTTATTGATCAATGTTGTTTACTAATGAGATCAGTTTCCTGTTTAATAACTTGTTAAGGGAAGCATACTGGGGGCGGGGGGGGGGGGGGGGGACGACACACCCACAGGTGCCTTGCTTCACTGCAGATTTTGTACTTTGTTTCTGTGCTGCTATGAATCCAAAACAACAACTGTAATAAAATAAAATTCCCAGGTAGTCGTGAATAAAGGCACATGGCGCTAGGATTTTAGTCCTGACTCCAAATGAGCTGGGGACAGAAAGGAGCTGGAGGAAACTGACAGATAAAAAAAAACAACACAAAATTTAGATAATACTGGAGAAGAAACCATCTCAGACGCTGCATTAACACCCTCCACTTTGTGTGCAAAAGGGATGAGATTATATTTTCATATTTTGGATTTCTGCATACGGATGTCTTCCCCAGCTCCTGCACAACATTCCCTTTAATTTCCTTCTAATTGTGAGGGAGGTTTTTGGTTTGTTTTTTTTAACACAAGGTTGTAAAGCATGGGTCATGGAATGCAAGCACTCAATGGGGAGCCAATGGAACCTATACAGGACAAGGTTTCATGTGATTGCTAGACTTGGCCAAAAGCTGTGTTTTGCAATAGTTGGAGATACTGTGTTGTGGAATGCCATGGTGCAAGGAATTTCAATAGCCAATGTGATTGGTGATCAGGGAATGAATGATGGTGGCTAGATCATCATTATAACCCCCTGTTCCATGTAAACCGATATGATATGATCTGTAGCATGAATGTCGGTATAAAAAGTACTAAATAAATAAATAAATTATGAAATTCTAGCAGTCAACAGGAAGAGCTCAAAATCTCTTAATTGACCAGTATGTAAGTTAGACAAATCACAGCATACAGTGCCCTTAGGAAATGAACATTCTCAATTAGGCATAATCAATAAAATAGACATATGAAGCATGTTTGTAATTTGCATTGACTAAAATCAAGCATTTTATAAATCAGTGTTGCCTTTTCATGTGAAATTTAGGAATTCAATGGTATTCACATACAGTGCTACACAGGAAGTAGCCACAGGAATGATCTAAGAATGATCTGCAAAGAAATATTTCCTAAGAATACTCCTTAGTCTACCCCCTTTCAACCTCATCTCATGACCCCTCGTTCTACAGCTGCCTTTCCATTGAAAAGCTCACCTCCTGACTGTGCATGAAAACCTTTGAGATATTTGAATGCCTCTAACATATCTCTCCTACCTCGCTTTTCCTCTAGGGTATACATGTTTAGATTTTTAAGTCTATCCCCATATGCTTTGGAAGGAAGACCACTGTCCATTTTAGTAGTCGACTCCATCCTGTTTATATCCTTTTGAAGGTGCGGTCTCCAGAACTGTATACAATATTTCAAGTGAGGTCTCGCCAGGGACCTACACAGGGGCAATATCACCTCCCTTATTCTGCTGATCATTCCTCTCCCTATGCAGTCAAACATCTATTTGGCTTTTACTGTTGCTTTATCCACCTGTTTAGTCACCTTAAAATCATCAGATACATTTATTCTCAGATCCCGCTCTTCCTTTGTGCTTAGAAGAATGTCATCTCTAATACTGTTCTTCTCTCTTGGGTTTTTGCATCCTAAAGCCCGGATTTTAAAAGCTTTGCACGCGTAAATTTCGGGGGTTGCACGTGTGGCCAGGCACTGCGCGCATTGCATGCATTTTTGAAAAGGCCCAGCCATGCGCGTAAACCCCAATACATGCAGAAAAGTGCCGGGCCTAAAGAAAAGGGAGGGGCGGGGGCAGGGAGGGGCAGGAGCAGGCCGGGACAGCGCCATTAGACGCTGTCCCAGGGAAGCATGTGCTGGCAGCTGCCTGGCACGCGGAGTCTACTTATGCTTCGAAGGAGCAGTAAGGTAAAAAATTTAAAAAAAGAAAATCTAATAGGTAGGGGTTAGGGTTCAGAGAGGAGAGGGGAAAAGGTGGGAAGATTAGGTAGAGGTATAGGGATTTTAAAATCTGGCGCGCATGTGTACGCGGGAATTGTATTTTATAACATGTGCGCGCCGACATGCACATGTTATAAAACAGCCGCGTCCGTGTGCGTGCTCCAGGAACCACGCGCGTACATGGACCTCTGTGCAGAGTTTTAAAAATCTAGGCCTAAATACACTCGAGCTTCACTAGATCCCTCCTCATGTTTTCCACTCCTCTCTCTCTCTAGCCCAAAATGCGATAAAGGCCTATCTGGGCACTTCTCAGCGTGCGATGTGAATATACGAAGTGCGATAAATTAACAGGCTATGTAGTATCAGGAAAATTACCTTAACCATGCCCCCCCTTTATTTTTACCGCGGGCGCTATTTTTTGCAATTTTATAGCAAAATGATGACTCTAGCTCTAAGATAGCCGGCTATATGTGGCTGCAATGTTGAATATGCCTCCCAAGTTAGCCAGATAAGTTTATCCTGCTAACTTTGCTATCTGGACTGTGTCTGAATATAGACCTCTTGGTGTATGTTTTCATATCAATATACTTGTAATTAATTTATGGCTTCATTTCCCTGCTATTCTAATAATGAAAGTAAAAGTCAAACAAATACTCAAATTGTAAACTGATGCAACTTGGGTCAATGAAGTATGAATCTTCGAGTCATGATCCAAAATATTAACACAGACTTAGGGCCTGATTTACTAAGGCTTTTCTCCAATACTATGTCTATGGGAAAAATGCTTAGTAACTGAGGCCCTTAACTTCTTCTAAGTAATATATGGCACATGCAGCGTGAAACCTTTCAGTGCTACGGTTGCCAACTCACACAGGCCAAACCAAAGAAGATGATCCAGCCCCACTATACCTCCATGCATCAAATCTATATCTACATGCATGCAGGTGTAGTTTTGATTTGACTAAGAAAAGATGGATAACATGGCCATGCATGCCATGAAGTGGGCGCAGAACTGTATCAGCTTCTTGGATAACCCTAGTCAGCAGTCTTCTGATTGCAAATGTATTTCTACATTTATTCAACCTCACAACTGCAAAACAATGTGGGATATTTCTGCACAATCCACAAACCTGCATCTGGGATAAGAGTTCTCGCTCTCTCTTTTTTTTTTAACTTTGTTGATTGTAAGACAAAAAAGCATGAAAAAAAAGAAAGCGTATTTTATGCTAAACCTTTATGAATGAATGTATGGTAAGGCAGCAATACTCTATTCTAGTCATCAAAAAAAGAAGGAAAATAACTGAAGAAATCTATATGTCTTTTTCTTGTGAATGCACTGTCTGTGGGATCTTTCACAAGATTTATCAACAATATAATTAAAATGTAAAGTAATGTGGTGGCTGTGTAAGTCCACTTGGATGCATAAAATTAAAGGTCATACAAAGAAGCAAGAAACAAACTTACTGAACCTACAACTTGAATGCTGGCCTGTATTTCTTCAATAATTTGATGAAAACAAAGAGTTTAAACATTCAGATGGCCTTGAACACGATGACAGTTTTATAATAAGCAATGGGGATATAAAAATAATAAAAAAAAAAAAAAAAAGATATAACATCGCCTATGGGGATCTCAGTTAAATAGCTTTAGTTCTCTGGAAACTACTTGGCATAAAAATCTGAACGTGTGATACGATGCAAACATTTCTGGCACGTGCTTTTAAAGAGCATCACGTAGGTCGAGCTGATAGGATGCGCTACCAAAGCAGAAGCAAAACAAAAGACGAGGCATGGCTTTCCCTTCCTTAAAATCATCCGTACGATTTGCTTTTCTTAGCTCGCCATGCCTGGCAGAGCAGCCGTCACCAGGAGTCCTGGCTTTAGCTGTAATAAATCTTGTCATTCTGTGCACGTACTGCACGGACATAGAAAGCACTTCTCAGACAACTGGGAGGCAAGCACTCTTGGGAAATCTATCCATGAGAACTGGAACTGCAGTTTAATTTTAAGAAAAAATTAAAAGTCAGGGTAGATTTGATTTAGTAAGATTAAACTGAATTTGCTATTTATCCTGTAAGCTTTTTAAAAATTTCATTTTACGACAATGGCTATTTTTGAATTCCAGGAATCTGTCATAAGATGCTTTTCATTATTATTATTATTATTATTAATTAATAATTAATTTTATAAGTAGCACAAAGAGCAGCACCAGGGCTCAGGCAGTTTATAATATCCAGAAGATATATTTTCCTTTTTAACAATTGGCATCCAGATTTCATCTCCATGCCTTCTCTAAAAGCGCAAACCCGATGAGCACTTTGTCAAATAAGAAATATTTAAACTAAGTAAGCAAGAAGAGGAATGTATCTGGATGGAAAACATCTTTACATACATGGCAAGGATAAGAGGATCAGAAAGCTGCAGATCCTGTAGGATGGACTGAGACAGGCCTGGCCTTACTCCTATTGCTTCTATGAACTTGTAGTTTCAATCTATTTAAATTCCGAGATGTTCAAGTACCTCAAAAGGTATGAGCAATGCACAAGAAACAAACCTTTTTCAGAGGAAAGAATGCACTTGAGCAAGAGGCCACAGTATGAGGCTGCAAGGGGATAATCTCAGGAATATCATCAGAAAATATTTTATCACAGGAAGGATGGTGGATGTGTGGAACCGTCTCCCGGTGGAGGTGCTGGAGATCAAAAATTAGTACCAGATTTGAAGAAAGCCTGGGAGAACCAAACAGGATCGCTGGTTGTAAAGAAGTGATGAGGGAAAGCCAGAGATCATCTGGGGATGGACCAGGAATGAAACCGGGCAGACTTAAAAGGCCTTCCAGTGCTTATTCTGTTTTTCTATGCAAAACAAGACTGCAAGAGCAAAGATACAATAGAATAACGTGCTAGCCCAACCCTCAACTAACCCACCAACTAACCCACCAACTAACTCAACTCAACTAACCAACTAACTAACTCAACTAACATGCTAGCCCAACCCTCATCTCTCTCCAACATCCCCCGTTCAGGTCCTACACCCAATACCCTCCCCTTCTAATGATTCATACAATTTTGTATATAACAAGTGTACATATTTCTCCCTCGAATCCCAATTCATATCTTATCCCCCTGTGTCTGTTTGCACCCTCCCCCTGCCCCCCCATTTGTCTCGACTACCCCCCCCATCCCTCCCTTTAGTTATTTAGTTATTTATTCTGTTACTGCGTTTATGTTATACACCGTTCTCTGTAAAGGCTACGCCTATATTTATTTATTTATTTAAGATTTTTATATACCGGCATTCGTGATACAATCACATCATGCCGGTTTACATAGAACAAGGGGTGTACAATGAACAATTGAGTAACTTATTGGTGAGGAAGTAAGCAGTTACAAATAACAGGGGAAATAAAACTGGGAGAAGAGAAAAAAGGATAGGATAACATTAGGTAACGATAAAGATATTTACATTAGCTCAACATTAGCTGTAGATATTTACATAAAGAAGGGGTAGGACTGGCTGTATGATGTATAGATTGATGGTATGAGAATTAGTTAGTGTCTGGGAATGCTTGTTTAAACAGCCAGGTCTTAAGTCTTTTTCTGAAGGTTGGGAGGCTAGGTTCTTGTCTGAGGTCCGGAGGGATGGAGTTCCATAAAGGGGGGCCGGCTGTTGAGAATGCCCGATCTCTTAAGGTGATGTGTCTGGTGGTTTTGGCAGTGGGTACTTGAAGAGATCCTCTGAGTGCATTTCGAGTTGGTCTGGAGGAGTTATAAATTTGGAGAGGGACTTGTAAATCGAGTGGGATGTGTTGATGGATGGTTTTGTATATTATGGTAAGAGATTTGTAAAGGATTCTGAAATGAATTGGCAACCAATGGAGATCTTTGAGGATTGGAGTTATATGGTCCCTTCTCCTGGAGTTTGTCAGTAGTCGTGCAGTAGCATTCTGTATCATCTGAAGAGGTTTAGTGTAAGAGGAAGGGAGGCCCAGAAGGATAGAGTTACAGTAATCGATCTTAGAAAAAATGATGGCTTGTAGAATAGTTCTGAAATCCTGGAAATGGAAGAACAGTCTGATTCTTTTCAGTACCTGCAGTTTATGGAAACAATCTTTGGTGGTTCTGTTGATAAAAGCTTTGAGGTTCATCCGGTTGTCGATTAATACTCCTAGGTCTCTCACTTGTGTGGTAGTAAGGATAGCCGGTAGATTAGAGATGGAGTTGTTGTTGTCTGGGGAGATGAGCAGCAGTTCGGTTTTGGAGGAGTTTAAAACTAGGTTTAGGTTGGATAAGAGGCGTTTAATTTCAAGGAGGCAATTTTCCCAGTAATCCAATGTTTTCATATAAGACTCTTTAATGGGTATCACGATCTGGATATCGTCGGCGTAAAGGAAGTGTTTGAGGTTAAGGTTGGAGAGGAGTTGGCAGATTGGTAAGAGATAAATGTTGAAAAGCGTGGGCGACAGCGAGGAGCCCTGGGGGACACCTATGGATGAGTCCATTCGTGATGATTCTTTGTTCTGTATCTTAACCTTGAAGCCTCTGTTGGCGAGAAAAGATTTAAACCATGAGAGTGCAGAGCCTGAGATACCTATAGAAGCCAGCAAGGATGTGAGAGTGGAGTGGTTGACCATATCAAAGGCCGCTGATAAGTCAAGTAGAATTAGGAGGAATGATTGACCTTTGTCAAGGCCCATTACAATGAAATCTGACATGGAGATGAGTAGGGATTCTGTACTCAAAGATTTGCGAAATCCGTATTGTGAGGGGAATAGAATTTTATTGTCTTCAATGTAGTCGGAGAGTTGTGTGTTTACAACTTTTTCTAGAATCTTAGCTATGAATGGGAGATTGGCGATAGGGCGGAAGTTATTGGGGTCTTTAGGGTCCAAGTTGGGTTTTTTAAGTAGAGGTTTGATGGAGGCCAGTTTAAGGACGTCGGGGTATGATCCTTGGGAGAGCGAGCAATTTATGATGTCCGACAGTGTTTTGGCGATGGAGTCTGGTATAGCCAGTAGTAGTTTGGTAGGGATGGTATCCAGAGGGTGGGAAGAGGGTTTCATTCTCTTTAAAAGTGCTTGTATCTCTAAGGTAGAGATGGGTTCAAATGTTTCCAGACCATTGCTGTTGAGGGAGGGCTGCTGAAGGGTCGGGGGAGAAGTGAGATCAGGGGGGTTAGAGGGTAGTTGAGTTAGAAGGCTATTGACTTTGTTGTGGAAATGTTGAGCAAGTTCTTCCGCTTTCGATTGAGCTAGATCACTAGGAATCTCCTGAGGAATGATTTGTGTGAGATTGGAAACATAGGCGAAGAGGGCTTTTGCATCAAAGATCAGATGGTGAATCTTGGATGCATAAAAATCCCTTTTGTTGTAAGTTACTTGTAAACCGGCACGATGTGCAAACGGTTGCCGGTATATAAAATTAAATAAAATTAAAAAAAAATAAAATAAATAACATGAAAGCAGAGCAGTCTCTCTCATGATATGGGGCCATCTGGTCACCTTAGAAAAGAACCCCAGAAGCAAAAGAGCTGTTGGTAATTTGCATTATGGAGAAATTGGGATACATTTTATCAGTGTAAACCCCTTTAGAATCTAATTAATAGTTAGATGTACTGTAATGACTACTCCAAAAAAAAAAAAAAAAAAGATAAGGCTAATAAATTGTAACCACCCGAGAACTATTTGAGTTTTTTTGTAATGGGGTTTCACCAAAATGGTGTACATTTGGCTCACAATGGGCTGGTGCTGGTCCTCTCAATCATTAACCCCACAAGTTTAAAATTTTAAGTTTTTTTGTGCATCTAATCAATGATTATATTAAATGTAAACACCTCAGTGTGTCGTCCAAACGTATCCAACTGACCTAACCCTCGCCGAATATCAAAACAGACTTAGAATACACAGCCAATCCCGACACTAGCCTGTGTTTCGTGGCCATATTAGAACTCATCTTAAAACAAAGGTCCAAAACCTTACATCTTTGTTCCAACAAGTGAGGTTTTAGATATGATGCAAGCCCCTGATGCAGAGAATATCGAAACATTGTCAATGTGAGGGAGTGTCCAGGAAACTCCCTCAACCCACCTTAAGGGACCGGACACAGCTATCTGGCCTGGTCCTCCTTAGGAATCAGCCCCGCAAGGGATTCTGGGCCCAGGGAGGATCCCTTCAGCCTAGCATATGAAGGCAGGGCCCAGAAGGGTTAGAGTGGCCCTGGGGAGCATGCAGGACGTTACGTATGTCAAGACCAGTTATGTTTGACTCTGTTCATTTCCAACACTGCAAGGTGAGCAGTTTCTTTCTGTTTTTTGATTTTGCTCTGTAAATAAACTGTATATAAAGAAACAGCCAGTGTTTGCCTCCTTTATCCTACTGGCTGCTTCCTCAGCCACAACCTCCCCAAGTTATAACAGTCGCGTTCAAAAACATCTATGGCATGAATATTTCTCAGGGAAGTAAAGTCTTTTATCTGAAATGCACTTGACAATTTTTATTTGCAACAAAAAAACTAAAAAATACTGAAATATGCACAATTTATTTCAGTCCATGGTACGAACCAATGATTAAATATAACCCGTTACCCAATTAAGGGAAGTTCAACTTCCTGATACGGATGTTTTGACGGTCCATTAAGCTGTTCTTAATGACACAACAAGTAATATTATGTTACTGAATGATATTGGTTGCATTTTCTTGTGTCAGGTCTTATCTAAACATCTTTAATGACATTTTTTCCCTCTTGCAAGAAATGTAAGTTTCTGGCAAATCATGCTACTAAAAACTGTACAAACAAACAGGCCGATTCAGTAAAAGTCACAGGAGAGAGGGCCCATGGTAAAAAGAGGCGCTAGGAACAAACTGAAAAAATTGAGAAATGAACACACCTACAGCCAGAAATATCACGAGTCCCTTCCTCACCCCTGCACATATGTTGTGTCAGTGAGACAAATCTTTAGTACATCGAGCCCATAGATTAATTTTATTTTGGCCCCAAATATGTTAGATAAAATCATTGTAATTGTTTTCGACTCTACATTTGACAAGGTATAGGACAGCAAATGGCCACCAATGTTTAGCAGCTATTGTGATAATAAATTGGTTTTACCTTACAAAAGTTATCCACCATCAGCAACATAACTAGGATTTCTGCTGAATTTTATAGGTATTTTATAAGTACAAATATCAATGAGTAGTTTGGTTAGAACTAAACTGATTTAAATAAGGAATTCAAATGTTACTCCTCCAGAGAGAGATAACACAGCACTAACATGTGCTGGTGAGTGGGCAAGATCACCCACACACAGTGTCAAAGAATATTAATTCGAAATAATGACACATCCAAAGAGAGACCAACGCGAAGGCGATCTGGAGTCATTTCCAGCTCTGAATCCCATGTATGCTGTAGGCCATATGCTCTGGGCACCTGCTTGGAACTGTAGGCTTATTTATGCAAATTAATGCACAATGAATATTATAATTACAAAACAGTAGGTGCACAGGAGGAAGCCGTCATGGTTCTATAAACATTTTAAGATAACTAGTACTTACCGATGGAAAAGAGTGCGTGAATGGGCCTGCCCTTTATAAGCTTGCAGCATGTGGCTTCAGCAGGTCTGAGCGCCCTCAGTGTGACAGAGGTCTCACATGTTAGTGTCAGTGTGTTGAGGAGGAGGGTCTCACAAGTTAGTGTCAGTGTGTTGAGAAGGAGCGCCACTCCTCACTGGGAGGGATAAGGGAGTGGTATAAAAACCCCTGCTCCCACCTGAGGAGGAGGAGGAGGACTGAGGATCGAGCAGGAGACTGAAGAGGATTCTAAGCTCTGGGGTCCTAGAACTGTCTAGAGCCACCTCCCACAGAAGGGGGCCCAAGAGGTTTGAGTAGAGGAGAATTCCAGGGTGGAAGTGCCTGGGAGTCTGAGAGAGTAGAAGGTCAGGCCATGCCGCATTTGATGGACCAGTACACTGGGAGATGCCGGGGAAAGGGCATCCTGTTCTGGGAAAGTCACCAGAGGCAGAGACCAATTCATCTATCATCAGCCGAGACTCCAAATCTGACAGAAAAAGTGTAAAGGATTGTAGAGAGAAGGATTACAGATACCATGCAGGTACTGGTACCTGTCCAAAAGAGATGACCTTTTTGTGAGGGAAGAGACCGATTTTTTTTTTTGTGCACAGCCGCGCGCATGTTATAAAATCCAGGGTCAGCGCGCGCAAGGGGGTGCACAATTGTGCAACTTGCACATGCCGAGCCGAGCAGCCTGCCTCCGTTCCCTCCGAGGCCGCTCCAAAATCGGAGCGACTTCGGAGGGAACTTTCCTTCCACCCCCCCCCCCACACCTTCCCCTCCCTTCCCCTATCCAACCCGCTCCCCAGCCCTAACTATACCCCCCCCTGAACTTTGTTGGAGAAGTTACACTTGACTCGGGGCGGGCGTAACTAGCGCGCGCCGGCTCTCCATCCCCCGGCCCGGTGGCTGTTCCGGAGGCCTCGGTCCTGCCCTCGGAATGCCCATTTTTTCAAGCCCCGGGACTTTCGCACGTCCCAGGGCTTGCGCGCACCGCCAAGCCTATGCAAGATAGGCTCGGCACGCGCAGGGGGTGGCAGGGGTAGATTTTTGGGGGTTGATCACATATCTACCCCAAAGGATCTTGGTGTACAATAGGCCTTCACCTGATCCCCAGAGCCTGCTGACCCTTCTAGGCCCTGGAGAAGGGCTTCTCCCTTCACCCAGGATTCTCTGTGTGTCTGAATTTTAAGGAGGTCTGGGCAAGACAGCTGTGCCCAGTCCCTTGTGGTAATCTGAGGGAGTTTCCTATAGACTCCCTCACAAAGCTCCTCTACCCCTTATACTAGTTTACCTGACTCTTGTTTGCCAGGATCCTCCCTGTCAGGGAGTCCACTAGCAGCTCTCTCCATAGTAAATTCTTTCACCTATGCTTTCTCTTCAGGCTCCCTCCTAACTCTCAGGAGCTGCCTGCCCACTTTCAGTCTGGACCCAACCTCCTGGGATGTCACTTCAGTGGTGCACTACGCACAGGGAGCACACCATTACTTAGTAATGCCACAGATCTATATATTCATGATAGATTTAGAGTACAGAAATGACATTTTTGTCCAAAAGTATGATGTTGTATCCCACTAAAACAGGGAGAGTGGGCTATTCTATACAATGCATACTACTCATTAAGATTCAGCACAATAATAGTAAAAAGGAGATATGTAATGGAGGTATTTTAAGAAGACATTTTATTGCAAATGCCAAGAGAGGCATTTTAAGAAGAGATTTGGAATGAGTATCCAACTGCTGCTCCACTTCACTCTTCCCTTCTCTCCCAACCCCCAATCTTTGTACACCTCTGCCCCCTATCACCCTCTCTTGCTCCTCTCTTTTCCAGATGCTCTACCTTTCTTCCTCTGTCTGAGGAACCAGCTGCAGAAGCAGCACAAGCACAGTATAACTCCCTAGGCACTGGCTGTGTTTGCAGCTTCTCCTCTAACAGCCGGTGTGCGGCACTGTGCTTTACTACTCCCATGCCTCCCAGTGCCTCCTGCTCCTCTTTGGCTACTCCTGGGAGCCACAAACAAGAGTTCTGCAGGCCATGAGGCCATGAACCCCGGAGTAGTAAATACTGTAGGTTGTATTCTCTCTTTTTTTTTTTTTTATTTAGCAAAGAATTATCTTGCAAGAACATCTGTTGAATTATAACTTCCATGCCACTTCCTTCCATACAGGCTGATACAGTAAAAATCGCGGGAGAGCGGGCGAGCGCCCACTCTCCCGGCGCGCGCACAGGCCACTCTCCTGCGCGAGCGATTCAGAAAAAAAAATTATTCAAATTAGGGCCCGCGGTAAAAAGAGGCGCTAGGAACACTAGCGTGTCCCTAGTGCCTCTTTTTGGACAGGAGCAGCGGTTGTTAGCGGGTTTGACAGCCGACGAACTGACGCCGGCAAAATTTAACGTCCGGTTTTCAACTCGCAAGCCAATTTAAAATTTTTTTATTATTATTTTTAACTTTTGGGACCTCCAACTTAATATCGCCATAATATTAAGTCGGAGGGTTTACAGAAATTCTGTACACTTTCCCGGTGCCGAGAGAAATTAACGCCTACCTTTGGATAGGCGCTAATTTCTGAAAGTAAAATGTGCAGCTTGGCTGCACATTTTACTTACTGAATCGCGCGGGAATAAATAATAGGGCCATCAACACGCATTTGCATGTTGCAGGCGCTATTAGTTTCGGGGGTAAATAAGGGGTAAAGCTAGCACATCGAAAACGCACGTCCAAACGCGGGTTAACAGTGCGCTCCGATGGAGCGCACTGTACTATATCGGCCTGATAGTTAACTTCTGCAAGATGACTTCAGCATAGATTTTCCCTCTTACCACCTCATGAAGGGAATAATTCTAGGATTCCGAATCAGACACAAATACATGAGCAGAGAGGGTGCAGGCTTGGGGGTGAAGATCTGATGATCCTAGCAGATTGACTGACTACATCGAGGTTTCTGAATGCAGACAGCATCCTGAATGCCAAAAGGCTTATTTATTTAATAATATTCATATTATTGTTTCCCCGATCAAAAAGACTTCTCAACGCAATGATCAAAGGGCATCAACATATAATAATTAATAAATAAAATAGAAATAATCTGTAAGGAATTTTTAGCTTGCCTACAAGAAGGAGATAGACTTCCTCCACTGTCTCCTTTTACAATGCTGTACTTCCTTCTTCCTTTTAAAATTGAAATGACTGAAATGCTCTCCCCTCCCTTCCAATCTAGTTCCTTTTGTCTTGGAACACATTCAGATAGTTGCCTTTTTCTTTAGATGGATCCTCAATGCGAGAAACAATTGTCAATCACAGCAGCCTCCTAATCCCCCCTAGACCAGCTGCTTTCTAAAATGTAAAATTTAAAAATGAGCAAAGCTTAATCCCCCGATTAAAGCAGCAACACTAAAACAATCAATTTAATTACATCTGGGGCTCCATCGCTTTTCCGCTTTCTCCTTCTACAAGTTCTTCATTCTGCCGCCTCCTAAAGTTTTTTTTTTCTCTCTCAGAGTTTTATATTTTCCAAGGTAATACGAGGTGCGCACATGTTATTAAGATCAACCCTTATTTAGAGCTTTCTCGCAGGTTCCTCAGGATGTTGTGTCAGAATGATGTTACAGAAGCCTTCTCATACGACTCCAGTCAACGAGGACACGCCAACCTTTACTTACAGTAATACTGGTGAGAATACTCGGGAAGAAGACAATTTCCAAAAACCTTTATCGCTCCTCAGCAATAAAAACAAAAATAAAAATCAGTAATAAAAAAAGATAACTTGTTTTTTTATCACTGAATTCATGAAGCTGTTAGCAGCACTGGTGCTTTAGGGTGGCAATTTTGTAGCTGTGATTATTTGGGTAAAGTCGGCGACAGCTCCTTTTTGCCAACTTCCATTTTCAAAAGGAAAAATAAAGTGTTTTTTTTTCTTTTCCCATTTGAAAATTATCCCACCAAAACCACCGGCATACATTTACACCTGCTAATGTGTATGCATAGTCCCGACTCCCCCAGGGAAACGTATGCACACATTTTCAAAACTACAAAAGCGTGTGTATAACTCCAAATCCTGCCCACGGGAAGTATTCACATACAGGCCCTGCGCATGTGCTTTTACCTGCATATTGGGCAGGCAATGTTGTAAAAGCCCAGGTAGAGCACAGTTTTCCCCCAAGGAAATGCCTTTGAAAATTACGTTGGTAGATTTTGCTGCTGTTTTTTATATTAACTATATGAAACACATTGGAACTGAGTGGGGCATTGCATCAGCTCAGCCGCTGCTCCATGATTTATATGTGATTTACAATCTGTCTGAAAAGCATCCAGAAGCCCTTTTTACTAATGAATGCCGTTCCCTGAAGGAGCTTATTGGCAAATTTCCTTGGAAAACTGTGGCACTTCAATTGCCTAAAGTAGAAGGCCACTGAGCTCCAGGCCACTAAAAGACTTGCACTGTTCAGGGCAGGCTTGGATTTGCCTAGGGTGGCAAAAAGCTGGCAGCTTTTTTGTTAGACACGGGGAGGTTGATATTCATAAAAGCTGAGCCCTTAAATTTAGGAGCCTAAGGCGGTCGTTCATCAAATTGCATTAGGGCCTAACACCCGCGATAATGCCATAACGCATGCAATAAACAACGCATCACGAGATGTGTATGCATATTTTAAAAATTTAGTCAAATGGGAGGAGTTTGGGCAACGTTTATGAAAGTGAGGGGTGCTTAACATCGCCTGCATAACGCACGCTATCGTGGGATTTGACACCGGAAATAACTACACCTTTTGTTTTTTCTGGCGTTATGCTGTGCGTTATGCCCAAATAATCTGCAATCTCGCCAGTGTTAAAGGACAACTGCACTGTAGGTTTTGGAGATCAAGGCAGCAAGATCTTGATAGTAAAATGTTCTAGGTCTAAGAAACATACAGGCCGATTCAGTAAGGTTCACGGGAAAATGGGCACTCAGTGTTGAGCGCCCACTCTCCCAACGCTCGCCCAGCCACCCCCTCCTGGGTGCGCGATCCTGTATTTAAATGAAGGGTCATGCTAAAAAGGAGGCACTAGGAACAATAGCACATCCCTAGCACCTCCTTGACAGCGGAAACCCGGGAGAGGTGGTTGCCAGTGGGTTCAGGAAACAGACGCTCAATTCTCTGAGTGCCAGTTTTCCGAACCCGCTGACAGCCATAGGTTAGGAAAATGGATGCTGGTAAGACTGAGCATCCGTTTTCCTAATCTGACCAGCCAGCACAATTTTAAAAATTATTTATTTTAAACGTTTTTGGTTCCTCCGACTTAATATCGCTAGGATATTAAGTCGGAGGGTGTACAGAAAAGCAGTATTTTCTGCTTTTCTATACACTATTTCGGGCAGTCCTTCCCATGTCAAACTTGTGCAGTCTTGCATCGATTTCACTTTCTTCTCAAACGCTAATGTAGAAATCGTATTTTCATCTGTGGAAAGATAAGGTCGTAACACCGACCGACTGACCGACCAACACGAAAGCAGCTCGATCCAATCCATCCCCCTAGATTCTTATATGCACCCTTAAATCTTTTATTGTGCCCATTCTGTGTATGTCCATGACTATTAATTTCAGTTTGACTATCCAGCAGTTCATTTCCACAGTGTAGCGTCATTCAATATGTGGCCCAAGAGCCCTATACTGAATCTTTTGCCCCAAACTAATTTGTGTTCCGAGTGATTTTCTCTTTGCATGACCTAGGCAGACCTCTGTAAGTCACTATTTATTAGTGTCTTCACTGATCGTCAGATTAAGCTTTTTGCTCAGACTTGTTTGATTCCACGTTTGCTTCTTTGCTTGGGCAGAATGAGGTATGCGGAATGTACCGAGCGCCATCTACAGTACAAAAAAAAGGTTTGTGCCTGAAGTGTGCTCAAATTCTAGAACCGTATTGGAAACCCCTGGAATATGGCTTTCCAAACCTGCCCTGGCCACCTCACAGCCACTCAAGTTTTCAGGCTGTCAGGCATTAATATGCATCACATACATTTGTATTCATTGGAGACCCAGGGTATGCAGATTTATGTCATGCATATTCATCGTGGGCAGCCAGAAACGAAAATCTGTTAAAATAAATGCAGTCTCTTAGCCTCAGTTACATAAACTGGTGACTCCATCTAATGAATGCATTTATTTTAACAGATTTTTGTTTAATTAGCAAAAGGAGGCTTTGCAGTGTGCTGAAAGTGGAATTGCATTCACACCTCAGTAAAATGTTTTTGTCCTTGAAATATATTAACCTTGATAAGCAAGATTAGACATTATTAGCCTAATTCCAAGCAGTCAAAAGGAAATATTGATCCAAGCATTTAAACTCCAGAAAAATGGGAGCAGTTCCTCTTTCCAACCTTTGTGCAGGTGCAGATCAAAATAGACTTTCAAGAAACCAGATGGCAATTTCCTACAAAAGGAAGTCAAAGATATAATAAGAAATATTAGGATTATCTATCCAGGACATAGAGAAATCAACGAGGAATTTGATTTGCGCAATATGCTATCAGTAGCTTTTGTTTCAGTGTCTCGTTTACATTCAAGTGGCAGTTGAACATGTTATCAGAAAGCAAATTGCCTTCAACTGTGCTTCAAATGCAAATTCTGCATCAGAAAAAAAATTTTTTTTAGTTCAGGTGTGTATCAGATATACGCCATCCAGCTCTGAACACAGCAATCAAAAATATCAAGTGGCTGCCTCTAATTGAAATGCTGTGTGTTAGAGCAACAAAATAATTTGCATTTATAATGCACTTTACAATTCCATCCATACACATGATCACAAATAACTTTACAAATTGCAAACCCTTGACAATACAGTCACCTCCGAAAAGAAATAAGGTATGTATGTATGTAATCATTTGTTGTCTGCCAAGTGACTCCTGGTCACTAATATCTGTGCTAATTCAGTTATTTTACCTCCTATTTCACCCAGCAACCCTGGCCGGGGAGAGCTCAAACTTGTTAATCTCGGACACAATGCAGGGTCAGACCTGGCTAATACAAGACTACAAACCCTAAAATGCCTCAGTTGTTCCATTCCTATTTATTACGCCCTATACAAAGGAGAATAGGCAAGGGAAGGGCCAAAGTCTGGATGCTTTTCTAGGTTCTCATAGTTTTTTTATTGGACAAGATTAAGAGGGCAATTTTAATCCGGGTAAAAGAGCTTTGTGAAAATTGTGGATATAAGCACATGTGCTTTTTTTTTTTTTTTACAGCCGTAAAGCACTAATAGATTTAAAAATTTAAAAAGTTCAGGCCAGCAGTCTTTTTTTAACACATGGTAGTAATAGCATTCATTTCCAGAGCTAAAAGACAACCCCCCCCCCCCAAAAAAAAACACCAGTGCTCATTTTCAGCGTTAAAATAAAATAAATTTGAATTGACTGCATCTGACTAGACACTTTAAGTTATCATGATTACCTTAAGGTAAAAAAATATTTATTGCATATTTGAAATGAAAAATACTAATTAACTGAGTTCCAGGAAGGCCTACGTTTCAAATGTAAATGGAAGCACAGAAATCTATACTCAGCATATATGTTAAGCTTGACTTTATTAATCAACGCAACACAGTAACTAATGGATGAAGCCTGCACTTACCATGCAGGCTTGGCCCAGTGGTGAATGTTTTCCCTGAAGAGTTGGTAATGTTTAGCTTCTTAGGTAAGTGAGTTAATAGAATTAAAAAAAAAAAACAAAACTAAAAAACGCAGTTCCTAAAATCCACATTTTGTCCTTTAATAATGATAGAGAAACTAATGCTACCTAACAAAGGAGATTAACCGCACATTCCAGTTACTATAATGTCATAAATGTCTAATTACAACAAAAAAAAATGTGTGGCATCAAGTAAACTGGACAATAACGATGTATTAACACAAAGATTATTTAATTTACATGTGCACACTGAACAATGTGCACGGCATTCAATATACAGTAAATATTATGGATGTCGTGCACATTGTCCAGTGTGCATATGTAAATTAAATAGAATGTCGTGCACATTGTTCAGTGTGCATATGTAAATTAATCTTTGTGTTAATACATCGTTATTGTCCAGTTTACTCTATGCCACACATGTCTTTGTTGTGATTTCTCTATATGTGTGTGTTGTTCACTCCGCCCTCCTCTTGTGATAAATGTCTAATTAACATGAAACGAGGGATCATAAAATGGACTTAGAAAATTTAGCAGTCCCGTTCAGTATTGTGTCTCATTATCATATAGAAATTTATAAGAAAAAGTTACCATTGCCATAAAAGATTAGAAGCCTTAAACATTAAGGGGTAGATTTTTAAAAAATATGCGTGATTTTATAACATGCGCACGCATGTTATAAAATCCAGGGCGGCACACACAAGGGGGGGTGTAGAATTAAGCAAATTTGCGTGGCGATGAGATCAAGGCTCGCCCAGTTCCCTCCCAGTCCGCTCCAATTTAGGAGCGGACTGGGAAGTAACTTTCCTACCCCCTACCCTAACCTCCCTTCCCCTTCCCCTTCCCCTCTCCTCTAAAACCTTTTTTTTTTTTTACCTTTTATTTCGCAAGTTACTTCAGGGCCCAATAATTTGCAGCGAAAGAGGTGTATATACTGTTTAGCTGTGATAAAGTATTTACAAAATAAGAGTTTATTTTAGTCTACATGGCTCACATACACTGTAGATAAACACTAGGTTTATCATCTATAAATACAAGACTAGGAGGCAGACTCTGGCTATGCAGACGTTAATGCATGTACAATTCATTTAGCTTTGACAACAGTAAATTTCTTATATTTTAGCACAGCCAGAAATCAATATTATTTTAGTGCTTTAGCTAGCTCTGCCCAAGTGCCCATGCATTTGGCTAATTCTGAGCTTGCAGTAATTCAAAGGAAGACTTTTAACCCATCCTATGCCATGTTCGGCTTCCCTCCAGAGTTAGCCTAATGAAAAAGTCACATTAGTTAAATTGCTTTCATGAAATACTACCAGGCAGTAATTAACGCGGCAGAAAGAAGAAAATTTTTATCTTGAATAGACATAACAGTAGGCTAGTGCAGTCCTGTCTGTGGTCAACTCTTTTAGAGATCCTGTTGCTCATTTATAGAAAGACAATGAAGGCATTAGTGAAGTAGCTGCACAGTGGTGGTCGGTCAACAGAAAGATTTCTCTGTTGTCTGTGAGGCAAAGAGAGAGAGAGAGAGAGAGAGAAGATATGCACAGGAGAGACTTAGGAGGTAGTTTAGGGTTGACCTGCTGAGATTTACTGCCTCTGGTTAGCAGAGTCACAGCAATGGAGACAACAATTCATTCTGACCTTCTCGTCACGGTATTTTGAGCGGTTGGAGCATAATGGGACTCAGTTGTATAAAATCGTGGACAGCACATGCCAAGGAAGGTAAGAGAAATGTGAACAATGATGCAGATGGCAGAATGTAAATCTTTTAAATAAAATAAACTGATTTACCATGTATGCACCAGGAAAGCAAGCAATGTCTTAAATAAGTAATGAGTGCAATATGTGGGCAAGTTAATATTTAGAATTATTTTTTTCTGTAGAGAAGATACTTAAGTCTTTTTTTTTTCTAATTATTTTGACATAAAAATGTTGATTTTTTTTGCAGTTTCTATTTTGCTTTGCTTTGGGACCTCCAACCTGTTTTGACTTACGATTTACCAAATGGTTGGCAGATTACAATAATTGGAAAATGGATAGGTTGGAGTGTAAATGGGGGAAACAGGGATAATGTTCAAATCATAAAAGATGTCAGCAGAGAAAGACCACTTATTCCATCTTGTCTGCCCATTTGTGCCTACGTACTGTGCTTATTCTATCTGTGGTCGTCTTCTTCTCTGTCACTAAGGCCGCTTTGTAACTATCCCAAGCATATCTGAATTCTGACATTGGTTTTCTCTGTTGAAGTCTGTTCCAGTCATCCACCATCCTCTCAGAGGAAAAGTATTTCCTTACATGCTGGCCCTTTTCCTTGAAATTTTATTTTTATGGAAATTGCTATTTCTGGTGCTTCATTGAAGCCTGCTAGATAGCTGAATGTTTGTATCAGAGCTCCCTTTTCATGTTCTTCTAGAGTGCATCGTCAGCTCTTTCAGTCTCTCTGTGTATGCTTTTGCTTTATAATATAGGCTGCATAACTTTTTGGTGGCCCTCATTTGAATTCCCTCTACTTGGTCAAAGTCCTTTGCTAAATGTGGTCCCTTGAACAGAACAAAGTTCTCAAGGTAGGCTCTCACCAGAGAAATGTAGAGAGTTAATATTATTTCCCTCCTAATAGTGATACCTTTCTTTATGCATCCATATATACTCTTAGCTTTCTCGACAAACTAACTGCCTTCAGATCATCAGAGCTGATGATCCTCAGGTCTCTTTCTTGTTCGATGACTTCTAGTTTTTCACCTCCATAAAATAATTTTCCCCTTGCATTTTTTGCATTCTAAAGGCATGATTTATATATATATATTTTTCAAGCATGGTTTGCCATACCTTTCATCCTTGCTACTATGTTGTTGACTACTTTAAATGAACACCACACTGGAAACCAATATCTCTTTGTTCTCCCCTTAATCCCCCTCAGGAGATGAAACACAATGGGGATTGGTGGGCAAGTCTTTGACTGGTTTATTGTTTTCCTCACAGGTCAATGAGCAACGATTTGTGTCTAGGGCTCCCTGACAGTAGTCTCTGCTAAGTTGGAATGTATAGTTCCTCAGGAGTCCTCACTGTGTCTATTAGTATTTAATATCTTTATGCAACTATTAGGAAAATTGATTTGTGCTGCAAGTTTACATGGATTTATCTATGCAAACAATAAACAAATTATCTATCCTTTTAGGTCAAAATGACCCCATTGCCTTAATGCATATATCAAGGAAGGCCTACAGAAGATTTAGAATTTACTTTTAGTCAATAAACTGTCTTTAAATGGTCACAAGACTGAGGTACTTAATCTGGGGTATAATGGTTTATCTGATTCTTGACAATAACATCTGTTGACAGGGTAAAGTCTTTGGGGTGAAATTTGATTTTTCTCACATTGGAGAGACAGGTTGCTTATATAGTTTAAAAAATTCAGAGTGTCCTGAGTATGATCTTTTAGGACTGTAGTACATACATTGGTAATTTCTTTTTTGGGCTATTGTAATGGGCTGTGCATTGGCCTTCTTTTAAGGCTGATGCACAGGCTTCAAGTGGTCCAGAATGGATAAGAAGAAATCCACTATTTATCTTTGGGATAAGCAACATGGAATCTAACTACCTCTTAGGATCCTGCCAGATATGTGTGACCTGGATTGGCCACAGTTGGAAACAGGATACTGGGCTTGATGGACCTTTGGTCTGACCCAGTATGGCAAGTTTTATGTTCTTAATGTGGCTGCCAGGGCATTATTAGGCTGCTCAAAAAATACGCCTACTTATCCACTGTTGCATCACCTCCACTGACTTCCTGTGCAATAGCTATTAAAATTTAAAATCCTGACACTGTTTCATACAATGTAGGGGGAGGGGGCATTCTTATTTGAAAAGAAAATTAAGTTGCTAAATCTTGAGGCATGACTTACATTCTAGCCAAGGTGCACTTTTATCTATTCCAATGTGTAAGATCATGGGGAAAACTAGGCTATGAGCTAGGGCTTTTTCTGTAGTATCTCTAGTACTGTAGAATCAACACTCACTTGATATGAGAGCTGAATTACCTGAGCTTTCACAAGAAAGCAAAATCATGTTTATTCCCTGAAAACAGTTAACTTTCATTGGTGATTAAATTTGCTCTGACTTAAAAACAGGATCTCATATGTTAAATTTAAAAACAAAAAAGTATGTTGGTTTTGACTAGTGTTTTTCTTGAATATTGTTCTTCTATGTTTAATGTTTTTTGTTTTTTTTAAGTATTGTATACTGCCATGGATAGTCATTTGACTGGAGAAAACAATTTATAAATCTTTTAAATAAATATGCCAATTTTGTGATTATGATGATCACATTCCAAGGGGCAGCAATGGGATCTGTTTATTTGCTTTTTCAATTTTCTATTTGTGATTATAATCCACAATCAAATGTCTTTGATTTCAGAAATTTGTAAAATAAAATTGAACAGAGTTCCCTGTATGACTTAGGACCTAGTTTAATCTTTTAACAACTTTGTATGGATCAGGATAAAAAAAAAAAAAAAAGAGTTGGATCATGGGTATATATTTGGATCATTTCTGCCACAATCATAAAATCATTCTATTGCTAATTGAATGCAATTCTCAACCAGGCCCAGCACTAATGGACAATGGATAAGGATAGTTAGGAAAAGAGCCATCTCACAACTTTAAAATGCTAATAAAAACTATCCAGTCTTCATTTTGTGGTTTTATTTAGATATTTTATATATCATTCCATAAAATGATCGCAAAGGTTTACATAAGTAACATTCATCATTGTTAATTTTAACGGTTTACATAAGTGATGTTCATAAGCAGGGATTAACATTTCTCAAATTAAAATTAAATGTTCTAAAACATATTAGATTGCTTACTGACAATCTAAGACTAAATGCAATAAATCAGGAAAATACTATAAGAAAACTTCATATAATAGTCTGTACATTGTCTTAAGATTCTTATATTCTCTCATTATGGGCCAGATTTTCAAAGGGGTACGCGTGTACCCCCTGAAAACCTAGCCCAAATTCCCCCTGCGCGCGCCGAGCCTATGTTGAGTAGGCTCGGCGGCAAGCACAAGTCCCGGGACCCGTGTAAGTCCCCGGACTTTCCTGGGGGGGGGGGCGTCATTGGGGGCATTCTGGGGGCGTGGCCACGGCTTCCAGACCAGCCCCCGGACCGGACCCTGATGCGCCGGCGGCCAGCCCAATCCGCGCAAGTTACGCCTGCTTCGAGCAGGCGTAACTTGTACAACAAAGGTGGAGGGGGGACTTAGATAGGGCCGGGGGGTGGGTTAGGTAGGGGAAGGGAGGGGAAGGTGGGGGGAGGCTGAAGGAAAATTCCCTCCGAGGCCGCTCCGATTTCAGAGCGGCCTCGGAGGGAACGGAGGCAGGCTGCACGGCTTGGCGCATGCAGGCTGCCGATTTTGGGCAGCCTTCCACGTGCCGACCCCGGATTTTAATGGTGCGCGAACAAAAGTTCGCGTATGCGCAAATTTATAAAATCTACCCCTATGTTTCTTTCCTCATGTTTTAAATAAGTACGAGCATTTGTATGGCTTACAATGCATGACAGATTCAGCACTGTTACTCCACTCATAACAGTGATTGAGGAAAAAAACCAGTAATGCTGAAAACATGAAACTACTTCAAATTTCTGCCCATGACTAAGGCAAATACAGTTTTGCATAGTTACATAGTAGTTACATGGTTGGCTGGGCAGAAAAAAGCTCAGAGAAGATGTCAAGCCTCCAGAGACAAATCATCCCAGAACTGAAATGATAAATCAATTTTCTTTGGGGAATGTGATAAATTAAAAAAAAAAAAAAAAGACAAATATCTTTGCCCACCATGTTTTGTCTGTAGAAATCGTCTGTAACTTTGGAGGTGGGGTTTAACTCCACTTTTCCAGTAGGTTTACCTATGATGGCTTTTTGCAATGTTATTTTTGACTTGAGTGCAAGACACTCTTCATTAAATAAAACAGAGTCTGAAGTGCATAGCAATAAAGGCAGCTGATTGACTTGATTCCTTCATCATAATTCAGGACCTCTGGTAAAAAGACCATCAGATGAATACAGGTATAAGGATCTGGTTCTGTCTGAAAATAGAGCTACCACAGGTCTAATCCCAGGGAGACAATTTTCCATCTGTGCCACTCTTGAGCACCTTACATTTTCATCAGTATCAGTCAAGAAAATATCATGTTTTTCTCTAGAAATGGCTATTTCCAGAAATAACTTGCATGGCTGAATAAATATGTTTTTAATTCTGTGGCTTAAGACGCACACACTGTTAGCTGATAAGCACATCCGATAAGGATCTTTTTACCACTGGGATATTATTTTCCCAATGCCAGAAAAGTCAAAGCAATAAATAAGTGACAGCTGAGAAATCACTGAACACCAATAAAATGCTTCTCTATTAGCATTTAGAAAGTCAGAAGCAATATTTGTAAAGATTTCCTCACCATGACTGGTCTTTGCACATAGATCCTCAAATGGCCAGTTCTCAATAGCAAGCCGAGCTTTGCAATGTCTTGCTTCTCTGGTTACCAATTAGACCACCTTTTTCTCTACCCTCCTTTGGTTTTTTGGTTGGCTTTTTTTTTTTTTTTTTTAAATACCTCCCCCCTCCATTTATGCCAGCTACCTTAGTCTTTATAATTGGGTACATACACTACTAAAAGAATTGTGTTTGCTGGAGTTTGGTATTTTCTACAAAACCATCAGTGATTGGTGCTTCACAGCCTATGTGATCGAACATCTGTTCCTGTAATGCTTAATCAATAAAAATGTATAAAGCTAGTGAACATGTGACTTCACAAGTTTCTACTTATCTAATAGAATGTCTGTTCTACTAATTCTTATCTAGAGGCGCCTTTTAATGAATGGATCTTCCCTGCCACGTTTACTAGTTGGTACCAATTATCTGTTCTTCTGTTTGCTGGTCACTGACCATTGTCTGAGGCATGTGGGGAAACTTCTGAGGCTGATTTTTATTGCTTTGCTTCTCTTCAAATGAAATGCTGTCAGCAATGTCTGTTTTAGCAGGCCGCAATAGCTCAGTCCTAGAGTATGGTCATCGTAAATAGAAAAACATAAGTTTCAGCACTTGAGTGTCTGCTTGACTTGAATATTTTGGAATAGTAATAAATAAATAAAAAATTATAAAAAGTAAACCCTCCCCCAAAAAAACAAACAAAAAATAAGTTGCAACAGTTCAAAGCAATTAAGCATGAAAATAAAGATTTTTAGAGCTCCTTCTATGAGCACACTATGACAGGATGTTAACAGATACAAAGTGAAATCCAGAGGTTTACACATTCTTAGTAACAGAAAAACATTTGCTAACCCTGATGCGCAGTACTGCAGGCAGACTTCTTTATTTATATTGTTCAGAATAGACAGAAAAGAGAGACAAAAACCAGTTTCTTCTCCTCTCACTGACTCTGTTAATGACCAATACATCAGGTAGGATATAGGATCTTTTGCTTAACAGAATGCTGATTTAGTAAGGCAGCTGTTGCTGTGGGTCTGTTCATTTGTTTGAAGAAAACCAATAAAAGTCTTCCTTCCCACAACAGCATGGGCTAAAACAACTGCTGTAAATTAAATCAAAAGACACTGCAATTGGAAACAACTGTTTTAACGAGGACTCAGGTAACAATATATGAGATGCTGTATTTTAGAAAGTAAAGGCATGTAAATTGCCAGGCAACTTATTGATTACCTAGGCTAACATTTATATATTTTATTGGCCTCTGAAGCTGGATACTGAGTGGAACAATAATTGACCTGAGCCTTCAACCATGGGGCAGTTGGAAAGCACTGTAAAACAGGAGCCTAGTAAATGGTACTTATTGATGTAATTATAGTTAGGAATGCATTTCAAAGGGAAGCCATAGATATACTTGTCCAATTAAAATCCAGGAACTTATAAAGGAAATGTATCTTCTCAACACTAGCTGCATCTCTTTGTACTTTATAAGTGATTTCTCACCAATCTCACAGCTAATTATTTCAACACCAGCATGTTGGAGACAATACTATTTTTGGGGACTAATTTAATGCATTAGTAATTAGCTTTGGAGAGCTATGCTTCATTTCATTATGTCAGTACAGAACAAGGAGACGGACTGGATAGCATAAATGTAACAGCTCCCCTATGAAGAAAGACTAAAGAGGTTAGGACTTTTCAGTTTGGAGAAGAGACGGCTGAGGGGGGATATGATAGAGGTGTTTAAAATCATGAGAGGTCTAGAACGGGTAGATGTGAATCGGTTAATTACTCTTTCGGATAAGAGAAAGACTAGGGGGCACTCCATGAAGTTAGCATGTGGCACATTTAAAACTAATCGGAGAAAGTTCTTTTTCACTCAACGCACAATTAAACTCTGGAATTTGTTGCCAGAGGATGTGGTTAGTGCAGTTAGTATAGCTGTGTTTAAAAAAGGATTGGATAAGTTCTTGGAGGAGAAGTCCATTACCTGCTATTAAGTTCACTTAGAGAATAGTCACTGCCATTAGCAATGGTAACATGGAATAGACTTAGTTTTTGGGTACTTGCCAGGTTCTTATGGCCTGGATTGGCCACTGTTGGAAACAGGATGCTGGGCTTGATGGACCCTTGGTGTGACCCAGTATGGCATTTTCTTATGTTCTTAATTACGGTAGCTCCTCTTCCTGTGCATCCCAAATATCTTCTTTTCATGCTGTGTTCAGTTTTTCTTTTGTCAAACATCTGCTTTCATGACAGTTTTTTTATACTCCAGAGGCCAAAAAGATTTGGGGTAAATTGATATTATGTTGCAGTACTGGATGTTAGTTACTTTGGGAATGCAGTTGCCATTGCGCAAAGATTTACTGTTCGGTTTTGTACAACTTTCACAATGAGACCAAAATATTTTGCAGACTGTACCAAATTCATCAAAAAAGTTATTCTACCTAGATTAAAATCTTGCAATGTGAATAAAAAATTCAGCACTCCAAAATGAATAAAAACGTATTTGCAGGGTGCCACTAGTTTTGCTTAGGAGACACAGAGTAATCCATGTAACCAGGGCACCAGGACAGCCACTCCAACCCCCCCCCCCCCCCCGGGTTCCGCTTGTCCCCCCCCCCCCAAAGGACACAAAATGCCAAAATGAGATAATGGACAATAAAGTCACTTTGGAATAATATGGTCGCAACTTTATTAATGAATAACAACATAATAGTAACCCAGGTGCTAAGCCTTTGCCCCCATTGTTTCCCTCCCCCTTAAACATCCCCCCTGCCCCCCATTGGGACCAGGACCAAGCTGAGACCCTCGTCCAATCTCCCAGAGCCACGTTCAGGACTGAACCACCATTACCAAGCTCTCATCAGCCCACATCTAGTGATGGGGTTGAAATTGCCCCGAGGCAGAAGTTCCAGGGACCATGTCTGGCAAGGTCCTGCTGGAGGTTTTTAACATAGGAGGTCATCTTGAATTTGCCTATGAGAAACATAATTAAACCAGCAGAAAGTGTGATGTAGATAGCCTCAGTGCAATCTTCTATGCATTTCTTATGGGAAAATTGCCAACTCCCACTCACCCCATCACTCACCAACTTCGAAAACTACAAAAGTGTGATATCCTCCCAAGGGCTTATCTTCACAAACAGTTTGGTTCACCTACCTCTAGCCTTGTCCTAATTATAAGGGGGAGGGGAGGGAGAACACACACACAGACACATAGACATCAAGTACGATTTGATAAGCCTCTATTCATTATAGAGCTGAGGCTAACATTGGAGGAGTACAGGATGTACAACTTTTCATACCTGTAAGCAGCTGGTATAGTGTGAGGATAATATGTAAAAGTACTTTGCAATGAAAAATGTTTGAGGTGAATGCATGTTTTCTAAATAAATATGCAAAGAGATGTTTGTAAATGAAATTGTAAATCTTTTACAGATTCATACTTTCAGAAAGAGGCTTGCTTACATAAATCTTATGTTTATTTCATTATATTTTTTAATGAAATAACAGTTGGAAGTTCAGCCAAAAAACCACTATGCTCATCTACTTTCTCATGAATCTGACTAGAAATCAATGCCAACCTGCTTTAGCATAATTAAACTGCTGAAGGAAAAATAATACTTCTTGCATGCATGATCCAATAAGCTCATTACTGCTAATGAATGTTCTTTAACTCCTGACTCAGCAATTTCAATGTTTTCAAATATAAATCTCTGCAAATTGTTAGTAGAGATGACTTTATTGAGATTGATAAGATACCATCTATATGAAAGTATTTCTTATAGAGAAAGTTAACAATACAACAAATATGAAATGTTTCACTAGTAAAAAAAGGAAGGGTATTCAGATTTAATAGATTGGATACAAAAATAAAAATACTATGTAAAATAAGAAAAACAAGGCAGCCATGTTTAGAGTGCTACAGTATAGAAAAATGGGTTGAGGCATGATGCTGGGCCTCTGACCTGCAATGAGATTAGTACAGTCATGGAGATGACCATGCTGACGGGCGACCTCAACCCATTTTTCTGAACTGTAGCACTCTAAACATGGCTGCCTTGTTTTTCTTATTTTACATAGTCCTTTATTTTTGTATCCAGTCTATTTTCCCTGTTTTAAATAGAGGGTGCTGCAGAATGAAGATGATGAAGTTAAAAAAGATTAATCACTACGTCCACACACCTAGTCCCATAAATAAAAGAGACAGAAATGAGGAATAGTGGAATACGTAATAAATTAATTGAGAAATTGAGAAACGGAAACCAAGGGACTGTTTTAGACTTTGTATGGATAAAGGTCAGCAAACATGTTGTAGATATCTTTCTGACTAGCTTCTGAGAGTTACACTCCCTTCATCAAAATCTGATGATGACTATCTCATGAAAGCTAGTTGCTTAGTATTAAGTTAGCCCAATAAAAAGGTATCACCTACAGCTTGGTTGTCAACCTTTATTTCTATATATCCAAGTTGGCTAACCTAGCAACCAAACAAATGTATTCAAGACTTTGCAGTTAATTGATTCTTTAGTTTGGGGTAAATAAAGTTTTGCATGAATCTAATGGATGATTACAAATGTAATATGTTCTAATTGCATCCATTTTAAGAATTTGTTTTGGAATAAAAAATAAAATGAAGCATATGCTAAAATTACTCCCAGATTTGGTTTCCTTTTCTAATTCGAGATACAAGAGGAGATAGTTTCAGTTCTAGCTCAATCAGACATGATTTCTCATGGACTACAGCACCATGAGCCTTCATTTGCAACTACCTGGGGGTCTTTATCCCTTTTATATAGCCCCCTTTTATATACCTGGGGGTCTTTATCCCTTTTATATAGTCCCCTTTTATATAGCCCCCTTCTAATTCAGCCATACTATTGTTGTGACAGTCCTTGGCCAAACTGCAGCTATCTCTGGAACCTGGCTAGCATGGATCCTAAGTCTGGCCACTGGGTGATGCCATTGAGGGTTAGCTTGGATGTCATCCTCCCCAGGCCGTGAGAGCTACTTCTGCAGCATCCCCAGCCTCGGCAGTCAAAAGCCAGACCCAAAAATCAAACCTAGGTCCTCTACATGGCAGTACACAGTACTTGTTAATGAGCCACCAGACCAGCCCTTAAAAAGGTTATAAACCTCAACAGAAATCCTGCAATTGATTCTACCAGCGATCTGTATTCCTCATATTATTTAAAGTCAGGTCTCTTGGGTCCATTACTCACAGCAGGATACCAGAAGAATTACTCAAATGTTTTGGTTGTAACTGGAGCAAAAAGCAGGGCAAAATACAGATCACTGCAAAGGCCTCATTCTAACTTAGGCTACAAAACCTTTACAATCCAGGAAAGCTTAGAACTCTGAGCTATTGCTAAATCCAATCTGCAAAACATGTCATATGATGATTCAAATCTCAGTTACCAAGTCTCATTATCAAGTGATATAAACTGATCACTTCTACAAGTCTTTAAAATGCATGAAAAACAATGGAAAAATAAAGCATACAATTGCATAAATTACTATTCATCACTGATGTTAATGTGGAAAAATCCCCAGAATTAGTAGGAGCTAAGTAGAATAACAAATGCCCAAAACACTATTATACATTCTAAGGACTCACCAGCAGTTAATTAGCAATAATGCTATGCATAGTACAATTTTGACATTCTATTATCAAACAAATTATCAAACAAGCTTTCTCATAATTAGAACATGTGAAAGAAGCGATCTCTCTTTGGATAGTGCCTAATGAAATTCATCGATAAGGTATGTATCCATTTCCCATCATTTTCAGGAAATCACATCATGGTCTCAGCTCAGTAAATCAATTTCTTTACAAGGGGTTCTCACTAGCTCTACATCACTCAATGAGATGCTGTTTTCAGAAAAAAAGGGCTACTGGGAGCCCCCTCAAGCACATCACTGTTCAATCATCCATAATTGCAAGAGAAATTATTTTAAGAGAGTTTCTGTCTTCTCTAGGCACGTTTCTCTCTCATTAGGCCGTCCCTATACTATACACTGCTGTCACACTGTCTGGTATGTCTGTTTGCAATCATGTGTCCTTCCTGCAGCATTCTTGTTCCTTTTCTCTGAGCAGTGTGAGGTGAGGACACACTGGTCTCGGAGCAGAAACTAAGGACTTGGCCCAGCCAGTTCCAGGCACCTGAAGTGGAGTGGTCTAGTGGTCAGCGCAGCAGGCTGCAAGCCAGTGTTCAAAGCCTGCTGACGCTCCTTGTGACCTTGGGCAAGTCACTTCACCCCTTCATTGCCTCAGGTACAAACTTAGGGTCTGCTTCGCTAAGGCTTTTCCTCCATTCTGTGACTATGGGAAGTTGCATAAAAATTGAGGCCCTAAGGGGTAGATTTTCAAAACAGTGCGCGGTTCCCAACGCTAGTGCGCGCATGTTATAAAAACTCAATGGCTGAGAACTGGGAGGGAACTTCCCTACCCCCCTACCTAACCTTCCTTCCCCTTCCCCTCTCCACTTCGACCCCTATCACACTCAAGAACAACCATAAAATAGAACTAGCGGAGAAAGTACGGAACCTAGGAGTGATAATCGACACCGAATTAAGCTTAAAACAACATATATCCTTAAAAGTGAGAGAAGGATACACTAAACTTATGGTTCTCAGAAGACTCAAACCACTTCTAATGTCAAATAACTTTCATTCAGTATTACAAGCATTGATTTTTGCAAGCACCGACTACTGTAATGCACTACTACTAGGCCTTCCATACACTTCACTCGGACCACTACAAATTTTACAAAACACCGCTGCAAGAATTTTGACCGGAAAAAGTAAGAGAGACCACATCACCGAAACCCTGGCCGAGTTACACTGGTTACCCGTTGAGCAAAGAATACAATACAAAACACTTTGCATCATACATAAATTAATACATAACGAAAAAGTGGAATGGCTTAACGCAGCCCTCCGCGTACACGTACCAAACAGAAACCTAAGATCAGCGAACAAAGCACTCCTTACTATCCCATCAATAAAGACAGCAAGAGTAACACAAGTAAGAGAGAGAGCACTGTCCTTGGCAGGATCCACACTGTGGAACACCGTGCCACTGGAGTTAAGGTTGCAAAAAGACAGCAAAACCTTCAGAAAAGGCTTAAAAACCTGGTTATTCAAGCAAGCCTACCAAACAGAGAAGGGGAAACAGTGAGGCAGGCGAAGTGAGAGGTACGAACAAATAATGTGTGTAGCTGTATTTCTATCTCTGTTTTCACTTTACCTTCTCATCCATCACCAGGAGGTAAATTTGACACTTATAAAGTTAGAATTATTTTTAAACTGATAAATCCTGGACAGTATTGTATCACAAACCAATTATATTATTTAGAAATCTATGTACCGAACCATTTTGGCACTTGTGTAAATTAATATAGTTCAGCATCCTTATTTTATGTGCCCTATTGTAAACCGTTGTGACGGATCCTTCTTAACGACGGTATAGATAAGATTTAAATAAATAAATAAATAAAGCCTACCTAGCTACCCCGAATTTTTTTTAATTTTTTTTTTTTATTTACTGCTCCTCGAGAGCAGAAGCAAGTTACATGCGCCGGCCGGTTGCCAGCGTGCCCCTTCCCCAGGACAGCAAACAATGGCGCCGTCCTAGCCTGCCCCCACCCTCACCCCTCCCCTTTTAAAGAGGCCCGGCACTTGTGCGGTACCAGCAGTTACGCGCGGGGCTGGGCCCCTTTGCAAAACGCGTGCGGCACGCACTTAAGTGCCTGAATTTGCGCGCGTGGCCATTAGAATATAAGCCCTCCCCGGATAGGAAAATACCTACTTAACTAGAGTACAATACAGGTTGAAGGGTCATGAAAGGTGGAATATCAATTTTAATAAAAGCTCTGCGTCAGCAGCAGCAGCAGCACTCAGCTTTGCCAAGAGGGCCCTGTTGTGGGGCTGGGGCATCAAATAATTGCCCTGCTTGCCTTCTTTCCCTCAAAGCCAAAATCAAAAGCCTGACTGTGGGGAAAAAGAGCCAGATGTACAAAAAGAAAATTTCTTGGCTTGCAAACAATTTTATTAGAACCTTGTCTTTACCTTTTTTTTGCAAAAATGTTTGCCATAGGACAGGGGTAATATTAAAAAAATCAGGAACCCTTACGAGTGAAAAAACAATATAGCAAATGTAATCTGTTTCACTCACACATAGACAGGAACATAGATTCACCTGAACATTTATTTAATTATTTGCAAAGACCTCAAAAAGAAAGCAACGGGACTGCACCATAATCAGGCCAATGCAATACTGTGCACTGGCTGCAGCGGACGGCTCAGCACATGATTGGACGCGAGTTTTGGATGTGCATCCATAACCACTGATGCAAAACACGGGGTTAGCGCATCCAAAACACGCATCCAACCAAGCGCATAGCTAATAGTGCTCTTCACATGTAAATTCATGTTGATGAGGCTATTAGTTATTTCCCCAAATGCAAAAAAAAAAAAAAAAGTGCACCTGACGCACATAATTTCTGAGGTGCCCAAAAAGTTTACAGAAAAGTACTGCTTTTCTATAGTTCCTCCGATTTAATATCGTGGTGATATTAAGTCGGAGGAACCAAAAAAGGAGAACCCTAAAAAAAAAAAAAAAAAAAAAAAAAGTGTGCCAGCAGCCAGGTTAGGAAAAGGACACTTAATGAGCGTCTGTTTTCCTAACCTCGGATGCTCGTAAAATTGAGGCGGCGCTAGGGACACAAATTTTCCCCAATACCTACTTTTTACCACGGCAACTGATTTAAATATTAAATCGGGTGCCCAGGAGAGGTGGATCAGTGCATGTTAAGAGAGCGGGTGCTCAGTCATGAGTGCCCATGAGTGCCCATTTAACGCACGCCGATACTACATCAGCCTGATTGTTTGTCAGTGCCTTATGTCCTATCAAACTGTTCCTTTATGTTTCCAATCATCGGTCTCAGAAAGTTTGATTCACCCACTGAGATTGCTTGTTTTTTTTTATGCTTGTTTATTTTTTTAAGTTTTGGTTTTTTTTTTAAATCCAAATAAAATGCCTCAAACAAGGTCAAAACAGGTGAAATAGAAAGCCAGTACTTATCTCGGGTCATTGAAATATGAAAACACCACGAAAGGCTTCAAGACCATTCATTCCTCGGTAGAGTGTGTTCATTTGTGAAGCAAGGCGCAAGTCCTTTTACAAAAACACCTGACACTGCAGCGTTTTGAAAAGGTCTTTCCTCTTCAGGGGTTAATGCTGAGACAGCGATGAGGATGAAAATGCCAACTGGCTGTCGAAGTTCAAAGAGATCCCTGATGTGTAAAGCACAAATATAATTCAAACGTATCAGCTGCTCAAAGAGAGATTGTATATTAAAGGCTGAAACACAGTGCAAGAGATAAAATCACTTCAAGACTTGAATGGAATAAATGCTCTTGAAGCCTGTCATGGTGCTTTCAGATAAGTACTGGCTTTCTATTTTACCTGTTTTTACCTCGTTTGAAGCATTTTATTTGCATTTCCAAAGACCTTAAAAAATACCAAGCATAAAATAAACAAGCAATCTCAGAGGGCGAACCAAACTTTCTAAGATCAATGATTGGAAACATTAAGGCACAGTTTGATAGGTCACAAGGCACTGACAAACAATATGGTGTAGTCCTGGTGCTTTCTTTATGATGTCTTTGCATATAATTAAACGTTTAGGTGAACCTATGTTCCTGTCTAAATGAGTGAAACAGGTTACATATGCTATAGGACAGGGGTAGGCAACTCCAGTCCTGAAAAGCCACAAACAGGACTGGTTTTCAGGATTTCTACAAGAAATATAGAGGAGGCATATTTGCATGCACTACCTCCTTTGCATACCTCATACATATTCATTCTGGATCGCCTGAAATCCAGACCTGTTTGTGGCACTCCAGGAGCAGAGTTGCCTACCCCTGCCGTAGGATTTAAAACAAAGGACCTTATTTAATAAACATGTTTTCTCTATAGGCACAGTAAGGAGAAAAGTCCTTTTTGAATAAAGCCCAAAATCTTTCATATGAGCAACACAAATGTGGCTTTTTTCTGAGAAGGTGAAAAATCATTCATGTCTAGATCTAGAGAAATGGAGAATTCTGGTATCTGTCATTTTAACATGTTTGTATGAACTTCAGGTAAAATAAAATGATGGTGGCAGAGTATGTTTTATATATAATTTGCAAGGGATGATTATTCCAGTTTCAATTCCTTTGTGAAAATTTTCATACCTCTGTAAGAAGCAGGGAACAGAATCCTGAGATAGTGCCTTTTGAAGGTTAATATTCTTTCAAATCATCAAATTACCAAGTTCAGAGGTATTCCTCTCAGGTATAAGTGCATCTTCCTTAACTTGCAGAAATTCAGTTTGCTTTTTGTCATGCAGGTGGAGATGGGACGCAACTCTCCTTGAGTCATGAAGCTTATCTGTTCATGGCAGGCAGACACGGTGAAATGGAGAAATGGATGAAAACCTTTGGACAGGTGATGTGGGTGCCATTTACAGGTGACTAGCAAACAACAAAGATTATAAATTCTCTCTAAAACTCATTTCCTAGCATGTAGACAGATGAACTCAGGACCAGTGGGTTATGCTCCCCTGCCAGCAGGTGGAGATGGAGCAAGCTGATGTCACAGTATATATATTCCTGCAGTGATCCCAACCTGCCAGTATTTTCCGTCTCCAGCAGATGGTGGACGAGCATCTCCCTATGGGGGTCTGCTGTGAAATTTGAAAGGAGAATTTTATATTGAGAAACAAAAGCCCCGCTCTCCTGCAGTGATACCTAAAGGTCCTTCCCCCAGCTGAAAATTCCTGAACTGATTTCTGTGATCCCTCAGAGGTGTGCCTTGGTCTGAATGCCGATTTCCAGTGTGGACTTAACTACCCCCACACTTGTTTACCCAGATTGTGAAGTTCAGTCCTTGTTGGTTGTTGTCTGAATGCAAATCCTCTTTTCCACATTTCCCCCTGCCGTTGAAGCAGAGAGCAACGCTGTATATGCATTAAAGTGATGTATCAGGCTTAATTGGTTTAGGGTAGTAACTGCCATAATAAGCAAGCTACCCCACTCTTATTTGTTTACCCAGATTGTGAAGTTCAGTCCTTGTTGGTTGTTATCTGAATGCAAATACTCTTTTCCACATTTCCCCTTGCCGTTGAAGCAGAGAGCACTGTCGGAGTTGCATTGACCGTGCGAAGGCTTATTGAGTAAGGGTAGTAATCACCAGGTAGTAGCCTCCACTCCAGTAATCCACCCCCATGGCTCTTTTCTTCATTCCCATCCTCTAGCCTTTATGGATCTACAGTGTTTATCCCATGCCCCTTTTGTGAACATCAGTGACAGTGAATATCAGTGAAAGAAGTGAAGTCAGAAGTGGTATAGTGAAATTGAAAAGTGACAAGGAGCAATGTGTACAGAGTAACAAAGAAATGGCAGAAATATTGAATACTTCAGTTTGATATTTATTTATTTAAATTTTTTGTATACCGTGAATTGGTCAGAATTCTGACCGTCTAGACGGTTCACAATTAACATACATAATTAAAATAACTATACAAATAAAAACATAACATATACTACGTTTCCAACATTGACTAATGAGGGACTGTTGAGGGAGCAGTAGTGTTACTTTAAAATTCAACTGATTTTGTAAGCCAGGGTAAAGAGATACGTTTTTAGGGATTTTTTTGAACTCTTTCTAAAGATGACCCTGGAGAAGGACCGTTGCTGGTTAAAAAAACTATAGATGGGCATGGAGTAGACAAAAGTCCATTTACAGAAGAAAATGTATGGGAGGAGCTAGGCAAACAAAGTGAACAAGGCCATGAGGCTGGATGAGATACACCCCAGGATACTGAAAGAGCTCAGAGATGTGCTGGCAGGTCCGCTGAAGGATCTGTTCAATAGATCCCTGGAAACAGGACAGGGGCCACAGGATTGGAGAAGAGTTGTGGTGGTCCTGCTTCACTAGAATGGTAGCAGAGAGGAGGCTGGAAACTACAGACAGGTTAGCCTCACCTTGGTGGTGGGAAAATTAATGGAGACTCTGCTGAAGGAAAGGATAGTGATCTATCTACAATCTGGTGGGTTGCTGGACCTGAGGCAGCATGGATTCACCAGGGGAAGGTCCTGTCAGACAAATCTGATTGATTGGATGACTAGAGAATTGTCTTTTTATGGATGATACTAAGATCTACAATAGAGTGGACATGCTTGAAGGAGTAAAGAGAATGAAAAGGGATTTAAGAAAGCTGGAAGAGTGGTCAAAAATTTGGCAGCTGGGATTCAGTGCCAAGAAGTGCAGAATCAATCATCTGGAGCGCGGTAATCCAAAAGAGCTGTATGTGATGGGGGGTGAAAAATTGATGTGCGCGGACCAAAAGAGGGAATCTTGGGGTAATAGTGTCTGGAGATCTGAAAACGGTGAAGCTATGTGACAAGAAGGTGATAGCAAAAGTCAGAAGAATGCTGGGCTGCATAGAAAGAGGAATAACCAGTAAGAAAAAGAAGGTGATAATGCCCTTGTAAAGGACCTTGATGAGGCCTCACTTGGAGTACTGTGTTCAATTCTGGAATCCATATTTCAAGAGGGTCAAAGTAAGGATGGAAGTGGTCCAGAAAAAAGCAACCAAAATAGTGTGGGGTCTGCAGGAGAAGACCCATGAGGAGAGGCTGAAGGAGCTGAATGTGTCTATCCTAGAAGAGAGGAGGTACAGGGGAGATATGATACAGACCTTCAGATACCTGAAAGGTTTTAGTGATGCACATTCGACAAATGTTTTCCGTTGGAAAGAAATCAGTAGAACTAGGGGTCCATGAAATCAAACTCCAGGGAGGATGACTCAGAACCAACATCAGGAAATATTTCTTCATGGAAAGGGTGGTAGATGCCTGGAATACCCTTCTGGAGGAGGTAGTGAAGATGAAAACTGTGAAAGATTTCAAAGGGGCATGGGATAAACACTGTGGATCCCTAAAGGCTAGAGGATGGAAATGAAGAAAAGAATGCATAGGGGTAACTTGCTGGTGCAGCGGTTACTACCCTTAACCAATAAGCCTTAATTCCTATGTTGCAACTCCATCATGGCTCTCTGCTTCAATGGTAGGGAGAAAAAGGGAATTGGATTCGAACAGCAACCAATGAGAGCCCCGACTTTTACAGTCTGGAGAAACAAATAAGTATGGGGGTTACTTGCTAATGTGGTGGTTACTACCCTTAATCAACAAGCCTGATACTTTGATGCAACTCCCATATTGCTCTCTGCTTTAACGGCAAGGCATAGCAGGGAATTGGATTTAAACAGCAACCAACGAGGGCCCTGACCTTTATGGTCTGGGAAACCAATCAGCATGGGGTAACCTACACGGTACAGCAGATACTACCATAAGCTTGCTGGGAAGACTGGTTGGACCAATTGGTCCTTTTCTGCCATCATTTTTATGTTTCTATGTTAATTAAGTGACCTGGCCTATATCAGAAGGCAAACTGTGAGTTTGCCTTCTGACTTTGCTTAAATTGCTGTTGAATCTGAATACCATTGTTGCCCCCGAAGAGAAGGGACCTGTAACCCAATACATAATCCTGCAAGTGTAAGCCAGGATGTATTTGCTTTCTTTTAAAGTGTATACTAAAATGAAGCAGAATTGTGGAATCCTGGATTAGAGGTGGCTTACTTGCAGGTAGTACCAATAAGCTAAGGCACCATAAAAGGGGCAAGGCAGCACAAACTATGGCATGAACACCCCTAAGCATAGAATGCAGAGCAAGCAGCAAAAGCATGGCATTATTACTCCAGTAGTGCACTGCTGACAGTATATTCAGTAATTTATACTCTGTCTACTGCTGTTATGTGAGTCACACGATACACTGTCACCTTTAGGGAGAGCAAGCAATCACAGTCACTACATAGCATATTCTAAACACACAGAGGCAATCTCTGTTACACAGTGTATCTTTCCTAACAACACATACTATGTCTGCTCTTAGCCATGCTGATATACTATCTCTCTCTAAAAGTAAGAGTTTACAGCTTCCTTTTTACTAAACACTGCAGTGCACAATGCCAACTAAGCACAAGTAGCAGCATAGCAGTGTACTAAATCAGTGACTGACAGCACATTTTCTCTCTCTCAATTACAAATTTAGCTTTTTCTGGAACTCTCAACCCTGAAGCAAGGAGCTTCACAATCTGTATGTTGATGATCTAAAATTAATCACACAACTGACTGAAAATAGAGCCTGTTCAAGCTTAACTTGTTTCACTTTCAACTAAAAAAAAAAAAAAAAGACAAGCTGGGACAGACTGGTTTAAAAACTGCTCCTGCTCCTTGCCCCATCCCCTATGTTGTCAGAGACTAAGTAAAAAGAAATAATCATTGTTTAATGCTTCCCCTATAGACTTTATGGGGGGGGGGGGAAAGAAAATGAAATACATTTTTTGTTTGCAGTGCAATTTCATTTCATTGCCAACAAAATGAACAAAGTTTATCACATTTTTCATTTTGTTTTGAAACAATGCACATCTCTACCCTTGTTAGTGGGCTTTTACACAAGATAGTGATCCTTGCTGTAGGGTACCTGTCTTTGGGTATGGAAAATTATCTGAAGGCACAGGGACGGTAACTTTCAAACTGGTTGCATGCACACATTTGTGCACATACTTCGGCCCGCACCCAGGGACACGGCCATTTTCTAATTTACATATGCATGGTTATAAAATAGCCTGGCCGCACGCACATGTGCCATATTTTAAGTGGGTGCACGCATGTGCATGTAAATCCCGCTTCTATCGCATAAATCAGGGGATTTTAAAATGGGTGCACGTGCCACCATTCCCAGTTTTACTAGTTCACCCCCAATTCACCCAGTTGAGAGACAGGTCCTCCAACACCCCCGCTTTGATAACCTCCACTTATTTATTTATTTTTATTTAGAGCTTTTCTATACCGGCATTCATGATAAAATCATATCATGCCGGTTTACAGGTAACGGGGGCGCAATAACCTTGAACGTTTAGCAAGTGGAGAGGAACCAAAAAGTTACAATAAAACAGGGTTGCTGGAATTGGGGGAGGAAGGAGACAAGAGTAAGAGTAACTTTACAGTAGTAATTATTTACATTGTGCTAAAACTTCCCAACCCTTAAAATCCCACAGATCTGCCTAGTTTTCTTTAAATTTTAACTTAAATGGCATCCATAGCAGAAGTAAAGTTACACAGCAAAGGACCTAGGTGCATGCTGGGTTGAGTCGGCATTTACGTGCTCATCTCAGGTCCACACCCCACGATGCCCATGACCCGCCCAGATCATGCCCACGCCTTACCCCGTTGAAAACTTTTGAGATATGTGCACTGTGGCATTTACACGGGTATCTGGGTGCTTTTTAAAATACAGTTGACGTGCTTGTATGTTTTTTTTTGTTTTAGGGGTCTTTGGGCAAACACTGGAGTATATAATGCAATATGAAATGCGCTATGGTGAGAGACTGGCTCCCATTATAGTGGAACAGTGTGTGAGCTTCATTCGAAACCAGGGCCTTCACGAGGTGGGACTCTTTAGACTACCAGGTCAGGCCAGATTGGTGAAAGATCTACAGGAAGCTTTTGATGCTGGTGAGAAGCCTTCATTTGACAGGTACAGTGATGTCTGCTTCTTGTCGCTACATAAGATAACCGGTGTGGAGAGTCAAAGTTAGAATACACCAAAATATATAACCGAAAAACAAAGCATTCAAAATTCATTAATATTACTTACACCATTAAGGCAATAATTGTGGTTCATCATAACACCCGTGAGCAAGTAGATTAATTTCTACTCCCCTGCCATACTCTGAGTCATATTTAATCACTGATCCAAAGACAATTGTATATTCAACAAACTCGCACAGTTTCTGCATAATTACTTTCCTTTAAACATATCAAGCACAGATGCTGAAGCTTATCACAGACCTGTTGTAAAATCTTTATAGGGAATACAGTAGGGATGTACTTTTGTTGAACTGGGAAATTTTAATGAAATTTCCCTTTTCTTTTTTTTTTTTTTAAAGAAAATGAAGGAAAATGAATGAAATTTAATTTATTTTTAAAGAAAAGGTTGCCACCACTTCCAAAACATACTTCTACTTCCAGGCCCTCTCTCGATCCTCCTCAGCAACCTCCCCCTATCCCTTTTACCCTCTTCTTGAATGCCCAGTTGCTCCTGCCCCATGGCTATGGCTGTTGTAGATCGTACGGGCAGATCAAGGCTGGCCCCACTGTCAGTTTTTGCCATACAAAATGGTGTGGCCCAGGCCCGAGCCGGTGCCATTTTGAACAACAAACATTTACAACGGCACCATTTGCAATATTCATAGTTTGAGGATCGATCCTGCCCCATAAAAAAAAACAACCCAAAAAACTTTCCAAGAAAAGGATAAAAGAATAAGAAGGGATAGGGAAGGAGGACTAAGGAGGATCATGAGAGGGTGTGGGAATGGGAGGATGGGTTTTGGTGGCCAGATAATCATTTTTTACTTTTGTTTTTCACTTTTTTTGTGGGTTTTTTTGTGTTTTAAAATTTCATTTGTTTTTTTCATTTAAAAAAAAAGGAAAAAAAAACAAATGAAAAATAACAAACCCCCTCCCAAATTAATGTCTGTTCACACACCTGAGGTGCAGTAGAGGTTTTGCAATCATTTCCAAGTTAACACACTAAATTTTAATGCTTATAAGTTAATTCAAAACTCCTTTGTAAGTCATTAACATGAGCTGTTAACAGGGGCAATTATTAAACTTTAGTAGATAGGCCCCCATTTGTCATAATTGTGATGCTGATGTGATGTCTTTATCAGCAACTTGTTTCTCATAGATCACCAAACAATATCCAGATGGTAATGGCACTAAGGCCTGGATTTTCTATGTTTGCAGAACTTAGAAAATCCGGCGGTAACAGGGGGGCAGGCCTGCGAAAGCCGGCAGCGATCGCACCACAGCGGTGCAGTCGCTGCCAGCTTTCGCAAACCAATAGCGCCACCGTGAAAGGTGGTGCTATTGGCCACGTTACTGACGGCGATAAAGCTCCTTACCTTTTCGCCGTCAGCGATGTCTTCGCGGCGTCCGCCCTGACTCCTCCCCTTCCGGTGTGGATGCTGCCCAGAACCCGTCCCGATCTAGGTGTCGCGTGCAGAAAGTCCCTTTTCGCGTGCGATCCCTTTAGAAAATGACCCCCTAAGTCACTATCTGCCTGAGCCGCATTTAAACCAGGAATCAGACAGGAACAGTTTTGTATTCCTATTTCACTTTTTGATGATAGGCTTTATATAAATCTAAAATAAAAATATATTTTTAAAAACCTAACAGCAGTACTGTATGATCTACATGCTGCAAGCCATTGATGCATATACGACTTAAAAAATCTTAAATTTATCCCGCATACTATGATGTTTCTCTTTTTTTCTTGCTGTAGCACTACAGATGTGCACACAGTTGCTTCTCTTCTGAAACTCTACTTGCGGAAACTTCCAGAACCTGTTGTGCCTTTCTCCAAATATTCTGAGTTCCTTCTATGTGCTAAAATGCTGATTGAAGATAAAGAAAAGGTATGTTAACTAGTATCTATGCTTGTTTTGCTGTACCACCGTGAACCACCTCGTGGGAAACTAGCAGTACATAAAAATATACAAATAAATAAATATTGGACATATGTTGCAAACAAATGAATTATCAACCCCTTTAATGTAATTAATTTGTAAAACCATTAAAGTGTAAGCTTCAGTATAATAAAAGGTGGCCATTTCCCTATTAGAATGGTTTTTTTTCAGGGGGTTGGGCTAGGCTTTTGCAATAATTTAAAACTACCTTTCCCTTTTCCATACTCAATATACAGATATAAGTTTTCACAATCTGGGGGTCTAAAAATGTAAATTTTAGGTTTAAATAGTTTGAGAGTGGAGCAAGCAGCCCAAATAAACTCCCGCTAATTAGATTGAGAGAATCCAGGAAAGATGGATCCAATCAGGAGATGCCATCATCTTGGGGTGGGTGGGTGTGTGTGTGGAGGAGGGGTGAGTTATCTATTTTATTTAAAATTCTTATAAACCACTTATAGGGGCAGATTTTCAAAGGGATACGCGCATAACCTCCGAAAACCTGCTCCAAGCTCCCCCTGCGTGTGCCAAGCCTATCTTGCATAGGCTCGGTGGCGCACACAAGCCCCAGGATGCGCGTATGTCTCGAGGCTTCGAATAAGGGGCTGGCCGGGGGCATGTCTGGGGGTGTGGCAGCGGTCCGTGGGTGGTTCGTGGGCGGGGCCGGAGGCATGACGGTGATCTGGGGGCGGGGCCGAGTGCTCCGGCACAGCGGCCTGTGCCAGGGCAGGGAGCTGGCGGCGTGCAAAAGTTATGCTCCACGAAATAAGGCAAAGGGGGGATTTGGTTAGGGCTGGGGGTTGGGTTAGATAGGAGAAGGGAAGGGAAGGGAAGGAAAGGTGGGGGGGGGGGCCAAAAAAAAAGTTCCCGAAATTGAAGCGGCCTCGGAGGGAACAGAGGCAGGCTGCTCGGCTCGGCACGTGCAGGTAGCACAATTGTGCACCCCCCTGCGCGCGCCGACCCTGGATTTTATAACATGCGCGCGGCAGCACGCGCATGTTATAAAATCGGGTGTAGATTTGTTCGCGCCGGGTTGCGCAAACAAATCTGCGCCCTTGTGTAAGTTTAAAGATTTGCCCCATAGTGAATTAATCATACTATGAGGTGTTCATGATAACATAAATACTAAAAATGCGACCAACACAAACATTCAGACAGACATAAAACACTTTGCAACAAAAAAGAAAGAAAAAGAAAAATTTCTATTACCAGATTAAACAAAGCCTCACGGTGAAGAAGATGGTGACTAAACATGATAATGTCTGACATCTCATTGATTGTGGGGGAGGATTTCAGTAGCCATTGAGGGCTATCGTGACTGACCTTTATTGCCATGTCTACACATTTCAACCAGACTAGACTTTGTGGGGGTAATTTACAGAGGGAATTCTGCAGGTAAAGTAGTGCCCTGCCGGCAGAAATGGGCCTTTAGAAAACTGCGTGATGGAGATGTGCACCTAGGTGAGAGGCATTTCAGGGGGTGTGGTTGGGGTAGAATTGGGACTTACAAGTTTGCTTTTTGATTTGAAAAAGTAAGCGTGTAAATTCTCTTGGCAAAACTGCGCACACCAAATAGGAGTAATTGTACGCTCATAGCTTTGCCAGGATAATTTTCAAAACAAACTTACCCAAATTCAGTTCACTTTGAAAACTGGTGTAACTTAGATATATTACAGCCCGCAAATTTATGCAGCTTGTTGAAAAATTAACCCCTAAAAGTCCAAGGTTTCATAACATAAAGATAACTAGAACAATGACTATAGTGGAAATCTGTTACCAAAAGGGGAAATAAAAATTGTGACAGATGGAATTGTAATGCTCAAAATGAAGATATTTTTGTATTATACATTAGAGAACAGGAATTTAACCATTTAATACTAATTTGTAGAAAAGTAAATCAGAAAAATATGGTGCACATCTGTTTTAAACCCACACTGAACTGGACAATTATAGATCTGGTCAAACAGCAAAGTGTACCACGGAGTCTAAATTCCAGCTGAACTATTTGCCTCTCTAATCTACGTGTCACACCCAATGTCTTCGCCTCGCCCCTAGCATAGCTAGCCCAGTTCATGTAAATAGGTATATTCCAGGTCAACGAATGGGGAATTCTGTAACACAGAAAAAGTAGCAAATGGATATCAAGGAAAAAGAAGCAAATGGATATCAAGGAAAAAGAAGCATCCATTTAGGTTAAAAAAAAAAAAAAAACAAGCCAAAAAAATTTCACAAGTATAATTTCTCAGAACTACAATGAATCTGTGAGCAGGGCTCTAGTTAATATTACTTTGAAGGCCTTATGCATTTCTAAAAATGATGAGAATAACATTTTTCCCAAAATAAAAGCTATTAACTTACAACTGTGTGTGCATGTGCGAACGCCCGTGAGGGGGTGGGGGGAGAGGCGGTGCTAAGGAAAAATAATTGTTTGCCAAGAAATATGGCTAAATTTAGAAATCTGGACACATTGGACTATTTGCCACCCAAGGAGCAACATATAACTGAACCATGCATGGAAGCTTCACTTAATTGTTTCTACGTCTATGGCTTGCTTAATAGGGTATACAAGAGCTAAAGAAGCAGCTGTCAGATCTTCCTTCAGCAAACATAAACCTACTGCTGTACATGTGCAGGTAAGATTTCAGCAACTGAAAAGCAAACTTGATATTAGAACAGGGCTTCCCAAGCCTGTCCTGGGGCCACCACAGCCAGTCAGGCTTTCAGTATATCCACAATGAATATGCATGAGATAGTTTCTGCATGCACTGAACAGCTCATGCATATTCATTGTGTATATCCTGAAAACATAACCTTGTGATCCCTGGGACAAGGTTGGGAGATCCTATATTAGAGGGAAAGTGCAGTTCAATACCCCATTCCCTGTTTATTGTAATTTCCCAATCTATAGTTTCTACTAATCTATAGTCTCTACTAATATCGGTATAGAAAACTCTTAAATAAATAAACAAACAAACAAATAAATAAAGATAAATGCACTGTGGGGCAGATTTTATAACCTGAGCGCGGCCTACATTGGTGCGCGCTACCCGGCGTCCACTAATGTACCTCCGATTTTATAACACGCGTGCACAGCCACGCGCATGTTATAAAATCCAGGGTCAGCGCACGCAAAGGGGTGCACACTTGTGCAGCTTGCGCGCGCCAAGCCCTAGGGGAACCCCGATGGCTTTCCCCGTTCCCTCCGAGGCCACTCTGAAATCGGTGCGGCCTTAGAGGGAACTTTCCTTCTGCTCCCCCCCACCTTCCCCTATCTAACCCATCCCCCAGCCCTACCTAAATGCCCCCTACCTTTATTTCAGGAGTTACACCTGCCTCTGAGGACTCGAGACCGCCCCCCAGACCGGTGCCCCGCCCCCTTCCCACCCCTTTTTCAAAGCCCCGGGACATGCGCGCGCCGAGCCTATGCAAAATAGGCTCGGCGCGCGCAGGAGCAGGTTTTCGGGGGTTACATGCGTAACCCTTTGAAAATCTGCCCCTGTAAGTACGTCAAGGCATCAGCTCTAGAAACAACCGTCACGCGATCAAGATGTTTGTTTATGCTCTGTATTCCCCCCACCCCCCCTCTTGGTTTTATTTCCGGATCTCTTTTCACACTTTTTTTTTTTTTTTAATAAGAAGTGCAGGCACTCATTTATTGCAGCCTCAAAAGAGAATATTACTCTTCTTTACCTCATTGTCATGGGTTGATGTTGTTTTCTCTTCACCACCTGACTGATTTTAATTATTGGTTATAAGCATGCATTTACATAACTGTGCATGACCAAGTGATCTTTTAAAAAACAAACAAACAACAAAACCATCAAATAATAGGTACAGGAAGTTTAACCTGAGCACTGGCGAGCAAAGTCTAACAAAAAATATAATGCTGTTTTAAAGTTGAAAAGGGATTATTTAGTACCAGTTTATTATTGATTTCACTTATAGCTCTTTGGAGTCTTCTAATTAAACATTTTTGTCTTTCAGATTTCTAGATGAAGTCCAGTCTCACTCGAACATGAACAAAATGGGTGTGCAGAACTTAGCAACAGTTTTTGGACCAAACATCATACGTCCCAAAATGGAAGACCCTGGTAAAAGCACAGAAGGTAAGAAGCTAACTGTTAAAGTTTAAAAGCAAATAGCATTAGATCTCCTAGGACACAAGCTCAAATCCCCTTTACAAGTGACCATTTATGTGATGTTGGGCTAGTATTTTATTCCTCTGCACCGCGGTTACCAGTCTTAGGGCCAGGTTTGCTAAGGCTCTTTTCTCATTGTGTCTTATGGTGTTAAAAAAACCCCCCAAAAAACCAACAAAAATTTGGCAGATCAAGCCCGCAATTTGGTAATAACAAGGCGAACGCTTAAGCTTCCGCCTTTCGACATTTCTGAAGCATTCACAGAATCTGCCTGAAATGGTCTGCCGCGTCATCCTTTTTTTTTTTTTTTTTCATAAATTGGGTAAATAGTAAATCCTGCTAATCCCTTATATATTTTTTTTTTTCTTATCAGAATATAGTTTTTGATGATATACTTGCTTACTATTTCTCCCTAAGTATCTAGTTTAATACTTTGGAAATAAGAAGGATAAAAATTTAAGTTAATTGTTTAAATATTTTTCATGTAATAATGGCATCTTATTTCTCACTTATAAGTTCAATTGTATTATTGAATTATGTAATTTGAAAATTAGAAATAAATAATTAAAAAAAAAAAAAAAAAAGATCATGAGAGGTCTTGAACGAGTAGATGTGACTCGGTTATTTACACTTTCGAATAATAGAAGGACTAGGGGGCATTCCATGAAGTTAGCAAGTAGCACATTTAAGACTAATCGGAGAAAATTCTTTTTCACTCAGTGCACAATAAAGCTCTGGAATTTGTTGCCAGAGGATGTGGTTAGTGCAGTTAGTGTAGCTGGGTTCAAAAAAGGTTTGGATAAGTTCTTGGAAGAGAAGTCCATTAACTGCTATTAATCAATTAGGGAATAGCCACTGCTATTAATTGCATCAGTAGCATGGGATCTTCTAGGTGTTTGGGTAATTGCCAGGTTCTTGTGGCCTGGTTTGGCCTCTGTTGGAAACAGGATGCTGGGCTTGATGGACCCTTGGTCTGACCCAGCATGGCAATTTTTTATGTTCTTATCACATGCTCGAGAAACATAAAATAGAATGGTGGTTCAAAGAACACTGTGTGCAAACTTGTATATAGTGCTGTACACGAGAACCTTTTAGCACACCCAACCACAAATGTGAGGGTATGTTGACGACAGCCCTGTTAAATAAAATACTCTCTCCATTTTAGCTAGATACGTAACACATTCTTGAAAAAAGAAACTGGTTTGATTTCACATTATATTAATATTGTCTTCCATAAGGTCCATGCTGACAGAGTAGGCTTCTCTGTAAATATACATCTTATTTGTGAAAGTGTATTTTTCTGTTGAAGCCATTAAGTGGAAGCAGTTTCCAGCAGAGGGAGCCATTGCTATATCTTTGACCTATTTTTGTGAACTCAAATCTATAATAATTTCATTCACTAAAACCAGTGACTGCAACACAGTTGTCAGCCTTTGAAATCCTTGATGAGAGGTGGCTTAGAAGAAAGAATAACACACTTATCTCCCAATGAACTGATTACCTTTTTAAATGAACAGCCTCAGGGTCAAAAAAATGAAGCCTTATTTTTTTAATCATAATATCCTATCCCAATGAGTCATGCTTAACAATGCAACATTATGTGATTGTTGACATTGAGAAAGATGCAGGAAGCATATGACAGAATCAGCTCGGCATGAGGTTGCCTGCATAAGCCAAGAAGATACAGCTTGCATTACAATAATGGCGTGGGTAAATGGATGGAGTACGGTTTGATAGAGGGGACAAGGATAGCAGCACTTAACAGTTCCTGGCACGCAGGTCTAGCTGATTCAGTGCCACTTAAGCCCAGTGTAACTACATTGGTTCTTCACTGAGCCGATGAAAGAAGAAGGGCTCTCAAAAGCTAGTCCCAGATGTACTGAGTTAGCTCAATAAAAAGATGGATCACCTACAATTTGTTTGTTGACCCATTTGTCTACATATTCACGTGGACTAAAATGGCAGCTACAATATTTTCATTTTTCCAGAAACTGGTAATAGTCACTTGACACAGAAAAGTATTAACAATGCATAAAGGCCAGCTCTAACTCAAACCATTGTGCTGGATGCTATGATGCAGGAAATCAACATCAGGTCTGCCAGGGCTGGTTGAGTCTAGGCACATCACAGAGATGATGTGACTAGGTCCTAGAAAGGGATGGAAGTCAGCTGCTGCAAATGTGGTTTTCCATGTGGACAAGAAACGCACAGTGTGCATCTTGGAAGAGGCATTCCTGTAGCTTTGTTACCTGGTCATATTGTCTGGGATGGAAAAGACAAACATTTTTATTTATTTATTGGGGGTTTTTTATACCGACATTTGTAGGAAACATCACATCGGTTTACAACTCATTTGTAACAGCATATGTGTCTGTGAGAGCCTGTATGTATGAGAGAGAGCATCTGTGAGAGCATGTATGAGAGAGCATGTGTGTCTGTGAGACCATGTGTGTATGAGAGCATTTGTAAGAGTATGTGTCTGAGAGCCTGTGTGTATGAGAGAGAGCGCATGTCTGTGAGAGAGTGACCATATGTATGAATGAGAATGAATGTGAACATGTGTGTGTAAGAATGAACGTGTATATATGTGTGTATATGAGAGAGAGGAGAAAGATTGTGTGCCCCCCTCCTAATCCACAGCAATCTCAGGGTGACTGGAAATCAAAAATTCCCAGTTATGGAGGGTGGGGAATTTTTTAATCCTTGTTAGTTTTAATTGTTGGCTATTATTTGATGTGTCTGTTTTGAAATATTTTATTGGGTGTTTGGAAAATGTAAAAATAATTTATGAGATTTTAATTATTGGATGTTCTGTATATCAGTTGTTTTGAAATATTCTTTTAATTAGTATGGCTTTATTATTATTATATTTTATGTTTCCTGATTGTATTGTTTGATGTTTTATGAGGAATGTGATGTTTTTGTTTTTCCATTGTTGCACTGAGGTTTCCAGTTCAGTTTTTGTGTGCACGTTTGTATTTATACTTTATGGTCTCTTTATTTTGTATTTGGCAAAGGTGTGTCTGTGTTTTGTATGTGTGACTTAGGTGAGGTATTCTGCTAGCATGTACTTTATATGTAGGGACCAACAGCAGCTGGACTTATTCAGTTTTCCTAACAGGAGGTGTATTGGTATTTTAGGGCATGTTGTAATATTTGAAGTATTGCCTTTTCATAGCTAGGATTGTTACTGTTTTGAGTCTGGCAGTTAGGGTGTTATGGTATGGCAGATTTCCTATAGGTCCCAAATACATTTTTTGCAGGATTTTGTATTATACAATGTTCCTAGTAGTGGAGGGAGTTTGTGTTGCTAATGAGGTGACTCTGGAGTTTGATTATTATTTTTGTATGATGAATGGTAAGCGGACATGCCTTTGTTCTCTCTGCACTCTTTGCTGGAGGAATTTCTCTGAATGCAGGGTACTTTAGAACTTGAAGTGCAGGTTTTATATTGGGATTTTGTCCCATTCTTATACAGAATTTTTATTTTTAATGCACTTGAATAATTTTGAGAACAGTTTTCTTAGATGGTTGAAACTGGCAAGGGGTTGCTTTGTTACTTAGAAGATTCTTTTGTCTAGAGATGCCACCGACTTTGTGACAATGGTGCAAAATGTTTATATTGGTGCTTCTTGCTTTAGGAGTTGGAGTGTCCTATCTCTGCATGTATAGAATTTGGTGACAGGCAGGTGAGGAGAGAGCCATTGAATCCCTGCCAAGATCAAAGTATCAGGGTGGTATCCCTGACACAGATGATTTTCTTTCAAAAAATAAAATAAAAAAATATCATGGGGGGGGGGGGGAAGGGTTGGGAGAAATATGTGCACCAAACCTCTGTCCACATCTCCCTTTTGGAGATGGGGGGGGGGGGGGGCGGTCTGTCTCAAACATCCCTCCTTCCTCACCAGTCTCTCACTCCCCTTTCTCCTTCCACCTGTCTGTCCTGCAAGTCTCTCTTTCTGCCCCCTTACAGTCATTTCCCACCAATCTCTCTCTCCCTCCTCCATAGTCCATCCACACCAATCTCTCTCTTCCCCTCCACCAGTCTATCTCCCTCCACCAATTCATCCCCACCAGTTTGTCTCGCTCTCCCTCCATCAGTCTATTTCCATCAAGTCTGTCTCTCTCCCTCCACCAGTATCTCATTCTCTTTCCCTTCACCAATCTCTTTCTTGCCCTCTCTCTTTCTCTCCCCACCAGTCCATCCTGGTCAGTCTCTCTCTCTCCCTCCACCATGCCATCTCCACCAGTCTGTCTCTCTCTCCCTCTCCCAATCCAGATTCAATTATGTGGCTGCCTGTAGTTTCACACATAAGCTATTGAATATAAGTACATTCATGCACATTTACTGTTGTGCTTTGCACTATGTGTTCCATTTATATCAGTCAGCATTATTTAATGTTTTATATATTATCAATGAGCCTGGTGTGCATATAATTTATTTCTTATTATGTTAATCACTTTTCTATATATGGCACACAACTGCAGGTAAAATAAAAGGGAAGCATGGGTTGGTCCGTGAAAGTTTTGGAGGTTGTAAAGGAGACACACTCCCAAAAAGCTTGGGAACCCCTGCCATAAACCATAAAGGTAGACTTGGGGAAATCCACTACCTATCCCTGGGATAAGCAGCATGGAATGTATCTACCCCTCGGGATCCTGCCAGGTATTTGTGACTTGGATTGGCCACTGTTGGAAACAGGATACTGGGCTTGACGGATCTTTGGTCTGACCCAATATGGCATATCTTATGTTCCACTGATCTTCTCTTATCTTTTTGCCATCTGTCTTGAAGAAAAAAAAAAAGTTTCCCCAACAGCAGCATATGCTTACTCTCAGGTACCAATAAATTTTCCTCGCAATATTCATGCAGCAGCTATCTCTTTTCAGACCTATTAGGGGATGTTATGAGTAGCATTCCTACATACATCTCTTGTTATATAGGTTCACCTGACCATTGACTTTGTTTTTACCTAATCTTTTTCTTATTTCCCACTTGTTTCTTTGTCCAATTTTAATTTAATTATTTTTTTTATTTTGAGGGTTGGAAGGCATTAATACTTGTGTTTGGGTATGAGAATGTGTGCTTGTCTATTCAAGGTGGTAAAGAATCAGAAACAGAATCTCAGTTGGGCAGACTTGACAGGTCAAGAGGTCTTTAGCTGCCATTTTATTTACTGTTATTTATTTTTTTTATTCCTACGTCTGTTCAACTAATAGCATGTAGTTTCTTCTATACAGCCCTAATTTACTCTTCATAAACACAGCTAAGTTATTTCCTTCACATCTCAAATTCTTCTGTGCATTTTCCCTATTGGTTGCAATACCTACAATAATCCAACATGGTGCTTCTCAACTTGGGGAGCCTGAACTCAACACAAGGTCCATCACTGTAAAAATCTCACTAGACAAAGCAAAAATTTAAGACATAATAGTCAAACTCTAGATTTTTCCATATGCAAATTAGGTCATAGTATGAGACTGCAGAAAGTTCTACATTTTAAATGATGGTGTCCATGGAAAAAGAAAAACATTAATTTTAAAAATAGGCTCAGCCAAGAGGAGGCATCATTCAGAAAGTTATGCTCTTTCAGAACATTAGAATTATTGAAATGTGTGCTTCTTTTGCATAGCTGCTGGAAAAAGGAATATAAATTGCTGCTAGCTCTGGAAGAAACCAGAGTTGCCATATGCTGTTTCAGCAGGTGCTGGGTGTGCACAAATTTGTTTGAAGAAGCCCCTTTTTATTGTGCTCATGTTTCCTGAAAGAATGTGTGGGACCTTCTCTACAACTGTCCAAATGTAGGTCATGTTGGGTTAATGTTCATCCCTTCAAAGGCAGTTAGGAATGTGAGCTGAAACAGATAGTGAACAGTCTGGATGGTAATTATTAAAACACACTAAAGTACAGAAGCTCCAAATCTTTCTCTCCCTGATGCCCACTCATCAATCAGAAATCAGTCAGCTGATACCCATATCCAGTCTCTAAATATGCTAATTTACAAAAACAAATTCCTTTGAATAAATATGGATTTGGAGGAAAAAAAAAACTTGAGAGCTGAATTCAAACCATAAATTTAAAAAAAAAATTTTTTTTGAACCTAAACTTGAACGAAGGCGATTCATCCAACCCCATATCACACCCCTCATTGCAATACATGTCATATCAGCAGCCTTTTATGAGTGTTTATATTATAAAAGTTATACTTATATATTGTGTCTTTCTTTGAAAAAGAGAGGATTCTCCACTGGTTTTACAGCACCCCTATGTCTTACAACAATGTGAGGTTCTAAGGCACCTTTGTTGCCAATCAGCTTTGGCCATTAATTGTGCTGAGGGAATGCTCACGTAACCCTGGGTGCTGGACCTGTGTTAGCTCATTTTGAGTTACTCTTTCTTGATGCGATTCCATTTTTGACAAATATAGCAGAGTTGCTGCTGTGCCAATAACCACCAAACTACTACTGATTTTGGATTAATCACTTCCCCAGTGGACAAAGGAGAACTACTGATTAAGAACATAAGGCTTGCCATATTGAGTTAGACCAAGGGTCCATCAGGCCCAGTATCCAACCGTGGCCAAGCCAGGTCACAGGTATCTGGCAGGATCCCAACAGGTAGATAGATTCCAAACTGCTTATCCCAAGAATAAGCAGTGGATTTCTGTAACTCTCCCTTAATAATGGTTAATGTACTTTTCCTCCAGGAACTTGTCCAAACCTTTTTTAAATGCACCTATACTAATAGCTTTTTCCACATCCTCTGGCAAATTCCAGAGCTTAATTATGCACTGAGTAAAAAACATATTTTCTCTTATTAGTTTTAAATGTATTACCCAGTAACTTAATTGTGTATCCCCTGGTCTTTGTACTTTTCAGGAAAGAGTAAACAACTGGTTGTTTACTCAATCCATTTCACTCATTTTAATCAACCTCTATCATATCTCCCCTCAACCATCTCTTCTCCAAGCTAAAGAGTTCTAACCTCTTAAGCCTTTCTTCACAGGGGAATTGTTCCATCCCCTTATCATCTTGGTCGCCTTTCTCTGTACCATTTCAAATTCTGCTACATCTTTTTTGAGATGTGGTAACCAGAACTGAACACAATACTCAAGATGAGGTCACATCATGGAGCGAAACACAGGCATTATGATAGTCACTGTTTTATTCTCCATTCCTTTGCTAATAATCCCTAGCATTGCTCATTTAGCATGTGAAATTAGAACTAGGTAAAGCAGGAAATTTGATGGGTGAACTAAGAAGCCTATCCTAGCTGTAAGGGATGATGATCTTTCTAGAACTTGGGATCAAGCTGCAACAAATAAAAACTCTCAGGTCCCTTGGCACTTCAGTGCTTATCTCTAGTACCTGGTTAGCAAGATTTTAAAGCAGAAGGTAAAAAACATAGTAACATAGTATGTAATGGCAGAACAGGTCTACTCAAATATCTCTGCTTACACTGCTAAGGATATATCTCAGTTACCAGCCATAACGCATGACTGCTGCTAAAATATCACTCCCTGTCCAGGACAGTTTTTGTAGTCTTCTTCCTTAGTCTTCTACAATATTGGGTAGATAGCAAACAAGATCCTCCATAGAGTTCACTGCTCCTTTACCATCTTAAATCATAAAACATTTGTTCAAACATTCAGCCTCCTAGATCCCTTGCATAGCTGGCCAGATTGACCAGGATATGAGAACCTGCATATGGTATACTACAAACGATTTTAAAGCTTTGCCAGAGGCTAAATATATGTGGGACTTTGGCTCTTCTTTACACAAATCTTTATTCTTCACAGCATTTAACATAAATCCAAAACTGCTTACCGTGCAAGCACTTCACAAAACATCAACAACAAAGCAGCATTTAAGCGGAGCTGCCTTCTCCTCGTCTTCCCAGGGCCTCCTCTGTGCCCTAACCTATATCCTGCTCAGAGGGCACCCCTTGTTTGCAGAATGCTATGCCTTAAGGTAGACTAGAAGCAGACCTCTGGGATCGGTCCTTTAAGAGGTTCTGAGGATTTTCTGGCACGCTCTGTCACACTGCACTTCTGCTAAGATTTCTAGTTATTATATTACTGTATTCCACTTGTCAACAGACCCAGCTGCATCCCCATGCTGGTCTCTGGAAACAAGTTTAGATGCTTCCAATGTACTTGTTTTCTTCTCAGCTCCTTTTTTTCATGTCCATTTCCTTTCTCCATACTTTCCTCAGGATATCTGAACAGACAGCTCTAGCTTGGGGAAATAATGCTGGTATCCAAGCCTTTCCTAATTCTCACTATGAGCTTGGCTCCCAGGCATGAAAGTTGTCATTTTGTAGGTGTATCACCTTGAGATGGGGGGGGGGGGGACGACATGTACCCATATTTTACAACGATAAAGGCTAAGTCCCAAAGCAGACTACTCTGTCTCTGGTGCCTGCAGTGTCACTTTGTCCCCAGTGTCATATTTCTGTCACTGGCTGTACTTAACTAGCTCCAGTGCAGGGCTGGCACTAGGGTAGGCAATTCCAGTCCTCAATTGCACAAACAGGTCAGATTTTCAGGATATCCATAATGAATATACATACATTAAATTTGCATGCACTGCCTCCAATGTATGCAAATATATCTCACTCATATTCATTGCAGATGTTCTGAAAACCAAACCTGTATGTGGTATTCTAGGACTACTACCTCTGTATTAGACAGTAAGTTGCCGGAGGCAGCACAACACTGTGGGACTATTACTGCCCCTTCTCATGTGCCTCCACCTTCCACTCTCTCCCCCTCACTAAAATCACCCATCCTCATTTCCAAATCAGTAAAGTAGCCCTGGGCATGTGCTGGCTCACAGTCCCCCACTTTTGGGTATAAGGTACAACTTCTATGCCATGTGCTGATAGTAACAGATCGCATGGCCACCCTGCTGCTTTGGAAGGGATCTGGCGAGTGAGTTGGGAAGGAGGAGAAAGGAAAGAAGAGTGCAGGAGGCTGCAGATGTTTTTTTTCTTGAGGGGTCAATTGACAATCTAAGGTGGGAGGAGGGTTTCCACTAAATTATGAAGCTGGCTAGAACAGCAAAATGATTTGCATTGGCTTTGGAACAATGTCTCATAGTACACTACCCATCTCTAGCTGTAACTGTAGGATATGAGATTTCTCCCTTGAATTTATCTCCCTTGGAACCTAGAACTATAAATTCCTGGACTGGGGAGTAGACCACTGTGCTACCCATAACAGCTTGGTAAGCCCCTGAGGCTCTCCTATTGATTTTCTTTCAGCTTTCAAGATTGATTATAGAAGACCCAAAATGAAAAGACATTCTTTCAACATTTAGAAAATAAATTATTCTGACTATAATGTTCATCACTGCTCTGTAAGGTCCACAGTCCATAGTACCTGAATAGACCTTCAATTTCACAAGAGAACTCATCAGTAGTAGGAAGACTATAGGTTACTGAGTGGTCTTTTGGGGCTCAAATTAACTGTTTCCCAAATGAAGCTATTCTATTAATAATGCTTCTACAGAAGAGATACATGCTAGCTCTTTGTTTCCCTCACCTCTGCCATCTTTCATAAGAGCATATGAAATGCCATGCTGGATCAGACCACTAGCCCCCCATTCTGCCTCCAACCGTGGCCAGCCACCCAGCTCTTCATAATCCTGCAGCGGTCCTAACCCTTTGCTACCAGGCACATGCCTCTGGAGACATATCCTCAGCGTGAGAGGATAAGGAGAATAGGTCCTAGCTATAGATCACTTCCTGCCATATCAAGATGATGGTCTCCTTCCAGGTAACCTTGCTCCTCCAAAAGCAGCACAGGGGCTGCCAGTTGGGGCTGCTCCACAAGTTTCTGATGGTCTCCTCTATATGCCTCTGTTTGCCTCAGCTGCTCCAGCTCTGCCATTCTGGCCTCCAGAGATCTAACATTCTCTGAAAGCCAGGAGGCTCTTTGCACTAGGTACATACATACAACCTCTCACCAACCAATAGCCAATCACAAATCTAGCAAGCAGCACAAAATACGTGATAGACACCATGTTGCTGTTGGACATCTGTCTGCATCTTAATGTTGTTGAGTTGTTAAAGGTTTTTAAAGAGTGGGGCCACAACTCAAATTTAGATATGTTTATGTTAGCTTATCAATGAGCTGCAATATGATTGAAAGTAGGGTTAATTACACATTGATGTAAATCCTTAATTTACTGTAATTGTGGAAAATATTCCACTTTATTAGGGATTACACCTAATTTCAGAGTCAAAGAAGTACATATTTATAGCAGAATTGTTTTTGCAAAAAAAAAAAAAAAAAAGGGACAGGGGAGATAGTGGCCAGGCAGCCGCATTGTGGCATTGTGGTTTTCACTTGCCACGGTGCGGCCGCACTGCACATCTATCGCCCCATAGCACCAACAGGAAAAGATGTAATTTCCCGCGATGCTGCCGGCGCTAATGTGAAAAACATCACACCTGCAGCACTGCCGGAGATAATTCTGCCCAAACCCCACCCCACACTTCCTCCCCTTCCCCTAATAATACGCCATGATGCCAGCACATCGCACAATAAAGAGATGACTCTATTAGGTTGTGTGCTTTGGATTCATTAACAATTATTCTGGACTTATCCAACCCAACCAGACCTTTTTTTTTTTAAACAGTTTGTGCACATAAAAATAAACAAGGATGTTTCGCACCTTTCAAATCTTGCCTGTTGGTAGTGCACATCCACAATGATAGATATTTTACCACATTATCTTCGCTTTACACGACGAGTCTAGGAAGCCAGCCCTGAACATAGCGCCATGTTTTGCTCACTGCTGCCTCAGGGGCATCCAGCCAATTGGTTTACTCTTCTTGGCGCTTGTTAGCTACAAAAATGAAATGTGCATGTAGAACACAAATTATGTATTGTCAGATATAGTCACCAAATACATCAACTAATACCTGTTTTCACTGGAGTTGTGCATTACGTGCTTGCCATCTTGCTGTTTTCATCTAGATAAATGTGCTGCTCTTTTTATGTGACCCTCCACTTTATTTATACCCACGCGTGCGACGTTCATGATCTACATTAGATACTAGTACAAATGTTCATCAAAATATCCGATTTGCAAAATTTTGAGTTTAACAAAACAAGTTTCCATTCTATATCTGAACATCTATCATGTAGATGTCCACTACCAACAAGCAAGACCTGAAAGGGAGAGTAACACCCTTGTTTATTTTTATTTGCATAAACTGTAAAAAAAAAATAAAATCCAAAATAATAGGATTGGTTGGGTTGGATAATTCCATAATGAGTATAATGAACCCGAGGCACACAAACTAGATGAGCATGGACATTATGAATGGTCCCACACCACATACAAATATTATTGAACAAGGAGTTTTTTTCTGGCTTGTTAAAAGAAGATTCTCGTAGAATTATTAAGCATTTTTGAGCGCTATTTTGTGTCCACTTTATTGGGGGGATCAGGGTAAAAACCAAATACTTCTGTTCATAGTCATCTATTGTCATCTTTGGTGACAATAACTGCACCACAAATTAAAAAAATAAATAAATCAGTATTATGATCACCTATCAACACAGACTGCACTAAAGTGACCTGGAGAGAAGAAAAGTCTAAACCTGAGGAGTCAACTCAAAAGGAAGTTTTTAACAGTAGGCTAGAGTAAGGCAAACTCAAATGGTGTAAGGTGGTGAAAAAAAAAATTAATGCATTGTAACTTTTACTAGAACAATGTCCACTGAGATATATTTATATATATATGATTTAATTTGATAAGAAATCTTTAGAGGCCGACATACCAAAACAAATAGGCAATGCCTTCTTGACTTCTGAACTTTTCCTTTATCTAAATAATTGCAGAGAATGAAATTAGATAGCTCACTTTAACTGCTTCTTCTGCTTTCCTTAGGGAGAGTCTGGGTGCAGCAGCTGATGTCAGTAATGATAAGTGAGCACAGCAAGCTGTTTCCCCCCTTCAAAATGTTTCTCACGCTAGCCTGACTGGGGCACAATGAATCTCAACATGCAGAGAGAAAAACAAAAAGCCTCAGATTTGCAAATCTCTTCTCCCTGCCGCTGACTGCCACAACCAACGCAGCAGAGACAAATTTTTGAGAAGAATGCAGCTTACAATTCATGGCTGGTTAAAAATGTACCAATTCAGAGATGTCCATCAGATTGCCATAAAGAAATCGAGAAGGCCAACAGAGAGGCTGTGCCCTCAGGGGATCTGAGGGAGTGTGTGCACAACAACTACTGCCAGTGGATTTGGCCGCACAAGCTGGAGGCGTCTCCCCATTCCAATCTAGAAGAATCCAAGGCTGAAATAAGATCCACCCTTCAACAAAATGGACTCTTTCCAACTATTTCAAAAGCTTCAAGCAGCTGTGATGAAAACAGAAGTTCAGCAATCTAGGGGAAAGTACAGTAAGCACTTACACACGAGAGTAAAACTTTCCCTATATGACAATGCCGAGATTGATCCTCTGCTAATCTCAGAGGACATGAAGAGCGTGCACACCGGCTCCTGGTCCAGCTCATCTTGTGAAAACATGCTGGAAGAAAACTCAAGTTCTTGTCACTCACCTGGGGCTATCGGCCATGAAGAGGATTTGGATGCTAGCAGGGGGATCCAAGACAACCTGGGACATGGTGCTGTTAGCAAAAGCAGCAGTGAAGTTTTTTCCTCTCCACTCACCAAAGTTCTCTACGGTGTCCTCTTTGTTGGTCTAAACCAACAGATATCGAAGCAAAAAGCAGACTATGAAGCTAAAATTAAAAGGTAAAAGTTCTATTATTGATCTTCAGTACCCTTTCCTTCCTCCAGCTCTTAAGGTGGTTTTTTAAAAATACATAATGCACATATAATTATGCATATAATGTACATTGTATAATGTAATGATTGGTCAGTACAGAACACAACTGCATGGGATTTATTTAGGGTAGGAAGTAGTGTGGTTACTGTTTGTTCATTTGGGTAAGTGGATATAAAAGATGAAACAAGTTAGAGGTGATATTTATTTATGAGAGGATTAAAGAATAATCTTTTTAGTATCATATGTTTACAAAAAACAGTAACAATTCATCAGTTACCAGCCAGTGTACCAGACCATAAAAGCACAAAATGACTATTATATAAGTGATAGGAAGTTACTAAAATTCTTGCCTCAAGGGTTAAAAAGAAATATGTAAGAACAATTAATGCTTGTTAGACAATTATCTGGAAAGTTTTAGGTTATTAACCATCTCAACTGCAATTTTGCCAAGAAGTGTCTTGATTTGATTTAAGCTGGAGTGTTATCAAATATATCTTCTCCTTATCTAGTCTTGTCAGAAAAACAAATTTGAATATTGTACAACTGCTACATCCATTTATTCAATATCACAGCAAATAACACTACAATGCTTATTTCTATTCCCTCAATTAAACATGTAAGTGGCCAATAATTAAGCACTAAGAGCAAGATGCTGTCTGCATTTCCACAAAAACGTTTTCCTTTGACCTGAAGGCAACCCAGCTCTCAAAAGCTAGTTACAAATAGCTTTTGATTTGACCAGCTTAATATAACACTTATTTGTTGACCTTTATTCCTTGTACCCAAGTGGACTAACAACCACTCTACTTTATGCCAGAGACAGACAGACAAAAGGGAGAAAACCCTTCGTGTGCTGCTGCTGCTGCAATATATTTTACACATTTCAAAAATGTAAAAAGATTACATCCTGCTGCTTTCCTTATGAAAGTTGTGGCATTTTTCATGTTTTAGTTTTAACATTGTTCATGTTTATATGCATAAGAAACTCATTTTGTTGAAGTTAATCATTCCTTAACTCATCATTCACTTGTACTAGAATGTTTTGCCGGGTATGAATTTCCAGTGTTTGCAGGTAGGTCTTGGGCTTAATGGAGCCTTGGTCTTACCATACCCAGTATGGCAACTTCTTATATTGCTAACCCTTAAATACTGATTTGACACTTCTCCACTTAGATGGCAAGTTCTTTGGGATTGGGACCCATTATATCTGCATGTATTTTGTGAAGTGCTCTGGTTTCGGGTGCTATATAAATGCCAAAATAAGGAGCTGGTTCAGGAGAGTGAGAATGTGAAGGACTGCAAAATTCTTATTTTCTTCGAAAGGGTCTGCCACCCAGGCTTTTACCTAGAACTGATAGTCTTTCAAAATATAAGATACAAATTGAAGGCTATTTTATAATATTTATTATCAATTATTTGTACAGCATACCCCACATGTATGCAGCGTTAATGGACAATCCCGTCCCCTTGGAGCTTACAATCTATTCAAGACTGACAGACAGGACACACAACAAAAACAGATACAAATAAGAGGCTCTGAGTCAGGACATGAAAGCTATGATAGAAAATGTAAAATAGGAGGAAAGGAAGAAGAAAATGGGAAGAGTCAGAAGGAGTGGTCAGTATGAAATATTCTTGGAGGAACAGATTAAGAGTTAAGGAGCAGTGGACAGGGTAGACCAACCAACCTCTCTCTCTACTGTGTGACTGCATTATGTTTTATTTGTGCTTGTTCTTACTGGGGTTTTTTTGTTCAATTTTTCATTCAGTTGTTCTATTGATTCGATGGCTAGCGTTCTTTGTGACGTACATTGCTTGGAAAAATTTACTATGATCTGTAAAGCGATTTATAAATGTTCCATAATAAATAAATAGAAATACGGATGGAGAAAACCTTGAGGAACCAAGCAAATCATATTGAATCAAGTATTGGCATTTTTATTAAAATGTTAGAAAGGTGTTCTTATGATGATTAATCTGTATGTTTTCATGCTACTTTAATAAAAGATATTTTGCTAAAAAAAAAAAAAATAAAGATGGAAGGGGTGGGAATAGGATACTATTAAAGCCGTTTAGAAAAGCAACTGGAGCAAAATCTATTTATAAAAAGGCAATCTGCCTGGATATTCAACAGTGGGCTTCAGAACAGGGGGATAACCTTCTGTAGACCATGAATCCTGGTACATAAGAGATGGATGGGAAAAGCTAAAATGAGCAAAGGTAGAGAAGAATGAAGAGTTTAATAGCACAATTATAATGATCTTGCTATGAGAATGTACAAAGATTAATCTTGATTATAAAGTGACCTCATACAGCGCCGCTAGTGGCTAATGGCTTTTTAATCATTGGTTACTGTAAAGAGTTAAAGATTCTTCAATACAAAGCTATCATGCACTTATCTGAAAAGCTGGTTAAAGTCCACACTCTGGTCATCCTTCTTAGTAATCCATAATGTGGCAATCTGAATGAAGTCCACAATAAGGTCGGGCTGGGCTTTTTGGTAAAATGTATTGTTTCTGTCCGACACTGCAATGTTTCGGAGGACACTCCTTCTCTTCAGGGAACAAAACGCTTAATGCCAGCAGGATGTGGATTGTGGACGTACCTATAAGATGTGCAACATGAAATCCTTTTATTGATTAAATGCGTTTTAATGTTGTGGCATGAGAAATCGGGAAACACTTACTTGGTCTATGCAGAATGGTCAGTATAAACGCATTTAAATCATTAAAAGGATTTCTTGTTGCACATCTTATAGGTACGTCCACAATCCACATCCTGCTGGCATTAAGCGTTTTGTTCCCTGAGAGAAGGAGTGTCCTCCGAAACATTGCAGTGTCAGACAGAACAATACATTTTATCAAAAAGCCCGGCCCGACCTTACTGTGGACTTCATTCAGATTGCCACCATTATGGATTACTAAGAAGGATGACCAGAGTGTGGACTTTAACCAGCTTTTCAGATAAGTGCATGATAGCTTTGTATTGAAGAATCTTTAACTCTTTACAGTGACCAATGATTAAAAAGCCCTAGCGCTTTCCACAGCTCATTCTAAAAAGCCATTAGCGATGCTATATGAGGTCACTTTATAATCAAGATTAATCTTTGTACATTCTCATAGCAAGATCATTATAATTGTGCTTTTTGACTTATTCATGCTATATCTAGATTTTTTGTGATTTTTGAGTTTAATAAGCAGGCAGATGCAAATACATGGATATGCAATGAAAACTCCAAATTGTACTACATGTACTTTTCCTCAATATTTCAAACTGCATACTGCCTTAACACAAGGCGCATAAGTAACATAGTAATGACAGCAGAAAAAGACCATCTGGTCCATCCAGTCTGCCCAGCAAGCTTACTATGGTTGAAACCTCTGCTCCATGCAGGTTACCCCCAAGCCTTATGTTAAGGGTAGTAATATTTACAATAAAAAAATAAGCAACTGTCAAACCCATAATAAAACTACTGCTAGCAACATTTTTACAGGGTGAGTAGCCTTCTTGATAACTCAGACAACGCTGCTTGAACGGTGCTGTACTTTTGAACTCAGCTGTAGAAGCTTATTACATAGGCACCTAGGGGCCTATGTAGTAAGCATTTTTCCTATGAAGACAAACTAGGAAAAACTCTTTTGTACATCTGGCTATTCTTTGTTCGTGATTAGAGAGTTTCACACTGCTATCAAATGTCAGGATTTTGGAGAGAATATTAACTCTACTGACATTTGATAACATATCCATAGTATTTAATTCCTAAATGCTGATCTTTACTATGTGATTAGCATATAGGAGTTTGTTCAATTTGAGTATATACATAGCATTCCAGAATCCAGGAAAGATGCTAAAGAAATGACATACCAAAAGTATGCATTCATAATGCTGGTTTTCATGTTTAGCGATAAAGTTCTGAAAATGCCCAAACTTAAAAAAAAAATATAAAACTGGAAGTACAACAAGTATTTTAAACCAAAATATCCGTTTAATTTCATAATCACATAATGCATTTTTTCCCCGGGGGAGGGAAGAGGCATCACTATCTTACACATTATATTTTAATGACACAAGGTAACAAAGCAACAATGCTTATAGTTTACAACATTACAGTTTACCAAAAACTGGAAGGTATATGAAGGGGTTAAATTTATTCACAGCCCAAGTAAGGTACAAAAGTCAAAGTTAAAACAGCCTTCCAGTCAATGAATTAACAGAGCTCCAACAAAATAGTTCTAGGATTGTACACCACCTAGACTAGAGTCTGGAATTAGGTGTCCAGTCAATGTAAATATAGTAATAACCAGCCAAACAGTGACTCAGCCTCTGACAAATGATGGAAGAGCAAAGATGCTGTGGCCTGCCATCTAGGATTTCTTAAAAGCCAAGTAAGAGAGATCAAACTGTGTCTATTTACAGATCATTTTTGTCATAACTGTTTACAGTTCCTAGATAAGAATGCAACTAACAAGTTAATGGACCGTACATGCCTGTCAAATTTAGATCTAGATTTCTCAAATAGCTATGAGAGAGAGAGAGAGAGAGAGAGAGAGAGAGACTGACTCTCTGTAGAGTTTCACATATAAGTTAACTATTTATACCACTATAAGAGGGGGCACTAGGAACTCAGGGTGAGGTAGGTTTTTTGTTTTGTTTTTTTTTGGGGGGGAGGGACAGTTTACATGCACAGCCATATGTACAGTTTCCATCACTGAAGATTTTGTGTGATTTGGAGAGATGAAAGGTAAACAAAGAGATTTGTACCATGTTCTCTCTACCTAGCTTGACTGTTGGTTTGTTACATTCATACTTGTGGCCAAGGTGAAATGAGGCACTTAATTATGAGGATCGAAGGGGGTGGTCCCAAAAGGAACTAGGTTTTTTCCCCACAAAAATGGTGATGTATACATGGAATGGTCTCCTACTGGAGGTGGTGAAGGCTAAAACAACAGAAGACAGAAAGCATGGGATAAGCACAAAGGATCCTTAGTTACAAGGATGTGAGTGTAAAGCCCAAGACTGGGCAACTAGATAGTGATTGATAAGAATCACAAGGTCTAACAATTTGTTTTACTACAAAACAACTGGCTCCAGAATTTCAGGACAGGGTGATCCAGGCCTTGTTTTACCCCACTGCATGCAGGGACTTTTAGTTCTGATTTCCCTATTGCATGCCCTAAGAGAAGCAAGACTACAAGTCCCTACATGCAGTGGGGTTAAAATTAGGACTGGATCAGTTTATCCTGAAAATCTGATGCTAGTTGGCAACTCTAGCTCCAGTTCTAGTTTCTACGTAATAAGAAAACTTGCACAGAACTAGCTCACTGGGGGCGGGGAAGGGAGGGGGTGTCAACCTACTTTGGTTTGATATAGAAAGGCAATATATTAACAGGTCGATTCAGAAAAATGCGGGGGAGAGCTGGCGAGCGCCTGCTCTCCCGGCATGCGCACAGACCACTCTCCTGGGCTTGCAATTCAGGAGGGTGGCCTATGCAAATTAGGGCCCGCGGTAAAAGGAGCGGCGGCTGTCAGCGGGTTTGACAGCCGATGCTCAATTTTGCTGGTGTCTGTTCTCAAACCCGCTCACAGCCACGGGTTCGGAAAACGGACGCCGGCATAATTGAGCATCCGTCTTCTGACCTGCGGCCGATTTTTAATTTTAATTTTTACTTTTGGGGCCTCCAACTTAATATCGCCACTTCCACGGCGCCGGCAGAAATTAATGCCAGCCTTTGGGCAGGCGTTAATTTCTGAAAGTAAAATGTGCGGCTTGGCTGCACATTTTACTGTCTGTATCGGGCAGGAATAACTAATAGGGCCATCAACATGCATCTGCATGTTGCGGGTGCTCTTAGTTTTGGTGGGGGGGGGGGGGGGGGTTGGACGCGTGTTTTCGATGCGCTATTACCCCTTACTGAATAAGGGGGTAAAGCTAGCCGTCGAAAATGAGCATCCAAATGCGGGTACTGTATCGGCCTGTAAGAGAATAAAATAAACTAAATTCTTACATGCTGTTATGGGGATAAGTTTACTTTTTTCTATTTTTAATTATCAACCAATTATGCCGCAGAGTGCTTTCAACAAACAAATGTCTAAATTTGCATAGGTGCCAACCCTTTACTTTGCTCATTATTCTGCAGACTTTTACAAAATATTTTTAATGTGCAAATGAATTGCCTTCATAATAATTTTATGGAAAATATTAAAGAAAGGGCAAAAATGATTATATTGTCTTTTTTAATCTGGATCAAACTGAAAACTATTTAATAAACACAAACTCTATCTGTGCAGCTGTCAGAAGCTAAAATGTATAAGCTTAAATGGCTGTCAGGCCAATTTTATGACAGTTGCAGCATGGGAAATGAAATGTAGGAGATCAGGATTTGGTAGGGTTTTGCACTCAGGTACCCTAGGGAGGGAAGAATGATTACCACTCTAAGAATGCCTCTTATTAGCTCTTGAATAACACTGAATGGTTTAGTCAAGTAAAGACTTCCCCTGCAATATTTGGGCAGCAAGTTTGATTAGGATCACATGGGAAGCATCCTAGAGAGGATCTGAGAAGAAACCTAGGAGGAAAATAAGGTTAAAAAGCATAGGAATGAATGACTGTCATACCATATGGACAGATCACGTTCCTTAGAGAGAACTAACATTCCGAGGGAAAACAAAATAATTCTTGGGTGTGTTCACCTCTAAACCAACATTTTTTTTTTCCAGTGACATACGCAACACTTCAGGCTTTATCAAAATACTACTTATATGCAAACTGTATATCCTACTTGAACACAACTTCCAATTTTATGTGCAGAAACCTTTTGAAAATGATCCCACATGTATAGTTCATTATCAAAGCAAGAAATCTTTAATTTTTGATCCTGCATATTTAGGGATCTTCCTTTCTCCCAGGAATTTATCAGTGTTTATTACAAGAACAAAACAAAAAAAAAAACAAAACAAAACACATTTTAGCCATTGATTTCTCCCATTTTTTGTCTTGTGGGAACCCCCCCCCCAGGAAATATAAAATAAAAACTGAAAATGAAGGTCCCTATGCATATTTTAGGAAGTTTCTGGTGGATAAGGACTCCTAGAGAGATCTTGAATGACTGAGTTGCTTGGCTACCAGTGAGGATAGTCAGGAGTGTGGAGCTAATGAAGTTAATCCTAGGCTGCTTGACATTAGATCTTTCCACCAGTGGTGTAGCCACGGATGGGCCTGGGTGAGCTGTGGCTCAGGCCCACCCAATCAGCATTGCCCGGTGGCCCAAGAAAAAAGGCCTGTCACAGGGCCGTAGCGGACACACTGGGCAAGAGGAGGAAAAAGTCCATGAGACCGACAGTGGACCCCATCCCACCATGGCCAAGGAAGAGGCCCGCGAGGCCATCTGTGAGCCCCATCCCACCAGCAGCCAAGAAGAGGAAGAGGTCCCTGCTGCCACCAAGAAAAGAAGTAGAACCGGGAGGCCAGTAGTCAAAGAAAAAAAAACCCATCTCACCAGAAGGCGTCTGTTCTCCTGCTCCTCCACGTGTGCCAGTCCTGCACATTCAAAACCCATGCGGCCAGTAAGTGCTCTATGCTGATCTCGTGCATCGCGAGATCAGCATAGAGGAGTGCTAGCCGCATGAGTTTGAATACTGCAGGCACACACAAGAGAAGCAGCAGCAGAACAGGCTCCCCCTTTTGCTACTGATGGGGAGCACCCCTGGGTGTGGGTGTGCACGTGAGAATGGTAGGCTGCCTCTGGGTGTGTGTGCGAACCTGCCTAGGGGGTTCGGGTGCGTGAGAGAGAGAGAGCATGTGGGAGTGAACTTGTATATGTGGGAGCTGGCCTGTGAGAGAGCATGTGGGAGTGGCAGCCTTCATATGAGTGAGAACCGGTGTGTGTGTATATGTATGTATGGAAGTGGGAGCAGGAGCCTGCATGTGAGAGTGAGAGCCCGTGTGTGTGTTTGTGGGAGCAAGAGCCTATGTGAAAGAGCATGAGAGAGAGGGCCTGTGTATGTGAAAGAACAAGGACCAGTGGGATCCTGTATGAGAGAAAGTGTGTGTGTAAAAGTGCGAGAGAGTCTGTGTGTGTTTATAAAGGAGTAAGGAAAAAAACAGACAGAATAAGAGATCCTGAAAAAAGAACAAGGAAAAGACAGACAAGGGGGAAAAAAGGGAGACTGGGACCAACTGATTAGAAAAATAAGATCAGATAACATACATAAAAAAAATTATTTTGCCTTTCAGCGATTGGAATATGCCATCTTTTGGAATGTGCATTTCTTATATATTTGTATTTTGCTTTTTCTTCAGTATTCCAGTGCTCACAGTCTGTTTTCTCAGGCTTTCCATTTCAGTTTTGACTGTATATTTGTTTCTAATTTGTAGACCCTTATTCTGTGTTAGGTAAGGGTCTGTCTGTTGCGCATGTGTCAGATGCAGTATTTTGGCTAGCATGTAGTTTCTCTGTAGGGATTTGTAGCAGTTTGGTTTGTTCTGTTTGCCCATTAGCTAGTGTATTAGTGTTCTAGGGCCTGATATAGGGGTAAATTTTAAAAGCCCTGCGCACATAAATCCAGCCGGATTTACGCCCGCAGGGGACTTGCGCGCCGGCGCACCTATGTTGCATAGGCCAACGGTGCGCGCAAAGCCCCAGGACACGCGTAAGTCCCGGGGCTTTGCTTGGGGGGGGGCGTGTCGGGAGCAGCGCGGCATTCGGGGGCGGGCCATGAGCGTGGTGCCGGCCCGGGGGCATTCCGGGGCCGAGGCCTCCGAAACAGCCCCCGGGCTGGGGAATGACGAGCCGGCAGCCGGCCGAGGCAGGCGTAACTTGTCCAACAAAGGTGTGGGGGGGGGAGGGGGGATTTAGTTAGAGATGGGGGGGGGGGAAGCCGGGGGGGCCGGAAAAAAAGTTTCCTTGAAGGGAACGGGGAAAGCCTTCGGGGCTCCCCTCGGGCTCGTCACACGCAAGATGCTCGTGTGCACCACCTTGCGCGTGCCAACCCCAGATTTTATAACATGCGTGCGGCAGAGCGCACGTTATAAAATCGGGCGTAGATTTGTTCGCGCTGGGTTGCGCGAACAAATCTACGCCCGTGCATATGTTTTAAGATCTGCCCCATAATGTTTGCCTTACTGCCTTTTCATAGATAAGGTTGCTGCAGTTTGAGGCCAGAGAGTTACTGCTGTTACGGTATGGTAAGGTTCTAGTTATTTATTTATTTGCAGGGTTTGTTACTTCACAAAGTGTTTGGTAGTGAAGGAAATGTGCTTTGCTGTCACTGAAGTGACACCGGAATTTGAATTTTTTTTTTTTGCATGTTCTAGTTTTGTTCTGCACCTGTTGCAAATCTTTTTATGATGATTATTATGATTATTGCTGTTTTATTGTAGTCATGCATTTTTGAAAAGGATTCATAAAAGAATGTTGATATTTGTTACATGATTGAATCTGTTTCTGAAGTGTTTAGTTTTTACACGATGCTGTGTAACCTCAATAAATAATACAAATTAATATAGATTAATAAGGCATTTTTAATATTGGTAAGTGCTTGAAGTAATAGAATTAAAATATTTTAAAATGTCACTCATGCATGATGGCTGTTGCAAACTACTGTGAAATCCATTGTGGGGTGCATGCAAAAGGGTAGATTTTAAAACATATGGATGTGGCTATTTTATAACATGCGCGCGTGGGCAAGCGCATGTTATAAGTTTCCCGCGTGCTGGATTTTTGTGTCTGTGCGCGCATGTGCGGGCAGATGACCTGCTCTATGCGCGGGGGGGGGGGGGGGGGGGGGCTATTTTTCAAATTATGCATGGAGACGTAATCTGCATTTTTCCCAGGTCCCAAACCCTATCCTTCCTCCCTCTTCCCCGTCCCCACAAACAAGGCTTTTAAAATCCAGGCTTAAGCCATTATTTATCAATAAGAGTACAACTAGTAAGGCCTAGATCTGTATGTCTACTGCCCACTCATGGTAACCTTGGACCCCCCCCTCAAAAATTCAGTTCTGGCTATGTCACTGCTTTTCCCCCACTCTCCCTCGTTTATAGACTTCAAACTTTCCATGGCGATATTTACATGTTAGGACATGCTCATTTTTCCTATATTTCTTTCTATACAAAATTTCTGTACATAGTTTGATTTTTCTTTAATATTTCATTGTAATTGTAAATTGTGTTTAAAAAAAAAAAAAAAAAGATTCTGAGCTCAGTTTTGCTTTAGCTCTGCTTCTTTCCACAGTTTGGAGCAAGAGAACGATGAGCTGCAGCTAGAGATTGAAGACCTGCACTCCAATCTCGAGCAGCAAAGGAAGTGGTACGGCATTGTGGAGATTAAAATGCGGAATGCTGAAAGAGCAAAGGAAGATGCAGAAAGAAGAAATGAAATGCTCCAACAAGAAATGGAGAAATTCTTTGACACGTTTAGGGACTTAACGAACGAAGTGAAGAAGACAGAGCAAATTGTTCAGAATTTCTAATCCAAATGCATTCTTTAAATTTAAAACAGCAATGAATCCTAACCATGTTCAAATGTAGTATTAAGATTTTCCATGCTGCACTGTAAACTTTCAAAACTATTTTTTCTTTTATAGAATGTTGAAGTAATAACTGATATTGAATTTCTTTGCTTACACAGATGGCAATATATCCTTTATTGCTTCACAGCAAAAAAAAAAAACCAAAAAAAACCCAACTCATTTTTAATAGCAGATTTCGTATTGTTAAAAGGTTAACTTCCTCCCACCTTTGAGGGAGGCATTGTGTATCTGACTACTTACTGTAGTTTTACACATGGAATAGTTGATAGTACATCTATTCTATATGAGTGCTTGGGTCATTCTTTATTCTGTGATGTGGGCCCACCACATGCGATACCAGCCGCATCTTGGCAGTATTAAAAGTTAGGGGAAGGGGAGGAGTGTGGGCGAAGTTTGGGCAGAGTTATCTCCCAACAGCGCTGCGGGCGATAATGCTTTTCACATTATAGCTGGAAGCACAGCGGGAAATAAACTGAACCTTGGGGGGGAGTGTCGGGAGCAGCGCGGCATTCGGGGGCGGGCCATGAGCGTGGTGCCGCCCCGGAATGCTATAAATATAGCAGAATGATGAATCTACGGGTTAGTCAGGTAGTATTCGATGTTTTAGCAAACCACTTTTAATAAGAACATCAGAAATGTGTCCAACTAATATGTCTTGCATTGTGATGTACTCTTATCAACACTATATAAAACTTACTATAATGAGTGGGTAGACAATTTGAGATTTTGTTGTTGATACTTGCTGACACTTTAATTTTTGAAAACTGCACTATAAGAAAAAGAATACATTTCTTTCAGGGGTATAATGAGAAAAAACTAGCTGTGGTATTAATAAAAGCAAAGCATGGCACATAAAAAAAAGTTCTTGCGGAAATCCTATCACTACTATGATTCATGCAGCTTTCCATTCATTCCTTATGTAAGTTTGTTTCTTCTCCCCGAAACAGCACGTCTGTCTTTTCCTTTTCAAAAGAGCACAGTGCAGAACTTTGCCTTTACCAATAGCAGAGGTCAGTACCCTTTCAGAAACCTTCAAAATCCAAACAAGGCAACCATATGAAAAACATTCGGCAATTTTATAAAGAATGCCAAGACAAGAGGTACCCAAAAGGTTGGGGTTTGCTTTTTTTTTTTTAATAAACTGTAAAACAAGTAAACAAATCTTAGTTTCTCTTCTCCAACTAAACAAGCATCTGTTTCAAGGAGTTGTAGGCCTCCGCAAATCATTTTAGGTCTAAATGTCATAAAATGAATAAAAGCCTTATTCATGAGCATGAAGAAAGCGACATCATTGATGTTAAAACAAAAAAAGCTGCACAATCAGCTCCCCGGCAGCGGTTGTCCTTACATATGTTTTTCTATAGAAACAATATGGGTAATAAGAGTAAAATAATGGAAGGAAATGTCAGATACCCACTTTAGTTGCCTCTGTTGGTGGAAAAAGTAACATCACTATTAATGCGAAGCACGCACCAGCTTACCTCTGGGGCTTAATCATTGTGCCTCTGTATTTATATTTTTTGTATTATCTGTTTTTTAGAAATTGTTTTTATTCTTTTAATTATGGTTACTGTAAAGCGCTTTGAATCCCCTGACTAAGCAGTATATGTTTTTCTGAAGGGAGTAACTTGAGGTAAAAGACAAAATGATTTCTTGAGCTTAACTACAAAAGGGTAAATGCAAGTTTTGCAATTTGGCAATGTTTTTGGATTCTGTTCCCTCTTTGAAAAAAACAAAACAAAACTGTAGATCAGAGGGAATCTCCTTGGGATGGTTCAGAAAAGCTTCCTTCTCCCTAGGCCCTCCTCGCTAGGAGACATTGTGGTATGGACTGGGGAATGACTCCTTCTAGAAGAGGACAACACTGGGAGCTATGGAAGGGAGAGGATCTCCTCTAGACCTATGCATGGGTATGCCTTATTCTACTAGTACTACTAATGATTTCTATAGCGCTACTAGTCAAACAGTGCAGTGCAGAAACACATGAGAGAGAGTCACTGCTCATGGACCTTGCAAGCTAGTCAAGATACTTCAGGAATTTATTATATAAAACCTGGTTAAAATTAACAAGATTATGAATAGGGAGAGCCAGGTTCAAGATTCACCAGCAGTCTCAAAAGATTAGGTAAAATTTGAATTTGGCTAGGCTACAAAACCTGCCCTACCTAGGAAAGGGTACAGAAGGGAAGTTCACCAATCATAAGAATTTAGTCAATCTGATCTGATTATTTTCTTTGCATTATGAAAACCAGAGCTCCCCTAGATCAAAGAGTTATTTAAAAACAACATTAGTGGTGGGCACAATATCATCATCCTTTTATGGCAAAATGAGCTAGTCTCTATTGGGCTGTAGTATTCTCTCTTCCCTGGCAAATAAGAGAAGTTTCAGAAATTCAGCGAGTGAGAACTACATGAGAACCCTTCCAAAGCTGCTAGCAAGCCACAAGGAATGTGCTCGGATTAATGATGTTAGAGAAATAAGTCTCTTATAGCTATTACATAGAGTACATTTTCAAATCGCAAAAAAGCAGCACTTCAGTAGGTCAAAGCAGTAATAGAAAATTAGGTCCTCATGTTTATTTCCAAATTCAGACAAGGATCTCTTCAATGTCTGATCAAAGAATAACAAAACAAAACACATTTACCCTTTAATCAAACTCAATCTAAAATATGTAACTCATATTGCTTATCTATAAAAAAAATTAAAAATCTCAACTACTGCACCATTTTTATTAATTTGAGAGAGAGACCTTCTGTTACAGGTATAGCAGCAAGACATGCCTGCTAAAATCTGATGCAATACTGTAAGCTACTTTCCCAGTAGCACTGGAGAGACTATTGCGTATCAGTCACTTGATCTGCTATGCTCTGGGACTGTAGTTACAAGAGAATTGAGCAAGATATTGGAGGAGAATGAGAAACACGTTGCCTACATCACTAGCCATTGTTGCAGTTTCCAAGCAAGCAACGGTTTATTTAAAAGGAGGCCCACTTGAACAAAAGTACTCCCTCTGAAAGATATTTTCCATCACAAGAGAAAATTAAGAAACGTAAAATATAGATTATATTACTATACTTTATGCCAGTGTGAATCATGTTACTGAGGTTGTGGTGGAAGTGCATAAGAGAAAGAAAAAACAACAACTCTGCAGTAATTAACACAACAGACTTCTTCAGTAGTTTTAGGTCCAAATATTTATTTCATTGTTTTACATTGACTTTAGTATGGAGGTTCCAAGACAAACTGTTTTTCTTTTAAAGGATCTAATTTCAGCTGAGGCTACACCCAGGAATTCAGAGTTAAACTATTAACAGCATTCTTTATGAAAACCATAGCCTACTTGAAGTCAGTCTTAAAAAAAACAAAAGGACAATTGCCAAAATTAAAAAAAAAAAAAAAAAAAAGTACTTTCTATGTGTTCACTTTTTAACATTAAAATCCAGCATAAGAGACAAAATGGGCATAACCATTACACCGAACATTCCCCTATTGTACAAGCATCAAAAATGAAGAATTGTGAATGACAAATCCTAGTTTTAGCAGGCAGCAAAGGTAAGTGAACGTAACTACACAGTTAGACTTCAAAGCACAATTTAATCTGAAACTACAAGTAGTAGGAAAAATGAAGGCCACATGCTGTGCAAATTGAGATACTTGTATTAGGGCTTGATGCTATTTTATGATACATCACAACTATTCAAAGTACACCCGGGGTGGCAGGGAACACACGTTTTATTTTTGAGGCAACATTGTCATTATCTAACCCGTGAGACAATTCAATACTGCATTTGATAAGGTTATTTAAAAAAATTCTATTTAAGAAATAAAATGTGACAAAATAAAACTAATGGAAATTAAAGTAGACTTTCAGTAAGATTTTAACATGACAACTGCAATGGATGCCAGTATTTCTTTGTGGCAGGTACAGTAGGCAAAACAGTCATTTGAAAGTGTAACGTACAAACAGAAGGGACAGTATGTAATTTCGGAGAAAGGTTTGAACATGTATGAAAGGTTCTCTTTGTGCAAAACTGCAAGCACCCTTTTGCGAACAAAATCTAAGAAGCCTAATTTTAAAAGTTGACGAAATAAGGAATATTTCATACGTTTATCATTCTGCTACTTGATTTTTTTTTATTGATGCCATTTTTAAAAAGAAAAAAAAATACTATAGTCCAGTCAAATAGTTTTGAACTGGATGTCTATCAGTACAATAAGTTAATGGGGATAAATGTCATTCAATGAGCTTCAGAAATACATAATAATGCCAGTTTTAAGACCATATAGATTACAGACAACATGCTCTTCAAAAATCCATGAAAGTAAAATAAGAACTATGGCATTCAAAACCGTGCCAAACACCATTAGATTCAGTTCTGTCAGCTCCAAATCTTAAAAACAAAAAAAACTCCTAAATGAGCTCAACTTGAATTGCATATAAATACATTTCACCAGCAACATGGTCAAGCAATTCTGGGCTCAGATTTCAAGTATTTGTACACCACATATCCAAGCAGGAGGAGCACAGACTGCAAAAGAGACCAAACTGGCAATCTGGATGGGTTTATTCTGGCACAGGAAAGCCATGCATATAAAGGGCCCCGGGCAAGCTGGAAAGAGGCTTTTCGATTTAAGTTTAGCTTGGCTTTTTCCAAGCTTATTAAGCTCATCACCTGAGGGGGGTCGAGGTTTCAATTCTAGCATCTGATATTTAGGAGAGATATTGACTTACTGCGATATAAGTTATTAACCTGAGCTTCCAGGAACTGAAATTATGAGACTGCAGAGGGCATAACTAGTCCAGTTTCCAGTTTATATCTGTAGGTTCAACATTTTACATGTTTAAATATCTAAAACAAAAGAAATATACAGAAAATTTAAAGTAAAAGAACAAAGCATGGAAAATAATTTCGAACAAAATACTGCAAAATAGGAAATGGCGGTATGAGACTTTTAGCTAGAGGATTTTTTTTTTTTAGGCTTAACAGAACGATCAACTTTTTAGTGTTAAAACGTTTCATAGGCCTCCAATGTTACGACCTTTTTTTTTCATAATCCCACACGCTAATATTCATTTTAAAGGTTAATTTTAAAATTCCCGTGCTCGCCAAAGCCCCAGGAGATACGCGCACAAGTCGGGTCAGAGCATGCAGAGAGGCTTTTATAAGCTGCCTACATATACGCGTATCTCCCGCTTGCGCACAAGTCAAAAAGGTTTTTTTTTAAAGGGGCGGGGGCGTGTCAGAAAAAACCCAAGAGATGTGAGCGTAAATAATTATGCGCTCAGGTGCAGGCCAGGGTCGCCAGCTGTATAACTTTACTACTGCTATGGATGGCGTGTAACTAATTAAGAAAAAAAAAAACTAGGCTAGTCAGTGGGGTTTTAAGAGTAGAGGCTAACAGGGGAGAGGGGAGGCTATTAAACTAGGGGGTTGGAAAGTTATATCGCTTTGCTGGGATAACTGAGAAAATTCCCTATGGAGTCGGCACGCGTCCCTTATAAAAATTCTCCCTCTTACACGGTAGATGCATTTGCATGCACTTGCCTGCGTCCACTTAAAACTGCACACGCATGTACATGCATCCAGTCTATTTTATACTATGTGCGCATGTTATAAAAACGGAAGCATATCTGGACACCAGCCAGCAAATCGTGCACATCTGTTTAAGTTACTGCCTTTGTGTTTGTACTACCAGTTGCAACTGTGGAACCATTTCAAGCACCAATATTTTTTATTCTTCAATTCATGTACTACAAATGTATTACTCTGGTTATAGCTAGTCTTTTTTTTTTTTTTTTTCTTGTTGAATACTGTAAATTAGTGCCACCATCTACAATTATAGCAGTGAAGTAGAATATAAATATTTGCCTCTTTTATGACCAGATATCGAATAAATACAGAATTTCAGATTAGCTGACATCAGAGCCAATGAAGTGGGAATTCTTTACAATGATTCTATACTTTGTCCCAATTCATGTATTTATAGGTATCTATTTTAACCAAGAGGCCCAACATCCATGAACTCCATTACAGGTCTGGACCCCAAGTTAGCATCAAGCCTTGACAAAATCCATATTACACAGATTTGGTTTAGTTTTTATAAAATAATTATATTGAAAGGGTTTCCTCTCCTTCTGGGTACCATCTGGCTGAATACACAATCCAAAATGAAATAGTCCTAGCAAAATACTTGCATATTGCTGCCCAAACATCACTCATGTCTGAACCTGCAGAACATGTTCACTAAGGCTTTGTCTGCACGAACTTGTGTCATTTGAGAATATTTGTATGGACGGCTGAAATTCTGAAAAACTAAGACATTCCTGGTTTCTGCCATAGTGAGGCAAGACATTTTGCCAATACTGGAAGACAAACTTGTAAATCATTCTTTTAAGATGCATTTTATAAAAGGAGCATTACTGATCCAACGTGCTTGATCTAACACTTTAAATAATGAGATTCTAACCCTGAGACTAAAACAGTAATTTCTAAGACAGTATGTTTTACACAAAATAGTAAAAATATAGCAGAAAAAAATTATAATTAAACTATCAGAATAAATTTATTAGCATCAAGCACAAATATAAATATATATATATTTTTTCTCATTGGAATGTTTTGTTTGAAAATCCATTTGTGAAATTTTGAAACCAGATTAAAGACAGGATGCCAACAGAAAAAAGAAATATGTCTTAGAGTCCTTTTTGATCCTAGCTTTCATTTCAAGTCTTCCAAATGCTGATAAACTGGATTTCAAATGAAGCTTTGTCTATTATGCACTGATCGATGATTAATTGTCATCCTATTTCAACATTAGATTAGTTGCTGCACTCAAACTTGTTTTCAGAAAGCTGTGCAGACAAAACCTTAATGTGATCACATTTCCAACAGATTCATTTATGACGAAATACTTTTTCACAACAGATTGTGCAGAACACTTAATAGCTTCCATGATAATCAGACTGCAGAAAACTTGTCTACAAAAACATGTTCTTGAACGACAATGATCACATAATGAGCACAGGTGAAATATAACCATTGGATCTATAAATCCTATGCTGCAATGCCATTCAGCTGCTCAGTGTTTACCCTTGTTTAAAATGATTTTTAAACCAATTTGAGCAGTAGTTAAAAATCACTCTTCTAGATGAGCAGTAAAGAGTCCCATGGATTAGAACTGGACTCTTAGTAATTTAGTAATTTTTGTAAAACAAATGTAATTAAAGATTCACTTTATGTAGATCAATAAAAAAAAGGGTCAATCTAACATCAATGCACATGTGGACCAAATAACCTAGTATGGTAAAAGAGACTAATTAAAGAAAAATCTTGAATAATGACAGTCTCTGCTAGAAAGACTAAAGATTTTCCTTATACAAAACTGTACAGTTAGCCCAACTAGAAATGGACAAGATTTGGATTTCTAGTTGACAAAGAAATAAAGGGAATATGTTTTACCTTTTAACTGGACTAACAAATTAGCAACTAGCTTTCAAAAGCTATAATCCCTTCAACAAGTTAATGCAAATTTATCATATCTCTGCAGTGTCTTATTCAATGCATGTCAGCTGATCTGCAGGCACAATTATTGCAATAAAATGGATTATCCAATAATGGGAGTCAGCTAAAAAGAAATCTGCAGCTCTAAAAAAAAAAAGAAAAGATAGGAATACCAAGTAGCTCCCCCCCCCCCCCCCCCCCCCAAAAAAAAAAAAAGGTTGGGTAGAGGACTCCTTTTTAAAGCTAATAAATTTTATGTTTTCAGACCTACTAAATCTCCTTACTCTTGTCTATGGACAGCAGTCTGGCAATCCAGAAAGCGGACATCTTTATTTTCCTAACAAAGGAATCATCTCTTGTCAATTACTGCCTGGTTATCTTTTAGCATATTCTATAAATTTGCTAAGTTTTCCCTGGTTAAGTATGTATGTTTAACTAAAGAACGAGAGTAATAACCATCCATAGTTGCCTTGTTCAGGAGCCTCCATACTGCATTATCATCTTCCTTTAAGGGTCAATTCACCGATGGACTTTTGGGGTCCTGGAAGATATATCTAGGGAAATTCAGGTTTTACCAAATAGAAACAGCTGTAGAAGGGTCTATCTGGAGGATATGCAGGGTGCACAACAAAAAAAAAAAAAAAAAGTAGACAGGAGGTGGAGCCATCAGAGGCTCCATTAATGTTCTAGGCTTCACACACAACTGACCCACAAGGAGTTATGCACCTATACACTTAATTTTAAAAAGACATAGCAGCCTTCAATCAAATACATTTACTCCTGCCAAGGGCATGAGCAATTCCAGAAGATCTTTTCTGCAAATGTGCACCTCCCATTGTGAGGTGTCTTAGGATTTTAAGAGGCAGCAACAGGCTCAAAGGTTTGGCACAAGTATCTATGCAGTTCTTGATAACTGTTTACTCAAAGTAGGTTTAGGAAGTTAGGTGTTAGAAATTTAGCAAGATGTTGAAGACCCAGTTAAGAGTTATTGCTGCTTAATGTTCTCCAGGGCCTCCAGGATTTAGATTTAAATTACTTACCTTTTCCAAATCCAAGCTCAATGTGAGTTACAATTCAGGTCCTTTAGTTATTTCCCTGCCCAAGAGGACTTACAATTTAAATTGTACCTGAAGCGAGAGAAGGTGAATTGACTTGCCCACTATCACAAGGAGTAGCTACGGGAAAAGCAGGATTTGAACCCAGACTTCCCTGGTTCTCAGCCTACAACTCTAAGCACTCCTCTCCACCTAAAACACTGACAGCTGCTAGAAAGAGCATCACAACTCATGATTTGTTAAACAAGGTAAATGACAGCAGAAAAAGACCCAAGAAGTCCATCCAGTCTGCCTAGCAAGTTTTTTTTGGGTAGAAACCTCCTCTCTATAGGTTACCCAAGTCCCCTTTACGTCATACCCATCCGTTAGCCATTAGGGGATCCTCTGCGTTTACCCATGCCCTTTGAATTCCATTAGTATTATTGTCTTTACTACCTCTTCTGAGGCTTGCTGCAGCCAATTAGTGCCTGCATAGATCATTGCCTCTGGGTCCCTTTATAAACATGTAATGATCCTTACAAATCTCTACTATCTCAAACAGAGCAATATCTGATCCAAACAAATGTATCTAGAAGGGATACTCCCTATTCTCTAAGACTTGAAAAAACACATCATTTATTAATGACTTTTTGACAATGAGCTTTTTAAATATTTTGAATCTCCTTTTTAGTTCTAGAGTCAGGCATAGGAACAGCAACAGGTAATCCTTGCAGGGTTTTTTTTTTTAGTGTATAGGACCATCACAATGCCAACATTTCAGAGCTATTTAAATGGACATCTGCTCTTGTTCCTTATTTGGCATGAAAGACCCATACTAATTTCTCAGAAGCTCTTATAAAACTGGCAGAAAGAGAGGCTTTTTCTTTTCTACTTTGCCTGGTTAAGATAAATATGTATTTGACCTACATCTCAGTGTCTTTAAGCGTGCATCTACTCTTTATGTGCACTGTAGGAGATGCAGAGCATCCCATAGCAGAATCTTTTCACCCAGGACAGATTTTTATTTTAACAATCTCTATTCTACACTATTGCCAACTTTAAGCAGATTACATATGCTACAGGCACCAATTAAATAAAGATATAGCAGAGCTGACTAAGCAGATTGAAGATGACCAGAATTCTCATCTCCAAGCTGAACAATTGGCCTTATGTACAGACCATCTTTGCAGCTTGTCTGTTGAGTTGAAAGTGATGACAGCTATGTAATCTGTCTATGCTCGGCAACCCTGTAATGAACAAGAGAACAAAAGTGCAAATAAGCTTCTATAGGATAGCTCATTATTCCTTTGACAGAGACTACTTGCTGCATTTTTATGAGCTTGATTCCTCTTAGGAGCCAGGAAGTCATTTACTGAAACTATACAGGCTACCATAGTCTGAACATTTAGGTGTGCTGTCACCATCATTTGTGGGTGGAAGACATCATGATAAAGTTTTCTGGTTCATGCCATTATACCCATATAGTAAAAGCAGAAACATCTATAAGAGAGAGATATGGGAGAGAAACAGTCCACAGAAAGACAACTAAAATGGTTCAGGCTCTGCATCAAGAGAGATTTAACAAGAGATCCTAAATATGTACACTCTAGAGAAGAGGAGAGAAAAGGAAGATATGATGTATACTTGAATTCCTGAAAGGTATTAAAATGCACAAGAAACAAACCTGTACTGTAAGTACAGTCATGGACAGGTTCAGGGTGTTGAAATTCTAGTACATAAGTAACAAAATCAATAAATAATTTAGTAGATTTATTATTTGCTACTTTCTTTCCCTACTTGCAGGTGGATAATGCTTAGCCCCATTGGTTTGGCTGCCATTTCTCCTCTGCCTCCAAAGCTGTCCATGTTCATTGTTCCACCACCATCATTACAGAGCAGCTCTTGGGCTGCTGACAAGTTAGTTTTGATCACTAGATGAAATCAGAGGTTTCCATCTCCTTTCTTGTTCCAAAGTCCTGCAGGCTGCACAAAATGTGTGTCCTGTCTCATCTTCCCTGGGTGGAAGAGGTAGCTGTGGAGGTAACGACCTGGATGCAGACAAGGAACCTAGGGAGAATGAAGGGTCTAATCCGCATGCATCATCCCAGAGAGGGGTATACCACTACTTAAAATTAAAATCTGTCTGGAAGGTGTGTAGTGTATAAGTGATGTCATAACTGGGGAGGATATTTGATGTTGCAAGCATCCATGTCAAATGCTGTTCTGGTCTAAACTGTGCCTTGGCATGGCGCGTTGGAGCAGAACATTTTCACAGTACTTCTAGATTCCCAGTGCTACTGTGACATGATTTAAGCCTATTGGAGTGGTCAGGCTAGCTTAGCATAAGCAAAATGGAGTGCTGCTTCAGAAAGAGAAGGGTATGTTTGGCTACCTGAGCAATCAGGGTGAATCCTTTTTGGGCAAGAGAACTGTTCATTAGATGCAGACGTGGAAACAATTCCTTTAGGGAGAAAAGAATGGATGCAAAACTGCAAGTCCCAATGCTTTGTACCTTGGTAAGCCAATACATTTTTTTTTTGTTTTTACTTTACTAAGCAGTTTTATGTACGTTTTTAATTCTGCGGCTGCCGAGAAGCTACACGTACTCTTAGGCACTGAAGACATTTCTTTGTGGTGTGCTGTGCATCAATCTAAGAGAAACAATTTTTTTTTACTTTTTAATACGCACTTCAATCGAATACTTATTTCAGACTACAACAAAATACATTCTTTAGAATTTTATAATTCCTGAAAAATTAGATTTTTTGAACATACATTAAATAAAAGCAGTATCAAATTGGGCTATTTTACCAATGTACAACCTTGCTCTCAAGTATCCTCTCATCATGAAAATGTTCTGGCAACAAGAGACTGACCAGACAATAACTAGTACAGACTTGCCCAGATGCCATGAGGATGCAAGTTCATTTTATTTGAAGTTTACCAATCAATTTCTACAGAAAGACAAATGCAGCCTCTACTAGCACTATTCTCCCAAAAGAAACAGACACTAATGATTCAAAACAAACATTTCCCTTTACAATCACTGTAGTGTTAAGCAGCAGCTGGATTAACAAAAACGATTTGGTGATAAACCTGTAAACATTTTGAAAACATGTAAAAATGCACAAAAAAAAATTAATCATATAGTAGCATAGCAGCAACTGCTGTGCATCATGAAGATGCAATGAAGGCAGTCTGAATAAAATTGTACAGACTATCTTCAGAAAAGGATCAAGAATGAAATTGGGCATGACTTTTTCACGGTGCAGGATGAGTCAAAATATTAACATATAGAGCTTGGATAAAGTAGTATAACTGCATGTTAGTCCATGCGAACGTGTGGAAAGAAAGGTCAACAAAAAAAAAAATTTTATTTTTTTTTTTGACCTGATGAAGGGAGAAATAACTCCCTAAAGCGAGTCAAGAAATGTTTTAACTTTGAGAGCCACAAACAGGTCTGGTTTCAGGATCGTTGTCAACACAAAAATGTTCGCTGTGGTCTGAGGTGCTTGTCACCCTTCTGTCCCTCTCTCTGGCGAAACAAGTACCATGTTGGGGAATTGACTGTGTTAATTTACACTTCCTTTTGAAGCCTTCAATAAATTTGTCATTTGAATTATTGGAAATTGTACATTGTGAATTATCTAGATAGCATATTCAGTTTCCAGCACACATTTTTGTGTTGACAACTTATGAGTGGATGTGTGCCTATTCACACTGCCTTTTGTATTCTTTTTTTTCAGGATATCCATAATGAATATGCATGAAGTGCACTTATGTGCACTGCCTCCGTTGTATGCAAATACATGTCATGTACAATTTACTGTAGATATCCTGAAAACCAGATCTGTTTGTGGCACTCTAGGATCAGAGTAGATTACCCCTGGTGAGGTTTTTCATGAACGGACTTGCTGAGATCTATAACATTTTGTTTACAAGTTCGCGGAACCCTCAACCAAGGACAATAGAAAATTTTACATCTAGAATTAAATTCAGTGTATAGGACTAATTGTCAGCGATTCCTAAAAAATATGATGCGTATTTAATTCTACCTGCTAGTGCCATGCATGTTCCATGCAATGGATGTATTGCAATGTGTTTGCATTTGTTCAACTATATAATTCTACAGTAAGTGCACTTTTGTAACACTCTTAAAAAATACGTTGTAATTGATTGTGTTGCATAAAACAGCATCTTGTATTTCAAGATGAAATGAATTTATCCAAAACAGTCAATATTAACATTTTAATGTCTTTCTTTATTAAAGAGACCACAATGTACATTTTATTGTAGAGTTTAGAGGTCTCCAAATCTTTTTCATCTTGGATCGAATTAACAGGCTAGAGATCTTGGGGGCACTGCAAAGGCAGAGATCACAGTCCTTGAAAGGAAGGGAACAAATCTTGGTCATTGTAAAACACTATTGACCAGACACAAGATTTATGTTTAACAAGATGTCATAGTCTGCGGTCTCTGGCCAAAGCATTTATACTGTACTAACTGGGTTACTCAGAAAAGGGCATAACAGAATAGCAGGGAAAATTCCTGGGATAAAAGCAATTCCATAAAATGCAGCGATCTAGTTACTCAGCAAGAGACAGCATTCAAGAAGGGAATCCCCACAACATTTAAAGAGAACTTGAAGACACCTGAGGACAACCGGCTGAAAGGAGGAAAACGATGAAAGGGCTTACCAAAAAGATTAAAGTGTTTAATACTGTTAACTGCAATGTGACAGCCATCCTACAAAGGATATCAAACGTGTGGCAACAATGATTTTTAAGAGACAACTCATGGCCAAATCAAGGCAAGCTTATTGTCCAGCTAAGTAAGAATACTACACTGGCTGGGTTGTTTACCTTCGAGCATCTCTCGACAAACAGCCCTTTTCTCTGACAAGCAGTATTTGCTCTATGCTAGCACCGCAGTCCATGACCTTAATTTGCTCTATTTGCCACTAAGCTGCGCTATGAACTGGCATCACTGACTGTTCAGCTAGGGTTGCCTTAAAATGTATTTTCCCAGCAGCAAGAACCACAACTGAGTGTCCAGCTAGAATCTGGCACAGCATAAACACGCAAGTACAAAAATAAGTCTTTATAAATATTTACAAAATATAGTTTTAAGAAAGGAAAGGGATATGTTCTCTACCTCAATATAGAGGCAAGTACACACACACTGATCACTTTGGTGATGATACTGTCCTCACAACATTTGCTTTAAAATTAAGATATCTATTGCAAAGGAATATAACCAATAGATTCTATATCACCTTTCACTTCTTCCAACAGATAACATACTCTACACCAAAGCATTTAACAAAAAGCATGCATCTCTCTGTGGGGTTATATTAATAAAAATCAATATTTAACAGCAGCATTAGCTCAATAATGGAAAGCATAATCTCAAAACCAACCTTTTTTTTGGGGGGTGGGGGGAGGAAGCTTCTACTGCCTATTTGTGAAATATACGTTATGCCTATTTTTTTCCTAATTTATAAGGTCCTGCATCTTTCTTAACCTTTCTTTATCAAAATTCCTTATAAAATATCTCAGACAAATTTTTTTAAGGCAGGCAATATACAACTGAGAGGAATTTCTATTACCTGCTAATTCTCTTTCTGTTAGTCTCCTGCCAATCTAGAGCACCTGGGGTACAGCACCACTGCCTATTTTAGGCCTGCAGCCTCTTGTCATTCTCGCCTAGTCCTACAATAATGAGAAACTCCAACAATGAAGTGGCAGTGGTCCATCTTTGGGCACGAGATTGCAGTCCCTCTCAAGCTTACACTCTGCCTCCTTTGTCTACTGAACTCCCTGCACTTCAGATAGGCTGCCACTGCATCACAAAAACCACCGGCCCACCTTCTGCAGAAGAGAAGTCTAAGTCCACATGCCAACAGACTACTATGATGGCTGAGGGAGGAGGATCAGAAGAAGGGATCCAGGGAGGAAACAGACACCATGGGAATTCTTTCCAAGAAGAGTGGCCATGGTCTGTTGAATATACAGTTGATGCTGTACTCTCCATAGCACAGACTGGCGAGATGTAACAGAACTGAAGCTTTGCCCTAAGAGGCAATATAAACAAAAGGAAATCATCACTTCGATAAGTGACATGCATGTTTTAATTTTATTCTTTAAGCAACACCAAACCACCAAGTTATGCAATAAAACGACTATGACATATCGGCGTGAATTTTCAAAAGCATATGCATGCATATATAGGTCCTCTGAAAATTACCTCGGGAGATGTAAGCATAAAAGTATGCGCAGAAGCAATTTCATGCACACTTTTATTCATATTTGAAAGAGCATTTTTGTGAGAGGCGTTATGGCGGGGAAACCATTTGTGCGTGTGTATGTTTTAAAATCGAAAGTATGCGCATAGATGCACTTTCTCCCAAGCATGCCACGCAGGGGTTCACGTATACCTGCTAATTTTCATACACATGTTAAAATCCGCTTTATAGATTATGGACTCACTGGAGATGATAAATGCAAGATATTTCTGCCCATAAATTATGCATATACTTTCTCCCACAGTTACTGTTTTGTTTAAAAAAAAAAAAAAAAAGCTGTTAATGATTAATAATTAATTCCCATCTCATTTTCTATTCTTCCCCCTATCCAGAACAGATTTTGCAGAAAGTTCTCTCATTACAGTCAAAAGAAATGAAAAATGCTCTAACATCTGTGATAGCCAAGCCGCATTAACAGGCCCATGAGTGAGTGATAGCCAGTCAGTTCTGCTCAGTAGCTTATCAGGAAATTATACACATCATTGCTTGCTAATGATAACATCTAATTCTGAATCCATGATCAATAACACCAATATAAATTTTCAACTCTCACTTAAGCAAGGAAAATAAATATGTATATAAACACCTAGTATGTATCTAAAATAAGAGTATAAATACACTAATTATCTGATTGATTACAAAGATAGCGTGCATTGTTAACCTGATTACATCAACATCCCACTAGCATAGGTATATGAATCCTGCCAGGAAGCAGGGAATGGCCTACATTAGTTCTCCCAGCTTGGTCCACAGGCTTCACCCAACAGGTCTGGTTTTCAGGATAAAACAAATCTCACACATATTGATAGTAGATAGCTGGAAAAACATACTTGTTGGATAAGGCTTAAGGACTTTATTCAGAACCACTGACGTTCTGTGATCCCTTCCAAACCTCTAACGCAGGTAACAGCCTTCTGCATTCCTAAGGCACCAAGAAATTCAATAAAACTTTTCATGTATCTGTTGGCATAAGGGATAGCCAAGCTTTCTGCATAAAGGGCCTCTTTGTAATTTCCCCTCACACATGAGGCTGATGAGCAAATTGAGTTTTTTTGATAGATTCTTACCTGACCCATGAGGCTAACAAGTCTGCTAATGTATTTTGGAGAATATTGCTTGATATTGTATTTCTTGAAAAAGGTCGTCTTCTCTTGGCATATCAGACATAATATGCTGCATTGTGGTCAATAGCAAAAAGAAAAAAAAGTCATTGGTCCAAGAGCCTTTGAAGGTTTGACATTCAGTATTCCATTTTCCATTCTTGCCTGTAATTATGAAAGCCATCATCTTTGTTTTGATAAGATGGGCACCATTTGTTCCAGCCCCTCTCCCTCTTGCCCTAGCAGAAGCAGGAGCTGCATGAGTCACAGGGGAAACCCCAGGAGGTAGAAGAATTAGCAGCACTGGGTGAGGCATTGCCTCTTGCCTCTGAACCAGCCACTGCATTCGTGCTGCCCACTAGCCACCGTGTTCTTTAGCACACGGCCTGCAAGCGGTGAGAGAAAGGCAGGCACACAGCATCAAAAAACCACATGGGACTTCAAAAAATGGCCTGTTGGCACAAGTTATTAAAGGTTGGCCAGATGGAAGCTTTTTGGCAGTCTGGAGTCTGGCCCACAAGCCTTAGATTGAACAACCCTAACATAAGACATTTAAAATATACTCCAACAGCTGAATGCATGATATACACTGCTTAAGAAGGCTAAAAAATGTGGTTTAGATTGAACGGATAAAACAGTAAACATATATAAAGTGCAAAATTCAGCTGGTGGCATAACACAGAAGAGTGCTAAATTCAGTTCCCATTTACCACTCATTGCGGGATCTTGAGCTAGTAACAGCCTCCATGTGCTATTAATTATTCTTCATATTCCACCTTTCAGGTACTACAGATATTTCCCTATTCCCAAAGGGCTCACAATCCAACAAGCCGATTCTGTAAAGTGCGCTCGGCTGTGTGCACTGTTCAACACATATTTGGCCGCGCGTATTCGAGGGGCGTCTATTACCCCTCATACTGTAAGGGGTTTAGCGCCTCGAAAACATGCAGCCAAACCCCCTGAAAACTAATAGCGCTCATCACATGCAAATGCATGTTGATGAGCCTATTATTCATTCACCCGGGATTCAGAAAGTAAAATATCCTAGCGATATTAATATCTGTACACCTGCCGACTTAATATCCTAGCAATATTAAGTCCAAGGAACCAAAAATATAAAAAAATAAATGTGCCAGCCAGTCCAGTTAGGAGAACGGACGCCCAAATTTACTGGCATCCTTTTCCCTAACCGATCGCTGTCTGTGGGTTCGGAAAACAGACGCTCCTAAAATTGAGCATCGGTTTCCTGAATCTGCTGACAGAGCCATCTCTCCTAGGCCAAGGAGGTGCTAGGGGCACGTAATCATCCCTAGCACCTCCTTTTAGCATGATCCCTCATTTAAATATAGGATCGCGCGCCCAGGAGAGGTGGCTGGGTGTGCATTGGGAGAGCAGGCGCTCTACATGGAGCACCTGTTCTCCTGCGATCTTTACTGAATCGGCCTGAGGCAATAGAGGGTGAAGTGACTTGCCCAAGGTCACAAGGAGCATTAGTAGGATTTGAACCCTGGCTTCCCTGGTTCGCAACCTGCTGCCTCTAACCACCAGTCTTACTCCTCCACTGTGTGCAAACCTAGACTGCCAGCTCAGAGAGAAAATAACCATGTGCATGATACTGTACAACACATGAACAATGGAGTTACGTAAACTGTATAAAAAAAAAGTCATATTCAGATAGTATCACAGAATAAATATAGTGAAAGACTGGCATTTGGCATGGCCTAAAATGGCCAATTTCACTGTTTTGTTGCAGTGGTGCTATGCTATACCATAAAATTAGCTATCTGAAAAGGCAGACCCATCCTCATCAGCAATTTCAAAATTTGGTGACATCCTTTAACTTCTGTGCTTGATCCTAAGCCTTGGTCACAGCAGAGGGCTATTTTCTGGGTGTACTTGTCTGAATACCAATACTAAATTCCTTCACATCTTACTGGGAAATTCCACTTCCCTTGTGGCAGCAAAAGCTTAATTTTTATATTAACTGTTGCCTTATTAGAAAATATATGGCAAAGATTACAATGACTACTGAAAAATATATTTCAGGCATGTGGAATCATACTAAAGAAGCACATTTATACATTTTCCAGTATATTAAATTGTGCATTTCAATAACTAATCCCAGCACTGATGTACATTTCCTGCATGACTCAAAACTGGCATCACGCAATTCGACAGCTGGTCTGTTTGAAATGGCAACTACATAATTTTTAATTAGCAAAAAATAAATTTAAATCCAACTGCCAAGATAAAATTACCTTATATGTAGGATTCTGAAATCAGGAATACAGTACAGTACAGGAGTGGAGTAGTAGCCTAGTGGTTAGAGCAACAGATTATAAACCAGGTACCAAGTTAGCAAGTGAACCCTCTGGGGACAGGAAATACCTACAGTTCCTGAATATAATCCACATTGAAGTGACAAAGTGGAATATAATTTTTTTTAAGTATATATACCCTGTGCTCCCACTATCATACCATCTCTGTATTGCTTTCTGTAACACATCTACTGGAGTTTTTTTCTGTACTTTTATCATTAAGTATAGGGTTCCATATACCTAAAATTGCATCTTTTCCAAGAGCACTCAAGTCATTCACAATACATTGTGAAATTTACAGACTTGCTAACTGCAAATCACGAACAATCTGTTCAAAAGGAAAGAAAATGCCTTTTTGGGCCATTATTAGATCACATCTGGCTTTAGGTAATTAACGCAACATTACCACTCACTTATCTGTTAAGTCTAGCTAGTTCTAAACCGGAATCAAACTCATAGTTTCACATACCAGTATGCTGCACTACAGTCAGGGAGAGAAAAATGAGAATTAAGGAATGCAAAGTGACTTGCGTAAGGTCATAAAATGAATAAGAGAGAAGAGACAGAGGTAGAAATCCAAAGCCTGTTAGCAGGTTTCACAGTTTAATGCTTTAACCAATAAAGCTACACTCCCAGCCAAGGTTTTGTCTTGCACCAGTTATTCGGAGTTTGCTTTAAAGAAAAGGAAATTATGATTCAGAAGCCTAAACATAAGCCTATTAACATCACACACCTGGGAAGGAAACCATACACTTGCTAAATCCATACAACTTCTGCACACTTTCACCAACTCTATGCTGAAATCAGGTGCTATTCAAGTAACTCCATAATCAAATCTGTTTTTCATAACAGGAAAAAAAAAAAAAAGACGATCTACTGATAAAAAAAAACATATTCAAAGCAGTTAACCACGCTGAACAAAAAAGTCAAACTTTTTTGAAGATTTGGAGAAAATAGGAAATGCTATTTTGTTTTAGCTGTATCTTGTCTATTTTACAGTTCATGAGTGTCCTTATAATGAAAGAAAACAGGAAGAGGTGGAGGTGGTGCTTAGAGGACCCTGGAATATGTTCGCAGGAAAGGCTGTTCCTCTAGAATACAACTAAAATACCAAATGATTAAAAAAAAAAAAAAAAAAACCCTCAAAACATCATACCTACTACACAAATTATATTACAAATATATTTTTTTAATGAGCTAAACTAAGATAACATTCTACTTACTGAATGCTTTGAATTATAGAACTCTGTTAAATAGGGTATATTGGTCCACGAGTGCAATGAAGATAATCTCAGTCTTATTCATGTAGAATGTGACCCTGAACTGTTCACCTGAAATAGCTTGAAGCAGAGACAAAATTATAGACGTGTCTAAAATATACTTTTTTTAAATATTGCATTGCTTTCAATCTACAACATTAAAACAGGCAGTTTCATTACAAATGAGTAAACACACAGGCATTGCTTTAGTAGCACATGCAGAACATGGAGGTTCTCTACTTGGTTCCGTTAACTCACAAGCAGCTTAGGCCCATGGAAAGCAAGAGTTCTGTTCCTTTTAGTTAAAGTCTGTAATTCCTGGCTGATCATCGACATCCTTCAATGGCTGCTGTTGAGGCGTCAAGGCTGCTGTCCGTATCTGAAGCTAACGTCTGCTCCGTTGACATGGATGAAATGTCATTGATAGAAGACGACTGGGAAGGGCTTGTGTTGCTATTCACTGCTGCATCTGTGCTAAGCGAACCAAACATAACACAACCTGAGGCAAGACATTATTGCAAAAACAGGTAACGACCCTAACTGATTTATAAAATAGTCTAGCCCCAAAAGTAAAATATATTTTACTGAGTGAAAGCAAAGAATTCTTTGCAATGTTCAGAACTCTGCATTCATCTTCAGATTCACTGAGCATCATTCATTGAGATAAGGATGGACTATTCTTCAAAGCAAGAACTTCCTTCTTTTTGGAAAGCAGGTTTTTGTAACACTGAAGACATAATGTACAGAGCTCCACAACAGAATAAGGCATTTGGTTGCCCAATCAAATTTATTAATTTTAGACTCCTCTGCAGGGCTTCCCAAATTGTGGGTCACAAGTGCCTCAAACAGTTACACTCTGCTAGCAGCAGCAGCAGCATTAGTAGTGGAAATTAGCATGGGGCCTGTGAGCCAGCAAGCGCTCATAGGCCCTGCAGTGCAACTGCCCTTGCATGAGTTTCTGTGGTAACAGGAAGCCCTATGTGAGTAGGGATCAAGGCCGCTGCAGGGCCTGTGAACTTGTACGAGCTCAGAAACCCCATGTTGACTCATTTCTAATACTGTTGCTGCTTGCAGATCACCATCAGGGCTTGGGACCAGCCGTGAGCAGAGAGGGAGGGGTGCGTTTAAATGGGGCTGTTGAAGATTGCCACTGCTCCTCTCATCTCATGCACCACTGAACCTACCTAAGACAGAAATGTTGCGCCTCTCAGTCTGACCTCTCTTCCCACCAGTTATCGACATTTGGCTTGAGACACATAGGAAAATGTTGCCGCCTGGGATGTTTGGAGAAGGAGCTGTTTGAAGGGACAGATCAGAGGCAGGAAGGGTTCGAGGGTTGGATCAGGTAGAGAGGGACTGGCTGCATATAGCGAGATTGGGAGAATGACAGAAAGTTGACTGAGGAATGTAAGAGAAAAGCTGGGGCATTAGAAAGGGAGGAGGTGAGAGGAGATGGGGATGAGAGCGAGGAAATGACAGAATCAGTTGGGTGCTATAAGGGCTTTGGGGTGAGAGATGATCAGCCTGGGGAATGCAAAAAGAGGGAGGTAACAAGAGCTGAGTGATGTAAGAGAAGACCAGCTGGAGGGGTGGAGATTGAGAGAGGAGGTCATCCGAAGTGGATAGAGGTTGACAAAGGATCAACTGGAGAAGTAAAAAGCAGAAATGAGAGTGCGGGGAGGGTGAGAGTGGAGTGATTGTTAGAGGAGGGTCATTCATTTGCTTTAGTCATCTGGGATCATATACATTTCCAAGTGGTAAAATGAGGTCATATTGTCTAAAAGTTTGGGGAACCCCGCTCTACTGATAAGATTCTCTCCCTTGAATTGTAATACACACTGCCACAATCTTCACCTTAATTTCTGAAGGCTGCTGTTTCCCTAACAGGAGAGCATTGTATACAGAGATCAAACTGGTAGAAAAGGAAAAATAACATTTTGCCAATATGAAACACTCTTCTTCAATTAGGAGGCAGCAATGGTTTAAAGATGTTAATGAAGGATATATTGTAGTTTAATACCCGTCTAAATTTACACTGAATTAAACAGAAGCAAGAAATAAATCCATTTGGTTAGTGACATGTTTATCAACTGCAACTTGTGTACGTGGTATCCACTGGTTGCAAAGCATTCAAGAATTACTGTGTACAGTGGATTTTTTTTCATAATAAGCATTGCTTTTGTGATGCAGTTATTTCTGTACATTTCCATTAAAAGTCCCTGCAACAAATCATCTTTATACCTTTTTTTTTTTTTTTTACTTACTCCTAGCTCATCTATTATACAGAAGGCTTCTATGTATTTTTGTTTTGATGGGGAACAGAGGATGAGAGAAGCTTGCTCCTCATGATTAAGGTTTTCATAATTTTAAAAACTGAACCAAAAGCAGTAGGGTCAAATTAACTCGATTTCTCAGACACAGAGTAAGATAAGCTCAGGAAAATTAAACTGAAATTGGTGCTAAGCTTAGCTAAAGACAGAATGGTTGCTGTGTTATTTCAGTGCTAAATTTAGTAATCTATGCTTTCCTCCTTGAGTTAAGAGTCCATTCTTTTGTGCTCTGCACATCTACTGTATATTACATAATTCCTAGAATTTGAGCTAAGACTACTGAATTTCAAATGTAACTTTTCACATGTCCTGGAATGGTAAAGTCTACATGCCATTTGCAATTTAACAGTATAATAAAAAGGCAGAATTATAGTTTACCACATTAGAATGCTTATGATTCATGCTGAAGTTTTGTAATAAAGTGGTTTCATAATTCTGCCATTCAAACCAAATGTTTTTGGTGACCTTAGACTAAAACTGCCAGAACTCTTGTGGTAAAGTGTAGTGTCAACAAATATTTCTTACTAATAAATTAGATTTTCATAGCTTTGCATTTGTTAGCCAAGAAAGCACATGAATTTATACATTCAGATTTCTGGTAACTACTTAAAGAGATATTTATCAAGTGAAAATGGTCCTCGTTATGTATAAAATAGTCCACATATGCTAAAGTCTGCAAGTATTTTTCGCCTGCAGATTTATGCACATAAATCTGCTCTAACAATTGGCAGGTGCATGCATAACTGGCACAGACATACAGGCACTCGGGAGCAGGCGTAACTTTGTCCACAAATATTTACAGGCATATTTTCAGAAATAAAAAATACATTTTAAATTCTATCCCTGCCTCAGCTCCACCCTCCTGGAACACCTTTTTGTAGTGTGTACAAAAGCACACGACAATGGCTTCCGAGCATGCTATTACACACACGGTCCTCCCAGCTAGTTTTCAAAAGGCCATTTATGTGCATAAAACGGGGGGGGGGGGGGGGGTGCATGTAAATCCTTTTGAAAATTACCCTCCATGAAGTTAAATTTTCAAGGTGATTTCCGTGGGTAAAAAAAAGCAGTTTTCCTGCATAAATCTGCTGTCCTAGAACTGCTTGCTCTCCATGTGGCTAAAAGTCCATGTTGCATTTGCATGCATAATTTTCAAGCAAAATATTCTACCTGCAGAAAACTCTGCTGCATGTGACCATGTGCTTGCTACATGGGCATGTGTAGAAGTTCCCACAAGCCTGCTACCTCGCGAGCCTCTCAGTTGATTGCAGAACTTAGATTTAGTGGTCAACTCTCTAGGGAGGCAGGTGGGTATTAAAACATGGCTAATTCAGCCTGCTGTCTAGGACAGCGATGGGCAATTCCAGTCCTCGAAGGCTGCAACCCAGTCAGGATTTCAGGATATCACTAATGAATATGCATGAAATAGATCTGCATATAATTGAGGCACAGTGCATACAAATCTCTCGTATGCATATTCATTAGGAATATCCAGAAAAATTGACTGGTTTGTGGCCCTTGAGAACTGGTATTTCCACTCCTGGTCTAGAAGAACCCCATTTATGGTAAACAAACTTGCTTTCTCCACTGATAAGCAGGGCTGTATTAGCCATAATGTGTGGGGAGTCCCAAGCTGGGAGTTGCAGCAGAGCATTTACTGAAAAACCACGCTGAAGCCACTCATATGGAGAGTGGACTACTGGGATTTGTAAAGCCAGATTGAGTCTCAATCCACCTGACTTTTTGGGGATAACAGCAGAAGAACCCCTTGCCAAGTTGTCTGGGAGGGACAGGTTCTATTGCCCACTGACTGAGAAGCAACTCCACCTCAAGATGGCACTGGGTTGAGTGAGACAGATCTGGATTGAAGGCTGAACAGTGGTACAACGCTGGAAGATGGGAGAAGGACAAATGGCAACCAGATTCCACAATTTGGGGACTCAACGGTCCTTGGTGAGCTTTTTCCACTCCTCTGGAAAACAGCAAATCCTCCCCCTACAAGAGGGGTCATGGCCTAGAGGTAGAGTCCTGTCAAAAACTAGGCCCAAGTTTAGGCTGGATCAGTTGTTGCATCTTTGGTTGATGTCTCCTGGACTAACCTTCATATAGGTGGTGCAAGATACCATAAACTTGAAGGGGCATCTCTGTAAGGAGCAGTGTTTAAAAGAGAAGTACGGATGTTTACAAGTCGACGGCTGTTCGGTTCCTGTCAATAGATCCTAAATGGCAGAATGTTACACCTTTATTTGCGTTATTGTCTCTCTGACCTTTCCTCCAAAGGGGTATTCCCCCGAACAAGGTTCATTAGCCAACTTGTCAGATATCTTTATGCAAGCTACTGGCTGTCAGTCAGGCCATCTGGCCTACTTCAACAGCCACAGAAGATCTCACTTTGGTATCGAAAAATTCATACGCTAAGTGGAGATGGCAAGGTTCTCAGAAGAGCCTGCTGACAGCTTTCTTGCTATCCATTCAGCAACTCTACCAGGGGTTTCAGCTTGTTGAAATAACAGTGTAAGTATTGTACCATGTAGAACTGGTGAACCTCAATGTGGGCGCTAGGCATTGAGCTCTGGAAGACCTTCTTCCCAAAGCTGTCTATAATCAAGGGTCTTACCCAGGGGAGGTGGAGTTTTGGAGAAAATTTTAGTTTTTTTAGCTCACCTTAATGCCAACTACTACCACTGAATGAAGTAACTCTTCAACTCAAAACCTGGGTTTGCTGCAATCTATATTTCAGGTCCAATTTCCTGGCTATTGGGGGACAGGAGACCATACTCTCCCACATTCTTTTTTATAAATTCCATACAACTGGATGAAATTGGATTACTGCAGGCTCAAACAGTGTTTCCAGAACCTAGAGAAGGCCAAAGACCTCAATACAGCTCCTTAGGAACATTAACACCCATTGCCTTGCCAAGCTTGTGCAAGAATTTGGAGTATGAGAGGTCTTTTGGTGGTGAAGAATGTTCTAGTAGATCAGGTAGAGGATCTGAGGGAAACCCTGTAGACCCTTCCTTAGAATCAAGAGGCGAAAGGACACAAACCAAACCTAGATGATGAAGGTGATTGGGGAGGTGTCCTCTGTCTTGGAGAAGACTATTCCCAGGGCATGCTCCAGATGATGGTATTCCATGCCCCTTCCAAAGACTGGCTAGATACACCTCCACAGAGGTATCCCGCCACTAGTACTTTCTAATAGGAGCTCCTGCAGCAGAGATGAGAGGGACTACCCTCTAAGGGAATAAATCAACCACTCTGGACAGAAGAGGCTGAAGAATGCGCTCCTTGTCACTTGCTGCCAGTGAAGCAAAGAAAGTCTTCAGTTCTGCCACCTGGTCTATGGGCTGCTGTGTCCTGTGGCCGGGAGTTGGGGAAGAGACATCCTCCTCTGAGACCACTATGGGGGTCATCTTCCTGAGAAGCTCCTAGTGAATTCCAGGATGGGGCTCCTTCTTGGGTCAACTGCACTGGTGGATGCATGAAAACCAAAGGCTTTTCACCAACCTGTTAAGTACTTCCAACTTCCAGGTCCCATTCCTCTGGGATCTTTGACATCTGGCCACAATCATAGCAGTTGGCTGTGTTATGGCCTAGCTCCCAGACGTTTCGTGGCCATCAGCAATAGACATCTTCCAGTCACCCACACAGTCCTTGTTGAAGCCACAATTTTTATTACTTTTTTTTTTTTTTTTAAATAGCGCTGAAAATTGCTGTTGAGGGGCTGCAGAGCTTGAAGGAAAAAAAGTAAAAAAGCTACAAAAATACCAAAATCAAATAGAGAGAAAGAGAGAGAGCGAGAGAGCACACATCCAAGCAGAAGCTTGGACAAAAAAAAAAAAAGACTGAGGGATTCATGCGGCAGAGTGTATGCAGGAACTCCTACACATGCTCAGCAGAGCAAATGCTTTGTGAGCTAGGACAGAAGGGTCCATTCGGCACCACTGGATGTCGTCACCCTCATGTCCAATTCAGCCCTGCTCATCAACAGAATAGATATTGTAAATAAAACAATGTAACTAATGACCAACCTGATGGCTGCTCTTTTACCACACCGTTTTTGCTTCTCTCTTCCCAGTCCAACACTTCTTTGTATATAAGCTCTTCAAAGACAAAGGGAACATGATCAAGAAAAATCTAAAAACTGCACAACTTCAAATATATCATAACATACTTTCCAGCAATAATTCACCTGAAGGTACAGTTTGAATATGGTTGCTTAAACATATCTAATAGGTTGACTTTGGATACATTGGTAACTTTACCACATTACTGTATTACTTTTTATAATCCACAAGTCATTTTAGCTCACCCCACTATGAGCTAAAAGCAACTTAAGGAAAAAAAATAAAAGCATAAATCAGGAAACATGTTTTTTAAAATAGGAGATTGTGATGCCTCTCCTGTAAAATAAGAGCTTAGCTCATGAAAATATTCATATTTGAGTCAAGCAAGAGGCTCATGGTGCCATAACGTTGTAGAGGATGGCAGAAAAAGACCAATTACCCCTTCAGTCTGCCCAATTATTCCTGTCCACATTACCAAGGATATAGTCCAGTTGCCATCTATGAACACCTGCGTAACTGTTGCCCAAACATGCAACCTCCTAGATTCCCCCCAGAACAATAGCACAAAAAGATCTAGAGATCAGTAAATAACTTTCCAGGTATTACTTTTTCAGTGTGTTTCCTAAAGTCTAGCAGCCCAATGCTCTATGGGTGGGAGAAACTGGGCTACAGTTTCTTTGGCCTATAAAGCATGAAGATGTGTTTACCTTTCCACTCTTCAATGTCATGTTCTCGTTCTTCCAGCTGGGCATCATAGATCTGGGGAGGAGGCTACAAAGCAAGATTTAATTCACAGTAATTTGGGTATTTCACAAATTAAGTTTATCACAACATTTCATTTTTGACAATACCAGTGGACAATGAAAGAGCAGCTTAGTGGTTAAAACATCAGACTGAGAACATTTGTTCTCCGTTTACTGTGTACGTATGTTGTTACCTGCTGAGACTGGTGGACCAGCAGGCTATAAAATTGTTTATATAAATAAAATAAATAAATTAGGGAGTCAAGGTTCAAATCCTGCTTTTCCCCACTTATGCTGTGTGTGTCCTTGGGCAAGTCACTTCACCCTCTATTGCCTCAAATATAAACTAAAGAGCCTAACTTTCAAAGCTATCCGCAGTATAGCATTTATACATGCATGCATGCGGAAGCGTGGAGATTTATGCAGGTATTTTATAAACTGTGTGGCAGGAGCTGCAGAGTTTATAAAATTCCACATATTTCTGCTCCAAAAGTACACGTGAATATTTCCAATGCAAGAAAGTGCATGCTTTCTCTAGTTATTTTATAAACATACTTGCATAAAAACAAACATGTACATGTAATGACTCCAATTTATACACAGAGGCAGGTAATTTATAAAATATGCACATTTACTGTTTGGAAAATTCTTACTTGTGCATGTACTTGAAATTATCAGTTTGCAGATACCTCCACCAATAAGAAGAAATTGCCATGCTGGGTCAGACCAAGGGTCCATCAAGCCCAGCATCCTGTTTCCAACAGAGGCCAAACCAGGCCACAAGATCCTGGCAATTACCCAAACACCTAGTCCCCCTCTAACACCATCCTGAAATCCCACAAATTCACCTAGACCTCCCGCTCAAAAACTGCAGCCAACAAATAAATCCGATTTCACTTGTGCCAGTCAATGAGCAGGAATAAAAGTGTACGAATAAGTTCAGTAATATAAGCATCTCTCTCTTACAAAATAGCACCTACCTAAGGTACTTCGAACCACACCCTGGAACACCCCTAGCCCGCCTTTTTTTCCACTGATAAAATGTATGACCGAAACGGAAAATACTTGCATTCTCTTGATATTTATAAGATAGCATATCAGCGAATACATTCTACTTGCGCGTGAAACCCCTTTGAAAATTTACTCCTCAGACTATAAGCCCTCTAGGTACAGGGAAATACCTACTGTACCTGAATATAATGCACTTTGAGCTCCCACTGAAAAGGCATTAAGCTAAACCTAAATAAAAATCTAAATATAAACCTAGATTGGATTCTATGTTTCCAATAACATTATTGCTGACGGTACATAATAGAGACAAAGAATTTTGTGGTAATTATGGTTATTTTTGTAGTTGTATTGCAAGCAAACAATCACTTCCTCCTATACTTATTTGATTGTTGTAAACCGCCTTGGTCAGCTTGCTGTTTGTGAGTTATAGAAGACTGAGAAATAAATAAAGATTTGAGAGAGAAGGTAGTGCAGTTTCGTCGCATTTCCAGTTTCTGTTGCAGTGGATCTACTTCCTCTGCAGCCAGCCACTAAAGATAAAGCACCTAGCCTTTCATCTCCTATGTTTGCTCTATATTTGATATGTCGACACAGTATCAGTTTCATGAACAAACCCAATATCAACTTTTAATGGCTCTGGCCCTTATTATCTCTCCTTTACAGTGAAGAGCTATGAGCCCAGTACAACTCTTAGAAGCCATTCCTAGTTATCCCCTCGCTGTTAGAAAAAAAGGACACAAGCCTTCCACTCAACTCCGTGTCATCTGAATTAAGACATGTAAAGGATTTTTTTTTTAATTTGAGGAAAACTTTTAAAAACATGATTGCTCTTTCAGTAAGGAGACTAAGAATGGTCTGGATAAACTGGTCGTAGAGTTTGCTCAGTTACAATTATTCTGGAACTATGCAGATGAAAGTGAACTATTATTTTAATGTATCAGCAGGTTTGCAAGTAGAATAATTTATGGCTGTATCTAAGTGATTGAAGTCATCTTTGATGCTCTTCAGGTAGTCTTGCTTATATTTAGGGCTTCTAATTTTCAGTTTTAACCAATAAATCCTGATAAAACTTCCCAATGCAAAAAAATAAAACAAAAAATACAAAACAAAGTTTATTAGAAAAACACCACTTTCTTTATTACTCTCTCACTCCTCCTCTGCCAATCCAATTCAAAACAGGTATCAAGACATGGCTTTTCAAGCAGGCTTATCCGGATACTAACCAAACTTACTCTATTCCTCCTTGAACCACCCTGGCTTCCTCGCCTCCCTATCCTCTCTCCCCTAGAACCACCCTGGCTCCTTAGCCTCATTTACCCCCAGTATTACCTTAATCCCCTAACAGCCTTGAGCCTTCTAGAATTCGCATTTGTCTTGTATATATCTGTATACTGTTAATCCAGTTAATTCTCTCTGCATACGTTGTGTTCTTTAGATCTTTAGCAATTAATTTGGTTACTTTTCTCTTTCCCTTCCTACTCTCGTTCTCTCTCTTTCTCCCAGAGCCTTGTTCCTATCCCCCTGCCCACCCCACCCCTTTTCCTACCTGCTCCCTCCCCCCTATCCTCGTTCATTGTAATTTCCTTCTTTTAGTTAATTGTAAACCAGCCTGATGTGTTCTACGAATGCAGGTATATAAAAGTTCATAAATAAATAAATCCTGCCTCTACTTTGTTTTTGTGCCTAATCCATGGAAAAAACTCAATTAGACAAATGTATGTATTTGATTCAGTTGGAAAAAGGAAGCCACGAAGACACAGCTTTTTTAGAAGCCCTAATTATAAATTGTAAATTTATTTTCCAGCTAAACACCTAAAATCAGAAGCCCTACTTATATTACCCAGTATCATATAAAGCTTATATTCAGAAATGTAGACCTTTGCTTTTAAATGTTTATTGTTTAAATGGTATTTTTTTCTCTTTTTGTGTAATCTTTGATCAATTTGTTTTATACAATGGGAATATACATTCTGGAAATTTCAATACAAAATTGGAATTAAGATGTGAAAAGATAACATCTCGAAAGGCTGAATTGATTGGGAAGGTCTAACCCCAAAATTAAGTGGGCTGCAATTCTGTACTTTGACAGTAAGTATTTCTTGTTGAGGAATGCAAACAGCACAGACACAAGCATTCATTTTATGACACTTCTGAGAAAATACATTTTAAGTTTCTACTTACTGCTTCAGCTTCAGCAGGATCATACCAGACAGTAATATATGGATGACGCAAAGCTTCATCTACAGAGATTCGCTTGTCCGGATCTACCACTAACATTTTGAACAGCAAATCTCTAGCCTGACTTGCTACAAAAAAAAAAAAAAAAAAGGAAAGATGAATAAGGTGTATGATATATAAGTAGCTTTAAAAAAAAAAAGCCCAAAATTATAAAAAGTACTTTATTATAGCAAAATAAACCTTTTTCAAATGATGACCTTTAGCAAAAGCTTACAACTGCAATATCGCATGCATGTAGCAAAATTCAAAGTACTAAACTAAAGAAAGGGAAAAGTTTACTTAGGGAATAGCCACTACTATTAATTGCATCAGTAGCATGGGATCTTCTTAGTGTTTGGGTAATTGCCAGGTTCTTGTGGCCTGGTTTGGCCTCTGTTGGAAACAGGATGCTGGGGGCTTGATGGACCCTTGGTCTGACCCAACATGGAAATTTCTTATGTTCATTAAAAATTTTGGGGTAGATTTTAAAAGCCCTACACGCGTATATCCAGCTGGGGTTATGCGCGCCGAGCCTATTTTGCATAGACCCGGCAATGCGCGCAAAGCCCCAGGACGCACGTATGTCCCAGGGCTTGAAAAAAGGGGCGGGGCATGGGTGGTCCGGGGCGGGGACGTGGCCAGAGGCCTCCGTAGGCCCAGAGGCAGGTGCCTCTGGGGGGGTTTAGGTAGGGCTGGGGGGCGGAAGGAAAGTTCCCTCTGAGGCCGCTCCAATTTCGGAGCGGCCTCAGAGGGAATGGGGAAAGCCATCGTGGCTCCCCTAGGGCTCGGTGTGCGCAAGGTGCACTAGTGTGCACCCTCTTGCGCGCGCTGACCCCAGATTTTATAACATGCGTGCGGCTGCGCACACATTATAAAATCGGGCGAACTTCTTAAAATCCGGCCCATAATGTTTTAAGCTGCTTGAACCCAAGAAAACAGCTGGAAGACATCTCTTTTGTATTACCCCAAACCATCAATTCAGGAGAAGAAAGAGGCAGATTCATGACCTGCAGACATTTACATACACACACACACAAGACTTTTTTTCAAATGTACACACACTGCAAATATGTACACATTGTGGCATGTGTGTGTGTGTCTAGGAGAGCAAAAATGAGTGATGCTCATCCAACTTGTTCCACTGAACAAATTACAAAAGGCTAAAACAGAAATCACCCTGTAAATTAAGTTTGACAATTAAGTTGGAAGAGACTTAGAAAGAGTGTAAAAGGTGGCAGAGAAATCTTGCATTTTTTATCTATTAATTTTGCCTTATATATGGAGTTAAAAAAAAAAAAAAAAAAGGCTGAGCCTCCAGCCAGTTAGAATCTGCACCAAACCAGCTCACTCATTTGTAACAGGGCAGTTACAGTAGTTGATGAAACATCACTTATTTATTACTCAAATTTTAGCCATCCATCCAAAGAGACTCAAAACTTCATGGGTCTTCATTAGACGCCACCTAGGGTCTTGTCCTTTCTTAGCTTTGCTCCAAGTAGGACCTAGACATTACAGCAACAATTATAGCAATGGGGAGGGGGGGGGGTTAGTTTCTGTGAAGGTCCTTAAGCTCTCGTGTGCGCAAGTTTATAAAATCTACCCCTTTATGCACATAGAGCAATGAAAGAAAATGAATATACATCCCCTCATGCACACACAAACTTATTGACATAAAACTTTGACAAGGAAAAAAAAAGAGCCTTACTTTTTAATTTGTCACGTTCGGATTCTGACGGAAATATCCAGTCTGGAAAGAGCTCTTCAAATTTGATACCAGGATATTTTGGTCGGTTTTCCACATAATTCCTGACAGTGGGCTGTAGTTTTTTCATAAAATCTGCTGATGGTGTTCCTAACTGTTCAATAACTTTGTTCCATTGATCAATATCTACACAATATCTTCAGGAAAATACTAAATACTTCATGTTACCAGTTATTTGTATTACGTAATACGGATTAATATAAAACTTGGAGAAAGGGGCATTCTCTTTTGCTAATGAGCATTCTGAGCTGAAACAAGAAATGTGAATAAGTCCACCCTAGCAATTACATAAACATCTAATCCTGTTAAAATTCAGCACCTCTGGTGGTGTTAATCAAGTTTAAATAAGCTCAATGAATGAAAAAGTATAAATAAATAATGCAACACCACAAATCATAAGAAGTCAGTGGAGGGTGCGTTGTATTTTATAAGAAATTAGTTAGAACCTGGCTCTTCTAAACATTTTAATTGTAGACTACATTTTTCTATGCTGTTTTATGAATTTATTATTGCTATGTTTTATTTGTCAATTTCTTTCACTTACTAGTTTTATTTCCATTTTAGCTAATTGCAGGTTTAGTATCAGTTAATGATTTGTGTTTTAGTCTACAATTTGTAATTTTATATATGCTCTTTGTTTTAAATCTGGAAACCACCTTAATGTTAAAAGGGAAAGACACTCAGACTTGGGACAAAAATTCAGACAGGCTAAACATTTTAAAATTCAATGTATACAAAATATCTGCAATATCTGGTTCAGTAATGTTATCTGTAAACCGGAGAACTTAATTTGTTTTAATGGATAATCTACAGTTATTTATCTAGGACTATTTTTAAATAACATTTCCAGAAAACAGTATAAATGAACAGAAAGCATAATAGTTTAACAATCATATGCAATGACATACAATAAAAATCTAACCACCTTTTCAAAATATATAAACTGGGAACCAGAATTTGAAACTATTACAAAAATAAATTCATTCTAAGGCCACAACAAAATAAAATTATTCAATACATTTTTATAAAATTTTCCCCATCTTAGCTCCCCCAAGACTGATGTTACAAGGAGCATTTTGTAAGAAAATAGCTCCTGTGCTCCTCCAAGAAGGCACCTCCGGCTTCCATTATGATTTGTCTAGTTGAGACTGATTTAAAAATCTTGGATCAACGTTTTCTCACTGCAACCTAATATTAAAGCAAAATGTAGATATAAAAAAGGCATCTGTACAAATAGGGGAAATTGGAAAATTGTTTGCTAACTATGCAAAAAAAAAAAAAAAAAAAAAGCAGCACCAGAGCAGTGAGTGGCAGCAAAAGTGTGAGAAAAGGCACATTTGAAGAATTGGCGGCTGTGTTAGGTTGATCAGCAGGCTTTTAGGGATGAAGAAAAGGGGTGAACAATGGAAGGGAAAAATCAGCAACATGAAATGTATTTCTTTTGTGCTCAGTCTGTTTGGACACAATGCAAAGTCTGGTACCAAAAATGAAGATTTAGGTTATTGAATTAGATTCAGAATCTGTACCTCTGAATTCTAGTTTCTATATAAAAGTTAGCCTTTAAAAGTTATAGCGTTTAATGTTTTTTACTCAGCAGAGTCACTGAAATAAAGAACTGTATTTTCCCTTTTACAAAACCCATAATTACACAAGTCACTTCAGTTGTTAGTCAATTGAGATCAGCATCTAAGTAAAGTTCTGGTTCAGATTTTGCATTTCATTTTGATGCATATTCATTAATATATTAATTGAATATGGCAACCAAAGGATTCCTTTATCCTTTAAAAAGGATATTTTAAGTGATTTCTCAGCACTTATGCCAGAAATAGCTATATATCCCACATACATATATGTACAGACACAGTGAAAAAAAAATAGACTATAAAAATCAAATAAAGCTCAAATTAAATGTGATTAAGTTAAAACCCAGTAATTCTATTTATCAGATGACAGAAAATGCATACTAGTCAAGTACTCTATGTTGTTTTCTTTCAACATGACCCTAGCACATACATGTCACAGGAGGAGGATATGGAGAATATGGCTGGGGATTCAAGGATGACTGGGGAAGGATACGATCAGTGCCTTGGAATATCACACAACCTTTCACCAATTCTCCCATGATGCACCCCACTGACCAGATATCAACTGAAAATAAAATGAAATGAATTATAAAAAAAAAAAAAAAAAAAAGTACAGTGAGCCAAAATAATAGAAACAGAAATAAAGGTCAAATTAAAAATAAGAAAAAATGCCAACACTCTAAAAAGGTTCTAGTAATATATAATTTCAGGTTGTGAAAACAAAATAATTGCAAAGATGAATTCCCCAAAACAGCATGAATGCCGGCAACACTCAATTTTAAGATTTCTGAATTCATGAAAAAAAAAAGATGCAGTGTAAATTACTTTTAAAATCTTAAAAAAAAAAAAAGAGTGCTTGCTATCTATTTCATTCCACAATATATCACAGTGAAGGATACAATCCCTTCCTGGAAACAGGACTTTATGGAGGACCATTTCTGCCATTATGCACCCCACAGACCAGAGATCCACTATCAAATATTACATGTGATGAGAACAAATAACCAAAGAATTAAAGAAATGTTATGGGACTCATTCATTTACTCATAAAAAAAAATGACCTAATTTTATCAGCCTCAGAAAATATATTTACACGTTAAACAGATTTTTAAAAAGTTTTCCATTTCAAAAGGAAAATTTTGATAATGCAGCTTAATATTTTTTTTTTTGGTCCTACACTCACATGTTGCGGCTTAAAATGGAATATCACAATGTAAGGAACTGCCTAGCCTGCCAGGGTTCATTCACTTGTGATGCTGCCCGTCCGCCATCCCTCCAGCTCCTCAAGAACACTGAGGGCTGAGGGTTGCAGCAGCCTACACAGTAGAGACATCAGAAGCAGGCCAAGAGGGACAGCAGCAGATGGTCCCTCCCCTTTTCCCCTATCCAATCTCAATGTGGGAACCCCCTAAAACTAGATTTGACTTTCAGTCTCATCAGATAAAGTCAGACAGGTTGGTAGCATTGTCTATTGTTATGCATCTCTCATGCAAACACTGTTCCAATTCCCCTTGCATGGTTTGGTGAGCATAAGGTGCACATACTGTGGTTTTGATTCACAATCTCCACCGCCCATCACCTCTACAGGTCAATTAAGTTGAACAACCAAAATTGCATCATGCAATGCAGGAAATGTAAAATTCCTGTCACACTCCCCCCCCCCCCCCACACACACACACAAAAAAGATCTTTTGGCACTTATGCCTGCAGTCTGTCATTAACAGCCATCAAAAACAATAAAAAATACAATTAAGAATTCCTGTGTGTGTTTAAATGAGTTCTAAATAAACACCTAATGAAAAACAAATTAATCTTCTATTTTTGGGGGGGATTGAAAATAGAAATAATTAAAAGATTCAGACAATGTATTAACTAAGACCTTTCTGATCAGTGCTATTCAACTACACTGAATTTTTTTTTTTTAGAATTTAGATACAGACATACACTTTGATGTTCACAAGGTCCCATAAATTGCCAAGGTACGCTTACAAACAGAAATGCATATTTTGTCTACAAATTTCCAACCTTCATAATAAGAGCTAAAAGACTAATGAGCCTCCATGTCTTCCAAAGAGCTACTATCACTTACATCTTTAGAGAAGAAAAAAAAAGACTTCCTATCACTTAATTATAAAGTGCTCATGCCAATTTGTAATCACTCACATTCAAAAGTGATATTTTTATATACACATATATATTTTAAGCACTGATCATAAAATGGATAAAGTCATGTTATGTGTAATGTTGTTCACTCTTGTTCTCAGTCATTTTAACACTTCTCAACTGCAGGCTGGAAAGTGATAATACAGTGATTAAATTCATCTATTGGCACAATCTATATTTAATAGCATATGAATTAAACATTTACCATCACATTTCCTTCCTGCAGCCTCTTTCAAACGCTTTATGTCAGCTCCAGCTGATTTATTTCATGCATTGTGGAAAATACTAATTACCTGAAGCAACAACATTTTTGCAAAAACAGAGCAAAAAAATAAAAAATACCTCCTCCTTCCAAACTTACCATTTTCTTTATAGCCCATTCCAAGAATTACCTCTGGAGCTCTGTAATACCGAGTTACTACATATGGTGTCATCATAAAATTGGTGCATGCTGTCCTTGCCAGTCCAAAATCAAGGATCTTAAGAGTGCAATCTGATTTTACTACTATATTGCTGGGTTTCAAATCCTAAGGAAACAATTACATTAGTAAATAAACTGCTGCTGTGTAACAGAATTAAAAGTAATTCTGTATTTGCTAGTACATTCCATCATCACACTAACAAAAGCTAAAAGAGATGAATAAAAACCCACAGCTATAAAATACAACACAATTACGGGTAATCATATTTAACATTAAATAGATGCTCTTGGATGTGATCATTACATTATTTTTACTACAAATTACGCGGTTCGACTGATTTGTCCAGCAATAGTCTTGTCTCTCACATTAAAAAATTTTTTGCCAAAGTGGTCCCTGAATGAAAAATAGTGAAGATCATTGACATTAACCAATTGTCAGTATGGGAACACTAGATGGCAGCACTGAGCTTAATGTAAAACAATTGATGATTAAACTATAGCTCTGGTGCATAAACAAATTAATCTGAGCCTAAATGGAACTGCCTAATACTCTAGCTCCAGGATGGAGCGACATATGTGCATCTATTTTGTGCCCACAATGCAGCAGTATTTGGGAACAGTTCCTGAAACTAGTTCAGAAAAGTCTCCAAAAAAAACAAAACAAAACAAAAAACCCAACATTAATAAAACCAACAGTAGTAGACAGGGAACCAGCTCTTAAGATCAGTTAAGCTGTTCTCATAAGAAAGAACAATATACCCATCACCCCCAATATGGTACTTTTGTTGCATTTTTTATGTTGGAGCTATAAATACAGAGGGCATAGCTTTCAAAACAGATTTGACAGTATATGCAGAGCCAAATTATGTAGCTATTCGGTTTTGGTAAAAAGCAAAGCTAACAGGAGGAAACTGGCATCTAGAGATGTGCAAAAAATGTGACTGTGAAAATTAAATTATAGCAATGAGTTGTACTGAAATATATTCATTTTAATTATTTTTAGAAGCTCACTCCATACAGCTTTTTGTAAGCCACCCATCTCTACTTTTTTTTTCTAAAGAAAAGCCTGTCCTAGTGCTCCAATAAGATGTGTACCAATTAAAATTGATACATAATGGAGGAGCTTCAAGAATTGAAAGAAATACAGGTAGAATCAACTAATATCCTATAACCATCTGTTCTTGTCTCTAGTTATTCTGTAAACGTTTCATTACTCATTACACCAACAGCATTTTAAATAAAACTAAATGTGTTTCTTTAACCCTGAGCAACAAATTAGAATTTTAAATGCAGTGAAGATCACTAGCTGCATTCCAAGACTGCCTATTCAATTTGAAATGATTGCTTTAATTGTTGATAACCATGTAGCAAAATTTTTAAAGCCTCTCTAACAAGAAAATCTAAATCAGAAATAAGATATTTAAAATCATCCATAATTTCTAAATGTGACAGAAGATCCAGCTGGGGGGTAAGTAGACTATAACAGATCATTTTAAAAATGTTGCTCCATATACTAACAACTTGAATACATTTAAAGTTGAGGTTTCTAAAGTATTTCAATAACTCTTCAAGATAAATTTATCTACTCCATTTGTTATGACAGTTTTGACTGAAAAGTGTTAATGGGCACAGCCTAGAATGCCAGAGGATCATAAAAAGCTTGAATGCAATGGGAGAATGGTTTCATATGAATAGGCTTCAAAAATGTTATCACGTTTTTTAAAATCTTCAATGTCAACACAACCTACTGAAATTTGAATCTACTGAACAGATGATACACAGCTAAAAATATATATTCTTAAATATATAAATTAAGTCCAGATTTCCTGTCAGCTGTCAACACTGAGTGACATAATTCAAACACTAAAATAAAACTTTGAATATTAGGCAATGACGTGAAGAATGCATACAAAGGACTTGCCAGATAAACAGCTAAATTTAAGAATCGGTTAGTGCAAGCCAGAGAGAGAGAGAGAAAGAGAGAGAGACTTCCTATAATGCCTATGCCCTAGACAGGTATTTGTATCCCTATGGGAGGGCCACCTAGTAACTCGAGGTGGGGATTAGGTATGAGCGTAGGGGGTTGGGGGCCACTTTCACATTCAACATGAGACCTACGGAAAGAACAGTGGTCTCTAGTGAAGATTTGCTGGCCGTCGGAGTGAGGACACTCACTCCAAGAAGAGATTTGGGCAACATTCTCTCAACCTAGCTTGTTGTTGCCCAGGTAGAGTGTCCATCAATATCCCTTAACATATCTCTACAGAACCCCTCAAGAAACCTACGTTCCAGCAATTCAAACCTCTTATCAGTCCCTACTGTCAAAGATGCTCACCTAACAACAACAAGAGAGAGAGCCTTCTCCATCGCCTCCCCTAATCTTTGGAACAATCTACCTGAAGACCTAAGATCTCAACACAATATAAAAACCTTCAAAAAAGACTTTAAAACTTTACTGTTTCGTAGATTCTTCTTGGATCCACAATCATCTACACAGACCAACTCTCAAATAAACTCATAACCTTAATTCTCAACATCTCTAACCTCACTCCACATTCATCCTCATATCTGCAGAGACTTACTTGGTTATGTTTATCATTATTGTTACTACAACATGTTTGTTGATATCTAATAACCTTTGTTAAAATTTATTCCTTTGTAAACCGTTATGATGGCTTTCCGAATAACGGTATATAAAACTCTTCAAATAAATAAATAAATAAATAAATACAAAACTTGGAGCTCCTAAGGAATTACACTTTTTGTAATGCGTATTGGATGTGAGCATGGTCCTCAAAAATCCATAAACAAACAGAATTACCATTACAATATAGTAAACCTCCCATACCAAAACAACCCTAACAACCTTATCTATGAAAAGGCAACACTGCACATATTACACCAGGCCCTAGAACACCAATAAAAGCTCTTATTAGGAAACCAGGTTGTTGTAGATCCCTACACAGAGATTACATGCCAGCAAAATACCTCACCTCAGTCACATATACAGAACACAGAGAGACACTCACCAAATACAGAATAAAGAGATCAGAAAGTAGAAACAGAAACGTGAGGAGAAGAACTGATCTGGAACCCACAACAAGCCAACCTCTATATGCAAAGCAACAATAGAAAAACAGAAACATTACCATTCCTCATAAAACATTAAATAAAATTAAGTATAAAAATCATAACAGTAAAATCATAGTCATAAAAAGAATATTTCAAACCAGTTAGTTAACAGAATATCAAAGATTTCCCAAACACCAAAAAAAAAAAGATGAATAAAAAATCCGATTAAAAATGGTTCTATCCCCACCCCCCACCAAAAAAAAAAAATTCAAAAAGAGCAGAAACAAATTATACCCAATAATTAAAACTAATAAGGATTTAAAAATCTGCTCTCCATACCTGGGATCTGATTTCATCATGGATTGGGGGAGGTAGGGCTGCACAAATTTTATCTTCTCTCTCATACCCATGCACAATAACACATTCAATCTTTCACACACTCCCTCTAACAAACACAAGCTGTCTCTCCCTCACAGATACATTATATGTTATATGCCTGTGAAAGCCTATGACACACAAACATACACAAATAAGCAAGCTCTTACAGACACAGTCACAGGTTCTCACACAGAAGCTCTCACACATGGGATCTCACACACACACACACACTCTCCTGTTATCGGGCCGTGGTGGGGATAAGTTCCACCGCAGCGCGCGGGCCTCCTGCTATCTATCTTTGGGCCGTATGGCCCACCGATCTTCCGTCACTAGCACTCTCTCCTTCTTCGGCTGCCAGCTGGTTAGGTTCTGCTGGCGGCCCATGGCCTCTCCTGCTGCCGCCAGCCCACCGTCTCCCCGGGTGTGCCACACCTGGTCACGTCAGGCCTGCCTCCGTCCCTGGCATCATCATCTTCCCTTCACTGACCCCCACACTCTGTGGCATATTCAGCTTCCCTTTCCTTACCCCCCAACCCCGATCCTTGTACAGAAGTCTGTGAGCAGGCTTACCAAGTGCCTGCTTCTTTCCAGCTACCCTCTGCAATCGTAAATGCATGGAGCCAGCAGATTTCTTGAGACTACAGGACCCTGTGCAGTTTCAGTTGCAGAGGAGAAAGCAAGAGCAGCTGCTGCTAAGTGCTGCTTTCTGACACCCCCCTGCTGGTGGGAGGACATCCTGCAGGCCAGGAGGGAAACAGGAAACAAGATTGCAGCTGCAGCACACCTGAACTCCAGCCAGGGCACACTACAGAGCCGCAGCATACTGGTTGGGAAATGTTGTTCTAGGAAGGCAATTAATTGCAGGGTTTATTTACAGTAGCATTCTAAACAAAACAAATGCACCGTGGTTGCAGTTTTAAGGGCTGCATTGTACTGAAATCTAATGTACTTACCCTGTGGATTATACCAGCTGAATGGAGGTGTTTGATTCCACATAACATCTGGTAGAGCAGATAGGACATTCGCTCATGATCTAACTCCATATGAATAACCTGGCATAAGTTAGCATCCATCAGCTCCATAACCAAATATCTACATTGAAAGAAGGATAAGAAAACATGGTTAATTCTGCTCTAGATAAAACTGTTTTACTAAGTCAGGGGTGGCCAAATCCGGTCCTCATGAGCCACAAATAGGCCAGATTTGATATCCACAATGAATATGCATGAGATAGATTTACATACAATGTATTAAGTATTACACAGGACTCAAGTCTACAAAACAAGCACAACAATCTGGCCTGCACAAACACAGCAGCCTGAAATGTTGCATAAGCAAAAATGGCACCAAGAATGTTATGAACAAACATGAATTGTACTATTAGACTCTTCCACAAAACCTCCCAGATTATGATTATTATAAGGAGCCTTGGGGAATTTGATACATAAAGAAGAGTCCTCCTCCAGGGGCATCATGGCTCATTATTCCACCATGCTAGAATTGCTACTTTAACACATCAGTAGTTCGGCAGGTTTTATAAAGGTTAATTGGTTCTTACCTGCTAATTTTCATTTCTGAAGTACCACAGATCAGTCCAGATAAGTGGGTTTTGCATCCCTACCAGAAATGGAGGCAGAGAATAAAACCTTTTCAGGCACTGCTACATAACCAAGAGTGCCACCTGCAGTCCTTCAGTATTGACCCAAGCCAAAGAGAGACCCAAACTCAAATTCAATGAACAATGACCCCTATCACAACAATCATGGTTGGGACCCTCTGACGTAGAAACCTCACATCCAACAAGGACCTGAAATCCTTACAATCCTAAACTCCAACTATATACATTTAAAAATCATAAGCTCTGCAGAACAATTATCACAATCCTTTCAGTCTTTCAGAACCAGGGGATGAGTCTCTGGACTAAACTGTGGTACTTCAGGAACAAAAATTATCAAGTAAAAACCAATTTTCCTTTCCTGTTCATACCCCAGATCAGTCCACACAAGTTGGATATACCCAAGCTGTCCTACACTGGGCAGGCCACCAAAAGACCCGCTCTCAGAACGCTCTCACCGAAGTTCACTTTTTCTGCCACCTGAACATCTAAGCAGTAATGCCTCATGAAATTATGAAGGGAAGACCATATCGCCACTCTACAGATCTCAAGGCGATACCAACTGACATTCTGCTCAAAAGAACACTTGTGCTCTAGTAGAATGCGCTCGCAACCCCTCTGGAACCTTCTGGCCTTTACAAAGGCAAGCCAAAAAAATAGTCTCCTTTAATCTTCGAGCAATAGTGAGTGGCTTTAGATGCTTTGGCTCCTTTATTTGTGCCCTTGAACAAAATGATCTGATCGCCAGAAACTGTTAGTGACCTTAAGATAACTAACTCATCAAGGTCCGCCACACATCCAGTAAGTGAAGCTCTCTTACATGTTCTCGCTCTGTAGACAAATCCAGAATTGCTGGTAATTCCACCATCTGGTTGAAATGAAAAGAACAAACCACTTTCGGCAAAAATGAGGGTATGGTAGCAAAGTCACTTCATCCTCCAAAATCCGCAGAAAATGTTCCCTACAGGATAGCACCTGAAGCTCCAAAATCCTGGCCGAACAAGTTGCCACCAGAAACACCGTCTTCAAGGTGAGGTCCTTCAGCAATGTCTTCCGTAAAGGTTCAAATGGAGGACTACAAAGACATCGTAAAAGTAAGTTCAGATTCCACAATGGACACTTTCTTACTGGTGGACACAAATGCTTGGTCCCCTTGAGAAAACATGATATCCAGATGAGAAGCCAAAGGTCTTCCCTGTAACTTCTCCAGAAGATAGCCCAAAGCTCACACATGCACCCAAAGCGAACTGTAGTCCAAATCTTTTGACAAGCCCTGTTGCAAAAAAGCCAAGATGTGCGGACAGGAAGAAGTTAGACGGATCATCACGATCTCTTATTTCAAAGCAAACTATGGTTGTTTCGAAAAAGGCTCATTTAGATTGCTTTGCTCCTGAAGAAGCTTCACCGTGAAACACCAGCCTTTGTTAAAGGAGCTTGGATCTTCCTTGAATGGCAATAAACCAAGTTTTGATCATTATTTGAGACAGCAATATCAACAAGTGGCATATTTCATTTGCAAGAAAAATAAAAAAATAGTCAGCATATGTGCAAGTGGTGTAGTAGTCCGGGCGGTCCGTTTTTAAAGGACACACTGTCAGGCTTGCTGATGCATTACTAAGACAAGCTATGTATAAGCTCTGACTATAATGAAGTTAGAGAGACATTTGAATGGTTAAGATCTAATGTTTTTAGAGTTTCCTTTTTTTGTGAATCTATTTGAAATGTAGATTCCTAGCTCTCTATTTAGTTGATTTTATCTATTAAACTTCAGAGTGCACCCTAGTCCTAGTACTACTTGAAATGGTAAATAACGATTCCCCGTTTACCCCTTCCCCACTCGAGTTCATAGAACTCTATCAAATCTCTCCTCTCAGCTATCTCTTCTCCAGGCTGAAGAGCCCCCTAACCTGTTTGGCCTCCTCCTCACAGAGGAGCCATTCCATCCCTTTTATCATTTTGATCACCTTTTTCTGTATCTTTTTCTAGTTCTATCATTTTTGAGATGGGGCGACCAGAACTACCACAGTACGGCTCAATACAGAGACAATATTATATTTTCCATTCCTTTTCATTTCATTCCTAACATTCTATTTGCTTTTCTGACCACTTATCTGAGGATTTCAATAGATTGTCTGAGGATTTCAAGGTCTTTTTCCTGAGTGGTGACTCCTAATAGGGAACATAGCGAAAGCCATCTATAGGTACACAATGCTATGTGCATCACTTTGCACTTTTCCACATTAAATTCATTTGCCATTCAGATGCAATGCCTCCTAGTCTCACAAGGTCCTTCTGCATTTCCTCACAATCCACTGCTATTTTAACAACTTTGAATAATTTTGTGTCATCTGCAAATCTGATCACATCACTCATCGTTCCCTTTTCCAGAAGAGTCAGTTTTCCGTATGGAGAAACATCATTAGTAACCGATCCCTGTAGTACGACACTAATGACCTTTCTCCATATGGAAAGTTGACCATTTAGTCCTACTTTCTGCTTCCTGTGTTTTAAACCAGTTGCCAATCCACAAGAGGACACTATTGCATGACTTCTTAGTTTCCCTAAGGGCTCTCTCACTGGAGACTTTATCAAATGCCTTCAGAACATCTAAATGTTAAGGTGAATTTTAAAAGCCTGACGCACGCCAAAATCGGGAGATAAGCGAGAATGTCGGGCTGGCACACGCCAAGCAGATTTTAAAAGCCGCCCATGTACGCATGTATCTCCCGGTATGTGCACAAATGGAAAGGTCCAAAAAAAGGGGGCGGAGCGGGTTAGGAGTATGGTTGGGGCATGGGCGTGTCAGAGGAAAACCAAGAGATGTGCACGTAATTACGTGCACAGGCGCAAGCCAGGGTCTCCTGTCACATAACTTTACTTCTGCTATGGATGGCATGCAAGTTAGAAAACAAAAGTAAAGAGGTGAGCGGGGTTTTAAAGGGCGAGGTTAAAAAGGAGGCTATTTAACTAAGGGGATTAGAGAGTCCTATCCCTTACCTGGGCAAACTGCACGCATGTCTACTAAAATCTCCCCACTTATGTGGTAGAAGCAGCATTTGCACGCATATACTTCCGCCGACTTAAAATCGCACGCACATGCACGCATATACATGTATGTTATAAAATGGCCGTGTCCTTTGCCACGTGCATGCATGTTCGCCCACATGCCATTATCAAAGATACCATCAAAGTGTATCAACTGGCTCATTTTTACCTACATGTTTATTTACACCTTAAAAATAATCTAATAGATTTGTAAGATAAGACCTCCTTTCGCTAAAACCATGTTGACTCTTTCCCATAAAGCCACGTCAGTCTATATAGTCAGCAATTTTTTTTTTTAAGAACTTCTACCATTTTCCCCTGCACAGACGTCAGGCTCACTGGTCTATAGTTTCCCCATAGTATTCCTGGAGCCCTTTGTAAAAATCAAAATGTTACATTTTACACCTTCAGGTACCGTGGCTGTTCTAAATGACAGGTTATAAATTGCTGCTAACAAGTTTGCAATTTCATGTTTATTTCAGGACTCTCTTATTCTTTAATTTGTCAATTTGATCTATTACATAAATGTGTTTTAGTTGCTCAGAATCATTACCATTAAAGAAAGTTTCTTGTCTGGGTATGTTCCCAACAGTCTGCTCAGTAAAGACCAAGGCAAAGAATTCATTCACCTTTTCTGCTACTTCCTTTTCTTCCCTGAGCATCCCTTTTTTTTGTCTCAGTCATCTAGCGGCCCAACTGACTACCTCACAGGCTTTTTGCTTTGAATGTACTTGAAAACGTTTTTATAATTAGTTTTTGCCCCTATGGCTGTGTAATGTAATAATTGCTGACATGTCTTAATGCTCAGCTTAATGTTTTCTAGCTGCATAGTACTAAGAATAAAGTACTTACACATCTTGAAATTCTTCTAATGACTTTTGTGGAGTGAATACATTCAACAAATTAATTATCTGAAAAAGAAAAGTGTAATTATAATAAACAAACAAACAAACAAACAATCTCAAGATACCAAACACTTTTAAATACTAAATCTACCCACAAAATATTCAAAATAAAGAAGTTATTACATTACAATATTCAAAGCATTTCTTTAAATACACTGCAAGGCTGATATTTAGAAGGGTTTGGTATTTAGCTAGACAGATTGGGGGTTATAAATATTTGTTCCCCCTCCTCCCTCCCTCCAACCAGATAAGTTTTAGTTGTGAAAGTCATTTTCCAACTAAAACTTACAAGGATTAAAAAAAAAAAAAAAAGAGGAGGCAGTGTTGGGGCTTAAATGTGTCCCGTTTTCACCGATATGCAGCACTAGCTGGATAAACTTGCCTGACTGATTTGGTCGGAGAAATCTCAGGCCTACTTGCTTTCATTTTAAAAATGAAGATGGGGGCCTGACAGCCTCCTGCGAAATCATCCCTCATTTATAGCCCAAAGAGAGAAAAATGTGGGGCAATAGGACCCCTTCCCCTCCTGCCCAACCCTCCAATATAAAATAAAAAAAGTATTCTGGCTGTGTTCCCCCGTCTAATCCTGGCCTCCCCCCCCCCAAAAAAAAAATAAATGTAAATAAGATGCACTGGCTCCAGCCACCCATTCCCACCAGCCCAACCCACCCACAATCCCCCAAACTTCCTAGCCCAAGACCAAGCTAGTCCCACTGAATATTTCAGCTAAAAGTGATATGGGTAGCTCGACCTGGAAAACTTTGCCGCTTGCCGACTTACAGAATATGGACTTCAGGCATTTTAAAATTTGTTTAGTTACTTAACTTTATGGAACACTGGAGAATGAGATTCCACAGAAAAGAAAGGGCATTAAGAACAGGCAAGCAAGCTTCTCCATAAAGTGCAAACAAAAAAATGTTTCATCTACTTGTCACACCAATAAAGCAGATTAGACTAAGGCCCTTCAATTCATGGCCTCCCTGTTGAGACCAAATTAATGACCGTGTTTGAGATGCCGACATGTAGGCTATGAACTGGATTCTGATGATAATTCAAGTCACTATCAGCAGACTGAATTCAAACTTGATTAACTAGAGGTAGGTGACAAAAACTGGTACGGCAAAACAGTTTAACATAAAAAAATATATATATATTCATATTACGTGCTATTTATTAGTCTCAAGACAAAATGTATTCATGAAATAATCATATAGCATCAAAGAACTGTCAAAATGAACCAGGATTGCCAAGTCACTCCAACTTAATAGCACTGTTTACAAAGCAATAGAAAAGTGACTAGAATATTAATTTGTTTGATACTGCTGCAGGGACAGTGCTAGCATACAGAACAGTCAATGGTTTCAGCAGAGGAGCTATGTTTCATCCATGTAGAGCTCCTAGGAATACTTTAGTTTGATTGCTTCATAGTACTAATGAACCTTAGAGAATGAAATGAATACCCAGGACTGCAGACCACCCTCTGTTAATTCCTACCCAGCACTAGAAATGGAATTAACACACCATGTGGGAAGCAATCGTAGACTGAATGCATTACTAGGATAATGGACCTTAGATTCTGTGGTACACACACACACATAGGTTTGCAAATTAAAATTTTATTAACAACTAGTGTTTGTAGTAGGGCTGGTCCTAATTTTAGGAAGCAACGTGAGGCCAACTTGTATGCCAAAACCCAAAATGACAGATATAACATATCTGTGCTGTATGATTTCTTAAGGATAAAACCTGAAAGGTCAGTATACATTATGATTTCTGGAAAATGCTACAGGGTCATAAAGACCTATGCAAATAAAGCAAAACAATCTTCTTGCTCTTAAATAAAAAAAAAAAAATTAAATATGTTATAAGTTGCCTTTCTTGACAAATAAACACACACACACACATGCTGAACATATATTCAACTAGAAGAAACTCATGCTAGGACTTTCTATGTTGCAAGCTCACAAGTTTGGAATGCGCTACCTGATGATTTGTGGATAAAGTCTGTTTAGGGATGTTCAAGAAACGAAAAACTTTGAAAATTCACCTGAAAAGGAGTTACGCACATAAATGAAACATACTATCCTAGCAATTTTCAAAAGCCATTCACTAGCGTAAAGTGCATTTACTAGAGTAAAACCCAGTTTTACGCATGTAAATGCTTTTTAAAATCAGGCCCTTTATTTTTTCAGGCACGTATAGGGCTTAAATGCTTGTTTGCCAGACACTGTATTTTTGCTTTAAGATCTACTTTTCTTATTTACTTTTTTTTTTTTTTTTTAAACTGCTGCTGGAATCTCTAGACTAAGCTCAGGCACAAGTTAAATAGGCAAATTCATCTGAAGGTTAATGAATCTACTCTAGGTCATATTTGTAACTGTCTCTCTGATAAGATACTGTTTGAATGTAGCTATATTTATTTTATGAATGTAACATTGTACCTTGCCCAGATCTGTGGATGGCAGAGCTAGACTTTTTTTTTTTTTTTTTTAATATATTTATATATATCTATATATCAGTTATCGCTTCCCTCCTCATAGAACAGGATAAAAGCAGCCAGATACCAAGAGATCCATATTCAGTCAAGGTCTGTATAGATATATTCAATAGTGCAGTCACACTAATTAATGTAGCCAGTATTCTTAAAGTTAGCCAGCTTCCGCGCGCATGTTATAAAATCCAGGGGTCGGTGCACGCAAGGGGGTGCACACTTGTGCATGCCGAGCCCTAGGGGAGCCCCAATGGCTTTCCCCGTTCCCTCCACTCCCCCCCTCCCCCCTATCTTTATTTCGGGATTTGGCAGGCGTAACTTGCCAGCTGCTGGCGCGCCATTCCCCAGCACGGCGGTTGTGCCGGAGGCCTAGGTCCCGCCCCCAGACCGACCCTTTTTCAAAGCCCCGGGACATACGCGCATCCCGGGGCTTACGGGGGTCGCCGAGCCTATGCAAAATAGGCCCGGCGCGCGCAGGAGCAGGTTTTCGGGGTTACGCGCGTAACCCTTTGAAAATCTGCCCCTAAATTTTTATGCTGACTGTTTTGTTTTATCACTAGCAATCCTTCACAGGCTGATGATGATTGTCGAGGTAATTTCTCTATTACATCAGAATTTCTTTAAGCAAACACACGCGCTCATAGCAACCACAGTATGCTTAGTTACAGTTTTCTCTTTCATGTTTATTTTCAAATTTATTAACTGCCTCTCCCAAAATAGGCTACAAAACAGTGTACAAATTAGACAAACAAAATCAATTAACACACAGCTTAATCTTTAAAAAAAATCAGTCAAATCCTGTTAAATAACCAGGTTTAACACATTATTTGGAGGAAAAAAAAATAATCAGAAAAATCACAGATGACTGCACAGAAAGGGGAAGAGCATGCCATAATGAAGGACCAATACATAAAAAGATGCTTTGGGCCATAGCTTGTGTTTTAGATCGTTCTTTATTTAAACAGATAGGGTAGTAGGAGCCATGCTACAAAATTATTATTGAATGAACTATTAGCTCAATAATATTCCCCCTTCAATTCTAACAAACTCATTAAAATAAACAAGCGTCATCGACGTGTAAAGCTTTCTCTCTGCCGTGTATCTAATCATTGGTCAATGTAAAGCAAAATGTGCCGCTTATATATTTTTTTCTTTGCAATTAAAAGATTCAGAATTCTGAAAGTATGGAGAAATATATAATTCATTGATGTCTGATAGAAAAATGACATTTCAATTTCTTCAAAATGATTACCACCATAATGTACCCATCTCATTACTGCATGCTCGACAGTTCACTAAACAAGCCAAACATGCGTCCATATTTTGGACAATAATGTTCTTCTTCAGGGTATGGTTACTGTACTAAATACTTGGTGGGGGTTTTCTTTAATCATCTATGATGGCACATTACTGGAAGTATTGTCATGCTGTACTTTGAACTCTGAAAAATGTAACTACAAAGAAAACTTTAAAAAAAAGTGAGTGGCTCAATATTGACCAATGATTACATAGATATAAGGAGGAGAGAAAGCTTTATGTATAGACATACACTGAAGGTAACTAAGATGTTTATTTTAAACCATAGACTTGTGTTTGCTAGAATCGAGGAGTGTAAGATTATTGTGCTAATAGTTCAATCAATCTACCAGCTTCCCCTTTTTATTATTGGAGGGAAATACAAGTTGCAAAATTGCCAGGCATATTCAATGGAAAGTTAAAGCACAGCCACATTTGAAGCCTCCCACGATTTCTATAGGGATTAGTGGAACATCTCATGAACTTCTGAAGCTAATTAGGCACTAGGCCCGATTAATCAAAGATATTCTCATACTGAGCCTTTGCAAAAAAAAACAAACCAAAAAAACCCCCCACAATACAGAATCTGATCAACTGCAGTGAACACAAGACAGAAGAGGGCCTGATTTGTGAAGAATTTGTTCATATTTTGTATAGATAAGAATAAAACCTTTTACAGATCACACTCAATGTAAGTTTGATCAATATCTAATATACAAATTCAATTAGCTCTTCTATATCCTGCTTAAATACTGTATCTTATTAAACATATATACAATTATTTTTCTAAATGCTGTAGTTTTATAAGAGTGCAACCATGGTACATCTAAGAAAATACTTTTAGTCTTCTGACAGGAACCACATTCTTTAGATAACCAGGATTCAATAAATATCTTACACTCCCTTATAGTTTGCCTCCTAGGAATACAATTCCAGATATCCAGAGATATGCAATCCACACAAAAATATATTTGGAAGCACAGTTACTGGTTACAGCCTGATGTGTGCTATTACAACTAAGTGGAAGCAGATTTAAACTCTTGATTTGAAATACTGTTGAACTTCAGTCTGCCAATTCTTAACTAAGGAGACAATTTCTGAGAGACAGAAGAAAGCTTTTTCTCAAAAGCACAAGAGGTTCAGCTTTAAAGTTCAGATCCCCCAACTCATTCTTTCAACGCTAACCAGAAAGGATGGGAAGGAAACACAGCATCCTAAAAAATATCAGTTCACTCCCTTTTTTGCTGTTAAAAGGTTTCAGGGATGTAGGTGAGAGGGAAAAGAAGGTACTTTTCTGACATTTTGTTTAAATACTTAGAAACGCATCATTTAAAACTCTTTAGTGATAAGTTGCAGTGCAGTAGTGGATCTGTGTGTGGCACTTGTCTGTGGCTTCCAGGGCACAATTTTATTGTCTGAAATACTTTTTCACATGAAAAACAATACTATGCTCACAATAAGTAATATTTTGCAGATGTGATCACATACATCTGGACGTGATATCATCAGTTATATGAAACAAACAAACAAACAAAAAAAGCCATAATTGCTTTGTCCGAAATTAATTAAATTTACAAACAGAAAATAACTTGCTTTTCAGCTACCCCAAGTCACCATTTGCTCCATTACAATAAAATGAAAAGTTTAGGGAAGTTTTTATTCAAATGTATATTTTGCAGTATAGACTCCTTCATTCTAATAAAGAAAATGTATCAATCCACAACTATGGATCTATTTTTTTTTTTTTATATATATGTTGAATTGACGAGGAAACAAATTAAGGCGAGCTCATTTTCCACTGTGCCTTGGCCATAAAGGGAGATGAAGGTTCAGATGTACTGAACAACTTTCCCACAGACGCAAAATAGTTTTTCTCCCCTAACACACGTGGCCCATAGCACCTTACCAGCTAAGTGCTGGTGGCGGAGGTGAGTCTAGCTCTGGGATCTGCAAACCTGGGCTCCTGATCCGCTTGTGGTTGTTTGTTACACCATCCCTCCATCATCTTATACTAACAGCTGCACCTCCAATATTGTCTCTTCCGTAAAACATGCGCTACCTACAGTCTCAGGCTGCAGTTAGATTACTCACAGTTTAAAGGGAGACCACCTGCAGCTGCTCTTCATGGATAGGGTCCTTCGTTTTCAGTTTAAACCGGATTTTCACCTTAATTTTAGGCCGATTAACGAGCAGCTCCAGAGCTGCAGATACAGCATCTCAAGGCTTCCAGTCACTGCTGGAAGCCAGCGTGGACCAAAACACTTGCAATGTTTCAAGTCCCGCCCGCCCCCCACACCAGTGCTGCTGCTGTGTTTCAAGTCCCACCTCCCCCTCCTGCCAAGCAGCCAAAAGTGCCTGCTGTTTGGTGCTGCCAATGATGCCTTTGACGTGGGCCATGCCCACCAGGAGCCCTTCTCAGCACAGAAAAGACGAGCAGTGCCGCAGAGCTCGGGAGCCTCAGCAAGCTGCTGCCAAAGAAGAGAGAAGTCTGGAGCCACCACTACTAAGGATGAATGCAGTTACAACAGGGGTGGGGAAGCAAGCGCAAGCAGCTAGGCAGGAGATGGGGGTAGAGACAGGGATGCTACTGAGGGGCTGAATAGGAGAATCTGCCTAATATTCTTTTCTTCTCCTGGCTTTGATATTTACCCAGAAAAATAATGAACCACATTTTTCCACTGATTGTCTTCCCGATTTTGTTCTTGTCATAAACCCTGATAAATTTCCAGGAAAATTTAAATGAATAAAAACTGAAAATGAAGGTCCCTATTCACGGAGTAGAACTGGGTTTCCCCAAATGAGGTCACAAATGCGTCACTCTTCATGCACCAAAAGCAGCAGCATTCATATGAAAGGCAGTGTGGGCCTGAGAGCCCTGCTTTTGATAACAGGAAGTCCTGCCTTAGGAGAGACCGGGACATATGGAGGGGGCCTGGGAGCTTGCCCTGACCTTCAGGCCATGCAAGGACTTTCATTACTAACGCTGCTGCCACATGCAGATTACAGACAGGCCTGGGCACAGCCAAGAGAGGAGGGGAGGGCAGAGTGTGCATAGACCGCTGGAGATTGCCAAGGTTCCTCTCTTCTCACTCTTGCCTACGAGTGTCTAAATAGAAGGAGATAAATGACTATATTTGCACGTATGCCGCACACACATGTATATATATATGTATGTGTGTGTGTGTATATATATATAAATATATATATATATATATATATATATATATATACACACATACATACATATACACACATACATACACACACACACACATATACACATACATACATATACACACAAAAAATACAAGCGTACCATAAATTCACAAGGCGCACACATACCCATGAAACGAATGGCCCAACGAATGCACATTCCTAAGACATGCCGCAGGTAGCTTTGACCTTGCAGGGTTTGCATACTTTCACTTTGAACTTTCTCGGAAATTAAGCACACAAACTCCCCCACACAAAGTTATACCTGCTCCCGACATGGCGTAACTTGTGTGTGTGGATTTACATGTGCATTTTTTTTAAATCAAAGGCAAGCATGCAAATCTAAACTCAGGCCCTCCATCCCCACAGAATGCCTCTTGCCTGCACAAAAACACTCGCAAAACTGAACTAAGTGCATACTGTTTGCACACAAATACCAGCAAATTTAGTAACAAGTCATGTACATGCATAAAACAGTATTTAATGCTCGTAAATGGTTTTGAAAATTGATCCTTAAATGTATGCACATATGTATGATTAGGGGGGGGATGTATTAATATTCATGTGTTTGATATGACTAAATATTTTGGTCAAACATGAAATTTAAAAATGGCTCTTTTTTTGAAAGGTTGCAGACCCCCTACCCTCCCAATCTAACTCATGTCCCAGGATTTGTCCTCAATCACAGTCCAATGTTCTAACCCACGAGGTCCCTCATCCTCACAAAAAAAAAAGAAAGAAAGAGAGGGGACATGGAGAGCAATTAATTTTCTATTTGTGGGCAGAAACTCCTAATTTGAGAATGTTTCTATTTGATAGAGTTTTCTGCATAATAGCACTAATTAGTTGAAATCATTAGGCAACAACTGCCCTATTACCTGATGAAGACAGTTAAAGAAAAAGAAAACATACCCCAAACTGTCTATTTCATTGCACAGTAACGAAAAAGACAAAATGCAGCCACACCTTAAGCAACCCAAGTGTCTCATTTTTACACTTTGCTCTTTATTACTTAAAAAAAAACCCCAAAAAACGTTTGTTTTAATGCATCTGTACAGCTTTCCAAGTTTTCCCATATGTGGCTGCAGGACCGCTTGCAGATGTTATTTTACTCCAACACAAAAACCTGAGCTGAAGCTCTACATTTTGTCTGCACACTTTGATCAATCGTTTACTAGAATAACTTGCTTCGCAGAGTCACTAAAAGGCTTAATCTTGTAGGTTCCACTGAAGGATCCTCAGCTTCACCGAGTACAGAAATCATCTGCTATTCTTTACTGTATTGAGAGAAACGCATCAAACTACTTACGTTTTTATGATTGACACATTTTAAGAGGACAAGCTCCCTATAGGCTCTCTTTGCATGAGTTTGGTTCTGGAAAGGACGACTGAGCTTCTTTACAGCAACATTGATTCCAAGAACTGTGTCAAACGCAGCACTGCAATTAGCAAAATAAAAAGGATTATACATTTTTTGATCTTCTTCGGTCTCTGCCAGCCACCATCTCCCCAGATGGGCAATATGCAGGCAGCTCTGGATACCCTTTCCTAGCCCATTATCGATGCTGCTCCCTGGCCAGCAAGGCCCACCACGGCAGTGACAATCATCTTTCCCCGTCTTCCTGCTATCTCCATAGCACACAAAAGCCTAACCAGCCCCAACGGATAAGGAATCTGAACTGGTATCACCGGCAACACAGCACAAAGCAGTACAGACTGTGCCACAGAGCTAGACACAACAACAATACAAAATTTAATAACTGGAAAATGGCACAGATGAAAAACGCATTTTTATTTCAAATCACAAGGCAATTGCCTTTGTACTTCTAAATTATCTAAAAGTCAATTTCTGTTTTTAAATAGGTGTAGACTCTTTCAATTTAAAACAGATCAACCTGCTCTCCTGATCCTTAGTCCAGCTAGCAAGTGATTTAAACATTCACAATAAACTCACCCTAACTAAAACTGTGGGAGTGAGGAGCAATAGCAGAGGTGCAGCCCCCCTCCCCTCCAACAAAATTTGTTTTGGTTGTTCATTGGAGTCATGTGAATTTTCGAGCGCTAAAAATGGGGTGACATTGGCTAAGTGTTTGGGAAGCCCTGGATTAGACTATATTTTTTTCTTAAAGTAAAATTTTATTACAGTGATGTTCATGTTTGGTTCTAATGTCTACTATCCTAAAAGGAAAAATGGAGATATTTCCCCCAACTCCATTAGCCTTTCATGAGAACCTAGCACCTTTCACCTTGTATAAAATAGAGTTTTATATGTAAATGGAAACATGATATTTTTTAAACAATTCAAACCAAAAGAACTTGAGAAGCAAAAGCGAATCAAAAGAAAAACACAAATCTAATTCAAAACACCGTCTACAAAATTGCAGCTGTAAAGTTTCACTGAAAGACTAGATTTTTTTTTTTTTGTAGAAAAGACAGTAAAATTGCTTAATTGAAAGTCCTTTTAAACAGTTGCGGAGCTTAGTAGCCAAATCAAACCTTATAATTCTTAAAGAAATATTCATGTTACACCAAAACATTTGTTTAAGTAGACCTCTGAGTTCCAAAATGAAGTTTGTGTCCTAAATCTTCCAAATTTTGTTGGTTAAACATTGGCGCTGCATTTAAGGCTTCTAAAAATAATTTCCATTTGCAAAAGTAATATTGTAGTAAAAAAGAATTTCTTACATTAATTATTTTTCTCTAAACTCAAACTAGATGCTTTAAGAGATCTCTTACCTAGTAACAGCAAGAGACAAAAGGCAATAAAAATTTGACAAATGTCTTTCCTTCTATAAAAAAAACTAACAACAAAAAAACCACGACAAGCCAGAGCTAGCTGCATTGTCTAAATGCATTTTATAAAGAAAAGAAAAATGCCCATTTAATGCAGTGCTGGTTTTAAAGCATGAACATGTCCTACCTGCCCATAGGTGCAGACCACAGCTCTGTTTAGAGTGACTCGAAATTATAGCAGGAACAGTGGCGGTGACTCAAAGCCAAATGTGGAGGAGGAATTTCATTGTCAATGTATTATTTATTTACCTACGTAAGAATAAAGAGGCTGGGAGCTCCAATACTTCTGGCTGCTTTTGGTGGAATAACAGTTACTGAGCTTATATCAAGGCTAGCTGAAACATGTACTTGTGCATTACTTTAAAAAAAAAAAAAAAAAAAAGCTATATTTTGGGCAACAGAGGGGAAAGGAAAGAGACCAATATGAATTGAAAATTACATAAATGTCAGGAAGTTAAATTACCAGGCTGCAACCCCAGTCTGTGTCAGTTAATTAACAACTCAAAATACTTTTAGTTAAAACAAAACAAAAAAAACCCAAAAAAACCCAAACACCTTATCACACTCTGATCTTCAAGAGGCACAAACAGGCCTGGTTTTCAGGATAACCATAATGAATATGCATGAGAGAGATTTGCATGCCATGGAGGCAGTGCATGCAAACTTCTCATATGTTCAGATAGAGGGAAGGAAAGAGAAAAATGATTCAAAGTCAAGCACTGAAATCACCAATATGGAAGCTATATTGAATTGTGCCACAGAGATGGTCTTAATGATATTACAGAATGCTGGGAAGCCTTTACCCAAATAAATGATTTTTGGTAGTTTTAAAAATAATTTGTACTGTACGATCAACTCACACGAAAACTTTCAACAAAAAGTTAAGTGAGGCTCCATAGTCAAACCATTAAAAACTACAAAAGATTTTTTTGCTATTAAGGTCAAGAAAATGACATTAAAGAATGAAGTCTCAGGTCCACACAAACTCTCAGAGTATAATTTATGATTGCAGAGAGAAGAGTAAGATCACTACTGAAGCGGCAGGGAATGCAAGACGTGAAGGAGACATATTTTTGGTTTCTTGCACACCACAAATTTGGAAAATAAAATTTTAGTGAAGGGCAGTGCAGCTCTAGTTTCTAAGTTAAAAAGATCTGAAAGGCCAAGGGGATTTCCTGCCAGGCTGGTTCAGGACCATAATCTGCTTTCCACATTGTCAATCCCTATATTTTACTAATATGAAATCAAATGTGCCTTTAAACAATGGGAGCAAAGAAAAAAAAGAGAGAGAGAGAACTGACAGTCTAAAACCCAAATTGTATATCCATTTTTAACATTAGATTTAACATTTCTTAGCTCTGCTAGTGCAAACAAGAGATGTTAATGCAATTCTCTAAATTACCGCAGAAAGGTAACAATAACATAAGATCAAATTTCATTCTACCATAGATATTTACAATATTTCATTGAAAAGCCATATTCATCATCACTAAAGATTTTACTCACCAAACAATCCCCTGAGCTCCGGATCCTATCGACTTTAGCTGTTGGTAACGTTTCAGCACCGTAAATGTTGAATCTGCAACCTGCACGCTGTAAAACTGGCTATCGCATTTGTCATCACTCATGATGCAGATTCATGTAGTCCCAAGGATAAGGAACAGTTTTCAAATACCCTTAGTATAAAAAAAAAAAAAAAAAAGTATACAAATAATGCCGGCATATGTTTTTCTGCAAGTTGATAAATGTGTCAGTAACAAACAAACAAAAAAAAAAACCAACTGAGACAAACGCCTTCCCTGGAAAACAAACAGATCTCTTGCTGCTACATCAAGTATATTTTAGGATTAGGTTTGGCAGGAAAACAGATGGAAAAAAAAAAAACACACTTCAAGAATATGACAGGTGTAAGATTTTTTTTCATTCCTGTACAAAACAATAATGCAATTATGGTTTTTTGTCCACTTCCTCTTCTATATTGTGCCATTTTCCTTACCTTCCTGTTGGCTTTTCATTAGGGCCATACCAGATGGGAGAAGTGTGTTAAAGACATGACAAGCTCAGGGGGTCATTCATCAAATCGCGTTAGGGCCCTAACGCCCGCAATAACACCATAACACATGTGATAAATATTGCATTGCGAAATGCATATGCAAATTTGAGAAATGTATTCAGGTGGGAGGAGTTTGGGCAGAGTAAATGGAAACGAGGGTGGTTTAACCACTAACGTGGGATTTAACACTGGAAATAGCTACACCTTTTTTCTGAGCGATAGTTACGCAATACAGCCGAAGTGGGATTTATCACAAATCCCATTTTGAGAGGGGAGAAGAAGCAGAGGAGACAGACAGAGAGAGACTCTGTGGATGCCCACTGATTTCTTTTTTTTTTTTAAACTCTTTATACCACTGTAAGAGGGGGCAGTTTTATATGCACAGTCCTTCGTACAAACAGCAGAGATACCATCAGTGAAGATTTAATGCGATTAGGAGGGATGAATGGTGAAAGAAGAGTAGATTTGTTCCATGTTCTCTCTGCCTTGCTTGATGCACTCTCTACTTAGCTTAACATGAAAAACTGCCCCCTAAACCCCCAACTCACCCCACCCCGAGTTACTAGTGCCCCCTCTTACAGTGGTATAAAGAGTTAACTTTTTGGTGAGCCTCTACAGAGTGTTTCTCTCTCCAGCAGCAGCCCAAAATGAGATAAGCGCCTGACTGGGGGCTTCTCAGCTTGTAATGTGAAAATATCATGGGTGCGATAACGTTAACGCACATTTGTGGTAAAAAAGCCATGTAAAGCGGTACCAGGAAAATTACCCTCATGCCCCCTTTTTCTTTTTTAATCGCAGGTGCTATTTATCGCAAAATGATGAATCTAGGCCTTAGTAACAAAGCATTTTCAATGTGGATGCTGAACTCCAGATATATCCTCTACCTAATAGTACTTGTAGGAATTAAGTCTCTCAGATTAAATGTTAATATTTAGAACCTTTTGTCCATCAACCTGGAAAGTTAAGGAAAGGAGGAAAAATCAAAACCTTTAAAAAGCACTTAAAACAAAAATTTAAAGATCAGACTGATTCTGCATATAAACCAGCACACAAAAGCCAGGATGTATCAGTATGAATGCTCTACTAAAAAATGAAATAGGAATTTTCATCTTTTTGCCAAGCAAATCAAGTGTGTGTTTAGCTCATGCATGACATGATTTAGTTGGATAAGAAGAGCAATTTCATGTCAACAAGTGAAAAACAATTACAGGCTCAAATATACTGAAATACGAGAGAAAATTGTAGAGCTGCGTGCTGCCATGTGGAGGACCTGCCACTGCTCAACAGTAATACCAGGCCAAACTCAAGATGTACGAGTCCTAGGCCCTAGAAGGAGGCAATTTGTGGACCCTGCCCTAGGACTGTCACTGCAATAGCTGATGGGAGGCTGGGGGAGGAAGGGGGGGGGTGGGTTATAAAGAGAGGACAAACCCCAGGTAGTTGTAAATGAAGGCTCAAGTGCTGTAGGCCAATAGAAGGTCGGTTTCAAATGCACAGAGAGCCCAAAGGAGCAGGAGGAAACTGCAGGGCAGGAAAACTACAATTAAATAAACAATCAAACAAAAATAGCAATCAATGTCAATTGGAAACCAATTTTGAAAATCCAACTTGATCCATGTTTTGCTCCAAAAAACATATAGAACTTGATGGAAGACCAGAAAGGGGAGGAAATACCTTGCAAATTTTATATTTACCTTGATAAACAATGAAATTACTGCATTATGTATCAAAAGAGAAAACAATGAAGAGGAAAAAAGATGCATCGGGTTTCATGCTTATCATATAAGCAAGTTTGCTTTCAGTAAATAGGATCCGCATGATACTTCGTGAGCTCCTCAGTTGATTGCAGAACTTAGCTTTAGCTAAAAGTTGACTCTCTAGGGAGGCGGACGGGTCTTAAGCATGGCCAATTCAACCGGCTGTCTACAGAAAATTGTTTAGGGTAAGCAACTTTGTGTCCATTGACAAGCAGAGCTGAATTAGCCATGACATATGAGGAATCCTGAGAGCTACAGCAGAGACTTACTGAAATGAAACCCAGATCCAACACCCTCCCCCACCGCCCCAACTAAGAGTGGACTATTGGGTGAACAGGCTACGCAAAACTGCTTGCCCCAAATTACTATAACTTCTTGATACATTTCCCAGGCAGTAATGGGACATGAGTGGTGGAGTAGCCTATTGGTTAGAGCAGAGGGCTGCAAACCAGGTAAACCAAGGTTCAAATCCTGCTGCTGTTCCTTGTGAATTCTGGCAAGTTTCTTCACCCTCAGATACAAAATTTAAGAGGGTCATTTACTAAGCATTTTTCCTATAGACACAGAATGGGAAAAAACCTTTAGTAAATACAGGCCTTCGACTGTGAGTCCTCTGGGGACAGAGAAATACCTACAGTACCTGAATGTAATCCACTCTGAAGTGCCTGAAAAAGCAGAATATAAATAAATGAAGGTGTGAACTGACAACCAATAAGCAGATTTGCAAATGTCTTTGATTGGCATGGCTACTAATATAGCCATGGATCTTATTTGATGAGCCTTGACAAAGTCTATGATCCGTTGGCCAGCCAGAACATAGTAATGTGAGATATATTCCAGCAGCCAACTGGACAACCACAATTCCTAATCTGATGAGATAGTAGAAGATGAAAAGCTGAGAAGCCTGATGATGGTCTCTTCAGAACTAAGGCCCTTTTGCAGTTCAGTGAATGGAGGGCCTTCTTCCCTTCATGTACATGAGGTCTTGGAAAGATTGTGGGCAACACAATAACTTGATTCAGATGAAAAGCCAAACTACTTTTGGCAGAAACTCAGGATGAGTGCAAAGCACTATTCTGCTTTGGAAAAAATGCATGCGTGATGAATAGTGAACCTATGCCTGAAGCTCACTAACTCTTCTAGCCAATGCAATGGCAATTAGAACATTGCTTTCCAGGTAAAGACCTTTAAGGAAGATGACTCTAATGGCTTAAAGTGTTCATTAGTTCTGCCAATACAACACTGAGATCCGATGGAACCAGAAGCTTAGTGATCAAAGGTCTCATATGCCAGAAGCATTTCATGAATTTTGACACTAAAGGATGTACGAATATCAGTTTGCCATCCACTTGAATGTGGTAAGCTGCAAAAGCATGAAGATGCACTTTGACCAATAACGTACTGAGGCCTGAGAGGGAGAATAAGTACTGAAACAACAACGTGGGTGCTGTTTTAGGTCAGAATACTCTTTCCCCAAAGATGTGAAATAAAACCTCTCAATCCATTTCTAATTGCTCATAGTTTCAGGATATTGATCTAACAGACATTCCACTGACAACCAGACTCCTTGGATTCAGAAACAGCCCATGAGTGGTCCCCATCCCCTGGAGGATTCATCCATTGCCTGCATTACTTGACATGGTAGAAGCCGAAGGGGAACTCCCATCTCCAGGACGTTTGGGCCTAGCCACCACTGAAAAGACCCCTTCATATTTGCAGTGACCCTGCATACAGACATTTCAAGGTATGTTTTGTGTTTGTAAATACAACCTTCCTTGCAGTTGATAGGGATAATTTGTAATCTTTTAACTCAATCTGCTCTATACTTAAATGGCACCTGGGCTACTTTTGCCTTTATTGGAACCTATCAGAAAACTGTTTTGTTAGTAACTTTCAAAGATACTGCCCTTTGAACTATGTGCTGCTGAACAACTGTCGGCTTTCCCCCAGATTCTGGTTTAAAAGCTTCTCTATCTCCTTTTTAAATATTTGCACCAGCAGCCTGGGTGGAGTCCACCCTTTTGGAATAGTTTCTAACAAAATCTAAAGCCCTCTTGCCTGCACCATCGTCTCATCTGCGTGTTGAAACTCCAGACCTCTGCGTGGAACAGAGAGCATTACCCTAGAGGTTCTGGATTTCAACAGTCTACTTAATCTAGATTTGTCTTCCAGAACTTCCTTCCCAAGCCTTCCTATGACATTGGTACCCACATGTAAATGGCAGCTGGCTTCTCACCAGCACTGTCTAAAATCAGTTCTGGGGGATGCGTGTGGCCATTGGTGATGGACATCTTTTGGCTATACATGTAATCCCTGAAGCCACTGGTTGTGGCCTTCTTGGAGCCTGACATTCCTTACAATTATTTATTTTATATAGATATATATTTTTAATTTATTTTTTTTTTTTTGGTAGCACTGAAAATTGTTTGAGGGGCTACAGAGGCAGTAAAACAACTCAAAATGAGTTAAAAATGAAAAGAAACTACAAAGTACAAACAAATTAGTGACAGAGAGAGTATATATCTGTGTAGAACCTCAGACAAAAAAATAAAAAGTTACCCTTTTCAAACTTAATCCTAAATAGTATAGTAAAAACAAATAGTGGCCAGCAGAAAATGCCTCTGTTATTTATATCTATATTAATGCTCACTGAATCTTCAAGCTGAAACAGCTAAACTGCTGTGCAGTCATGAAAAAGCAATCTAGCACCACAGTAAGGATTTATTTAAACTGCACAACAGGTGTGCAGCTATTTCACATACCACCACACAAAGATATAATCAGGATTTATGCACACACAAAACGTTTTCTGCACGGAAAGCATTTTTGTGCACAAAAATCATATTTAAGTTAGGATCACAATGTTGTGCCCCTAGCTTAAACACAACTGATTGCGTTTTTAGACAACACAGCTAGATTTCATCACACCCAGCCACTGGCAAGGTAACTAAAGATGGATGGCTATAATTACAATATAATTGTGTAAATATTTTAAATAACTTGGTGATGGATATTAAACAATTTATAGCTGCAGTAAGCCTTGTGGGAAAGTTACAGTTTTTGATTCATTCTATGAAAAATATCCCACCCTCAACCATTATGTAAGTTACCATGCTACAATGTAAGTTACCTAGTTACAATGTAAGTTACCTAGTTACCAAGTAAGTTACCATGTTACAATGTGTAAGTTACCTAGTTACAATGTAAAATAAGCAGTTCCTGTTTTATTGGTTTCTTGTTTCATGTGAACCGATGTGATATCTCGATCGAATGTCGGTATATAAAAACAGTTAAATAAAATAAATAAATAAAATAAATAAAAATGATGGCATGCTCCCTCTCTAAAGAGCTTGCAATCTAAGAGCCTGAGTTACTTAGGCTTTTTTCCCCATTCTGTGTCTATAAAAAAACTGCTTAGTAAATCAGGCCCTAAGTTTGAGCATAGAGAAGGCAAGTGATTTGCTTTATCTTGGAAAGCAAAATTGGTTACTGCAGTTTCAGAGCAGCATCTGCTAACCACCATGGTGTGCCATCAGCATCTTGACTGTTCTGACCACTAGCAATTTAAAATGGATTTGGGTACTAAATTTTTCTAACTTTAATTCTTGAACGAGCTCTTCCATTCTTTAATCTGTACGTTAAACTTTTTGTAATGTGTTTTTGCAGTGCTGTATAAGAATAAATGGCAGGAAAACCTCAAATAAGATTTATGTAAAGATTCTGCATGAATGATGTCATTCTGCATCGACAAGGGCTGAATTAGCCATGACCCATGGGTAATGTCATCTGGTATTGGAAGTAAACTTTTTTTTTTTAGCACGTGCGTTAAACTGCACTGCATTTTGTGCCCAGTTTAACACAGAGTATTAAACTGTCCTCCTTATTAGCCAAGCACATATAGTATCATCAATCTGTTATATAATACAGCATTACCCAGCTACCATTACCTCTCAAAGTGCCTCCCTAATATAAAAAAAATTAAGAGTTAGGTACATAATTTAGCAATAGCCTGAAGGCTGAAAACGCAACTTATCAGATTTGATTATATGAAAACTGCTGATCTACAAGGATATTTGAGGCAAAGGACAGCAAGACTATCCACTGTTCCTGAGGTACCATAAGAATTTTCCAGAAAATCTTCACCTTTAGGTAGGTCCTAGTCTGTCAAGTGAAGGTGCCTATATTCTAGGGATGTGAATCGTGTGATCGATCGTCTTAACGATCGATTTTGGCTGGGGGGGGGGGAGGGAAATCTGATCGTCATTTTTTTTTAAATCATAAAAAATCGTAAATCGGGGGAGGGCGGGAAAACCGGCACACCAAAACAACCCTAAAAACCCACCCCGACCCTTTAAAACAAATCCCCTACCCTCCCGAACCCCCCCAAAATGTTTTAAATTACCTGGGGTCCAGTGGGGGGGGGGGGGGGTCCCTGCGCAATCTCCTGCACTCGTGATGTCGGGTGACAGGAACCAAAATGGCGCCGGCGCTACCTTTGCCCTGTCATATGGTAAGGGCAAAGGGCCACCGGCGCCATTTCTATTAACGCAGCCGTGGCCCGAGAGCGGGAGATCGCGCTGGGACCCCCCCACTAGACCCCAGGTAATTTAAAACATTTTGGGGGGGATCGGGAGGGTGGGGGATTTGTTTTAAAGGTTCGGGGTGGGTTTTAGGGTTGTTTTGGTGTGCCGGTTTTCCCGCCCTCCCCGATTTACGATTTTTTGACGAGAAATCGGGGGAATTGTTATTGTATCGCGGGTCTAACGATTTTTGACGATTTAAAATATATCTGACGATTGTTTTAAATCGTCAAAAAACGATTCACATCCCTACAGTATATTCACTACAAGTACTAGTGGGGATCGAAGTGGGAAATACCGAGCATGGTCTCCCATCTTGTTCTTGCCTCTCCGTTTCTTCTGCCGACCTTCATGAGCTGCTAGGAGAGCAGTGCTGCTTGCAAGCGTTGCCTCTGCACTCTTTTGCCTCTGTGAAATTGGTAGTGCCTCCAGATCTGGGTTATATTTGTCACCGTGCTAACTGTAACTAATGTCCTGTTGAAAGGTGTTCTGCTACCTGGCTCCTGACCATTTGGCCAGACTCCTGGTTTTAAACATATCTGACACTTGGTGTGCCTCGTTCAGGCCTTGCCTGCAGATGCTATAGACGTTTTGTTTTTAAGTCACTTGTGTTTCCTAGTCTGCTTTTTCACCGAAGATGTTCAGGATTTTAGGCAGATTTAGCCGTTTGATCATTCCATAGCAGACAGCATGGGTTCTAATCTCCACTGTGGTCCGATAAAGGATCATGTTGCTAAATCTTATGCGATTCCCGACACGATAAGCTTGCACAACATTTTTTTGCAGACCCACCTCCCCTCTGACTGACCCGTTCACAGAGGGCTCGGCCGCTCGTTCCGAATTTGTTGACCGGGAATGCCAGCGCATTAAAACGTCTCCAGCTTGGTCTTGACGCCAAGGGCCTCTGAATTACTAAAAGGCTTTTCTCCCAGCGCGGCGCAAGAGCTCTGGTGAACCGGGCAGCGGCAAAGAGAAGCCTTAAAAAATAGGGGGGGGGGGACAACGAAAACTACCTTCCGTTCCGGGGAGAGAGACCGAAGGGCAACCGGCTGCATCCTCGCAGTCGCCAAAACCCAAAGTAGCAGGAGCCTGCAAAGGGGGGGAGGGGCGCCCTCCGCCACCCTAAACGCCCCTGGCAGAGCTGGGGGAAGGGATTGCGCCGTCCCGGGCCTCTACCGCTTTACCTGTTTTTGCAGAAGTGAAGCTCGAGCTCGGTCCCAAACCAACGGGAGAACTTCGTGCGGCGCATCGGAGTCCGGGGCGGGACGAAGGCGCCTCCTGACATCGAAGCCCGGGCTTCGCCGGCCGCACCCGCCCTTAGCTGAGGTGATTTTTTTTTTTTTTTAGTCCCGGCGCCTCTCCTCCGCTCGGCTTAGCAGCTGGGGTTTTTTTTTTTTTCCGCCGACCTCCCCCCCCCCAGCCCCCCCGGCGGCCGGCTCCCGTCGAAGATGGCTGCCGAAGGAAAGGGCGCGCTCGTGCCCCCCGCCTCCGTGCGCGAGCCCGCAACCGCTTCCGTGTGTGGTAGTCAAGGAGAAACGGGCGGCCCTGCGCGGGAGGCGCGGCTGCCCTCTGCCGTCGAAGGCGTTCAGGCCCTCGACATTGGGGATTGACAGCCGGCGAACCCCAGGGGTTTTAAATTTCCCGCCGGTTCAGAGTCGCGCGCTCACCCCCCCTCCCCCATGCACCGCGCTCCCTCCTCGCGGCAGCAGTGGCTCCCTTCTTTGGCGGTATTGCCTCTGGCCACCCACCCCCTCCTCAAACGTCGGCTCTCTAGGCGACCATTCCATTTTGCCTAATCACGGAAGCACTGCCCCAAACAATCCAGCTTAACTGATTAGCCGGATAAAATGTATCGGGATAATTCAGGAGTTGTTCCAGGGCGGGCCAAATAAGTAGGCCAGACAACAGCAATATCTGGCCAGAGCCAGGTCTGAGCAGCTCTAAACATGTCTGGGTATGTTTAGCAGGACATCTTGGCCCTTGACAGGCTATGTTCAGCTTATAGCCCGTTAAGTGAAAATACTAAATTAAAAAAAAACAAAAAAACACTGGCAAGCCGGGTTGAGTTCCCAAGCCCCCACAATATGTTCAATAATGTTGGGATTAAACACCAACCGCCTAACTTCCAAACTAACGGGCCGATACAGTAAAGTCTGCGGGAGAGCTGGCGACTCCTGTGCGCGCGATTCAGTATGCAGGTAAAAGGAGGCACTTTGGACTGGAGCGGCGGCTGTCAGCGGGTTTGACAGCCGACGCTCAATTTTGCCGGCGTCGGTTCTCGAGCCCGCTGACAGCCGCGGGTTCGGAAACCAGATGCCGGCAAAATTGAGCATCGGCATCTGGTTTCCAGTGCGAAAACGCGCATCCAACCCCCCCCCCCCAACCTAATAGCGCCCGCAACATGCAAATGCATGTTCATGGCCCTATTAGGTGTTCCCGCGCGATTCAGAAATTAGCGCCTACCCAAAGGTAGGCGCTAATTTCTTCGGGCACCAGGAAAGTGCACAGAAAAGCAATAAAAACTGCTTTTCTGTGCACCCTCCGACTTAATATCATGGCGATATTAACTTTCGGGACCTCCGACTTAATATCGCCATGATATTAAGTCGGAGGGTGCACAGAAAAGCAGTTTTTATTGCTTTTCTGTGCACTTTCCTGGTGCCCGAAGAAATTAGCGCCTACCTTTGGGTAGGCGCTAATTTCTGAATCGCGCGGGAACACCTAATAGGGCCATGAACATGCATTTGCATGTTGCAGGCGCAATTAGGTTCGGGGGGGGGGGTGGACATGCGTTTTCGGCCCCTTACTGAATAAGGGGTAACGCTAATGTGTCGAAAACACGCATCCAATCGAGGGTTAACAGTGCGCTCCATCGGAGCGTACTGTACTGTATCGGCCCGTACTGTATCGGCCCTGTACTGTATCGGCCCGTAATTAAAAACATAATGTCCCAAGGTTCCTCCCACCTCCCAAAGATATTTACATTTCAAACAGGCTCTAGGTCCCTTCCTCCCTGCAAACTAACAACCCCCATTGCCAACCTCCCCACTCAGGAACCCTCAAACTCCCTAGTTCAGCCATAGTGCTAGAGTGGTTCTGCTTCAGCCAGGTCCAGCATTGTTCTGAGACCATAGGCACTGTGCTTTCAGAGAAACGCTGGACGACTCTTACCTGTTAGTGTAGTAACCCTGCCTCTCTCTTATACTGAGTTGCTTTGGCCTCAAACACAAAATATTTAAAAAATAAAAACCTCCTCCCTCCGTGCCTTTCTCCTGGTTCAGCACCTAGATGTGTGGTTCTGCCACTGTTACTGCCCTCTCATGGGTGCTTTCAGTCTTGAGGAACACAGCCACGGTGATGTTTGCCCCTGTCACAGTTCCTTGGGCCGCTCATGCCACTCATGGTGTCACTTTGCTCCAATTTTGGGGTCTTGGGAGTGCTATTCCCTCTGTTCCTGATGTCTGCCTGCCTGCAATGTTCATGAAATTTGGATAGAAAACCCTGATATTAGAGCCCAAAACAGGATGCATTGCTTCCGCCATTGAATATAATAGAAAACGAATACAAAATTTTGGGCTCAACTGAACGAATCACCAATCCAAACAAACCAAATGAAGGAACCAAATCAAACGTTTTTTTCCGTACACACAGAAATATTTTTCTATATCCACGTAAGTACCTTAAGATCAGGGGAATCTCTCACCAAAATCAGCCAGTCTCTTGCTTTGGTGATTTTTGATCTTCTTTCTTCCCTTCTGTGCTATGACGAATGCTCTTTATTAGAATTGGCAAATTATGCCTTCTGGTCATAGGAGTTGGAATGGGGTGGCTCATAAGGTTTTACAGCCCGACCAAAATGTGGCCTTTCCTTGTGGAAATCTGAGGCTGGGTCGGGCAGGCAGCAGGGGAAGAAGATCAATGGTGCATGAGTTGTGTCTTCCACCTGCATAGCTCTGGGTCACAACTGCTGGCCGTGAACCACATAAGAATCTGTACAACTGAACAGGTGAGGCAGCAGTGGAGGAGGACACGGTCCAACCCACCACCACTCCTTCTGCTGCCGATCAGGGAGAGGGAGAGAAAGGAAGTAAGAGCTAGAGCAGTTGGGTGTGACAGCATAGTCTGCCAGCGGCGTGACCCCAGGGCCGGGAGTGGCCAGTACACTAGCAAGGCAAGTCAAACGGGTTCCAGCAGCAGGAAGTCTTCTGCCTGTAATGGTCACCTTCCCTGCGGGTTGAACCCTCAGATGCTGGTTGCCAGCAAGATTTGGGTAGTAGGCCCCTGACCCAGGACTCCACAGGAAAGCAGTAAGAAGCACAAGCAAACCGGAAGACCAAATGAGACAAAGCAGTGGATCCGGAGAAGCAAGGGATATGCCGCAGGGAGACAAAATCTTAGGAAGCAGATCTCTAACGAGGGAGCTGGAGAATGAGAACCAAGCTCGGGAAGCCTGGGATATAGGTGTTCAGACAGAAAACTAGCAGGACGCGTGGGCCAAGCAACTAGGAGGAGTGACCAGCTAGTCCCCAAAGTCCACGGAGGCAGGAGGTAAGAACTGCCTATCGGCTTCTCACATTGGGGTGGGAGAAGAGAGAAGGAGGTGCAAGGAGAGAGAAAGGGAGGAGTAGGGATGGGCAGTTTGGTTGATTGGTGGGGGGGGAGGGGACTGTTCCAGAGGTGGCTCTGATCCTCGAGAGCCACAAGCAGGCTTGATTTTCAGGATTCTCATAAATATGCATGAGACAGGTTTGCATGCACTGCCTCCATTCTTTGGAAATGTAGCTCATGCAACTTCTTTGTGGATATCCTGAAAACAAGGCCTGCTTGTAACTCTTGAGGACTGGGATTGGCCGCCCCTGTACTATTCTTAACTGGCACTAATGTTTTATTATGTGTCTTAAATCTACTTTGTATTTAGTTATTGTTTATTAATGAAATTGGGAGGGAGTGTTATTTTGTAGTTGTGTGATGCATGCCATCCCTTCTTTAGTGAGAGTGAGAATAAATGGGGTTATATTTGGTATTGTTTACATTTTCTGTGTATTGTACTATGTTGTATTGATGTATTTTATCTCATGTGATGTAAACCACTTTGGGTCCCCTTGTTAGGGTATAAGTCAGTATATAAGCCTAAGATTAGAAGAGAAATGTAACAAATTAAACTAGATTTAATAAATAAGCAGTATAAATAAAGGCCAGGAAAAGCACATTTCAGGCAATACTTTCTTTATTGGACTAACTTGTCACACATTTGCTGTCCTTTATTGTCTACATGAACTTACCCAGCAGTCGTCTTCATAGATAAGCAGAATACCAGCATTAATTCTAAAGAGAAATGTTTTTTCCAGTTCAGTTTAAGTAGAGCCACATCCTAATTAGTAATAGCAACACATTGTGAGGGAAGGCAGGAAAAGCCTTTGTTTTATTCACAAACACGGGATGCAACACAAGCAGAGCATCTCGCCTTGTTCTGAAGCCAGAAGGGCATCGAAGCCTTGATTAAGAACTAGCTTAGTCAGACCATACTATTGGTATCCAGTGTGATAGAGCGGATTCAGGAATGGTTTGTTTGCAGAGTAGCTTTTGTGATGAATAAAGTCAGTCTGTATATTTTATAAAAGAATGTTTATCCATGGTAGTTGTAGTATTTGTAAAATGTTAATGGCTCTGTTCCTTTAACTAATCTGTCGCACAGGAAGTTGTGGGAAGTTAGTCTGTCCCACAAGCAGACCTGTGTCAGGGACAGACATATCTGGCAGTGGGAGAATTATAATTACATGAATAACTGTTATTCTTTTAGGCTTCATGTTGTTTCATTTCCTGTGTCTGTTTGCTAAAGGAAATATAGGCCACAGCAGCAGTAACAGAAAAATATATGAAGTTGTCAATAAAAAGCCATGCTGAAAAGAAAATACCCATGATAAGCTTGTGATCATTGGAAAAAAAACCCAAACAGAGAATAATGAAATACCCGAAGAAACCAGGTGCTTAGTACAATAACAGTCCAAATGTATTCCACCAACATTTTGATAGAATCCCTAGAAACGGAGAACAAGAGAGCAGCTAAAGCCTAGCAGGGCCATCTCAAATCTTCTCCACCTAATATCCCTTTGTGTTGCAATACTGCAAAGCCTACTTAATCTCTGACTTTGCCTTCATTTCCTCTCAAAGAATCATTTGTGCCTATCCCACATCTTCAATTCTGTTACCAGTTTTTGTCTTCGCTACCTTTACTGAAAAGCCATTCCATGTATCCAGCTCCCTTTTGTGAAGACATTTCCTTATGTTACACCCAAATCTCCCCCTTTTGAGCCTCATCTTGAACTCTTGTTCTAGAATATATATATATATATTTTTTTTTATTTTTTTTTTTATTTTTTTTTTTTACAAGAAAAGGCTTGCTTCTTGAATATCTCTATATATTTAGGGGGAAAAAAGTGTCGGAAAGATACAAGAAAACAGCACAACACTTGTCTGTTCCTTAACTTTCTTTCTTGTATCTTTCCACCACTTTTTTCCCCTTTCCATTTGTGCAGAACTTGTGCCTTTAGTTTATCTTTTTGGCACATACATGATTAGGTCTTTGAGTATTTTTTTTTTCAGTGCTACAGATGCCGAATCATTTTGGTAGGCTTTCTCTGGACAGCCTCTGCTGCTATCTTTTTGGCATGATGGCCTTCGGAACTGGACACACTGCTTCCTGAAATCCGCCCCTGCTTAAGGATTTGCTTTGTATTCACGGTTTCGCTGTATTAGATTTAACTTTCTTTGTCAAGGTTGTGGACCTGAATCTTAAATTAAAGAATGATTAAAGGCCAATAACTTTACATTTCTTTTAGTGTTGGTCCTTTTCTGTCTAAAGCTCCTATAACTCAGTTGTACAAGGGTACAGTTTCCTGATATATTTTTTTTTTAACTTTGGCTTTAAGAGGTTGACATTTAGAGGTCAGTCCGTGCCAAAATTTAGTAATCTTGAGTTAGGTGCCTATATTTAACTGACTGTAGATATCTTAAATTTGAGCTGAATAAGAGCATCTGAAACTGAGTATTGCTATTCACTTCGCCCTCCTGAATGCCCATGTAGTATGCACATAAAAGTATATATACCCACCAGGACAGTTTTTAAAGAGCCACTTATATACACAAGTGTCTGAAAATTACTTCCTAAATGTTTTCCATCAATTCTTTCAATTACAATGTGAATGTGTTGGTGCCAGTGTGCAATGTAGACATTTGCTTACCTGAATGTAATCTGCTTTGAAGTGGCTGACCACTCGAAAAAAGGTAGAATATTAAAAAGCAAAATTGTAGACTAGCAGCAAAGGAAGATGCAAATCAGCAGCACAGCCTCAGCAGAGTTAGATGCTTTTTGCATCCCTTTGCTGCTCCATTATTGTAAATCACTATTAAATCAACACCCAAAAGCAATGCATGAACAAACAAACTGTATATAAATGGAACTTGCTATGAAAAAGGACTTATCTAGTATATAGTGACCTTCACAGGCTGCCGAAAACAGCTTATGGCTTTTTGTGTTACAAGTGAGTAGTCTGGAGCAGGAAGGACAAAAAGGGGAGGGGGGAGGGATGCTGTCACCCCAGCAAGGGAGGTTTTCACGTTGCTCTTGCTTGTCCAAGGTGTGACAGGCTCACGGTCAGATGGGTGAGGGTGCCTCAGTGACACGCCGGCCGGCTTTTTACTGCGCGGCTGCCTGCTGCCCAATTAAAAGGGGCAAATGAAGGCTCATGTGGCCATTCCAGTTCAGCTGGAAAAGTAAAGGAGCAAAAAGGAAACCTGAATCTAATCTACTTAACGGTGCTGAACAGAAATAAATGCTGGATTTGATTAAAAATAAACATAAAAGGCCTAATTTTACAGGGCAAAGGGGGGGGGGGTTACATTTCTGTTTATAGTACTTTTTAATCTGCATCCTATCAATACTTGTATCTACAAATGTGTTTCCGATAGTTGTGTGGTAAATTCAGTGTACAGTTTTCCCCCCTTTTTGGTCATGAATGTCCTCCTTTTGGGGTACTTGTCCTCCTTTTTGGAGGTTACTCCGAGCTGATCAGTCTGTTCCAGCTAGGATACAAGCAAATGTCCACCCTCTGTTACATCCCGTGCTCTTTAGCTCAGACGTCAGCATCGCCTTCAGTGAGTCACCGACGTCGTTCCTCAGCCCCAACAAGCAAGCCCGTGCAGCGCGCACCTCGGCGTGCGGGGCCTGGAGCGCCGTGTCTGCGTGCGCAATGCGCAGGCGTGGAGAAAGCCGGCCCTGTAGCTACAGAACGGGAGCGGCTGAGGGTGGAGCTGGCCCCTCCATGAGTCGGGCTCTGCTGGAAGTAACATGGAACAGACTTAGTTTTTGGGAACTTGCCAGGTTCTTACGGCCTGGATTGGCCACTGTTGGAAACAGGATGCTGGGCTTGATGGACCCTTGGTCCGACCCAGCATGGCATGTTCTTATGTTCTTATGAAGCGCATGTGACTATGTTGGGCCGGTGCGCTCAGAGTGGATTTTAAAAGGCACCCAAGAGTGCTTGTATCTTTTGCTACACGCACAAATAAAAACGTTCAAAAAAGGGGCGAGATGTGGACGTAGTCTGGGCAGGCATGGGCATTCCTGGATTTCACAATGAAACCAGCGTGCAAGTACTTCTGCTATGGGTGGCACGTGAGCAATAAAATGAAACATGCTAAGCATGTCAGCAGGGTTTTAAGGGGCGGGGCTAATAGGGGTCTTGAAGTCCTATCCCTTACCTGGCCGAACTGGGAACAAAGTGGGTAAACTGATTTTGGCATTGGCGCATGTGTGTATTAAAATCCCCCCACTTATGCAGTAGTAACGGCATTTGCTCACTTAAAACTGCGCGCATACAGCCATCAGGCTTCATGTTCCACAAAGAAACTTGCGGTCTGCCAATAAAGGCCTCCTTTTTTTTTTTTTTTTTTACCTTCAGTCCAGTCAGCACGTTTGAATCAAGTTAGGGAGAGAACAGTATCTCTAGCAGGACCAGATCATTGGAACACATTACCAAAGGAACTGAGGCTTGAAGCAGATTTTAAAAGGTTTAAACACGATCTTAAAACCTGGCTATTTAGTATGGCATATATGGAGTGAAAAAAAAGAGACCTTTTACTATCTATTTTATGACCTTATGTTACCTCTTTTAGGCCTTTTGTGCATTATTAGGGCCAGATTTTAGTATCTACGCCCGATTTTATAACATGCGCACACAGTCGCGCACATGTTATAAAATCCAGGGTCGGCGTGCACACTTGTGCACCTTGCGCGCGCCGAGCCCTAGGGGAGCCCCGATAGCTTTCCCTGTTCCCGAAATCGGAGTGGCCTCAGAGGGAACTTTCCTGCTGCCGCCCCCACCTTCCCCTCCCTTCCCCTACCTAAATACCCCCTAACCTTTATTTTGGAAGTTGCGCAAGCCTGCCCGAGATCCTGGACTGCCCACGTCCCACCCCTTTTTTCAAGCCCCGGAACATATGCATGTCCCGGAGCTTGCGCACGTCTCCAGGCCTATGCAAAATAGGCTCGGCGCGCGTAGGGCTTTTAGAATCTGCCCCTTAAGAGTCTATTTTAGTATTTAAGTTACTGATATTGTTTAGTAATTTTATTTCAATAAAATGATATATTTTAGGTCCTAGTGTTTGTTTTAAATTTTAGCTATTTTAAAATGTTATTTATTTAAAAATTATCTGGATTATATTTGCTGTTACTTTTTTGTCTTGTAAACAGTTACGATGGTATGTCTTAGTGACAGTATAGAAAACATAATAAATACGTGCTAGTATGGGCGCACGCACGCTGATTTTAAAATTACTGTCAGTCATTTTTATCTCTGTGCTCAATAATTTTCATCTTAATAATAGCATCCACGAATTTACCTGCACCAAAGTCAGAACCACTGGTCTGTAGTTTCTGAAATCATTCCATAGCCCTTCTTAAAAATTAACATTATACAGTGGTTCCTTGACTTACAAACTCAATTGGTTCCAGAGGGCTAGTTGAAACCCAAGTTGGTTGTAAGTCAAGACTATTTTTTCCATAGGAAATAACGGGAAAACCAATAATGCGTTCCAAACCTCCCAAAAGCACCCCTTACCTAACCATTTCTATAATAAAAAATGGTTGTATAATGTCATTAATTACCAGAAACACCAATACTTCCCTAGAGTACTCACCAAAAGGTTATAAAATGTGCCTAGCCTACCAGAAACAACAATTTCACCTCCTCCACCATTTCCTTTACGATATCTGCATATGGACTCTCTCCCTGGGTAACATAAAGCTAGGTTGAGAGAACATTGCACAAATCTCATCTTTGGTTGAGTTTCTTCACTCCGAAGGTCATCAAATCTTCACAAGAGAGCACTGTTATGTTTGTACGCCACTCTGAATGTCAAAGTGGCCCCTAACCCCTACACTAATACCTAAACCTCACCTCGAGTTACTAGGTGGGCCTCCCATACACATATAAATACCTATCTAGCGTGAGGGCATTATGGTTAGTCTCACTCTCTCAAACATTTTCTCACTGAAAGGGCCAGGGGCGTGGTCTGGTCGTGACATGGGCAGGCTGGAACTGCACCATGAAGTCTGCGCGTAAGTGTTTACGTGCACAGGCACGCGTCGGGGTCCCCTACCACGTAACTTTACTTCTGCTATGGACGGCGTTGAGTCATCATATGTGCGCAACAATATAAAATCGTGTGTACATGTTTTGAAGAAATCAATGAACTTTGCATATATAAGTGACTAATGATTATAAAGTCCTGGTGCTATATGAAGGCCATTATTGTAAACAGCATGCAAATTTACTGTAATGTATTTTTCACAGTCAAAATGGCTACATTTTTTATGATCTAAAACTATAACTTCTATAATGACCAGCTGTGATATTTGTGTGTTTATGTTTGCTATTATTTAAATAGATACTGACACCTTGTGACCACTGCTGGTATTATTATTGCTATATAATTTTTAAAGAGCTACTAGACATACACAACACTGTACAGATATACATAAGAGTCCCTGCTCCATGAAGCTTAAAATCTAGTCAAAACAAAAACATACATGACTTTGGGAAGTGTATTTATTGTAGAGAAGGAGTTAGGATTTAAAAGCAGTTTCAAAAAGAGGATTTTAAGTTAGACTTGAATATAACCAGAGAAGGAGCTTGACACACAAACTCAGGAAGTCTGTTCCAGGCATATGAGACAGCAAGGTGGACAGCACCGAGTTGGAAGCATAGGGGTAGATTTTATAACGTGTGCGTGCTGATTTAATAACATGCACACACCGACACGCGCATGTTATAAAATCCATGAACCGTGCCGGCGATGTGCGCAAGGTGGGGGGACTTACTTTTGCAATTTCCGCACAGGAACGCATTCAGGCCTTCCCCAGTTCCCTTCCAGTCCGCTCCAATGAGTGGACTGGGAGGGAACTTCCCTACCCCCCCCCCCCCACCTAACCTTCCTCTCTTCCCCTCTCCTCTCCTCTCCACACCCTAAACCCTACCTATATATTTTTTTTGTTTCATCCCTTACTTCAGCTCCTGCCGGTTGGTGAGTCTTCGGGACAGCGATCAATGGCGCTGTCCTGCCCAGACCCCGCCCCCCCCCCCCCTTTGAAGAGGCCCAGCAGTTGCGCATGTACCGGGGTTTACGCACATGGCCGGGTCTCTGATTTACGCACTTAGGGCTTTTAAAATCTACCCGTTATTAGAGATGTGAATCGTGTCCTCGATCGTCTTAACGATCGATTTCGGCTGGGAGGGGGAGGGAATCGTATTGTTGCCGTTTGGGTGTGTAAACTATCGTGAAAAATCGTTAAAATCGTGAGCTGGCACACTAAACCCCCCTAAAACCCACCCCGACCCTTTAAATTAAATCCCCCACCCTCCCGAACCCCCCCCCCCAAATGCTTTAAATTACCTGGGGATCCGGCGGTGGTCCAGAACGGCGGCGGTCCGGAACGGCCCCCTCAATAGAATCGTGTTGTCTTCAGCCGGCGCCATTTTTCAAAATGGCCGCCGCAAAATGGCGGCGGCCATAGACAAAAACGATTCGACGGAGGAGGTCGTTCCGGACCCCCGCTGGACTTTTGGCAAGTCTTGTGGGGGTCAGGAGGCCCCCCCAAGCTGGCCAAAAGTTTCCTGGGAGTCCAGCGGGGTTCCGGGAGCGATTTCTTGCCGCGAATCGTTTTCGTACGGAAAATGGCGCCGGCCGGAGATCGACTGCAGGAGGTCGTTCAGCGGGGGTTCCGGACCGCCGCTGAATGACCTCCTGCACTCGATCTCCTGCCGGAGCCATTTTCCGTACGAAAAAGATTCGCGGCAAAAAATCGCTCCCGGAACCCCGCTGGACTCCCAGGAAACTTTTGGCCAGCTTGGGGGGGCCTCCTGACCCCCACAAGACTTGCCAAAAGTCCAGCGGGGGTCCGGAACGACCTCCTCCATCGAATCGTTTTGTCTATGGCCGCCGCCATTTTGCGGCGGCCATTTTGAAAAATGGCGCCAGCTGAAGACAACACGATTCTATTGAGGGGGCCGTTCCGGACCGCCGCCGTTCTGGACCACCGCCGGATCCCCAGGTAATTTAAAGCATTGGGGGGGGGGGGGTTCGGGAGGGTGGGGGATTTAATTTAAAGGGTCGGGGGTGGCTTTTAGGGGGTTTTAGTGTGCCGGCTTTCCTGCCCTCCCCCTTCCCCCGATTTACGATTTTTTAACGATAAATCGGGGGAATTGGTATTGTATCGTGGCCCTAACGATTTTTTGACGATTTAAAATATATCGGACGATATTTTAAATCGTCAAAAAACGATTCACATCCCTACCCGTTATGGTAGAGGAGAAGGGTGCAGATAACAACTTGCTGGATGAACGGAGATCACTAGGAAAAGGTTGAGGAAGGGAGACGAGAAGATAGGTAATCAGAACCTGCAACCTCTGCTAGTACAGTCTCACCTTTCCTGGACAGACGAAGAGTAGTAAGTTAGAAATTTTAATTAAAGAACTACAATTCAAATGAGTTTTGCCTTTTGTGCATTTTCTGTGGGGAGAAGATCAGTGTGCATGTACACTGCACGTTGGAACATAGTTCAGCTTCTCTGTAGATAAAAGTGCATGTGCTGTGCAACAGTGAGTGTATTTTTACCCACTGCAAAAAGATATGCCCATGGAATATGAGTGGCAGAGAGTGGATTCCTGGGGACGTAGGCAGGTTTGGGCAGCGAGTGAATGCACATAGCTGCTTTTTTTTTTAGTAGTTTTTGACAGCCCTTTCACTAGTATTTTAATATGAGGAGTGTCAAGAGGCTTGGGTTCTAGAAGGTAGCAAAGGCTGTGTAGGGTAATATTGCTTTTCCGATTTGATTTATTTAATTTATATTCCACTTTTCAGGCACTTCAAAACAGATTAAGGTCAGGTATTTCTTTTAAAAGTGGCTTGACTGTTTTTAAGATACAAAATACAAATTAGAATGGAAAGATTCCCAAGCAAAGAGCTAATCATTCCAGGGTTTGTTGTTTTCCAAAAATTCAAACCTACTCAACCGGGTCATAAAAGTACACAAGAGGCCAAAAAAGAATCACATTTCCTTTATTTTTCTTATTTGCACAGAAATTTGATTGTACCATCCATTTATAGGATGAGCATGGTAGCTCACTTTGGGACCCTACTCACTAAGAACGTTTCTGAGCCCAATATTGGAAAACAGTCCTGAGTGAATAAGACCTCCAAATCATTTGGCTCCCTTATTTGATTCTATAGAAAAAAAAATCTTCATTAATAAATTCTTCATTTGTAATCTCCTATTTTCTTATTACTGCTCCATCTGCCTTCAAGCAGTTCAATCTTGGCAAATAGTAAAACAGTTGAACAATAAGAGTCAGAGATGGTTCCACCACTGGTTCAACCCTTTGGAAAGAACCTCTGCTAACTATAAAGGTAGATCATTGCAACCCCCCCCCCCCCCCAAAAAAACAAAGTACAAACAAGCACAGATCTATAAGAGCAATAACTTAAAAGCTTATTTATACAATTGCAGTTATAAATATTTTATAAACATCTGTAAAAATAGAAAAGTAGTGTTGGTTATAAAAATGTTCACAGTTACTCTGAACAGAGGTGTATGTGTGTGTGTATATATATTTATATTATATGCACACATACATATACACAGATATCTCAGAAATGAGCCAAAATAATTGTGATCATTGATCATAAAGCCCAGCATATTCCAGGTATTGATCTTTGAGCAAGATTTATTGGAACACAACTGGAAAACATTACAAATTTTGCAAATCAAAATAAAAATTACTTTGCCCCTGTGTCAAGGGCATGGTTTTTACCCCAGTTTACTGAGCTCTTGTTATCCTGATTGGATTGTGATCAGGAAAGCTCATTATAGCTATTTACCCAGATTAAAGACTGGGTTTATAGTTGCCAATGCAGATTACAATTTTGTTCATCTCTGATATGTCTGCTTGCATGTGTGTGTATTTTTTCATACACACATTTCTATATTGCACAGTAGTAGAATAATTTTATGTAGCATACTGCTTTGTAAACAATTTTCTTTCTCCTTTGGCAATATGAGTACATACAGGATTTACTGTAGCTAAAGCACTTAAGTATAAGGCACATTTAAAGCTGCATTAAAAGAATTCAACCATAGCACGTTAAAATATCCCCATAATCATTTGTTTCCCAACTATAACATCCATGCTTGGTTAACATTCATTCTTGTAACAGACTCGTGAGTGCACAAAAGCTTGCATCTTTAGCTGGAGCACATCGTCTTCCATCACAGAAAACTATTCCACAGTCACCGACTTTGCCAGATTTCTTGGAAAGTCAACCTGAAACGAGAACCCCCATAAGATCATAATAAAAATGCCATGCTGTGTCAGACCAATGGTTTATCAAGCCCAGCATCCTGTATCTGACCATGGCCAGTCCCATAAGACCAGACACCAAGTTTCTTATAAAACGACCATTTTTTAAAAATTTAACTTGGCAGTAATTGAAATTTGTATTGATTTAGAACTGCCCTGCATTACTTCACGACAACACAGAATATTTCATAGGCTGCACAATCTGCAACCCTTAATTCTTGGGCTGTCTCTGAAACAGTGCAAGTCGCCAGACACTGTGTAGCATTTAAAAAATGCCATCAGGCAGGTAGTGATATCCATTCAGCATCAATTCAAATATTTTAAATGTCAAGCTTCTGAAAGCAGCACTCCCACAGTAATTTAGTAGCATTGTAACAGAGTGCTTTTCAGCAAATGGGACCTTTTGGCGCACCCAGTCTGCTGCCCCTACCTAGGATGTCATTGCAGACTATTTAATCTACAATGGTTTCCATCCAGTGCCCTCACTACAACTGCCTGCATCTGTCCCAAGTGTACTGCAGCCCTGCCATGGTTTTGGTTTCTACCCCCTCTGCTGGCAAAGCAATTCCAGGCATCTTCTACTGTCTTTCAGTAAAGCAGCATTTCTTTTACATTTCTTCTGACTCTACCTCCCCTTCAGGAACCCTTGAACTATTTCTAATAGAAAATTCTACCTTCTTGTACCTTATGGGAGCTGGATAAATATTTGAATGCCTGTCATATTCCTCCTGGACACCACTCATACTCTCAAGTCAGACATTAGGGTGCAGAGAATGCAGTCCGACTAGGTCATACTGTCAGAGCAATCACGTATGCCACTGCAGCTCGTATGAGAAGGGGAATTGAGTTTGACTGCTCTGGGCTCCGTGCTGTGACAGTATCCACACCCCGCTGCACCGCCCAATGTCATTTCCTGTTCCAGTGCACTGGCAGTAGCCTGTATCCAGCTGATTTTTACCTGGGTGCCATATCCCTTCCTGGGGTCAGCCCTGAATATAAGATAATCTATGACACTGCTTCTGGAGGTACAGCACCACAGCTAAAATTGTAATTACCTTACAAGTGAAGTTCTTAGTTGATACTTGGGGCAGAAGGGAAGGGGCGTTAACTTTCCATATGGGTTTCTGAAACAACCTTACTTAATGAGCAGGCATATTTTCTCTTCCTAATTATGCCTTCTGTCTTAGCTTTTAAAGTGCTCATAATTAAGCTTACATATGTATGTCTTTCAGACTTGCCGATTGCATATTACTATGGCTGCAAATGTGTTTTGATCTTAAATTAAGCTTGAAGCTAACCAGTGAGAAACTTTAAATATATGTTCAGAAAACTCATATGTAGCCATCAAGTGTGCACTATTTTTACTTTGTGAATTTAAATTGATGTAATATGGAAACTGAACCCCTTTGAAGAAATATTCACTCTAATTCAAATCTTTCAATACTACCAAGCTCTCCATGACTGAACAGTATTTAGTACATTTGTCATTTTAGTGCCAAAGTGGGCAGACATTGAACAATACAAAATGCAACAGTACTGGCAAAAATAAGTGATCTAATAGAGAAAGGGAAATATTGTTACAACTACAATTTTGTCTTTGCTAATAGAGTTCACACTACTAATATCAAGTTTAATTTGCAAAGTTTCTCGCATTTACAAGGAATAAAATCTCATGTACGGTTTTCTACACGTGAAATTTTATTAAAATTAAATAGTGAATGAACTGCTGTGATACAAAGACATGCAAAGCACCTTGTTAACTATGAGTGGATAGATAAACTATATGTGAAATTGGCTTCACTAAATTTTTATACCCAGCTCATTTGCATGGGAGAAAAATGGTGCACATAATCCCTTAATAGTGTGTGCAAAACAGCAAACTTTTGTATATAACCCTCAACGACTGCTTTAATGTGGAGAGCTCAGAGTCTAACTTACATCATAACCTCGGAGCACAGCCAAGTGGAATGACAGCAGCTGCAGGGGAATGACACTCAAGATGCCTTGGAGACAGTCAACTGTATGTGGTAACTCAATAATTTTGTATGCAAACTTTGCACTTTCCTGATCATCCTTTGTGCAGAGAATTATTGGGCGTCCCTGTAAATAAAAAATGATTTATCAATAAAAAAATATACTCCATGAAATCCATGCTCATACACATTACAAACTCCCCTCCCACCTCTTGACCTTGCTGGATCTTTTCTGACATCCCATGCTGATAGATCCTAGATCTGATGCCAGTCAGGAATACAGAAGCCACTATTTGACCGAAAGGTCAGTTCCCTCAGGTTATAAATACTGTATTGTGCATCTATGAAAGTACTTTTCAGTTAATGGACTTTTGGTGGAAGAATGACTGTTTACAAGAATCCTTCTGAAACTTTGTGACCATATGGCTATCAACTCATGAAAATCAGTGGCTAAAACATTTTTATATGGGTGCCAGTAAGCATCTTGCTCTACACTAGCAAGACAGATCTGAAACATGCTGGTCACAAAAAAACGCCTAGCCAAGTTGTCAAATCCCGTTTTATCATTGCCACTAGATTTCTTCCATCTGGCTCACCACTACCGATTTCAAACATAAAAATCTTTATGCATTAAGGAGAAATGCAGAGGTGTAGAGAGAAAAATAGTTTTTTCTCCTCACCATGCTATTCTTGATTACTGCCCTCACTGTACATAAATTAAGGGAAGTATATGATGTATGTAACAGAAAACATTAGTCTCCATTACGTTCAAACTTAAAATGCAATGTCTGACTGTTATGAGCTTAAAAGGACGATGCATTGTGAAAGCTGCCGAGTAGTTTGGATATTGGTCGCCAGGTGCTAGCGATGGTGCTTATGAAATTGCACTGACGACATGCCTTTAAATTAAATTATTGAGCAGGTTTGGTGGTTTGGAGGTGTGTTGCAATGGCTTTTTTTGAGGGGGGGGGAGAGTTGTAATTTGTAGTTGGGTTATTTTTTTACTTAGAATTTTGGTTTTCTTTTATTTTTAGATACATTTGTGAGAATGCTTCCACTCCATGTGTGGGTTTAAACTGGTTGTTGAGCAGATACAATTTGGCTTTCAATGTTGTTATGCAGCAACTTTCCTCAGAAAAGAATGTAGATGTGTTGCTTAATTAACTAAAACCTCCCTGCTTTTATAACTTTAAATTTATTGAATGCCATCAAGATATATATATATATATTTGAGGTCTGGCCAACATGCCGCGAATGCGCAGAAGAGAGCAGCTCTGACAGACGTGCATGCAAGGACGAGAGAGCTGATGTGCCATGAATGTGCAAAGATCTCACCCATTTTAACGGGCTCAATGTATATATATAAGTATACATATATGTATATATATATATGTATATATATATATACATATATACACACGTATATATACACACAAGAAATAATTCTTGATAAGGAAAAACAGCATTATCAATTACCACAGAAGAAAAACCTGCCTAGGATAAAACACTTGTGCACACTTTAATAATTATCTTGTGAATTAATTCATGGGTTATTTACTTTTTAGGTATTCTCTTTCTTGTGGTGTAGTGATTCCCTTTAAAGAGGAATATTGGTGAGTCTTTGAAATTGAAAATGGTGTGTAAATAGGTTTGTTTCTGATGTGTGTTTATGACCTAATATATTTTTAGGGTTTTGAAGACTCATCTGAGTAGATATATAGATTCTACAAGTCTTAAGATATGATCCATATTTAAGGATGGGATATAAATTTAAATATATAGATTTAATTATTTGGTCTCTAACCAATTCATAATTTGGAAGATAGAACTGATTTCAAGAGTTAGCTAAGGGTGTGAGTTTTTAATAATTGTTATATTTTGATTGATCCAATTTTAATTGTGTTTAAAGGTTACTAAACTTATTTCCTTTAATTGTAATTTATATGCTTATCTTGTAAGTATACCTACTTTGACCACCTGGATTGAGATTAGCAATATACATGCAATAATCAGTGGAAAGATCCCCTGATGAAGCTCCTATGGAGTGATAAACAGTCTGTGCAGAGGCAGTTGGTTTAATTTGACTAATAATTGTATCTGTGAAATAAAGGATTTGCACTGTAATTATTATATAAGCAAAATAATGGTGACTGCTAGGCATTGATGAGTTAGTTTAGTGGAATTATGTAATTTTGAGTGTTGATATGTTAGTTTCATTCTTAAATATACATTTGATATGTATATTTTGATTTATTGTCGGGGTTGTGTGAAATGGATTAATTACTTTTAATTTTATAAGGTGTTTGTAATTATATTAAAGTTGGGTTGTTTGACATTATACCACCTTCCTCAAAACAAGTTCTACCCAAACTGGTTCACATCATGCCATATATGCAATAATCAAATGCCTCAAAAAATAGCAATACATCTCATTTTGGGATCGATTTTAAGACCCACGTGTACGCATCCATATGCCCGTGGTTCCCGGCGCACACACATGGATGCGTTGATTTTATAACATGCGCGCATGATATAAAATGTCTGCACGCAGATGTGCACTGGATTTTAACATCCGCATGTGCGGGCAGCCCGCGACTTGATAGTACCCTGGTAGAGTCTATCAAGCTAGGGTGAGAAAACATTGTAGAAACCTCATCTTTGTCGCTTTCCTCTCTCAAAATCACGTCAAATCTTCACTGATGTGTACTGTGCTGTTCATACATCTCACTGTGCATATAAAATTGGTCCCAAAACCCTAGACCACCACCAAAACCTCACCTCGAGTTACTAGATGACCCTCCTATAGTGGTATATATATATATATAAATATCGCGAATTCAGTTTTGCACATATCGCACAGCTTAACGCCAGGAAAAAAGGTATAATTATTTCCGGCATTGATAACATGCATTATGCTATTGTACACTGTGTTAATGTCCTTCATTTTCAAAGATCCCACCCAAACTCCTCCAACTTCTCCCATTTTAATACATTTTGAAAATGTGCATGCGCGTTGCGATAAATAACGCATGTCTTATGGTGTTATCGCAGGCATTAGGGCCCTAACACCTGCGATAACAGCCTAACGAATTTTGATGAATGACCCTGTAATTTACTTACATGGCCAGCTTTGAATATTAGCCTCAGGGTCTTACAATATCACTTGAACTAATGTCTACCTGAGCAAAGAATGACTGCTTAAAAATTTTTTTTTAAAAAACTACTTTTAGTGTGCAACTTACCTGGCGAGCAGTCACTTGTTGCAAAGCATTTTGGCATTTGGTAAAACAGGGATCCTTCATAATTATCATGATAACAGGCATTTGCTTGTCTACGAGAGCCAGTGGGCCATGCTTCAGTTCCCCTGCCAGGATACCTTCCGAATGCATGTATGTAATCTCTTTGATTTTCTACAGGGCCACCAAAGAAGAATAAATTAATATGAATTAAACCTGGATTTCACATAGTAACATGCAGAACAGCTTAGAAGTCTTTGTTGTTTAAATAACAGTGCCTGTCAATATTCTCGCAGCGGAATTTTGTAGTATTTGTAGCGGTCTAATGGTAACTTGAGGTAGTCCTAATAGCAGGGAGTTACAGTAGTCTGTGCTTGCGAATATCATTGCACGTGTAAAAAAAATAGCACATGCATGCATAAAAGGACATACACATATGCTATTTTAAAACCCCAAGGCAGCAGTAGTAGGTGTAATATCCAACCATCACAGAATAATCAACAGGTAATGTGGAAGGATAAAAGTGTTATAAAATGTCCATATGACTCATCAAGTGTTTATAACTGCTTTATTCAGGGTAATCAGAAGGATGTCAGCATATAGCCCAAAATTCTTGTATACAGGTGAAAGGTCCCTGACACAGACCGTGTTTTGTAAGCACTGCATTAGGAGGGAACCTAACATAATAGTGGTTAGCCTAACATAATAGTGGTTAGCCACTATTAGAAAAGCAAATTATCAAAAAATGGACATGGGACATCTGAAAACAATAAACAAAGTGTTATAAATATCCCATCGGCTTACCAGAACTTTTAGAAGTACTTTGGACATTCAAAAGTTTGGTAAACACTGTGTCAAATCTGTCCCATGGCGTCCAGGGCCTCAGTGTGCGCGGGGTAAGTGTGGCTGGTCGCGGGGCCTGCCTGCCGCCAGCCAAACGTAACAAATATATTGTCTCCTTAGTTTACAGTAAAAATGTTAGACGCTAAAGGGTGAATTTTCAAAATGGTGTATGCATACAAATTAGCACATAGCGTGTAACTAGTATATACTTGCTTATTCTGTATCTTATAAACATCTAAAATATATGCACACATTGTTTCAGGGGTGTTCCAGGACAGGGCCAACAGTTTTATGCATCTAGGTTGCTATTTTAAAAGAGATATACCTTTACATATGGCAACTTATTTGCATATTTTCACATGCTAATTATCTTCAGTAATAATCTGCTTATTGTACATTACTGATTGGGTGGGAGGTCTGGGTGAACTGAGGGGAAGTCAGATTGAAGAACCTGGAGGGTCTTGCTGAACTGGTGAAGGAATTACAAAACTAGTACTATAATTTTAATTACGTGCGCACGCTTTAAAATTTAACGACTTGCGCTCATAAATCGGGTTTTAACTGTATATTTTTAAAATAGGTAGGAAAAGTATGCATATTCAATGTATTGGGATACTCACTTTCAATGCATTTGTATGTATTCGTGCGTATGTTGCAGGGAAGAGATACATGTTTTTTATAATGCGCACATATACGATATGCACGGGTTATAAAATACTATCATAGATCTACATGCAGCCATATAAACTTGTATATGCCACCATGCATAGTTGTTTGAAAGTTATTCTCTTAGAGAGAAGATGGGTGAAATATAGAGACCCAGATTAAAAAAAAAACAAACAATGGTGGGTTATGGCTAACCACTATTAGGAGATTTTAATACAAAAAATACATTTATGGATGATGTCTATTTGCCTGTGGTTTTAAATGTGAGGTTGGAGTCTGAAATCTACACCTGTGGTGAAGGATCTGAAAGTTTTGTTGGATTCCTGAGTTCTCCTTAGAATGCCACATTTCTCATTCGGTCAGGTTTCTGGAAACATAAAATGGTCAAGAGTCTGCATCCTTTTTTTAAAAGGATAATGCAGGCTTTATGTACTACTCAATTGGACTATTGTAATTAGAGATGTGATTCAGCGGAACCTTTTGGTTCGGCCTTTGTTATTGGCCCGCTGCGGGAAATTTCGTTTCCCGTGGTTCAGAACGATTTTTTTTCGTCTGTCCCAAACTGGAAAAAAAAAACCCACCCCAACCCTTCAGATTTAATTACAATCCCCCACCCTCCTGACCCCCCCCCCCAAAAAAAACTTGCCTAAAGTTCCTGGTGGTCCAGCGGTGGTCCAGGGAGCGATCTTCCCCTCTCGGGCCGTCGGCTGCCAGTAAACAAAATGGCACAGGTAGCCCTTTGCCCTTACCATGTGACAGGGGCTATTGGTGTCATTGGCTGGCCTCTGTCACATGGTAGGAGCAATGGACGGCCAGCGCCATCTTAAAAAATGGTGCGGGCCATCCATTGCGCCTACCATGTGATGGGCCAGCCAATGGCACCGATAACTCCTGTCACATGGTAAGGACAAAGGGCCATGGGCACCATTTTGATTAGTGGCAGCCGACGGCCTGACAGGGGGAGATCGCTCCCTGGACCCCCGCTGGACCACCAGGGACTTTAGGCAAGTTTTGAGGGGGGGGGGGGGATTGTAATTAATTAAATCTGAAGGATTGGGGTGGGTTTGGGTTTGTTTTTTTTAATGTGCCCTCTCTTCTCCCCCCCCCAAAAAATGATGATAAAACCGCATGAAATTTTGTGCGTTTTCCTATCGTTTCGGGGTCCCCCGAAACACGACAAAATAGGAAATGTCATTTGTATTTGCTATTTCATCACAAACAAATGCAAATCTCTAATTGTAATGGCTTGTGCTTAAGCCTTCCTAAGAGACCAAGTACAGGCTGCAGATGGTTCAAAATACAGCCGCTTGGATTGTGTCTTGGAGCTCTTATAGGACCATCTATGGTTCCGGTGTTACATACTCTTCATTGGTTACCAATTAAAGCAAGTATCCGGTTTAAGTTAATGGTATTAAGTTTGTTCTCTTTGAGAGTTGGGTCCAGCGTATATGAGCAGTAAGCAGAGAAGGGCTACCAAAATGATAAAGGAAATAGAACAATTCCCCTTTGAGGAAAGGCTAAAGAGGTTAGGACTCTTCAGCTTGGGGAAGAGACAACTGAGGGGGGATATGGTAGAGGTCTATAAAATAATGAGTGGAGTGGAATGAGTAAACATTAATTGGTTGTTTACTCTTTCAAAGAGTACAAAGACCAGGGGACACACAATGAAGTTACTGGGTGATACATTTAAAACTAATAAGAGAAATATTTTTTTTACTGAACACATAATTAAGCTCTGGAATTCATTGCCAGAGGATGTGGTGAAAGCTATTAGTGTAGCTGCGTTTAAAAAGGTTTGGAGAAGTTCCTGGAGGAAGAGTTCATAAATTATTAAGGTAGACTTGGGGAACTCCGCTGCTTTTCCCTTGGATAAGCAGCATGGAATCTATCTACCCCTTGGGATCCTGCCAGGTATGTGTGACACTGATTGGCCACTGATGGAAACTGGATACTGGGCTTGATAGAATTTTGGTCTGACCCAGTATGGCAAGTCTTATGTTCTTAAGCTGAAATTGTATATAACAAATTGGCAGTTGAGACCTAATCAGTGGGCATTGTTAGCTTATCTACTTTTAGGAGATAAGATATAGTATATACAGTTATGATCCAGGGTACTTTCACTAGCAGCCTCTATACCTTGTAATTCTTTGCCAATAGACTGGAACGAGACTAACCTTTCACTGAAAGATCAAGACTTGGCTTTTCTCTAATATATAATGCCAGATTTATGTTTTAATGGAAGCTAAAAGTGTGTGTTACTAATACATTTGTTATTGGTGGGTGGGATTAGACAGTTTTGAGGTTGGGGAGTAAAAAAGCTGGGTGCTGTGAATTGGGTCCATGAAATGTAATAGATAACATTTTGTTAGTTTTATTTGTTTTATGTGAATTGTATGTTTTTCTGTACACTCCTTGGATCTGGGGAGGTAGTTAATAAAACAAATTTCAGTAAATAATGTATGTGATTCAGAATGTTGGCTAGGTTGAATTGTTCCCTATTGGTATGTTGCACTAACCTATAGTGATATTCAAACTTAAAGGGAAAAATTTAACTTAAATAAAGTTGTTTAGGCATTAATGAAGAACTGGGCATATGCCAAGACCATTCTTGTTTGTTTTATTTCCCTAGAGATGTTTTTTTCTCCTTGCTATGTCTGTTCCTGATTTGCTTAACAGTCCTACTGCTCTTTTGCTCCTTGATAGGCTCAGCAGGGATGCAGAAGACAGTCCGGTGCACACCACCAGAGAGAAATCTTTCTAACAAAGTACAGTGCTATCCTTCAGCACTTTATACCCAGAAGACAGCAATTCAACTTGGCAAGCATTTTGGGTCATCTAGGTTGCAGTGCTGTTTTAAATTATCCAACGTTGTGATGCAATTTAAATCCAATAAATTTATTCAATTCTGTGTACAACTATAACTTCAAGAAGTGACAAACTATTGGAAAAACAGATTTGATGAAAATAAATACTGCATGCTCTAGCAGCCAAGGGTGTTTCCAGATTTTTTTTGTTTGTTTTTTTTGGAGTTGATGCATCTCAGTATACACAGTGGTAACAAACCATATGTGGACAGTATAGCGCTAAAAGGTTGTAGGATCCTTGTAGAAGTGATAAGAATCAAAACAGTCAGTGAAAGATATCTCCAAACACTGAATAGACATTGTAGATCTCGGTCCCCCGACAGACCATATTTTGCTACAAGGTCTACGTCGGGAGGGACTGAAGCCCAAAGCTAATAATACGGCATCAGTGGACTATTCCATCATAACAGTTACAAATGCACGCGAAAAAAAAATGTGGAATGGGCTACATTTCTTGGGCCAGCAGATACACAAGTAACTCAATTCCCAGGAAACAAATACAGTGTAAATGAGAGAGAGGTTTTTTTTCTTAATTGATTTTAAAGGTAGGTGTCAAGTACAGCAACGCTGAACAAACGCGGCACTATGCCATCACACCACACATAATGACTCATTTATACTGTATTTGTTTCCTGGAACTTGAGTTCCTTGTGTACCTGTTGGCCTGGACTATATACACACTTTGTATATATATATATATATATATATATATATATATATATATATATATATATATATATATATATATATATATATAGGACATACACACTCTGTATATAAATAAGGGATATGGATGAGGTAGATTTGCAAGTAATGGAGACGACGAATGTAAGCTATTTAATGCATATTCACTGTGGATATCCTGAAATCATGACTGGTTGAGGGTCCCTCAGTACAGATTTGGAAACTACTAGTCTAGTGGATGAACAATGGATGAAGAACCAAGGAAAATGGAATTAAAATCTCACTTCCCCTAACACTCCTTGTGACCTTGGGCAAGTTATTTTATCTCTGTACCCATTGAGATTGTAAAAGGGAAAGTGAGCTAAAAATCCAAATGATTAATTCCTTGTTCTGAAAGTTGTAATATGAAAAACATATAATGCAGCTTAGCAATGTAACATGTAATGCATTCTTGGCATGAATGCTTACCAGTGCTCCCTCCAGGCAAGTTGCATAGTTATATCCACGTCCCATAACCAGGAGAGATCTCTGCTTGTACAGCTCATGGGCTAGGTCATTAATTTTCTCATCCAAAGACAAAACTTCCTTAATCAACTCTAAAATAGCAGTTACAAAGGAAAAGAGATTATTCAAAGCAGCAATAGTTTCACTTTTTATTCAGCAGCAATATTATGCATGTTTTTCTTAGTATGTAGACCACTTGTTTACATAAAAGATTTAGGTCATTTTTCAGGATTCTATAATAAAATTCTGGCATCTGCATTTTGTAGCTTTTATTGAGTGTCTTTATCAAGAACTAAGTTACAAACATACCAGGTAAAGTCTGCAGACCATTTATAATCTCCTGTCTCCTCTCTTGCAATGAAATGCGGTCTTCGGACATCATCAAGCCAAACATGACCAGAGAGATGAACTGACTCGTGTATGCCTATGGAGAAAACAAAAAGGAGATTTTGCTCTCCCATGGCACAGTCTCAAATATTTAAAGGAACATTATCAGGAATTGGTAAAAAGGACATTTGAACATCACTGCTATCTCGTCACAACAATGGTGGAGCAGCAAAGGGATGCACATTGAAGCTAAAATATTGGCCCACCCTGCAGAGCAAGTTCCCATAAAGCTGCTGCTAAGACATTTGCTCATTTGCATCTTTCTGCTGCTTCTCTATGATGGGAGATAAATGTCGGCCATTGCATACTGGCACTAGCAGAGTTACCTTTTAATTGCCTCTATCTTCCTTCCAGCTTGTCTTTAAGCCTCCAAGTTTTCCATACCTTGTTGATTGTAACTTTGACTTATTCCTTTTCCTTTGTTATCTATTATTTACCAGAATTGTTACCTCAGTTTTACCCTTTGTTAAAATGTAAACCGATCCGATATGGTTATCTACTATGAAGGTCGGTATAAAAAACTGCTAAATAAATAAATAAATAAATGTAAATTGTAACTAAACAGATGCTAATCCTAGATGACGTCCTGTAAGAATTTAAAAAATATATCTGGGCTGTTTTTGAATGAGCTCCTGAGTGATTCCCTTGATGAGAGACTGAGTCCACAAAGGATTTTCCTGCAGTCCCAAGCCCAGCATGGCTACCCGGCCCCCGTGAAGATCCAGACTGGTCCCCACGGGGTGGTTCCTGGCAAATTAATGACCAAGGGCTGTACTGAGGATTCTGGCAGTAAAACTCTGTATGCCGACCTGGACCTTTAGCTCTGTGGCAGTACCTGTGCAGAAGTAACAAGTACTGGTACTGTTAACCAGATTACTTGCTAAAGACTGCAACCAAGAGGTGTTTTTGTTTAGTTACCATAGGTGAAGTAACAAGTGTTCTGTTATCTTGCTGTATAAAACAGAACCCTTGAGTTAAATCCCAGAACAGAACGATGTCTAGTATCCTGTGGCTCTAATCTGACATATCCCTTTCAACTCAATTGCTGCATGCTGGTTTCATCTTACACATCCAGAAATTACTAGGGGGAAAAAAAAAATAAGGAAAAGTTGGCACCTTTGTGCTTGCCACGCCAATCTCGGGACCTGCATTGATATGAACACCGCAGTCTGTCACTCTAGAGATGGAGCTTCCTACTGTGTTTGTGATCCCAAAGGTAAGCGCCCCATGATCCTTGCAGTAGCGCAAAGCCATAAGCGTGTCTGCAGTTTCACCTACGAAGGAAAAAAAACAAAGCTTAAAACTGACATCTTAATTCTACGGCAGCGTAAAGCCACCGACTGTCCATTTTATGCTGTCCCAGACTGTGTCAGCCCTACTCTTACCCAGGATAGAAATGTAGGTAGTTGGACGTCAAAAAGAGAAAGTTACATTTCTTGCTCATTCTCTGAAAACAGCGGCTCAAGTGGAGCCCTGCAACCCTCCTCCAATTTTGAGAGTTGCTCTTGCCCCATGTGTCTATGCTACGGAGGCTGCTTGTTTTTAGGAAGAACACGTTCTCAGCACTTTTTAGAAATTCCCTCTTCAAAATAAGTCCGATTAGCTACCCTTCAGAAAAGGATTTTTGGCATAGCTGACCCTATTTTACAGATTGAACTTCCAAAGAAAATCAGATCTGAGGATGATTTGCTTCAGTTCAGGAAACTACTTAAAGCCTAAGCTTTCCCTGGAAAAGGCTAGGTGGGCTTGAGTGTTATTTATTTAGCTTTCTTGCACTGCAGGCTTAATTTTTTTTTTTGTTTATACTGTTGCTCTGCCTTATTTGTGGTTTGTTTGGCACTAGTCACTGTATGTATGTTGATTGTTATAAACATGCTCCAATTTCTTTACACATGTACTCACATGCCTTAAGCACGGATATATCTTACTGATCACCAATTAACTATAAAACACAAGTAATGAATCTTAGATAAGCTGGGGCCAGCCAATGCTGGTGCCACACCAGAGTTATACTAAATTTCCAAAGGAGTTAAGCATGTAAATGTAACATAGTATTGTAGCACTTTTCAAAAGCCCATTTACATAGGTAAAGTGCATTTACACATAAAACCCAATTTTAAGCATGTAAATGCTTTTGAAAATCAGGCCCTTGGTACCTGTAGATAGTGATCACTTCATATACTGTAATTAGTATTAGGGGATGACTTACTTTTCTTGTCCCCAATATAAATAGCTTAGCTTCAATAGCAGCTATCCTTTGTCTGAGAAGTGCCTCTTATTTATCTCTTTGAAATCAGATGAAAATATTCTCATAAATAGAATACCTTTTTCAGAAGTGGGATCCATGATAGAGGTACCAGAATATAGTAACTACAATACAATTAAGCAGTATCTTATGTCTGTATTCCACAGTCCATCCATATTTTCTCTCATTTTTAAATATTTGCCTGACTACCACTCACATTGTTTACTCATTCCTTTCTTAAGTTGCTCATTAAATACCCTTGTTAGCCAGTTAAGTCAATATAACTCACCAGACTGACTTATAAAAAAGCAAACATCGTCTCTGAAAACAGGAGTGTTTCTGTCCAGAAAGTCACTAGCAAGCTCCACCATCACAGGCAGTTCGGTCAGTTCTTCCAGTACTTGTCGAGTCTAGATTAAATATATGCAAGACATTAAGTGATATTAATATTAGTAAAAACCTAAACCCATGTTGCTTGAGAGCAGAAGTTACACAGGGTAGGGTTTCATTAACCATTTCCATCTATAAATGATAGTTAAACAAGTAACTGGGCAAGCAATAATCTATTCAAAGCACAAAACATTCTTAGTAAGACCTTAGAGGTATCAAACTCCCCAGTAAGAGCACATAAATAAAATACCCCCCCCCCAAAAAAAAATGCTGAAAATTAGTTTTGAAACATCTAATTATTGCTCTGAATTAAAATGGGGGAATGTAAAGGCCAGATTAAGGCCAATTGAATCCCTAAGCATAGCCAAACAAGGGTGCCCTCTCGGCCCTTCCATTGCTTACCTGACAAGATATTAAGACTCAATAAGTGCTGAAGGTGAAATGAGAAATTAAAAATTCTGTTTTCTTCTAAGCCACCCCCCAGGCCAGACCCCCACAGCTATATTAAATAAATACAATTTAAAAGAAAAGTTTATAACACTAAATAGCAGTAAGCAATATAAACAAATTATTTACTTATAACTAGAAGGCAACAGAAGAAATGGACATTTTCGGCACCATGGTGCCCTATGCATGTGCTTTCCTGGTTAATCCAGGGCTGGGCCATGTTAGTCCAGTTTGTGCCCCCCCCCGAGTTGATGACCAGACTGGGTCAGGGGCAATATAAAATAGGGGACAAATTCTAAGTATAGTTGTTAATGAAGATGCTGGGTTGCAGCCCTGGTTCTGACTGAGCTGGAAACCCAAAGGAGCAGAAGGAAACTGCTGGATCAAAACAAACAAATCAGGTGAGGACTATAATTAGTAATCTGATTTAAGACGGAGCTCATCATCCGATCTGCAAGGCTAAGACTCAGAAACCTCCATAGGCGAAGCTTCACCCTGAGGCACGACGTTGCACCGGGGCTTTGTCTGTTCATCATTCTGCTGGGGTTTTTTTTTTTGCTTTTCTCTTAAGGACTTTAGATTCCATCAGACTGCTGAAGTTGAGCTTTCGTTAGAGGGGCAATAGTCTTTTGGAAGTGGAAGCTAAGGTTTGCACAATACCACCCCACCCCCCCTTCAACTCTTCTCAAATTGTAAGCAGCCTTACCGCCACCGCAGCATGGTAACTGGTTCCACAGCCAATCATGATCATCCTTCGGCATCTTTTAATTTCCTTCAGGTGATCCTTCAGTCCACCCAGAAGAACTGCAGCACCACAAGCAAAGAATGAATATGCCGTATGCAAAAAAAAAAAACAACTTTTATTCTAAAACAGATACAGTGGAACTGGGGTAGTGCAAATGCTGCCGAATAAGTTACCTCTGTTGGTCTCAAAATTCACTCGTCCTCTCATGGTATTAACAACAGATTCTGGCTGCTCAAAGATCTCCTTCTGCATGAAGGCACTGAAGTTTCCTATTGGTTCAAACAATGAGTCAGTCCAAGATTGTTCTGTTCTTCCATTTCTAGGCAAAATGGAAACAATTTCTGGAGGCTGCAGGATACATTAATTTGAAAAACGTGGTGCCCCAACAGGCTCCCTTCAGGACCCCATCAGAAACAAAGATAACGTCTTAGAAATATTCAGTGGGTCTGTAGGAGCACCCTTCCTGCTTTTAACTTAAAGAATGATTTGCAGCCACTAGATGGCAGTATCTGGATTAAAGTGGAAAGGTTTCAGACGTTCTACTTTACGTTTTCAACCTGACCTGATAGGTGGCTCATTGTTGGAATGCACAAGGGAAGTCTGCAGGTGAGACTGTGATTGTATTGGGCTGGGGACGCTGTAGGGTCCTTATTTATTTACAAACATTTGATATTCCACTTGTTGCCAGGTTTGGTCTCAAAGTGGATTACAGAAATTAAGACTTACGTATAACTCGGTTAATGTACTTAACACTGAGTATGGCATAAGGACCACGTGTAGGAAAATCTTTAATATTCCTAATGAGCCAGCTGGGGAAAGGGCTGGTTGTATAGCCATGTCTTGGCTTTTTTTCAGAAAGCAAGGTAGTTTGGTTCCTCATCGCAGATCTTGGGAGCAGAGCAGCTCTTAGTCTAGTGTAGTTCAATTTGGTAGAAGTCGGAGTAGGGAGTGGGGGAAAAAAAGGGCCCCAAGGATATAATAATGTAACCCCTTGCTGGGAATACTGCAAGAGGCTTAGCCATAAGGAAGAGGAAATATAGTTCTCTACACACTTTGTATCAACAGCTTCAGAAGCACTAAAGGAAACATCAATGACAACACCTTTATCTCCTTACAGGGCATTTCCAATTCTCCATCCCGGCCTCATTTGTAATGAGGTTTCTTCCTAAAAATGGTACTGTGCTTTTGTTAATAATCACATGGAATGCCAGTGCTCTGGTGCAATGTAATCCAAAAGTGCCAAAAAGCGGTATATAAAAAGCAAATAAACTGGCAAGGGCGACTGCCAGTCAGTACATTCCCCGCAGGCTTTGTTGCCCGCTTACTATAATTACTGGAGCCATTCTCGGTTGCTCTGAAGGAGCTGCTGATTTGTAAAAAACAAAAAAAACAACCCACCATCTAGTATATTCCTCCCCCCCACCCCTCTTTATTCAAGATAAAGTCCTTCATCTGACCCCCCCCCCCCCCCAGCACTCCACTTACCTTTCATAATTTGCTGCAGCTCCATCTGCAAGGTCTGGATGGCTCGGGAAGAGTTATCACCCACCGAGCGCTTCAGCCGGTGGATAGAGAGTTTCCCATCAGTGACTGCAGCAATGTCATCATCTTCTAGAAATATGACTTTGTTGGTGTGCTCAATAATAGCGCTATACAGAAGCAAAGCAGATTATTAAAAGGTGCAAACCACATACAATTACCGAATACACTGCAGGAGTGATACAAATTTGCCCTTTTGTTTTCAGATGACCTCGTTTCCTTTGTGTGCTTTGGAACACGGAAGCCATGGCATGAGGCTGAAAAAGATTTAGAATCAGGCGTACCCTAAAATATTTCTTCACAGAAAGGTTAGTAGAAGCAAGGGTACAAGCTTCCAAGGGGAGGCGGGAGACAAACAGTATCGGAATTCAAGAAAGCCTGGGAAAAGCACAGAGGATGAGCGGGAAAGTGAGGGTGAAGTCAGAGGTCAGGCAGGGCTTGCAGTATTATTGCTGAAGGGGGAATGGGCAGTCTCGTGGTCATTACCTGACATATTTTATATATTTGCCTTGTATCTTCATGTCTGAAATTTTAATCAGACAGCTATCCCTTGGGGAAATGAGAGATTTTGCATAAGTTGTTCCAATGACTAAGGAGATGCAAAAAATCCATTTCACGCTTTGTTAATTTTGTAATTGAAACTTGTCATTTTCACAAAATCTTTTGCTATTGGAATCAATGCCATATCATTCTCACACGCAACCAAGATCTGGTGAAAGATTTTGTGAATAAGGAAATGAAAGTTGAAAGTAAACAGGGCATGAAGGAGAAATGGATAAGAGTTTCCAAGCAGAGGACAAGGATAGATGGGGAATGATAGGGAGCTCTTTAACAGCATGTTTGAGCCCATAGATTTGTTATTTTGTTATCCCTGTTATTTTATCTAAGTTGGGGTAGAGGAGGGAGTCTTATCCTACCCAGCCCCCCAGTGAGAAAAGAGGCTGGTTGGGGAAGGAAGGGATATTTGTTATTATGTTCATTATAGTGTGTATTAGTTATTGTATTTGTATGTTTTCTTTATAATTGTATGCATTTTGTTTGAATTTTGTTGAAAGCTGCTTTAGGCAGACTGAAAAGGCAAGATTTCAAGTGTAAATAAAATAAAAAGTAATGTAAAATTTTAATTTCTCTGAGTCTGGAGTAAAACAGTAAAGTAGATCTTGAAGAGATTGAGAAGCTATGTTTCCCTACCCCCCGGATTCCATTAGAGTTCTGGAATATATTCTGAGCCATTTACATTAAGGAGAGGTACAAGATGGGATGCTCCCTCTCTCGCCCAGAATCTGGCCACTAGATGTCACTGTTGAAAAATGGCTGAGTCTCTCTTGCCCCCAAGGGGCCATGAGCACTGTCTCTGCAGCATCCCCAGCTAGCACAGGGAGCAGAAACCAGGCTTGGTAATTGAACCCAGGTCTTCCACATGATCCAACAAGCTGGGTCTCCCTTTATAGTTTTATTTCCATGTCTGTCTTCCTTTCTCCCTATCTGTGCCTTTTCCTAACATCGCGGATAACTTATGCAGCAGCTACACACTATATTATACCAAGTTTCAAAACAAACTTATGCACACCAGATCACTTTGAAAATTATGCACCATATCGTGTACAAACTCTGGTGCCCCAAGCTATACCTGCTTTATACAGGGCATAAATTGTGTGGGTTAATTAACACACATATTGGGGCAGATTTTCAAAGCCTACGCGCGCCGAGCCTATTTTGCATAGGCCCGGCGCACGCAACCTACGCCTGCCCGGAGGCAGTCGCAACTAACAAATAAAAGGTTAAGAGGGGGTTTAGGTAGGGCTGGGGGAGCCGGAGGGAATGGGGAAAGCCATCGGGGCTCCCCTAGGGCTCGGCTTGCGCAAGGTGCACAAGTGTGCACCCCCTTGTGCGCGCCGACCCTGGATTATAAAATCGGACGTACATTTGTGCGCGCCGGGTTGAGTGCACAAATATATGCCCGCATGTAAGTCTTAAAATCCGGCCCATAGTTTTTAAAATCAAAAGTATGCGTGTAAATCCAAACTCTGCCTAACTCGCATCGCCCCCTCCCCCCAGAATTTGAGAAATTTGGTTACGTGCATACTTTTACACATGCACACATCCCAGCAGTTTTATATCAAGCCATTTACACACATAAACCTGTGTTTTATGCCCAGAAACGTCTTTGAAAATATCCCCATAGGCTAATGTGCAACGTTAGCATTTCCCCTTGCACGATGGCAATGTAAAGTGTGTTGTCCTCAGCCAGACAGTTCCCAGGGAAAAAATACTCAACCTTTATTGAACGGAGTTTAACCCAGTTAAATACACATGCACAGCAGACAAAGATTTATTCTATATAGTTATATATTTCTTTCCTGGTCATTTAGCCATTCAAAAGTGGTGAAGCACAGTAAAAAAAAAACAAAACCAAATCAAGTAAAATATGCAAAACAAATAAAAAATCAAAACAAAAACACAATTACCTTGCATCAGAAGCAAAGAAAAATTCAACTGCCTTTTCTGTTCCCACTGGATAAAGGCAGGTGGAACTATCCCTTCTGTTTGATTTGGGCTTGTTCTTGCTCTTAATTATCTCAATGTTGTTGCCTGGTTAAAAAAAATAAACAGATGCAAAAATAAAAATCCTTCTCTACTCAGACAGTGCAAATCTTCTTAATGTACGCAAGCAGAGGAGCCAACCATAAATGATGGGAGTCAATGCAAAAGAAGTACCAAAGCAATTCCTGAAAGAACTGAAACCGAATGACAACCATAACAAGGAGCAAGAGAAGTCAGAAGCAAGGAAACAGAAAGCCTTTACAATACCCGCTCCCTAAGCCAGGATTTCCCAAACCTGTCCTGGGGACCCCACAGCCAGCTGGGTTTTCAGGAGATGCACCAGGAATGTGATAAAGCAGGCCCTCGGTATACGCAAAGCCTAAGGCTCTTCTGCCATTCTGTGCCTATGGGGAAAATGCTTAGTAAATGAGGCCCAGAGTTTCCAGTGTAGGCAAACGTTTCTCGTGCATGTTCATCGTGGAACATCCTGAAAGCCTGACTGGGTGTGGGACCCCCCCCAGGACAGATTCGGGAAGCCCTGCTTAAGCTGAAGTTCAGCCTGGAAAAATGTTTACTCTCCACACTCCGAGCCAAAACAGCAGAGTACCAGATAGTACAGAAGTCATAGGACAATACTCCACCTAACAACAAATCATCCATTTCTTGATTACCAGTGGATTGTGAGGGAGTTTTACACTGTGTGTCCAAAGAGTATGAATTCTGGGACACTAGACAAAAATTATAGAAAAAAAAAAAAAGGTCAAAACACAGTCATTACGACTCAAATTGACATTAAAATACAGTGTAGAGAGGTCATATATCATGTCTAGGGTTAAAAACAGAGGTCCTCCCTCCTGTAAAATGTTAGAAAGATTAAGATGTGCAAATACTAAGCCTACAGACCAAACTACTATGGATGAAGAAAAGAATTTAATTTAGAAAATCCAGCAAATTGATTTGACAGCAGCAGTGATACTCCAAAGACACTCAGTCAGTGCCTTTATTTCTGATATATATTATAAGGAACAGTATGAGATAGGAATGTACAATCATTTGAAATGACAGGAAATGTCAGCAAAGAAAGAACGCAGATGTCTCACTAGATAATGGACTTATGGTTTTTTGAAGTTGACTATGTGAATCCAGCAACCATCATACTGCACAGGGTTCTTGATTAAATATGAGCCAGGTAACCCGTAAAAAGCTATATAGCTTCTATGCGCTTAATCAGCAACATTTTGTGTTGTTTTGGAAACGAATCAACATACGTTTTGTTTACCATTTCTGTTTTGTATGCACTATTTGCAAATAGTATGCATTACAAGCATTTAGTGTGTGTTATTTTGTGAACAGCAGGCACTAAAGCCATTTAGTGAGTGCTATTCATACATAGCAAATTCTATTTACAAATAACTCTGTACAAAATGATTGGCACCATATGCTTTCACTGTGCACTATTTGCAAATAGCATGCATTAAAAACAAACAAAATTAATTTTAAAAGGGCACATGTAAACGTAAACAAAATATTTTTGCATGCACACCCTAGCTAGTGTTAAGGCACCAAAGTTAACCCAGTTAATTCATGAGTTAGAACCAATGTTAACCTTCCTGCTTAGCTTTATCCCTCCTCAATCTTCTGCTTTCTGAAGATTTTAATCTTGTAGCAACTAGGAGGCACTGCTGCTTTGACACAGTCTCTGTGCACAGGTGGTCAACAAGAAAAGGATATAGACATTTAATTAGAGAGGAGTAAACAAAAAAAGGGTGTAGACATTTAATCAGAGACGAGTAAAAGGGTGATGGAAATCACAATTCAAGATCAAGATCCAAAGCCCTGTCCACAATTCAAATATTTGCACATAGGATGTGTTTTGGCAATCCATGCAAAACTCATTAAAAAAAAAAACATAGGCAACAACTACCTGGAATCTAGGCAAGGCCTGTGACAGTTTTCCTGTCTCTCAGCATCTAAACAGCTATTTTTAATTTATTCATTTATAAACCATTCTTCAAACAGTTTCAAGATGCTAGAGTATTTCATCTTTTCCTTTTCAGGCTTGCTATTGCTGATTTGGTAAAGAATGAATACAAGGAACAGTAGAGATGGCTAATACAATCAGAAATGTATGTGGGGAAATCCGAAATCTACTCTGAACTCCCCTTTGTTCCTGCCTTTTGCCAGTTCGCATAAAAGTCCACATAAAACCAGGTTACGTATGTCATTTTACACAAACTGAGCACCAGGGCTTGCAAACAGCCCAAAAGAAGCAAATGCGTACCCCTCCTATATAAGTACTCTAGTTTTCCAATACAGAAGAACGATCAGCAAATCTGATTTCTACACACAGCATGGATAGTCATGTCAATATAATATTTAGGTCTGTCATAAGAATGAAATCATTGACATCTACATTTTGGGTGCTTAGAAATCATTCTTCTGCCTCCTTATTTCATAAGGGAATAGGTTTTATTCCCTTATGAAAGATCCTAGGTCAGTGGTGGGGGGAGGATCCATCCCATCTTGCGGCAGCAAAGGTGCTTCCTGGCCGACGGCAATGATAGCGTGCTGCTTGCACTTGGAAGTGGCATCTGCCAGCCGGACGTGATGACTCCTTCCCCAGGTGGCTGGAACTCAGGGTACATGTCCAGGTCCCTCTGAAGAGCAAGCTGGGTTATTTTTACCGTAATCATTATGGGATTTCTTAGGTGGTTTTATTACATGATGATTGCATTATGTATGTTATGTTGTAAGCCACGTTGGGTGATTTATGAACTGGGAAGGTACTATATATTAATGTTTCATCAATAAATAAACTCAGGGAGGAAACACCCCCTCCCCCCCCTCACCCAAAACTCAGAACCACACCTGGATCAATCCCCAATGTGGTCCCTTGAACCCCAAAGTGTGCCTTCCCCCCTGTATCCTAGGCAATAGAAAATCAAATGTTCTTAATCCATGTTAACCGACTCCTAAATCTTTAGCATAATATACTTTTATTCTTTAAAGAACAACTTACATGTCCTATACAAGACAGGAATCTGCTCAGTTGAAAGTTTGTATTTGCTGCGCACGCCAATCAACAGAGGGCTTCCTCTCCTGTTAACATTACAATAGACAAGTCAGAAAGAAACTCTTTCAGGTGCATGAGCACAGACAAATAGTTTTCTGACACACATGGTTTGGACCTATGGAAAGAGGTGGTGTTTTGTTATATCAACCTGAAGGTACTGGATGGGGGAAAAGGCCCAGATGGAAACCAAGGATATGGATCAATACCATTCCTCAGAATATTGAGACCCGTGTGTCAGAAAACCAAACCACACTTGAATGGGTTGGCAGGCATAGGGACCCTGGACCCCCACATGAGTAGGAGAATAGCTTTCTGCATCTGGAACTGAACTGGAGCTGTCTTCATCAGTTCTAAAACCTGCTAATTATATTACCCCGCGCATAAAGTGCTGTAGACCATTAACCAGTAATCTCTCCATTGTGGGTTTACTTGAGGAACACATGTTTCTGTAGGTGGCCCAGCTTAAAATTAGCATAAGCAAACACTGGTATGTCTGGCCAAAGAATCCAGGTTAATTAAACATTGTACATTAATTAAATTTACAAATGCTGAGATGTATCCTTTACGATTAAACAGTCTCTGCTTCGGAATGTGGGACTGGGGAGCAGCAGAAGCATTCTTGACAAGTTTATTTTGAACACAGCAGTACTGCAGTGTAACTCAGGTCTAGACGTAGATTCATCTACCCCCTCTTCAAATACAATCAAGAAACGGGCTATGAGCTCTGGCTCAATGACTTAGTGGCAGTTCTGTACATTGCCACGAGAAGGACCTGGAGCTGGGGAGGCAGCATTGTCAGCTCCTGGGAAGAGGAGTCTCCCTCACTGCACAACAGCGACACCCAGTGGCTGGACTTAGGGATTCTTGAAGAAGCCACAGTACATGGCTCCAGCCAAAAGACTTATCACCACAATGTCTGGGTTGAGAGAGTGAGCTGGGAGGGGAAAAATTCTCCGGTGGGCTGTGAGTGAAGGCCCATAGTGCCGTAGCCCAATATAGGACAGTTCCAACCAAGATGGAAGGAAGCTTAAAAGAGCAGGAGAAAAATTTCTAGGTCACAAAAAAAAATCATTTATGATCTTAACTGCATTACACCCTACAGCACCCTCGCTCACAGTCACAAGCCACCAGAACAAGTGATTGCAGCTCACACTTCTCTGCATTATGATCCTGTATTGCTTGTCCAAGTCATGCTATGTGCTACACGTCTTACATTCAAGGCAGCAGCTACTCTTAAGTCTGCAATTCAGACAAGGCTAGAAATCAGCAGAGCTCTCTTGTGAATTCGGAGTCCTGGCTGAGAACCTCAACTCGGCGTTTGTACGCGATCTTAATTCAGGCTACTGGCCAAATATGATGAATAAACTATTCACTGCATTAATGCAAGTGGAATTAAATAGGATTTAAAGGTTTCCATTCACTCAATGTGTCTCAAATTGGTTTCTCTTTTGGAATGAGATTTATTTATTTATTTAAATCTTTTTCTTAAATCGTTTTCCTAAAACCCTTTTTCTCATGTGGCCTAGCACAAAGGTTTTCAACCAGTGTGCTGCAGGGGGGGGAATGAGTATGCGGCGGGAAAACAGGCTTTGGATGTACTAAATAAATACATAGGACAGGGACGGGTGACAGCCAACGCCGCTGGCAGCAAAGTCTTGCTCTCCCTCCCCTGGTCCTCTGCACCATAGTATCCAGCCGGCCGGAGGAGTCGGTGATACCCGCTGGACCCACTCAGTTCTAATGGAGGCGATGGCAGCACCAGGGAAGACCACAGCATCCTTAGGGGGAAAGTGATGCCAGGGGACGAAAGATGGTGCTGATGCCAGGGATGGGGGCTGGAAGGAGTAAGGAAGGGAAGGTGGAGAAGGAAAAAAGTAAGGTGCTAATGCCAGAGTGGTAGGAGGGGAAGGGAAGATGCTGCTAATGCCAGGGAATGTTGGCGGTGCCCGGAGGGTGAGGAGGCAGCTAAGGGAAAGCAATGATGCCCAGGGGAGATGGAAGGGAAGGAGATGCTAAGGTGGGGGGTAGGGGGGAGGAGAGGGAAGATGGCGTGCCACAACATAACACTGATCCTTAGCTGAGTTTTAAAGAGCAATGAAAGAAGAATATGTGCGTCACATGCATGTCCGGGCACCGGGAGCTGCACGTTCTGGAATGGCTGAAATAGTTTACTAACCTCGCAGCAACAGCTTCATCTGGGTACTGGATGCTCTTGCAAATTAACGCAAAGGCTCCTTCCTGGAAAGACACAACCAGTCCTTAGAAGAAAACAAAACAAATAGAACTGCTTGAAGCGTGCACTACGTAACGTGGGGCCTGTCTTCCCAACATCCCCACCCCAGGGTCTAGCTTGCTACAGAAATACAGAAACGTCCTGGGCAGTGGTCAATGCAATACTGGCAAAAATGTAAAAAACATTCAAAAGATTAAACGACAAGACACACTTGAGCATTAGTGTGCCCTCTGGTTGATTAAGCAAGTTACAAACAAATTATATAAAATAAAAACGGCTTTGGTATGCATGTTTTCTGTGGGTTGGTTTTATTGTGAGCTGTGCCTGTAATCTGCTCGGAACAGGGAATTCTCCTATGAAAAGCAAAATATAAACGCCAAATGAAATGAAAACCATTGCACAGCATGAAAAGAAAACTTTCAAAGGAAGACTGAGTCTGCAAACTCCCATTAGAGTTGATCTGGCGCCTCGGAACATGTAATGAAAGCACCTCCATTAGCAGTACTGTGCAGTTGTGGCACCTCGGAACATGTAATGAAAGCACCTCCATTAGCAGTACTGTGCAGTCGTGGCACCTCAGAACATGTAATGAAAGCGCCTCCATTAGCAGTACTGAGCAGTCGTAGCAGGGCCACACGTGGCACCTCAGAACATGTAATGAAAGCACCTCCATTAGCAGTACTGCACAATCGTGGCACCTCAGAACATGTAATGAAAGCGCCTCCGTTAGCAGTACTGCGCAGTCGTAGCAGGGCCACACGTGGCACCTCAGAACATGTAATGAAAGCACCTCCATTAGCAGTACTGCGCAATCGTGGCACCTCAGAACATGTAATGAAAGCACCTCCATTAGCAGTACTGTGCAGTCGTAGCAGGGCCACACGTGGCACCTCAGAACATGTAATGAAAGCACCTCCGTTAGCAGTACTGCTCAGTCGTAGCAGGGCCACACGTGGCACCTCAGAACATGTAATGAAAGCGCCTCCATTAGCGGCACTGTGCAGTCGTAGCAGGGCCACATGTGGCACCTCAGAACATGTAATGAAAGCACCTCCGTTAGCAGTACTGCTCAGTCGTAGCAGGGCCACACGTGGCACCTCAGAACATGTAATGAAAGCGCCTCCATTAGCGGCACTGTGCAGTCGTAGCAGGGCCACATGTGGCACCTCAGAACATGTAATGAAAGCACCTCCGTTAGCAGTACTGCTCAGTCGTAGCAGGGCCACACGTGGCACCTCAGAACATGTAATGAAAGCGCCTCAGTTAGCGGTACTGCGCAGTCGTAGCAGGGCCACACGTGGCACCTCAGAACATGTAATGAAAGCACCTCTGTTAGCAGTACTGTATAATCATAGCAGGGCAGACACAAACATGTGGTTGGAAGAGCTGAGAATGTAATCTCTGCTTGTAGATTCAATTCTGGTTTGGCATTAGCATGCCATGTGAAGAAGCAAAGTTTTGTAAGACAAAGAAAGCTACAGCGTTAGGGAAGGGGTAGGAAGGAGGGGAAGTTCTGAATGGTAAGAAGTTTATAGCAAATATATTTATTATATTTTCAACTTCCACTTTCATTATAACATACCAGGTACAATTGGCGACTGTAAATTCTAAAGGACCAATAACATGTTTATTAGAAGAGCAGGAGGAGACAAAAATAGAATATAAATAGGAGCTCTCACAAATTTGTAATTTTTTAATGTTTGAATGACAGTATAGATTTAATTTTTAGAGGACCAGATCTACAAAAGGGTTTTTCCCATTCTGGGCCCAATTCAGTAAGGTCTTTTCCCATAGATATAGAATAGGAGAAAATCCGTAAATTACGTCCTTTTTATCACTGGGGGGAGGGGAAGAGAAAAAAAAAAAGAGTTTGGTACATCTGGTCTTAAACATCTTTTATAATTTCCATATTTACAAGATTGCCAGACAGAAGTACATGTGCGTCTTGTCCACATATACAGCTCTAGAAGAGTCATTCTACTCAGTTTCATGGATCAGATGACCATGTTGGGCTTGGATGCTAATGCAGGAGAGTTTTCTGGTCTAAGCTTTTAAACAGCAGGGACCTAGAGCTTGTTGTACTTCTGTTTCTTAATCAGAATGGTAAGGGATTTTTTTTTTTTGTTAATTTCCATCAGATAAATTGCTTGGCTCAAACAAAGCTCCTTTCAAATACTGTTACCCCCTGCAACATGATTCTAGAAGAAAAAATGTCAAATACCATGCAAACATAGCTTAGAAATATTGTAGCAGCGTCAAGGACAGAGGGGTGGTGTTCCAGGGCTGGAAGAGGTGGGGGGAGACTGAACAAGAAGAGTCTGTTACTCTTTAGTTACTGATGAAGCTAAAATCATTTAAGAAGCAAAAGGTTTCTGAAAGAGATGGCATCTCTAGCCAAACTCATTAGTACATTACTACCTAGCTTCCTGCTCCAAAGCTACTGAAAGAGTCTTGACAAATATTTAAAAAATTCCCTTTATCAACTAAACATTTTTGATAAATAGTTAGTCACAAAGAAAGAGCATTCCACAAAGCTTAGCTTTCTCGCTTTCGGGCAGGGGAGATGCTGGTTCACTTACAAGTTCCTGAACAACTCGCTCAACCAAGGTTGAGAAGCTAATGTCTTCACTTTCCCTGTTGTCATAGACATATTTAATCAGCTTTGGAATGACTTCTGTATCCGTTTCCGATTCAAATTCATAGCCCTTCGTCTCCTGGAACAGAATGCACAAGATAAGCAGCTTTTTATTTGCCAGACACTTGATTAGAAACAGAATTGTGCAACTAGTAAAAAAAAAAAACCAAAAAACCAACAACAACCCTTCTAATAGTTGAAGGACTTTCTGCAATAATTTCTAAACTATAAATCACAGTTTTGAGTGGTATTATAGCAGAGATTTGAGGATGCAACTGTTACAGGACTTGACAGCTCATTTGCTAGGTACATACCAGAAATTTCTTCAGGTCCTTGTAATTGGTGATAATTCCATTATGGATAACAACAAATTCTGGAAGGAAATGCAGTAAAAGAGGTTACTTTTAAGGAACTACATACTTTGCATAATCAATTAACACTGATGTAATCAATTAATCAAGTAAACTCCTGCTCCCGAGGATGTCCTTAGCAGAGGCATGCCCTGAGAAGCTGACTTAGCTAAATCAAGTCATGCATGCAGTAAAGAAAACCATCTACCTACAAGTTAACATATAGAGCACGAAACCAGGGAAAATGACATTTGAATTCAAAGTCCTTTCCTCTATAATTTGGGAGTTTTCATGTGTCAAGGAATTATTTGATCAATGTCTTACACTCCATGAGCAATTTTCTGATTGGGGCCAGGAAATACAGTATCGACAGTTGTTCCCATTACAGAAAAAAAAATAACTATTTAGAAATGACTCAAGTTTTCTGGGTATTATCAGACCTTGAGTGCCCCCCGCTAGTCAGGTTCTTAAGATATCCACAAGGAATATGCATGGGATACATCTGCATGCATTGGAGACAGCATGTGCAAATCTTCCATATACATATCCTGAAACCTGACTGTCTAGGGGGGGTCAGTTATGTTCAAGTATTGTTTTAATGCACAGCCAGCAATGCTTCAAAATTCTTTATCAGTCTCCTCCAAAGAAGATATCAATCGAAAAAATGAGTTCCCTGTTTAAGGACCTCAACTCTCCTGTTGATTAGAGAAAGGTTTCCCCGAATCTGTCCTGGAGAACTCACAGCCACAGTCGGGTTTTTCAGGATATCCACAATGAATATTCACGAGATCAATCTGCATATGCTGGAGATCCAGAATATGTATTGGTCTCACAACTTCACTGTGGTTATCCTGAAAACACAACTTGCAGTAGGGACCCCCGGGGACAGGTTTGGGAAGCCCTGGGTTGGAGGCTCAGAATTCTCTTCAACCCCATCCTTTCCCATATTCCTCAGTATAGAATCTGGGTGGTTTCTAAAAATTGCATACGGGCCAGATGTGGGGGAAAATGCTTAGTGCAGCTGATCTATAAGGGGTGGGCAGGGGAGGCAGGCTAACTTCTGGGGAATGCAAGGAGGCTTCTTTGCACCTTTTCAGTCCTTATCAGCTTGAGAATGAACAGATTTCAAAGCTCTGGAGCCCAGACGGTTTCTCACTAACCCCTTCACTGCCACACCCTTTTAGGTTTAGAACCGAGAGTTGTAGCATCTTCAGGTGACTCCGGTTCAGGTATGGATAGTTTACTTATGGGTACACAAAGGGTGTGCAAGATGCTCCACAGAAGATTCATAAACAGGTTCGAGACTGAAGTATTTTTAAATCTGCATTGGAAAACTCCACAGAAAGCAAGCAACTGTTTATTTCCACCTCATTTTTTCCCCTGGAAGCTGAAAGCGATTTACAAAAAGATCAGCAGAAAAGCAACAATAAAATAAAACTAATAAAAAAAATTGTATCGTGTACAAACATAATAAAGATAGTGAAGGAACAATAGCCTCAATTTCTCTTTATCAGTGGTCTATAAATGACTTTAAATAATAATTCATTCAAACATTTAAAAACAGCTGCAGGAAAACATGCAAGAGCTGAATAACATCCTCAGTAGCTGGTCAAAGCGAGAGGACCTGCTGCTTTTTTACCATCTTAATCAAGACATTTTGCATAAAGTACTCACCATTGTTTTTATCTGACCGTTGAGGGTGGCTGTTCACTGCATTCGGTACCCCGTGGGTTGCCCAGCGAGTATGAGCAATCCCAAAGTGGGTCTCAAAGTTTGCTTTTAAGTCCATGCCATCTTGCCCTGTGCAAAATACACGCAGTTCACTTACAGTCTATCTTCATGCAGTACTACAAAGAGAACATAGCCAGGCTGTTCCCCTTGCCCACCACTGCCTACCTATTTCACAGTGCATCAGCTTTTGATAGGTCTAGACGTATCCTAGCTGCCAGCTACGGAAGTCTGACTGACTTATTCAGGTTGTGTTTTTGGGCCGTCTTCCCCATTGGTTCTCTCTCATCCTGGGTAGATAAGCATGCAAGTTCCCATACTTACTCCAACACCCAGAAGCCTTCCCCCCCTCCCCCCCACCCCCAGGGTTTACCGCTAAGCTTTCTAATAATCTAAACAGCTACCACGACTTGTGTGGCCATTGCCAAAAAACTAGGGAGGCTATTGCCAGACCATCCAGTTGCTGGCACCGACCTGGTCGGTTGTTCCAACCTGCTACCCCGTGATCTGCAGTGTCGGATTTTTCCAAACCGCGACTGTGTAAGTTCATGCCAGAACCGCCAACAGGTAATGCCTGCCTCTGTCCCTGCCATCTCTTCAAACTCTTAGTAGTTATGCAAATGTATTTTTAGTATGGAGCACGTTCTACTTGACTCCAGTCCATTCAGTTAAATCAGGAAGATGACTTTTAACTGGCCATCCATAGATCACGCTGGGATTTTCTCCTCTCCCAGTATAACATTACTATTGGACTCTTGTAGATGTCTCTTTCCAAACAGCGGTATCCTAGAGATCCCTTTAGTCCAGGGTCTCTGTTGCTTCTATACTTATTACTCAAACCTGGCAAAAGCTGAAAAGTCTGTTCTTCTCACAGAGTTAGGGTTCTGGCTTTGCTTTTCTGGAGATAACAGCACCCGCATCTCTCTCCACTACATCCTGGAGCAGACTCCTTGTGGCTCTCGCTGTCTTGCACATCTCATATGCGTACCCACCTCAGGGGTGCATTGTACTGTACCACTTTATCCCTCTGCTAGGCCTGGATTTAATTCCTTTTAATGAGCTGATGAGGCTACTGTATGTCATAATGCAAACCAGAATAGTTGGGCAAAGTAGATGGGCCAATTGGTTTTTATCTGCTGTCTACTATGATATGCCACATCCTTCCTGGTCAACCACAATTGCTATTTTGCATTTGTCTGCTTTGCTTTGTTTACCGCAAGAAACCATCTGCATGTTTCTGGTTTGCAGTCTTGCCATAAGCCAATACAGAATCATTATTCAGTTTCCTGGACTTACTGTAAATTTCCTCATCCAGGGCTTTCACTTTGCCTTTTTTTTTTATCAGTTTGATGTGCCTCTCTTTTTGTTCATTCTTAGTGCCATCCACAGCAATCCCTGAAAATATAAAATCAGAGCTACATTTAGAAAAGCAATTTCAACCACGGTACCTTGACATGAAATTCACATGCAATGGACAGACTATAATAGTGCCTTTGTGTAAGTCATGTAACTGAGACCCATTATTAGCTTAGAATCAAGATTTAAGAGATTATGGGCAGTTCAAATATAATATTTTGCTTATTACGCTGAGGATGGGTAATTTTATAACTATGCACGTAGAGCTAAAGTCTGTGAATAGAAAAAAGTACTCGCAGATTTCAGTCTGAAATTTCAAAACGGACTTGCGCTCATGAGTCTGCTTTGAAATTTTGGGCAGACTTATGCGCTTATTTTTACATCTGCTCTGTGTGTGTGTCGCACATTTACGCACGTACTTTCTGGAAACAGAAAAGAATAAGTTTCCCCCAACTCCAGCCCTTGGAACACATCCATTTTGTGTGCATAAAAATACACACATGAGTTATGCACACATCTCCCGGGCAATTTCCAAAAACCCTTTCACGCGTGTAAATCCTTTTGAAAATCGGGACCACGCCAAGTTGTGAGACAGACCTTTAGATTAGACACTGTTTTACTTTGCATCAAGAACACTCTTGTACCTCAGTTTCAGATAAAGCCTAGACTAATTCAGGCCTCTGAACTCTTGAGGCAACTCTGAGCATCTGGATTTAAAAAAAAAAAAAAAAGTCCAACCATGCAGAAAAAGAGCAGGAAAATATGTCACTGTACCAAGCGCTCAACAGAAAAGTCATTGTTTAACATTTTCAGTGGCTAAAGGCCAATATAGTGGCCTGAAACTGGTGCAGTAATGAAAATCAATGTGAACATCATGTGTAGCTGAGTGGTGTTTTTTCCTCCCTGGTTTGCAGCATAAGAGAACTGAAATACCTGCAGAATCGTATCCTCTGTATTCTAATCTCTGAAGTCCATTTACAAGAGTTTCACAGATTTCTTTCCTTGTGCGTGGCACTTTGTAGTTCAGATAAGCAAAGATTCCTGTAGAAAGCAGAAGGTTAGCAATATAAATTATTGTTCTGTTTATTTCTTAAGAATGCAAGAAATGCCATAGAAGGTCAGGCCAAAGGTCCATCAAGCCCAGCATCCTGTTTCTGACAGTGGCCAGTCCAGTACCCAGTAGAATCCCAAAGAATAGATCCAAGCCTTTTTATTCATAAATATTCTCCTCGACTAATACTGCTTTATGGACTTTTCCTCGGGAACTTGTCTAAGCCCTTTCTGAGCTGGGCTATGCTAATTGCTTTCAGTCTCATTGTGTGCTAAGTGTTAGCTTCTTGGAGTGTCCCAGGTCCTAGTAATTCTGGAAGGAGTAAATAAGGGTTTCTATTTACCTTTTCGTCTCCTCTCCAGGCTGAAGAGCTCTAACCTCTTTAGCCGTTCATAGGGGAGCCGTTCCATTCCCATTATTTTGGCCGCCCTTCTCTGCACCTTTTCTGGTTCCACCATATCTTTTTTTGAGATGGGGCGACCAGAACTGCACAGAATGCTCAAGGTGCAGGGACACCATGGATCGCTACAGAGGCATTATGATATCTTCTGTTTTATTTTCCATTCCTTTCCTTATTCTACCTCACATTCTACTTCTTTTCCTCACTGCTGCCACTGAGGATGTCAAAGTATTGTCCATTCCTGTCCTTCATCCTCTACCAATCTGACTGAACACTGGCAATTAATTCAATCACAGTGATGTACCTCTGCTCTGCCTTCATTCATCGACAACCAGTTCTCTTTCCAAGCTTAACTACCTTTCCTCACTCATGCACAGTGTTGAGCAGTGCTTCCTTTCTAGGAAAAAAGTGTCATCCATAGGAGGAAGGGTAGGGAGCCACACCACCCAGAGCCCATTCCCTGCACCTGGCTGCAGAGCCTATGAAAAGGCAGCATAGCAAATAGTATAGCAAATGGCTAGAAAACTCATGCACCACCTAACAAACCAGGCTGCTACAGATCTGGACACAAAAGTCCACCCTAGCAAAATCCCTCACCTCGGTCACCCAGGCAGAACATGGGTAGACCCTCACCTGGTACAGTACAAGTGACCACAAGTTAGAAATAGAAATGTGCCGACAAAGCCTGAACTAGAAACCCCAAGAAGCCTGACTCTGATAGAGAAGTAGAAATGCATTTCCTGTTCTACTGTGCAAAATACAAAGATGTCAGAGGTGCTGGACATTTATGTTGCCAAAAGCTGACATCATTTGAATCACTAAACCAAAAACATGCTTTTCTGCCTGGACATTTTTGACCCTCTTTCAACACCAGGGGTTTGATGGCCCCCAACATAAGACTCCGCCACACAAACTGAAGAATGATAGGGACTCCACAGCCCCAACATAACACAACCCCTTCTATCAGCAGCCCCAATATAACACCTCCATCCCTTCTCTCACCTGGGGAGTGATGCTGGGCCCCTGGGAATGGGAGGCAGGTGGTGGGTACAGAGAGGGCCCCTCCACCCAGGAGACAGGCTAAATCCCCTCTGTATTTCCCTAGGACCCAAGGTAAACAGTCTTCCCAACTTCCCTGCCCTGGCAGTTGTCTGTCTTTCCCAGGTCCCTCCTCCTGCCACAGGATCTTCCCACTCCCTTGGGGGCAGCACTTCTGCTCTCTTTCAGTGGCAGCTACAGAAGCTTTTCAGGGCATCGAGAGGGGACTGGAAGCATTTGCCCCCCCCCACACACACGTTCTGCTGGGCCTGGGCAATTGGCTACTGCAGCACGCACTTCCTACGTCCTCCTGAGGGCCAGCATGGGTTGGCTGGAGACCCCCTGCCAAGGCCAGTGCTACCTGTTCTACTGCCCTGTGCAATCGATCACTGAGCTCTCTTGTTTCTAATGGAGCTATTCATGGACTTCTCTTTTTTTTTCTGAACAATAACTTTGTGTCTGAACCTCATTTACAGTCAGGCGCAGTACAGTTATAAGAGTAAGGCCTCCAGATTACAGGTGGACAGACTGGCCCACTTGTTCCCTGTACTGCCAATAGTGGGCAAGTAGTTCATTTGCTATCTGAGAAGTGCTATCTGGAGGGCGGTCCCCATGGGAAACTATAGCAATTTACTCAAAATATTCTTAAAAGCACACTCTTTGAATTTTGAAACCACTAAACATCTCAACCGCAATACAAAGCCTCAGAGCTGACGGGTATGTCCTATACAAGGAAATTAATTATACACCAGAAAAATTCAAATCAGCCAATAAAATCCAGCTGTTATCAATATGTAAATTCTAAAAAGTCAATAAAGAATAAGTAACAAAATCTCCCAAACAATGTAAATTCTGTGTGAGAGGTATGTCTCAGAGACTTTGAAGTGGGACGCAGGATATTGTACATCAGGACAGTGCGAGGGTATTAGCTGCCCTACATGACATATTATACCAGGCCCTAAAACACCAATACACTTCCTAGAAGGAAAACAGAACAACCCAGGCTGCTACAAAGAAGCTACACACTAGCAGAATACCTCACCTCGGTTACACTCGCAGAACACAGACAGACCCTCATCAAACAGAGAATAAAAAGAGAGCAAAGTATAAATAGAAATGTGCAGACAAAACTGAACTGGAAACTGCAAGAAGCCAGACTCTGTATGTAGGCGAACGAAGGGAAAAACAAACATTACATTCCTCATTAAGCATCAAACAATAAATCAAGAAATATAAAACATTAATCTAAATAGTATAGCCATACAAATAGAAAGAAAAAAATGTCAAAACAGCTGATGAATAGAACAGTCAATAATGAAAAGCTCAAATAATTATTATTTAAATTTCCCAAACACCAGTAAAATATTTCAAAACAGACATACCAAACACCCAATAATTAAAACTAATAAGGCTAAAAAAACAAAAAAATCTCTAGCTTGACATAGCTGGGAACCTTTCATTTCCAGTCCCCCTGTGATTGTCATAGACGCACCACACTCCCTCTCCCACACAAGCACATACACACATGCCCCTGCTCTGATACACATATATGCAATCCCTTTCTAACACATACATGCTCAAACACACACAACCTGGGCCTTTCATTTCAGCCGCGCTGTGGATTGGGAACCAGCAGGGCCCACAGCCTCCTTTCCATCTGGGTGGCCAGCGGGCTGGGAACCACAGGGCTGCTGTAGCCCTTCTTGCCATTTGGGAAGTTGGCAAGTTGGCAACCGCCAGGCCGCCATGGTCTTTACTTTTGGCCGCCTGTAGGCTGGGATCTGCTAGGCAGCCCACTTTGGCTGCTGGTAGCTTGGGGGTCCTCCCGAGCAGCCCTGTGGCCTCCTCCTAACTTTGGTGCAGGTGACCCCAGACTGCAGCCTCCTCCCGGCCACCACCCTGTGCACGTGCACAGCGGGTTGCGCCAGCCTTGACACTTGCTTTCTCCTATGGCCCCATGGGGATTGGCTGAAGATGCCCACATTCCCCTGCGGGCATGTGCAGAAGAGATGGAGTGGAGGCAATGCTAGGTGCGTGTTTATTTTTGGCGACTATGGGGAAATATAAGCAGGTGGCGTAAAAAGGTGCCAGCACTTAGTACTGACATTACCGCCTAAAAAAATGCCCCAGTGATGAATGTCAGGAGAAACTATTTGTTGCACATTTTTCCCAAAAAATCATATTTTGCCCTGGCTAAGTTTAGTCTATAGAATGCTGTTAATGTAGAGAGTGCTGGCAGAATAATGCAGTACAATTAGCACAGGTCTTTGTCCTAAGGCACCTGCAGTCTAAGTGAGCACACTAAATTGCAGTGCAGCTGTACCTTTTCAAAGAAAATCAGATCAATCTATAACATGCTTAGTGATTGGTGGGGGATCAGATTCACCTTGGGTACTATCCCAAATCAATTAACTCCATTTCATCAAGCACACAAGTTTTTAAGGTGTTTTGAGGACTTTGAATGCAGATCGCCAACAATATACCCTTTCATTGTTAGCAATTATTAGTGCCCAGCCTCACAGCTGTTTGGGAAGCTCCATGGCGCCCCCAACTGTTCCAAGGGTTTTACAATATATACGTTACTCGCTTCTGCTTTCATTTTCCTGCCAAATTGGTTCACATAGATTGGGATCAAACTGGCTAGCGCTGAGCATGTGCATGATATCAGTCTGATACCACTGCGAATCTGAACTAAGCAGATCCAGAAAGCAGCTTGCCAACATGGCTGCTCCCAGAGCTTCCAGGAAACTAGGGATTTTGTTTAAAAGTTTACATGAATTTAGCATTAGATTTTTGATACCATACTACACATTGTATATAAAAAAATAAAAAATAAAAAAAAGAGTATAAATGTCTTTAAAAGCTCTCTCACCTAAGTGCAAGGGAAGTTAATTGTTTCACTACTAGGATGTTGGATCTGACCTTTATCAAACACTCTGGATCAGAAAAGAGAAATTTAAACTTTACTTGGACAGGACTGATAAACTTTTGATTGTGCAGGTATAACTACAATAGATATATAAATATCTGTTTATCTAATAATAATGTTGACAGTGTATATTTTATGTAAACACAAAAATGTTATGTGATAAAAAATGTCTTTATTGTCCTTTAGTGGCATGTGATGCAAATAGTGACAGAGTTGAATGAACTATTTTGGATACATGCAAAATATTACTAAAGATCACGCCAAGACTGGTTGACAGGTACTCTTGGAGACCACTGCCAACAGGTTGTTTTTTTGTTTTTTTTTCCTATTTTGATCAACCTTAACCATTTGTAAAGCTTATCAAGATCTTATCAAGGTATATGTTCTGGAGAATGTATGGGCGATGGAGTCCTGTACACGAGCCATCCCCATTTTCATGGCTCACGCAGAGTCCCTAAGGGGGAGCTGGAGAAGCTGAAGTGGCGCAGGCAGCATGTGGCTGGCCCTGCGGTCTTAAGAGGAATGGCCTGGAAGGAGCAAGTGCTTTCCTTCTTCCATGAGGAAGAACGGGGCGAGAGTCATTTTGTGGGCTGACAAAAGAGAAGTTGGCGTAGTCACGAGTGTGGAGAAATCTGCATCTGCCAAAATCCAGAGAAGGGTATCCATCCCAAGCCAGAGGGTAGGAGCACCATCCCAAGGAGCTGCAGAGTGCAGGCATTCAAGGGAGAGCCTGGAAAAGAAACAGAAGATCCAGACGTTGCTCTTAAAGAACTCTTGGTAAGCAAGGGAGCTCCAAGTACTGCATTTTCATCTGGGCTTTTGAGTGACTGTAAACCCTGAATTGTACAGGGTTTTCTGAAAGTGGAATCTTTTTTTGTACCTACTATCCTTTGCCACAGGAAACCTATTTTTATTGGAACAAAAAATTCTTGCGTGGACTTATTTTTTTTCCAGTGTCATAGATCCCCTTTGGCCTAAGAGCCGGTGGCTCCCTCCACTCCCTTCCCCCCATCACAAAGAACTCTCAAGTCTGCAGCAAGTTTACAGGGACTCTGCAGTGCTTGAAGGTAGCCCACATCTTCATAACTGGGAAGATCCTGGAAAAGGTTAAACTGTGTTTACAGTCCCAAACCAGTTCCTCCACTTATGCTGCACTATCCTGTTCCAAAATGAGCTGACACTATGTTGTATGCCAAATTTCAGGCTGCTTTTAGAACATGTCAGGCATCTATGATCACTGCGGCAGTTCTGTGATTTCACAGCTGTAGGAAAAGTCCCTGGCGGGGCTGCTCTACAATGCCTGGCAGTGGGGTGGAATTGCTAAAGCGTCCTTGTTTCCAGTTTGGCTGCCCGTCCGTACCAGAGACTCGGCAGTCACTAGAGACCATGTTACTGAAAATGATAGTTTCAGGTTGAGTGGCTCTGGAGTATTTTGCAAGTTGATTGGGCAAAGAGAAATAAATAATACTTTCGACACAGGGTCCCCACAGCTATTTGCTCAGATCTGTAAAATAATTTCCTGTTCACTTACTTTGCTTCCTTAGAACTTTTTAATATGCCACTCTCATTAAATCCTTATTTAGAAAAAAAACATGGGAATCTTAAGTTTATTACATATCAAATATTGGGTTAGATGCAATGAGAAATATTTATCTTATTTTTATTCCACCTTTAGAGACACTTCAAAGCAGGTAGTTAACAAATTTATCTTCCATATAACACATAGTCAAATTACAATTTGAATATAGTTTGTACTCTAGATGAAAATCATGCTTTTACCAAATTGTCACTTGATTATTCAGAGGTTTGCTGAAGTCCTGGGACATAAGAAGTTGTCATACTGGATCAGACCGAGGATCAATCAAGCCCACCATTCTCTTTCCAACAGTGGCCAATCCAGGATACAAGTACCTGGCGAGTACCTAAACATTACTAATGCCAGTAATAAGCAGTGGCTATTTCCTAAGTCAACTTGACTAATAGTTTATAGGCTTATCTGACAGAGTAAATAACCGATTCACATTTAACCATTCTAGTCCTCTCATGATTCTGTAGACCTCTGTCATATCCCCCCTCAGTTGGCCATGCAGTGCAGTAATAATGGGAGTTTTAATTACCTTAATATTAACTGGGTAAATGTAACATCAGCACATACTAGAGATGTTCTTGGATGGAACAAACAACTGCTTCATGGAACAATTGGTTCAGGAACCAATGAGAGAGGGAGCTATTTAAGATGTAATTCTTACTGGAACGCATGATTTGGTAACAGAGGTAACAGTGGTGAGACTACTTGGAAGTAGTGATCATAACATGATCAAATTTGAACTAATGACTGGAAGGAGGACAATATGTAAATCTATACTCTAACACTAAATTTTCAAAAAGGAAACTTTGATAAAATGAGGAAAATAGTTAGAAAAACGAAAAGGTACAGCTGCAAAGATTAAAAGTGTACAACAGACATGGACATTGTTTAGAAATACAATCTTAGAAGCACAGTTCAGATGTATTCCATGCATTAAGAAACATGGAAGAAAGGAAAAATGATTACCAGCATGGTTAAAAGGTGAGGTGAAAGACTATTTTAGCTAAGAAAAATTCTTCAAAAATTGAAAGAAGGATCTATCTGAATAAAATAGGAAAAAGCATAAGCATTGTCAAGTTAAGTGTAAAACATTGATAAGGCAGACTAAGAGAATTTGAAATGAAGTTGGCCGTAGAGGCAAAAACTCATAATAAAAACTTTTTAAAATATATCCAAAGCAAGAAACCTGTGAGGGAATCGGTTGGACCATTAGATGACCAAGGGGTTAAAAGGGCTCTTAGGGAAGATAAGGTCATTGCAGAAAGACTAAATGAATTCTTTGATTCTGTTTTTACTAATGAGGATGTTGGGGAGATACCGGTTCAGAGATGGTTTTTAAGGGTGTTGAGTCAGATGAACTGAACCAAATCACTGTGAACCTGGAAGATACAGTAGGCCAGATTGACAAACTAAAGAGTAGCAAATCACCTGGCCTAGATGGTATGCACCCCAGGGTTCTGAAGGAATTCAAATATGAAATTTCAGATCTATTAGTTAAAATTTGTAACCTATCATTAAAATAATCCATTGTACCTGAAAACTGGAGGGTGGCCAATGTAACCCCAATATTTAAAAAGGACTCCAGGGGTGATCTGGGAAACTATAGACCAGTGAGCCTGACTTTAGTGCCAGAAAAAATAGTGGAAACTATTCTGAAGATCAAAATCAGAGCATTTAGAAAGACATGGTTTAATGGAACACAGTCAGCATGGATTTACCCAAGGTAAGTCTTGCCTCACAAATGTGCTTCATTTTTTTTGAAGCGGTTAATAAACATGTAGCTAAAGGTGAACCAGTAGATATAGTGTATTTGGATTTTCAGAAGGTGTATGACAAAAGTCCCTCATGAGAGGCTTCTAAGAAAACTAAAAAATCATGGGATAAGAGGCAATGTCCTTTTGTGGATTACAAACTGGTTAAAAGACAGGAAACAGAGAATAGGATTAAATGGTTAATTTTCTCAGTGGAAAAGGGTAAAGAGTGGAGTGCCTCGGGGATCTGTACTTGGACCAGTGCTTTTCAATATATTTATACATGATCTAGAAAGGAATACGAGTGAGGTAATAAAATTTGCAGATGATACAAAATTATTCAGAGAAGTTAAATCACAAGCGATAAATTGCAGGAGGATATTGTGAGACTGGAAGATTGAGCATCCAAATGGCAGATGAAATTTAATGTGGACAAGTGCAAGGTGATGCATATAGGCAAAAATAACCCTTGCTGTAGTTACACAATGTTAGGTTCCATAAGAGGAGCTACCACCCAAGAAAGAGATCTAGGCATCATAGTGGATAATACATTTAAATAGTCGGCTCAGTGTGCTGCAGCAGTCAAAAAAGCAAACAGAATGTTAGGAATTATTAGGAAGGGAATGGTTAATAAAACGGAAAATGTCATAATGCCTCTGTATCGCTCCAGGGCGACCAAAATGATAAGAGGCATGGAACAGCTCCCCTATGAGGAAAGGCTGAAAAGGTTAGGGCTGTTCAGCTTGGAGAAGGGATGACTGAGAGGGGATATGATAGAGGTCTTTAAAATCATGAGAGGTCTAGAACGAGTAAGTGTGAATCAGTTATTTACTGTTTTGGATAATAGAAGGACTAGGGGGCACTCCATGAAGTTAGCAAGTAGCACAGTTAAAACTAATCGGAGAAAATTCTTTTTCACTCAACGCACAATTAATCTCTGGAATTTGCTGCCAGAGGATGTGGTTAGTGCAGTTATTGTAGCTGGGTTTTAAAAAGATTTGGATAAGTTCTTGCTATTAATTAAGTCGACTTGGGGAATAACCACTGCTATTAACGGCATCAGTAGCATGGGATCTATTTAGTGTTTGGGTACTTGCCAGGTACTTGTACTGCTGGAAACAGGAGGCTGGTCTGACCCAGTATGGCAATTTCTTATGTTCTTACAATGAAAGAGACTAAAATCATATTCCTATAATAGAAAATAAAATATACTTTAATACTGACAGTAACTGAAAACAAAGGCTGATGTTCCCCTTTGCCAATATGATGGATGAAATAATTACAGGAGTACTGAGAAGTAACCTAGGGCCTTATTGAAAGGGCCGGTAAGTTTCAAAATGGCGCACATTTGCACAGGTCTGTCGGCCCGCACCCATGGATGCACCTATTTTATAACATACATGCATAGATGCACGCAATTTTAATTGGGCGCATGCCTATGCATGCAAAAAGCAGCTTCTATTGTGTAGGTGGGGAAATTTCACGCTGACGCCATGGCCTGCTTTACCAGTTCCTCCTCAGTTCGCCCAGTTAACAGCTGGGTCCTTCAGCCCCTCCAGTTTGATAGCCCCCAGTTACCTCAGGCCCTTTACACCCCTCAGATATGGCTCGTTACTTTTTTTTTTCTTTTTTTTTTACATAGGAGAAGTAAAGTTACGCTGCAAGGGACTGCGGCGTGCATCAGATCACGCAAGTATTTCCCGTGCAAATTTTTGGTTCGAGTATCGAAAAGCCCATGTACGGCCCATGCCCCACCCTTTCTGACAAGTCCCGAGATGTGCGTGCGGCGGCGCCTGTGCGTGTACCCGGGCAGCTTGTAAAATCCGCTCAGCATGCCTAAGCCCAACAAATTGGCCCATCCCCTAATGAATGTGCACATCAAGCGCATTAAGGATATTTGCCAAAGGCACAGAATGGGGGAAGTCCTTTTTTAAAGAATACGCAAACATTTTGCTGTTTTGGAGCATTTGAACCAGTTTAAAATCAACCAGGTCATGAAAACGGCTTTGTGTTTCTGATTTCTCTGTATTTCCTGAGGCAGAGAGCAGCCCAAAACACCACAGGGTGGCCAGAAGAAAAGATGTGTCCTATTTACTATGGGGAAAAAAAAACCAGAATGGAAAACTAGAACTATGAGAATGGAAGGAGAAAAACGTTTAAAAAAAATCGACAGGTTAGTCATTTGAGGACAATAGGTAGCAATCTTGCTTTGAAATCAGCAGTGCTAGCTCATTTTCTAAAAATATGAATTTTTGCCCGGTTCTTGACTCTCTTGCATACTCCTTGTGGCTCTACTCAGATTACTTAATTTCTGCTTTAGTCTAATGTTTTATAAAGTTAGCTAATTCACAAGTTATCCAGGTATATTCAACGGCGCAGCGATGCTGCTGCATATCCCAGCTAAGTATCCGGCTAACTTCCCTAGCAGGCTAGGTTTTATTTTGCTTTCAGGCTATATTGAAGCTTCAGTGACAGGCCCCTGTAATGGGCTGCCACATCTAGAAAAGCAGGTCCACTCTTTCCGATGGAGTTAGATCTCTACAAAAAAAAAGTACAGTACAGCATGACCTCAGGTGGCAATAGCTGGAAATAAATCTCAATTTGGTGTCCCAAGCACACTTTAAAAATCCCACAAGATCACAATACTATTTCTCCACCCTTTACTAATATCTTCTTTTTTTTTTTTTTTTTGCTAGAAAATACTCCTGGAGGCTGAGGAGGATGCAGTTGTTAATGTTTAAAGGACTTGGAGTACCTTTACAAATACCTTTCCCCATCCATTTGGCTTCATAGTAAATGTATGAGTCAGCCACTTTCACCAACCACGCTCAGTTAAAAAGGCTAGGAAACTGTCAACGGAGGAATGGGCCCAGCTATTACAGGTGCCTTCTAGTTCCTGTAAATCATTCACCCCTACTCCAAAGTTAAAACAAGTCAGGACTGAATGAACCCAACTGGGTTTTCTACCTTACCACCAAACGTGCGCGAATATGTGCCACCGGACCTGTTTTAGCAAGAAAACTGGTAGCCCAGGGAAGCCTGGTGAGTAATAACCATAACCATTCACTCTTAAACTCTACAAGTTTCCTGCTTCCTTCTTGCTCATGGAATTTTAGGATGTGATGCAAAATTCAGAGTCCGCAGGCTGAGCTTATTCGACTTCCAATAACTGAGCTTCAGACTCTCCAAGTCCTACTGACGATAAGTGCGGAAACATGATTGAAAACACCGAGTACAAGCGAGCCACACATTTTTTTTGGATCTTACTGTCCCGGAGAGAGGGAGCTCTATTAAAGCCACACTCCCCCTCCCCAAATGCATGTGCCATAAATTACAGCTCATCTGTGTTTCATGATCCTGCTCACTTTTCCTTCTAGGGCTGCAAGGGACGCCTGCTATCAGGGCAAGCAAGCGAGAGGAAGGAGGTGTCGCCGGCTGACTGGGCTCCTCCGGCGCTGCTGATCAAACCCCCAGGCAGGCGGAGGCTGGACACGTCACTGCTTCAGCAGCAGCGGCCGCAGATTCAGCCACCCCCGACCCCCTGCCCGATCCGGCACCGGGGGGGGGGGGGGATGCTCCAGGAGGGCACCGGCGAGCCGCTTCCCATCCCGAGACCACCCTCTGGCAGCCTTAACTGCTGACCCCGACGATCAACTCCCAGCCCTCCCAGCCTCCCCCCTCCCCTCCATAATCTCATCACTGCAAGGGGTTGGGGGGGGGGGGGGAGCTCACATTGGAGTCCTAGGCACACAAGGTTTGTTTACTTACCGCACATCCTTCAGAAGATGCGGGTCGCCAAGCGCAAGAAGGGAAAAGGAAAACCAAAATAACTACAAGGACCGCGGCTGTCACTCGGCCCCCGCCCCCCACAAGCCAGCACCGGAGTCCCCGCCGCCAGCCGGCAGCCGCTCTTATAGCAGCTGGGAAAGCCTTCCTCTCCTCCCATTGGCGGATGGTTTCCACGGCAACCTGGGAGCCGCGAGGCAGGCGTTCCGGGAAGCCTTCCTCGGGTGGGGGGGGGGCTGGGCCGCTGAAAGACCACGAGGAGGCGAGCGCGCTCGGGCGCGCGGAGAGCCTCCCCGCGCCGTCACGTGCGCCGCAGCCTACCTGCTTCCGCGCTTCTCTTTTCCCTTTGCCAGTCTGGGCTGTACGTCAGCGAGGGGTGGGGGGAAAGCTGGACGTCTGGCTGCGAACCCGGCGAGGCAGGGGCGCAGCAGGGAGGATGCAAAGGCTGGGCAGCCTGACGAAGACGTTTGGCTCGAATGAAATGGTACATACGTGTCCCAAAGGAATCATTAACCACTACCCCACCTCCCATTCATTTCTGGTTATTTGATTTATTTAACATTGTTATAGCCCTCTACCTCCTATATATCGTTTGCTGAGAAACCTAGAAATGACGGCAGAAAAAGCCCAAACGGTAGGGATCTGAATCGTTTTTTGACGATTTAAAACAATCGTCAGATATATTTTAAATCGTCAAAAATCATTCAGAGTTGCGATCAATAGAAATTCCCCCAATTTATCGTGAAAAAGCGTAAATCGGGGGAGGGGGGGAAAACCAGCACACCAAAAAAACCCCTAAACCCACCCCAGCCCTATAAAACGAATCCCTTATCTTCCCCCACCCTCCCGAACCTCCCCAAAACTTTTTACGAGTACCTGGTGGTCCATTGGGGGCACGGGGACCGATCTCCTGCTCTCGGTCCATCGGTGCCATTTTGGCTGCCACTCAAATATGGCGCCGATGGCCCGATTAAAAAAACCCACCCGACCCTTTAAAAATGACCCCTTAGCTTCCCCCACCCTCCCGATCCCCCCAAAACATTTTAAAATTACCTGGTGGTCTAGTGGTGGTCCCGGGAGCGATCTCCCGTTCTCGGGCCGTCGGCTGCCACTCATAAAGATGGTGCAGATGGCCCTTTGCCCTTACCATATGACAGGATATCCATGCCATTGGCCGGCCCCTGTCACATGGTAGGAGCACTGGATGGCCGGCGCCATCTTTAAAGATGGCGGCGGCCATCTTTACAATGGTGACGGCCATCTTTAAATACGGCGGCGGCCATCCTTACGATGGCGACAGCCATCTTTAAAGATGGCGCCGGCCATCCAGTGCTCCTACCATGTGACAGGAGCCGGCCAATGGCACGGATACTCTGTCACATGGTAAGGGCAAAGGGCCATCGGCGTCATCTTTATGAGTGGCAGCCGACAGCCTGAGAATGGGAGATCGCTCCCGGGACCACCACTAGACCACCAGGTAATTTTAAAATGTTTTGGGGGGCTTGGGAGGGTGGGGGAAGCTACGGGGTCATTTTTAAAGGGCCGGGTGGGTTTTTTTTTTATCAGGCCATCGGCGCCATTTTTGAGTGGCAGCCAAAATGGCACTGATGGCCCGAGAGCGGGAGATCGGTCCCCGCGCCCCCATTGGACCACCAGGTAATCGTAAAAAGTTTTGGGGGGATTCGGGAGGGTGGGGGAAGGTAAGGGGTTAATTTTAAAGGGTTGGGCCTCACTACAAAAAAAATAACGATGTGAATCAGAACCAATTCCAATTCACATCACCCACATCACCCATGATCAGATTTTTTCCCCCCTCTAGCCGAACCTGATCGTTAAGACGATCGGGCACACGATTCACATCTCTACTATCTAGTCTGCCCAGCAAGCTTATGGTATTATCTGCCACGTTGTACAGGTCACCCCCCCATACATATCAGTTTCCCAGACCATAAAAGTTAGGGCCGTTGTTGGTTGCTGTCTGAGTCTTGAATTGCATCAAAAGTATCAAGCTTTTTGGTTAAGGGTGGTAACCGCCTCCCCAGCAAGTTACCCCCATGCACTCTAGCCTTTAGGGATCCACAGTGTTCATCCCATGCCCCTTTGAAATCTTTCAGTTTTAGTCTTCACCACCTCCTCCAGAAGGGCATTCCAGGCATCCACCGCCCTCTCTCTCCATGAAGAAATATTTCCTGACATTGGTTCTGAGTCGTCCTCCCTGGAGTTTCATTTCGTGACCCCCTAGTTCTACTGATTTTTTTTCCAATGGAAAAGGTTTGTCGATTGTACATCACTAAAACCTTTCAGGTATCTGAAGGTCTGTATCATATCTCCCCTGTTCCTCCAGGGGATACATATTTAGGTCCTTCAACCTCTCCTCATAAGTCATTTGATGGGGACCCCCAAGCATTTTGGTTGCTCTTCTCTGGACCGTTTCCATCCTGTCTCTATCCAGACCTGAACACAGTGCTCCAGGTGAGGCCTCACCAAGGACTTGAACAAGATGATTATCATCCCCTTTTTCTTAAGGTTATTTCTCTCTCTAGGCAGCCCAGCATTCTTCTGGCTTTAGCTATCACCTTGTCACATTTGGTGTGGATAACAATAAAACATCATTCCCAGTCTATACGCCACTATGCATACCGATTTCTTTATACTCTGAAGAAGAACTGTGATTCGAAACATGGTCCTGTGTCAGGCTGGGAATATTGAAGTATTCTTTCAAGTACCACTGAGTACCAACCATTTGGCAGTTTTTGGCACCATGATATAAGTTTCTTTTAAAGTTCATTGAACACATAGAGGTGATTAAAAATATAATTTTTGCATGCAACAAAAATACCAAAAAATTCTTCCCAAAGACTCAGATAGTCCAATGATTATATATAAGGCAGAAGATTTGAGAAATGTTTTACTACATTTATCTGATGACATTTTTCTTTGATGAGGTGGATTTATTACTTTCTAACAATAAAACATACATATGAAACATAACACATACATAATGCAATAAAACAACAAACATTAAAATTCTATCAAACCTAGGCAAACACCTTTTGGAACAAGAATGTTTTCACTCCTTTCCTAAATTTTAATAAATCTTTTTCTAAACAAAGAACCTTATGGAGTAATTTCCATAGTACTGATGTCGCATAAGTCACAGCTTGCTTATGTATAAAATAATGATACTTAGCTAGTGTGGACTTTATTTTTTTCAGTTTACATTTCCTGTTTAGCCTAATGGATACTGGGGAGAAAAAAAGTTTAAAACCTTACTGCCAATTTTTGCTTTAACTGCCAGCATATCATGCCAGATCCTGCCCTATCCTACCCTGGAATTAGAAGACTGGCAGGAGTATCATTTCAATACCTGAAAATGCCCACCTACCTTATATTCGGTTCAGGTAAGAAACTCAATACCTAAGGCATCAAAGCTTGACACAAAATAAATTGTTTTTTATAGCCTGAGATAAAAAGATTCATTTGGATACATTTAAAAATAAAGGCCTGTTATATAAATAAATATATTGAAACATAATCACAAAAATACTGCATAGGTCATTTACAATTTAGATAAAGAACAGCATAAATGAAACTTTGCTTCATAAATACTCAGCATTGGCTTGCTAGTTTTAAGTTGATTCTTTAGGATGTTGCAGACACTACATAATCCAGAAGTTCAGGTGCTCTTATATGGATGATGTAGATACTCCTGGGGGAATTCTGCGCAAAAACCTTACAATTCTTCTCACAAAAACTTAAAATTCTACAAAATTCTGCAAACTTTATATTGGTCAAATTAGCACAAATTACATGACAGTCAAGAAATTACATTTTAAATTAATACAAAAAAAAGTTATTACTTAAAGATGCAGAAATTTAAATATTTTGAGCAGAATTTCCCTAGAAATTCACTGTAAGAGTGTCCCTTCCACTCACTCTCCCTACTCCCTGGCCACTTTCTCTCAGGTCCCAACTCCTCCACCTGCCAGTATCTCTCCCCTCCACCTCTAGGCTCAACCCCTTCCACTCTATCACCACTCCCAGAGTTTGGCCCTGTTCTCAGTACTGCCCCTCACACAGGCGCCCTCTGTCCCTCCCTCTCTCACACACATGCTCCCTCTCTGTAGTTCACATACACACACCCTCATACAGGCTCCCTCACTCTCTAGCACACACACATCCCCTCATACAGGGTCCCTCTCTCTTGCATACACACCCATTTACATTTACAGGGGATCTCTAAGGAAGTGATGAAAATTTATAATACTAAATTAATTGGACAGATGGGCAGACTGGATGGACTATATAGTCTTTATCTGCCGTCATATTTCTATATTTCTAAGGATTTTGCAGCTATAAAAACATAAGAACAGCCATATCGGGTCAGAGTGAGGGTCCATCAAGCCCAGCATCCTGTGTCCAACAGTGGCCAATCCAGGTTACAAGTACCTGGCCAGTTCCAAAGAGAAAGTGCACGCGGGCTGTGACTCTGAAACGCACTCCAGGCATGAAGCACCTGCGGACTTTATCACCTGTTGTGTGTGTAGATAGGCTGAAAACTACATCTTACGCACATTATTTTCTGATCTCCACTTTCACTCCGCCAGCCCTTTCCCTAAATGAGGCTAAGAGTGCACAAATGGTTGAACAATGGAAGGTAATTATCAGACAGACAATTTGCATGTCTAAATCGCTTATTATTTACCTGCATCAGTGGCTTTGAAAATTGGCCAAGGACTATAAAAAATAAATGTGTGTGGGGTGAGGGAAGAGGAGGCAGATCCCTGTCTCTAATGGCTTATGCTGTGAGCAAATAGCAACCAAAAGATATAGGAGGGGAAGACAGAAAACCGAGAATGTGAAAAGGGGGAATCATTTGTGATGACTGTGGTGCTAATGAAAGGAGTGTAGCTCCCAAAAGCTAATTGAGAAATATATTAAATAAGCCTAATAAAAAGGTATCACCTTATATTATTATTATTTTTTTTAGTAAACCTTTATGAGGCCAGTATTCAAAGAAAAAAAAAACAGAATGGATAACTTATCCGGCTTTGGTGAGAGAAGTAACAGTGGGTTATCCGGCTAAATGGTTTTGAATATTGGCCTCTATCAGTGGAGTACTAAGGGGGGGGGGGGTGTGGGGGTGTGGTCTGCCCTGGGTGACAGAGGTCGGCGGCCACGAGCAGAGCCCCTTCCGCTCATGCTAGGAGGCCTCCGGACTGCGAGCGCTGGAAGCACTGGGCAGCCACGGGTCTGGAGCCGGCGACTGTATAGCCTTTTCTTCTTCCCACCCACCACGGCCCGGAAGAGGAAATAGCGGGTCTGCACAGGTGGGAAGAAGGAAAGGTCATGCAGTCATGGTCCGAAGCAGGAGGAAGAGCAATAGCATTGCCCCCCCCCCCCCACTGCAGATGCAGGAAATAGAGCCGCAACAGCCCCCCTGTGCCGCCTCAAGAAAAATGAAGAGTCACGGGGGCTGAAGGAGGAAACTGCTACTGTGCTTCTGATGGGGAGCGGGGTAGGAAGTGAGAGTGTGTTTGTGTCTGTGTGTGTGTGTGTCTAGGAGAGTCTGTATGTTAGAGCATGTCTGTGTGTGTGTATGGGAGTGGGGTTGCATGTTTATGTGTGAGAGAGGGTGCTGTGTGAAGGGGTATGTATGTAAGAGAGAGAGAAATGGAGGGAGCCTATGTGCAGGGGTGTGTGAAGTGTATGTAAGAGAGAGAGAGGGAGCCTGTGTGAGGGACAGAAGAACCAGAGATCACTGGGGGGGGGGACGGGGACAGAGAAGGGGTGGGGGGAGGAGGGACAGAGAAGTGAATCTGGGGGGGGGGAGGAGTTCCAAAGGAATTATCCACCCTGGGTGCCAAATACTTTAGGTATGCCACTGGCCTCTATGTCTGTGCCAACAAGTGATACACATTTTTGCCTGGTGGCAATTCTGATGCTAGCAGTGGCACTTTGACTACGATTGTCGAGGAAGCAAAGAGAGCTATGGCTTGTGTTTTGGGGCGATGATTCTTAATCCAGTCCTCATGGCCCGCCTTGCCAGTCAGGTTTTCAGGATATCAACAGTGACCATGGCAGGAGTAATAGCAACAGTAAAAGGAGTTTTGAATTAATCTCTCTCTTTCCATGCTCTCTGAAAAGCTACAAACTAACACACAGCCTGGATGAAGCTAGGGGTATGTATACTACTGAGGTTTTTTTTTTCCTTTAACAATATGCCATATTTTGACTCTTTGCACAGTGATTTCTCTGCATTGCAATCAATGACGGACATTTTCATGAGAAGGTGAACATTTCCAATCCGACCAGAAAATCTTCATGAGCTTTTGTGCATCCTTAACAGAACAAGTCTTGGCACATTGTAATCATAAGAGAAGAAGGAGAGCTGCTTGTAATAGTTTGCAAGTCAGGCTGTCACTGTCATTTTCTTTGGGTATGTCTCGGTTTTGTGTTATAGCTAAACGTAATGCCAAGTAACATGAACTTGGACCTCTTTTCCACTCCCTGCCCTAGGGACAAAGTCATTAATTATTACTTTATGACGTTAAGATGTGTCAGCCTCAGCCTCTCTAAGAGGTTCTGGTGGGTCCACTGAAGGATGTGCTCCTAGATTTTAGGAGATGGGAGTGGTTTTATGGGATTGAAGAACACCAAATGTTTTCCCTCTTTAAAAAAAATGGTAATATCGGGAGGAGGTTGGAAATTGCAGACTGGTTAGCCTGACTTCAGTAGTGGGAAAATTCATGGAAGCTCTTCTGAAGGAAAGAATGGTGAAGTATTGAATTCAATGGGTTGCGGGATCCGAGGCAGCATATTTTCTTTTCTTTTTTTTTCCAGAAGGAGATTGTGTCAGATGAATCTGGTTGGTATCTTTGATTGGATGACCAGAGAATTAGATCAAGGGGTTAGTGTTGGGTGTGGTGTACTTGGATTTCAGAAAAGCTTTTGATCGTGTCCTGTATAGGAGGCTGATAAATACTAAGAAGTGTAGGGGTGGAACCTAAGGTGATGGATTGGATTAGGAACTGGTTGAGGATAGACAGAAGAGCATAGAGGTAAATGGAGTTTCTTCCGAAGAGAGAAATGTGATGAGTGAAGTGCCTCAGAGACTGATCCTGGGGCTAACTCTGTTCAGTGCCTTTATGAGCAATATTGTGGATAGTTTTGTAGAGAAAATTTGTCTTTTTGGGGATGATACTAAGATCTACACCTGAGGGAGTAGATGGTATGAGAAATGATCTAAGAAAGCTTGAGGAGTGGTGAATTGCTTGACAGGTAAGTTTCAATACTAAATAATGCAGTTATGCATTTGGGGTAGAGACATTTGAGGGAGTGGTGCAGAATAGAAGGTGAGATACTAATGGGCCACAAAGCAGGAAAGAGGCCTCGGGGTGATTATCTCTGATGATTTCAAGGTATTGAAACAATGTGGCAAGGTGTTTTCAGGAGCTGGAGGGATGTGCAGAATTCTGACTGCTGGACTGCTGAACTAGGCCCTACTAAGTCTGTGCCAGCACACGTCAAATACGTGCTGTGCTGTTTGTTGTAAAAAGAACAGCTAATTACAGCTACAGGATATGGGCCTAAGTCAGTAAGGAGTGAAGGACACGGGGGATGGCTCGCACCAAGACCGGAGACGGGACGTGCCTGCCGCTGCCTCCCAGAAGACCAGGAGGCCTTTTACTTACGTCTGCTCTGCTGCTCCGTGTTTTTTTAAAAAAAAATTTCTCTGCTCTCTCCCTCGCTCTCGCATCTTCTTCTTTTTGTCCCACAGAAGCCGCTGAACCTCCCACTGACAATCCCAGAAGCGAGCCCCGAGCCCCTCCCCCTTCGGACAACGCTGCTGACGTCAACAGCGCCAGAAAAGGGCGCCAAGGGGGAGGGTTAAAGGGCCGCACCAAGACCGGAGGCGTCGCACGCCGGCATCGCGCACCGAAGGAACGTGACAAAGGGGCATGCCCCTTGTACGCCCCTTCGTACACCACTGAGAAACCACTGGACAGAAGACAGAAAATAAACCCAGACTGGACAACATGAATACGGTCAATGACAAACAAGAACCGGGAGGACACATAATCACAACCTGCCTAAACAAAGGTAAATATGGAAATAATTACACAAAGACTCATAGAATCAGACACACAACAAACATAAAAAACCAGACAAAACCTAGAAACCTTATACAAGTAAAAAGGACAAACACCCCAACCAATCCCTTATCAAATAATTTACTAATGCTAACCTTCCTTTTAGTGCTCAATCCATTACTAAAAAATTCCCAATCATTACAGACCTACTATATGAAATAAAACTAAACTTTTTAGCAATCATCGAATCATGGTTAAAACATTCGGACACAGTCTTAAAGAATCAAATAGCACACAGGAACTATGACGTTTTTTCAATCCCCAGAATAAATAAAAGAGGGAGAGTTTTAATGCTAATAATTGAAAAAAAATTCAAATGTAAACTAATACTGACAACACCCCCAAAAAACCAAGAAATCGCCCTTTTTGAAACTATCAACTTACAAATATGCTTGATATACTGCCCACCTAGCCTACTTGAATTAAATATCTCCCCACTAATTGAATTCCTAACAACACACTTAAATACTTCAAAACCCACCATTGTACTAGGTGACTTCAGGCTTCACATAGACACAAAGCGATTATCCAACACCTGCCAAACACTATTGGATATTATGACAGCACTAGGATTCACTCTAACCACTGACAAGGCCACTCACAGAGCAGGACACTCGATATATCATTCATCAACCACAACCACCTAGAACACATCAAAACAGACTATACACAAATCCCTTGGTCAGATCACTTCCTCATACAGTCTGCCATTAAATACATTGAACCCCAATCAACACAGAAAAAAAAGAACCCATTAAATTTAAATATCGACCACCCTATAACTTAGAAACCCTGAGAGACAGTTTAGAAGAAAAACTAACTAACAGACTACACAGACTGCTACTCCGCTACTACAGCATGGATACAAATAACAAAAAATCTAGCTGATGAGATAAACCCAATAAAATGTATAAACATCAAGGAACCCAAACAAACAAACAAACTCCTGGCATAATGAAAAGATAAAAGAAATCAAAAGAAATCTAAGAAAAAAAGAAAAAGAATGAGAAAAGAGAAAACAACCGAAAACCTAACTAAATACAGAAAACAGCTAGCCCACTATAAAAAAGCAGTTCTCAATACAAAGAAACAGTACTACAGCACTAAAATAGAGAAATATGCAAACAACCCTAGAACCTTATTTACCATAGTAAGCAACCTAACCAATGACAAATCTGACTCTCCACAAAACCTACCAGTGAATAGATGCAATGAAATAGCCACGTTTTTCAATGACAAAATCAAGAACCTAAAAACTAAAATTCCAATTACAACGAAGCAAGAAATTAAAATGAAAAAAAGAGATGTTATACCATGGACAGCATTCAATGAGACATCGGAACTTGATATCGAATCAAAAACAGCGATCCGCTTAACATGAGCAATTACAGACCAGTATCAAACCTACCCCTAATTGCAAAATTAATAGAAAAAAATCTATACAAAAGCAACTAGCGGAACACCTAGATAGCAATAATATCCTGTATCCATCGCAACATGGCTTTCAAAAACACTATAGCACAGAGACACTACTGCTTGCGCTAACAGATAACATCATGAGAGGTCTAGCATTCTTGGGATGCTAGACCTATCAGCAGCCTTTGATACCATAAATCATGACATACTTTTAAATAGACTAGAGGAAGTAGGATTAAGTAACAAAACTATCAAATGGTTTAGATTATATCTAAGCAACAGATATTTTCAAGTACAAATCAAAGACGCAATGTCAGAAAAGATAAACCTTCAAACAGGAGTACCACAGGGTTCAGCCCTATTGGCCACACTCTTCAACATATATCTCTTACCGTTATGTCACCTGCTGGCTGGTCTGGGCATCACACATTATATATACGCTGACGATATCCAATTAATACTACCCGTAGACAACACAATTGAAAAAACATTTAACATAGCCACAATGTATCTAGATATAATCAAACAACTATTAAACCAAATGGAATTAGTAATTAATATTGAGAAAACAGAATTTATACATTTAGAATGAAAAAATACTTAGATTGTTCAAAACCCAATTATACTGAAAAACAACCAAAAAATAGAATTAGCTGATAAAGTACGGAATCTAGGAGTAATAATTGACACAGAACTAAGCTTAAAACAACATATCTCTTTAAAAGTAAAGGAAGGATACGCAAAACTTATGGTGCTTAGAAAACATAAACCACTTCTAACAACTGACAACTTTCGATCAGTACTGCAAGCGTTGATTTTTGCAAGCACTGATTATTGTAACACCCTTCTACTAGGTCTACCATACACCTCGCTAAGACCACTACAAATATTACAAAACACAGCTGCTAGAATCTTGACTGGCAAAAGCAAAAGAGAACACATCACAGAAACCCTGGCAGAGTTACACTGGCTACCCATTGAACAAAGAATTCAGTGCAAAACACTATGCACCATACATAAATTAATACATAATGAAAAAGCAGATTGGCTGAACACAGCCCTTCCCGTACACGTCCCGAACAGAAACCTGAGATCAGCCAACAAAGCACTTCTTACTATCTCATCAATCAAAACAGCAAGACTAACTCAAGTAAGAGAAAGAGCTCTATCCTTGGCAGGACCCATACTATGGAACACCATGCCCTTGGAGTTAAGACTACAAAGTAACAGCAAAACCTTTAGAAAACATGGCTCTTTAAACAAGCTTATCAAAAAGAGAAAGGAGAATAGTACCCAGGGGAATGCAAGGTACAAACAATTGAACAATCACACACATAACCAAAACCAATATGTGTGTAATTTTATTTGTTATTTTAGTTTAAGCTTTTTTTAGTTCATCAATAAAGGATAAAAGTACAATGATAAAGCTAATCTCGTATCCAAAACTGTTACAATGAGAAATGGACAGGATTGTTTACACTTTCCAATTAATATTTGTTTACAAACTATGGGCCTCATTTTCTAAAGTATCACAGGCCTGCGATACTTTAGAAAATTGCACTAAGGGGGGGTGGGGGTCAACTCGGGGGGCAGTCCTGCGCTAGCCGGCAGCGATCGCACCGCTGCGGTGCGATCGCTGCCGGTTTTGCACCCAATAGCGCCACCATAGAAGGTGTAGCTATTGGGCGCGAACTCGGATGCGAAAAGGCCCTTACCTTTTCGCCATCCGCGGCGTCTTTGCGGAGTCGGCCCCGGTGATGCCCCGACTCCTCCTCTTCTGGAGGAGGAGCGCAAGGCTACGATAGCCTTGGTAAATAAGGTCCTATGTTACCGAACCTTAATGGCACCTGTGTAACTTGATATACCTGAGCATCATTTTTATGTGCCTTACTGTAAACCGTTGTGACGGTACCCACTGAACGACGGTATAGAAAAATGTTTAAATAAATAAATAAATGTGTGGTCTGTGTGAAGATCAACTACAAAGGAAAATGCAGACATTGATAAGAGATGATCGATGTCTTCCTACAAGCCGTGGAAAGATAGTACAGAAGGAGGACAATCATTTGGACATGAAAGAAAGAGCATGAATGTTTGGGTGCAGGTGGTCTAGGGAAAGGAAGCCAGGCCAGAATGACATATTTAGAAATAATCAATACTTGGCAAAGGTAACTAGAAAAAAATTGTATATAAGCCTTGTGAGATTGTGACATAGGTGAGGATGAGCTTCTGATAATTTGCAGAGTCTAAGCTTATCCTTCGCAGACACTTCTATTGTAATTGTCTATCATTTATTTACCATAATAAACATTTTACTAAATTTCTAAAATATCTCTGAGTCTCGTGTCTGGTATATAGAGGGCTAAAACCATACAGATGCTATAGGGTGTATAGGGAAAGGCATAGCAAGCATCAAAAATGAAAGTGATTATGCCATTGTATAGTTCCTTGGTGAGACTTCACCTGGAGCATTGTGTCCATTTCTGGAGGCCATTTCTCTGGAAGGACATAGAGTGGAGGTAGTTCAGAGAACAGCTGCCAAAATGGTGTGGAGGGTCTGCACCAAAAGCCTTATGAAATGAGATTTAATAATCTAAATATGTATATCCTAGAGGAGAGGAGAGGTATGATAGAGATATTCAAATTCCTGAAAGATACAGAAGGTATGTCTTTTTCAATGGAAGAGAAGTTCTAGAAAAGGGAACATGATATGAAGCTTCAAGGGGGTAGACTCAGGAGCAATTTCAGGAAAAGGTGGTGAATGTGAGGGAAAACCCTGCCGAAGCGTATAAAGGATGCTCAAACGATAATGGACTTTAAGAAAGCATGGAATAAGCACAGAGAATCGCAAAGAGCGAAGAGAGAGAGCAGAAGTACAACCTAGTGGCATTTGTTTGTGTTTAAAATGCTGCACTTGATTGAGTCAACAATGTGTGGTGGGGCTGCCAGAATGAAGAGTAACATGGATAATATGAAATGCTAGAGGTTCAAACAGAAGCACAGGCAACCACTTATTGGTGTCTGTGTTGCAGGTTGCAGGAGAGCAGTTGGGTTCCTTCAGCAGGCCGCAAGTACAGTGATAAATGGAAGACCTAGTGAAAACACAGGCACTCATGTAGCTAAGTCTCTCTGGCAGACTCCACCAGGGACTTAAGATGTGGGGTGCTTGGGAAATAACTGCACTAATATTGGTGTTTTTTTAAGATTAGGTTGCAGTGATGGAATTAAACTAGCAGCTGAGTCTGTCTGGCAGGTTGCAAGTACAGTAATAATTAGCAGAGATGCAGGCACTGATGTAGCGAGGTCTATCTGGCAGGCCATGCACAGGACCTAGGAGGATGGGTGTTTGAGTAATAGTTATTGAGATGACTACGGAGCTTTCTTCCTAGACATGGAAAGAGAAAGAAACTAGGTGTGAACTAAGTGGAGGATTTTGTATGCTTATCTGCCCAAAATGGTAGAATACAAAGGAGGAAAATGACAAAAACTGTCCTGGGTAAGGAGAGATATCTTACAAGCTGGGATATAACCTTGCAATTTGGACAGGAATAACTGGTCAGACTACATGGGGCTATTCGTTTTCTGCCATTGTCTACTTTATTATATTATCTTTTGGGATTTTACATAAAACACTCCTCAGAACTTCAGATTGTCAGACCAATGTATTATCCACTCCATCAAGCCCCGCATCCTGTTTCTATCAGTGGCCAATGTAAGTCACAAGTACCTGGCAAGGGCCCAAACATTAAATAGATCTCAAGCTACTATTGCTTATTAATTAATAGCAGTTTATGGATGTTTCCTCTAGGAAGTTATCCAAACCTTTTTTAAACCCACTTACACTAACTTCCGTAACCACATCCTCTGGCAATGAATTCCAGAGCTTAACTATGCACTGAGTGATAAATAATTTTCTTTGATCTGTTTTAAACGAGCTACTTGCTAAATTAATGGAGTGCCCCCTAGTTCGTCTGTTATCTGAGAGAATAAATAATCAATTTACATTAACCTGCTCAAGTGCTTTCATGATTCTGTAGACTTCTATCATATCCCCCCTCAGTCGTTTCTTCTCCAAACTGAACAGCCCTAACTTCTTTAGCCTTTCCTCATAGGGGAGCCATTCCATGCTGCATATAATTTTGGTCACCTTTCTCTGCACTTTCTCCAGCGCAACTATAACTTTTTTGAGATGCAGTGACTAGAATTGCACACAGTATTCAATGTGCAGTTTCACCATGGCGTGATATAGAGGCATTATGACATCCACCGTTTTATTTGCCATTCCCTTCCTAACAATTCCTAACATTCTGTTTGCTTTTTTGTCCGCCACAGCACACTGAGACAATTTCAATGTACTATCCACTATGATGTGTAGATATCTTTCCTGGGTAGTAACTTCTAAGATAGAACCTAACATTGTGTAACTACAGCAAGAGTGATGTTTCCATATATGCATCACCTCGCACTTGTCCACATTAAATTTCATCTGCCATTTGGAAGTCCAATCTTCCAGTCTCACAAGGTCCTCCTGCAATTTATCACAATCCACTTGACATTTAACTACTCTGCATAATTTTGTCATCCACAAATTTGATCTCCTCCCTTGTCTTACCCCTTTCCAGATCATTTATAAATATATTAAAAAGCACCGGTCCAAGTACAGATCCCTGAGGCACTCCACTGTTTACTTTTTTCACTGAGAAAACTGACTATTTAATCCTACTCTCTGTTTCCTGCATATTAACCAGTTTGCAATCCACAAAAAGACATCATCTCCTATCCCTTGACTTTATAGTTTTCTTAGAAGTTTCACATGAGGGACTTTATCGAACTCCTTCTGAAAATCCAAATACACCATATCCATTGGTTCATCTTTGTCCACATATTTATTCATCCCTTCAAAAAAATGTAGATTTGTGAGGCAAGACTTCCCATGGGTAAATCCATACTGGCTGTGTCCCTTTAAACCACATCTATCTAAATGTTTTGTAATTTTGTTCTTCATAACAGTTTCCACAATTTTTCCCGGCACTGAAGTCAGGCTTACCAGTCTATATCCCTTTTTAAATATTGGGTTCATCTGAATTGTCACCCTTGAAAACCATCTCCGGAATAGGTATCTCTCCAACATCCTCTTCAGTAAACACCGAAGCAAAGAATTTGTTTAGTCTTTCTGCAATGGCCTTATTTTCTCTAAGTGCCCCTATAACCCCTCGATCATCTAATGGTCCAACTGACTCCCTCGCAGGCTTTCTGCTTCGGATATATTTAAAAAGATGTTATTATGAATTTTTGCCTCTATGGCCAACTTCCTTTCACATTTTCTCTTAGCCTGTCTTAACAATGTCTTACATTTAATTTGCCAATGTTTATGCTTTATCCTATTTTCTTCTGATGGATCCTTCTTCCAATTTTTTAATAAAGATCTTTTGGCTAAAATAGCCTCTTTCACCTCACCTTTTATCCATGCTGGCAATCATTTGACCTTCCTTCCACCTTCTAAGATGGTATTTTTTAACAATGCTCATGCCTGTTGATTTTATTAAAGAATACAGTATCATTTTAATCTACCAAATGTAAAATAATTTAAAGGAAAACCAACAAATAGGTGGGTAGTAATGAAATCTCTCTAAAGCTAATGAGTGGCAGACAAAAACTGTGCAAGCCCTCAATCTGTTCACTTTCAAATCCCACCTTAAATCACCACTGTTGGGAAGCCTTCTACTAGAACAATGAGTCTCAATCCAGTTCCCAAGGACCGCTTGGCCAGTCTGCTTTTCAGAATATTCACAATGAACCCTCATGAAATATATTTACGTATGGTGGAGGCAGTGCATGTAAATTTATCTCATGCATATTAATTTATAGATATCCTGAAAACCTCACTGGCCAGCCATTCTCCCAGGACTAGGTTGAGAACCATTGCACTAGAATGCAAGCCATGGCACCCTTTGCTTCTTCAGGGGCCTATGTAATAAAATATGCCCAGCCTAGCGCACAGGTTTATGTGTTTGGACATGCTTTTTGGATGTGCTAGACTAGCTCCCCACACATGTACGAGCGGGTGACCAGTTGCACACGTGGGGGGGGGGGGGATTTTTAAAAAATACAGCATTGAAATTGGTCCATTCCCAGTTCCCTCTCAGTCTGCTCCGATTAATACCCCATACCCCTCTCCTCCTCTCCTCCTCGACCCCTAAAACCCTTTCCCTACCATTTTTTTTAAATTTTGGAACTTTATCTGAATAGCGCTTCCCCAGGACAGTGTCTAATAGTGCTGTCCTGCCCAGACCACGCCCCTTTTGGATAGTCCAGCACTTCCGCGCGTATCAGGAGATAAGTGCGTGGCTGGGCCATTTCTAAAATGCACTCGGCACGCGCACGGCCCGGCCACACACACAATCTCCCAGTATTTACGAGCGCGGGCCTTTTAAAATTCACCCATTAATGTAATAAAAAAAAAAATTCTGGACACACACTTTGCACTCACACTTTACATGCAAAGTATAGACGCACAATAGCGAGGGGCAAAAATCGTCCCGAAGCGGGATAAAACGGACGCGCGCCCATTGCAGTTCTGGGCACCCGATACATTTGAGCACCGGGGACGCGCAATTCTTCTCTAGCGCGTCCTTTTTAATGCAGCACCTCATTTTAATACTGCATCGGGGGCACCCAGAGGATGTGGCTGTGCATGTGTTAGGAAAACGGGCGCTCACAATTCAGACTGCTTTTGGCATTACCTACACCAGCAGAATTTCTGCCACCGGGCAAAAAATATATATCACTTGAGTCACTGTTCCTCTAGTTGCTGGCATGGAAGTAAAGATTAACAAACAAAAAACTAATATAGTGTAACGTAATACCCAGTGGACTAACAATGCATTTCCTTTTGGAAGCTACACTCCCTGTGTATCAGGTCTGAAAAAAAAATGAATAGATTTTGCCACGATCTACAGGTGAATCATAAAATGCTTTCCAATGCTAGTGTAAAGGAGAAAAGAGGAAAGTCAGGGGGTGGAGTTTTGAGGTGTTAGGGTGATCAGAAGGTGGAAGGAAAGCGGATTTATATCTAATAATGAGTTAAAAATCCTCTATTAAGTCCTTTCTTGTCAGCTGGGATTCCAACACTTAATGGCAACTGTGGTTTTTTGCAAGACAGCACAGGCAAGAGAGAAGTTTGTCTGAGCCAGTGGAAAGAGAGGTGTTACTGTATTCATGTTGGACACCGGATTCTGATGAGAAGGAAAACACTCTTTCTGGCTTCCTCCCGAAAGATCCAAAAGTACCAAAGGATGAAGAAGAGGAAAACGTGATGGAGGACCTGGCAGACGAGTTGTGCAGGAAATGTCAGGGTGGCAGACAGAGGTCATGATTAGAGGGAGCAGCCAGTCTAGGTGGTGGAGGGTGCCAGTCAGAGCTGGAGGGCCTTATGCATTTGCACAACGGGGACACCTGCATCAGAAAGAGGAAACAGGAAGTGAAAATCTATGCCATCTGGCCCGACCCCAATGTCCGTGAACTTCTGGGTCTGTTGCCAGAAGGGAACTCAGAGGGCACCAAATGTTTGCCGCAGGAAGCATGGCAAGCAGTGCATGGAGGGAAGGACTGTCCACAGGTTGAGACCCTTAAAGCATCACCACCCAAAAAATGGCGGAGCAGCACTGGCATTTGTCTGCCTATACTTCTGCAACAGAAGAGGCGAAATAGCAGCTCTGCCCTTTTCCTCTTTCTGATGAGGCTCCGAGGCTGCAGCCTCAGCACCAGGACACTGCCCTGAAACTTCCCCCTTTTTGCTTTGATTGCACTGCAATTTCTATGCTCAAGAAGAGTTGGAAGCAGGGAGGAGGACGGCAGCCCTGGCACACTATCTGCAAGTCGAGAACTGCAAAGATTAGAGTAAGAACTGAGCTGGAAGGAGGAGAGATATCACCTTGGTGAACTGATAATAAACTTTTTTTTTTTTTAGCATGCCAGGGTGTGTAAGAAATAAAGTGACATCTGAGGGCAACATGCAATTGGTTTGAACAATTTGCCAGGAAGATTTCCATGACCAAGATGAAATTGGGTTTTCATACATCTTTAGCCGAACAGCACGTGGCACATTCTAATCTGAAGAGAAAAAGGAAAGATGCTTGTAATATTTTGTAGAGCAGGCTGCCACTGCCATTTTCTTCAGGCTTTCAACATGCTTTACTTTTGTACCATTTGTTCCCTTACGGTGGTATATGGTTCTTCTTTTGGAAAGCTGTTAAAATCGCTGCTTTTTGCGCAATCATTTTCATAAATGCTGTGGTGCTCCTCTTCTGAATGTATTGTCTATGTTGTAATTGAGGGACTGACACAGTTATTGTTGGCAAGGCATGAATTAGCATTTTGTGGTATTTTTCTTTGCAGTAATAATTAATTGTTTTGTTCTTTCATTACTTGAATTCATGTCTCTATAATAGTAGTTAAACGTATGCTTGCTTATATAGATTATTGTGGATGTTGTATGCATAATATTGATTGATATACTGTTTTAAAAATGTTTGTATCCCATCTTGAATAGGTGAGCAATTAAGTTTGACTATTAAATATATAAAAATAGAGAGAAAAAATGTTATTTTGTACAAACATTCTGAAGTGATAATAAGTTTACATTTTGTACTTTTTGCTTTTACAGTCAATTATCACAGATCTCTAACTCTAATCATAGTAAATGACAGCAAACACCGAAAAAACCCATCTAGTCTGCCCAGCAGTAATTTGATGCACATCTTCGAAAATATTGTATCATTCAACCGCATCAGGTTTATTAAATTCCTGTATAAAATTAATATTAGTATGCCGATTCATTTATGATTCCAATGTGCAAGACCAGTTAGCCTGACTTCAGTGCCAGGAAAAATAGTGGAAAGTGTTCTAAACATCAAAATCACAGAACATATAGAAAGACATGGTTTAATGGAACAAAGTCAGCATGGCTTTACCCAGGGCAAGTCTTGCCTCACAAATCTGCTTCACTTTTTTGAAGGAGTTAACAAACATGTGGATAAAGGTGAACCGGTAGATATAGTATACTTGGATTTTCAGAAGGTGTTTGACAAAGTTCCTCATGAGAGACTTCTAGGAAAAGTAAAAAGTCATGGGATAGGTGGCGATGTCCTTTTGTGGATTGCAAACTGGCTAAAAGACAGGAAACAGAGAGTAGGATTAAAAGGACAATTTTCTCAGTGGAAGGGAGTGGACAGTGGAGTGCCTCAGGGATCTGTATTGGGACCCTTACTTTTCAATATATTTATAAATGATCTGGAAAGAAATACGACGAGTGAGATAATCAAATTTGCAGATGACACAAAATTGTTCAGAGTAGTTAAATCACAAGCAGATTGTGATAAATTGCAGGAAGACCTTATGAGACTGGAAAATTGGGCATCCAAATGGCAGATGAAATTTAATGTGGATAAGTGCAAGGTGATGCATATAGGGAAAAATAACCCATGCTATAATTACACAATGTTGGGTTCCATATTAGGTGCTACAACCCAAGAAAGAGATCTAGGTGTCATAGTGGATAACACATTGAAATCGTCGGTTCAGTGTGCTGTGGCAGTCAAAAAAGCAAACAGAATGTTGGGAATTATTAGGAAGGGAATGATGAATAAAACGGAAAATGTCATAATGCCTCTGTATCGCTCCATGGTGAGATCGCACCTTGAATACTGTCTACAATTCTGGTCGCCGCATCTCAAAAAAGATATAATTGCGATGGAGAAGGTACAGAGAAGGGCTACCAAAATGATAAGGGGAATGGAACAGCTCCCCTATGAGGAAAGACTAAAGAGGTTAGGACTTTTCAGTTTGGAGAAGAGACGACTGAGGGGGGATATGATAGAGATGTTTAAAATCATGAGAGGTCTAGAACGGGTAGATGTGAATTGGTTATTTACTCTTTTGGATAGTAGAAAGACTAGGGGGCACTCCATGAAGTTAGCATGGGGCACATTTAAAACTAATCGGAGAAAGTTCTTTTTTACTCACCGCACAATTAAACTCTGGAATTTGTTGCCAGAGGATGTGGTTAGTGCAGTTAGTATAACTGTGTTTAAAAAAGGATTGGATAAGTTCTAGGAGGAGAAGTCCATTACCTGCTATTAAGTTCACTTAGAGAATAGCCACTGCCATTAGCAATGGTAACATGGAATAGACTTAGTTTTTGGGTTCTTGCCAGGTTCTTATGGCCTGGATTGGCCACTGTTGGAAACAGGATGCTGGGCTTGATGGACCCTTGGTCTCACCCAGTATGGCATTTTCTTATGTTCTTATGTCACCCACTGATGGAATTAACCCTCTGGCTGCCCCTAGCATTTGGGACAGTCATCCCCTTCCAGCAGTGTTGGGTGGGGCAGGGAAGGGATGGTCCCCTTGAAATCATGAGCCTTGGTGGCCTGGAGGGGTGCTGCCCGGGAAGCCCCTCTTCCAGTGACAGAGATGCAGTCTCTAAGCAGTTGCCTGCTCTGCCTACTGAAAAATCTGCTCCCGGTATCACCTCAGTTTTGTAATCTTGCCTCTGGTTCTCCCTTCTTCTTTCTCAGTCCCTTGTTGTCATTTGTCAAAATCGTCAGAGGATTTTGTGATGTAGCAAACTCCTAAACTATTGCTTTGCACACCTGCATTCAGTAGCATGCTACCAATTGCAGAACAGGAACAGAAGAAGCAGCACAAAAGCTGTACTTACTTACATACCATAGAAATGTTCACAGAGTGCTGCTGCTTTTTATTTTAAAAGAGAGCCTCTCTTTAACAGAAAGCATTTGAAAAGCTTTATAAATATTCTTTCTAGCTGCTGTATAGTGCCACCGTTTTTTTTTTAAATTTCCCTTTGATTGTTAACCTCGAAAAAATGTCCAAAAAATAAACCAGGAACAAGAGAGGAGAATATAAGGAAGAAAAGAAAGGCAGAGCATGGCAGGCTATAAAAGGATAGAGATAGACAGAGTCTCAGTTTGTACTGAATTCTGTACAAGGAGAGAAGGCTGTAGAGATTCATTTAGTTTAGATTCAAAACAATTAATTTAGTTTAGATTCAATTCATTTAGTTTAGATTCAAAACAATTCATTTAGTTTCATTATTTTTTCATTTAGAGAGGTTTGTTTCTTTGCTTTGTTTAATTTTTAAAATTTTGCTTCAGTTCGTATTGAAAATTGGAATAACATATGTATATTTATGTGGGCTCTTAATTCAGAGCAAGCACTGATACTTAAACCTAATAGGGTCATTCATTAAGCTGGGGTGAGAGAATATTGTAGAAATATCATCTTTGTGAGACTTTCCTCACGCCAAATGATGTAAAATCTTCACCGAGGTGTACTGTGCTGTTCGTATATCTCACTCTGCATGTAAAAATGGCCCCTAAACCCTAAACTACCACAAATATCTCAGCTCAAGCTATTAGCTGGCCCTCCTATAGAGATATAAATAGTTGACTATTATGGCAGGGGGAATGAAGAAAGGTGGATCTATATTCAGGCAACAATCAACAAGGACTGAAATACATATTCTGGATAAACAGATAAGCATGGGTGTAGCTTGCTTGCTTATTGCGGTGGTTAATACCCCTAACTAATTAAGCTATTTCACTTAGATGCAGTTCCAGCACTGTTCTCTACATTAATGGCGGGGGTGGAAGGGAAATAGAATAAAAAAGGTTACTAAGAGCCAAGAGAAACATAAGTATGTGAGAGAAAAAAAAGTGCAAAAGTTTGCTGGGCAGACTGGATGGGCCGTTTGGTCTTCTTCTGCCGTCATTTCTATGTTTCTATGTTTCTTTGAAGGGCTTATAAATAGTCAGTCTCTCTCTCTCTCTCTCACCTCTCACCAACTGTCCAACTTAAGGAGAGGCTGAAAAAAAAGTAGGTTCATTGAAAGCCTTTAGAAGTAGTTATTATTATTTGGCTGTTCAGGCAAATAATGAGTAGGCAGCAACTTCCCCTTATGTGTTTGTGAATAAGAGCTTCCACATATTGAGAGATTCCAAAAGTGCATTACATACTCCCTACAGGCATTATCTTTAAATTGCATGCCTTTTTCCTTTACGTCAGAGAAAACAAACTGGTGCTATGAGGAGAGCTTGTCTGTCCACTCTTCCAGTGAGAATCGTGCATGATCACTAAAGTAGGTGTGTCATATTATGGCTAGTAATAGATTATTTTTAGATTATTGATGTATGGGTTTTACTGTATTTGATTGCATGTTATGTATTTGATTACTCTTTAAACCACTTTGGGTTGAACTTTAGCTTAAGTAAGATGGTATAAAAGCATAACAAAACACAAGTATAAAATATGCAGCTGAGGCAAACAGTCTTATAGTATCAATAATGTACATATTAATTTGCAAACATTTTTATTGCAACAGTACAGCTAACAACATTCAAATGTCAAACTTTATTTCATAAGAAAAGAAGGTATAAGAGATCATTATGTCTGTCTGTGTGTGTGTGTATGCATGTGTGGGTCTGTATGAGTGGGTTCATGTGTCTTCCCCAATAAATATTGCGTTTCATAGTGGCCTATCGACACCAAATTTTCAGGACATGTCAGGGGTCCAAGGAGATCCTAATGATGCATGTGTGCATTCTGGCTTCATCAGTTCTGTGTGGAGTTTTTTTAAGCACTATTTGAATATTCATTGCCATCTATCAAGAAGAGAGTCGAAAGAAAAACAACCAAACTGTGCTCCACTTCAAATTGTATTCCCACTTGTTCTGGAATGGGGGAAACTCACTCATAGGAAAAAAAACACCACAACTTCCAAGACATCATTAGGAATGTTAGTGACCAACTGACCGTTTGCTCACCAAGAAGCCCATTTACTAACCAGCGAAATTCTTTGTAGAAATAAGCCAGTACTTTGAGAAGCTTTGCTCACCCTATTGGCTCATTTAAAAAACATTGCAAATTGCTTTGCAGGAAATTTGTTTATGATAAAATCTGCATGACAGCACAGGCTTTATCGCAATAACCACACCTCTTTGAGGTATAGTTAGGCTTCATGGAAAATCAACATTTGGCATGGTTTTTCCCTGTGTAACTTTGCTACTGAGAAATCACAGGTGATCTCATTTTCACGAATATACAGCTCATTAGCAGTTTTGCATAATTTGTAGTCAAAGAGGCATGGGATAAACACTGTGGATCCATGAAGGCTAGAAGATGGGAACGAAGAGAAGAGCCATGGGGGTGGCTTGCTGGAATGGAGGCTACTACCTGGTGATTACTACCCTTACTCAATAAGCCTTCACATGGTTAATGTAACTCCAGCATTGCTTTCTGCTTCAACGGCAAGGGGAAATGTGGAAAAGAGGATTTGCATTCAGACAACAACCAACAATGACTGAACTACACAGTCTGGGTAAACAAATAAGCATGGGGGTAGCTTGCTTATTGTGGCGGTTACTACCCTAAACCAATTATGCCTGATACATCATTTTGAATGCATATACAGCGTTGCTCTCTGCTTCAATGGCAGGGGGAAATGTGGAAATGTGGAAAAGAGGATTGCATTCAGACAACAACCAAAAAGGACTAAACTACACAGTCTGGGTAAACAAATAAGCGTGGGGTAGCTTGCTTATTGCAGCGGTTACTACCCTAAACTAATTAAGCATTATACTTCACTTTGAATGCATATACAGCGTTACTCTCTGCTTCAACGGCAGGGAGAAATGTGGAAAAGAGGATTTACATTCAGACAACATCCAACAAGGCATTGATCTGTGCAGTCTGGGTAAACAAGCAAAGGGGTAACTTGCTTGATGCGGCGGTTACTACCCGTAACCATTAAGCCTTATGTTCACCTTTGATGCAACTCTAACATGCATCAACAGCATGGGGTGGCAGGAAAACTGAATCAAACAGTTACTAACAAGGACCCTGAACTTGGTGGTCAGTGAAACATAAGTATGGGAAAATAAGTGTGGGAGCTTGCTGGGCAGACTGCATGGGCCAATTGGTCTTTTTCTGCCATCATTTCTATGTTTCCATGTTTGTGCAAACAGCTTCACAAGCATAAAATTATACACTGAAAAACGGCAAATAGCAGACCTAAAAGTTCACAAGCGTGATTATTATATTTCTTTATTTCTTGCATTCCACAATCTGTAATACAATGTTTCACTGCAGATAATAAACACACGTAATATTAATAAAATGCATGTGATTACATTAAAAGCATCCAACCATAAAACCCTGTAACACGTGCGACTTGCTGTGTTTCTGCCTGTAATCGCATTTGTGAAGGTGTTCACACTCTAGTTTCAGTGGCCTTGCCGGGGGGGGGGGGGGGGGGGGGGGGGAGCAGAACTGAACACTGACATCTACATTCTCTCCTGCTGCAAGGAAAAGAACATCAGCCCAAAGGACTTTCGATTAAAAACCCTCTTGGAAAAACATACAAGTTTTGTTAATGCTAAATTGGAAAGTACATCGGTGAGAACACGGGAAATGAACTGATCACCGTACATACAGGTAATACAAGAAACTCATACAAACTGAACAAAAACGTTACTATTGATTTTGCTGTGACCTACTGACATAAGTATAACCCTGGAAAGCTAGTAACAAACATTAGTCCCTAACAAGGTAAGGCCTATGGATTGTTTGCTGAGCTTTCTTTCTAACACAGCCACCACAGACTTCAATCAGACTGGAAACTTGTACTAGCTAGTCTTAAAGGAGGAGAAGTCCATTACCTGCTATTAATTAAGTTGACTTAGAAAATAGCCATTGCTATTACTAGCAACAGTAACATGGAATAGACTTAGTTTTTGGGTAATTGCCAGGTTCTTAGGGCCTGGATTGGCCACTGTTGGAAACAGGATCCTGGGCTTGATGGACCCTTGGTCTGACCCAGTATGCCATGTTCTTATATTCTTATGTTCTTAACCATACATTAAACTAGAATTAGGAATATTGGCATATATCATAACTTAGGGACATTCTATATTACTTTAGATTCACTTTAAAAAAAAAAAGGTGAATCTTTTCTCATTGGCTATATATTTCTGGGAGCCTGACAGCTTCCTCCTGGATGTTTTGGTCTTCGAACTCAACCAGAATCAGTCTCTCATGAGGTTATGTCCCATGAGCCTTCACACAGTACTATTTATTTTGTTTCTTTCCCCCCTATTTGTAAAACCTCCTGTCTAGCGGAACCATCACAGCAACACTCCTCCAGCATGCTGCCTGTGCTGCCTGATCAGAGCCGGATTTAAGATTTTGAAGCTGTGCCAGCACATATCACAAAAGCAGGATCTTTTTTTGGGCTGGATATTTGGCACCCTAGGAAAATGCCTATGCTACCTACATCTAAAGCTGGGCCTATAGCTGACGGATTGGGCACTGTTTCAGTCAGGCCCTAGCTGTGGCTGTTGCACGATGGCCGGGACTCTCCCCACCATGAGAGCTATCAATGCTGACTCTGCAGCCTCTCCACTTCCAAGCAGTCCATGAAACAGAACCTCAGGCCTTTGAACCTGGCTCCCTCTAGGGAATTTCATTTATGATAAAATAATTCTTTGAATGTTTCTTATCATATTCGCTCTCCTGTTGCTGGTGCTATATTTTAACATCTAGGTTAAATAATTCTCTCTTGTGTTCTTTAATATACACAGACAATTATTGCTATTCAACCAAACCTGTAATAGTCAGGATGCTATTCCGTGATAAAGAACTCAGATTTGAAGTACCAGAATGCCAACGATCAATGGGCAAAGTGCTTCGATTGATGAGGTTTTTGCAATAAGACAATAATATTCAAAGCAGGGTAAATCGGCATTGACCTAGATGAACTGGCTTGGCTCGAAGTTGCCCTCCTCTACCTATCTAAAAGCATGAACAGACTTTCACATTGTGCACACTCTTAACTGGCTTGAAAAAAGGCATCCCTAAGAGTTCATTTAAGTTGGGAGTAGAAATCCAGCCCACACACATATTTGATTTTCAAAATGTATGATTGCTATTTAATGTAGTAACATAGTAAATGATGGCAGATAAGGATCAAAATGGTCGAGCAAGGTCCGTGATTGCCTGCTTGCAGCAACAGTAGATGCAATGAATGTCCACCTTTTGTATGCACATACTTTGTGTTGCTAATATTCAATGAGAAACTAACCAGATAGTTTCCCTTTGAAAATAAGCTGCTGGGTACGTGTGTATGAAAATGCGCATGCACCTTGCAACTGGGTGGAAAATTCAAAATTGCCCCTAGATGTATATTTGGAACTGGAGCAATTCCATTAAAAGTACACCTTCTCTTGGAGAGATAGAGCTGTTAAAAGAAAGAAAAGTCATTCTCAAAGACTAAGGTAAAATGAGGCTGCATAGTACTATGTCTCTGTTTATAAGTTCCATAATCTAATTAGCCTATCCTATAAACAAATGTTTTCAGCTCAGATCACCCAAATTCATTTTGGCTTCTGGAAGCTCACTAGTTGGACTATTCAAGATTTGTCTTAATATTAACCATAGTAAAGAGAGGTATTCACCACATATTCAGCACCAGAAAAGATATTCAGACTGATTTGAAGAAGGACATTTAGGGTGCATAGGGGGAGGATCCACCATATGCAGCCTATTAATGCCCTCCATTCTATCCACAAGCATGACCAAAAATATTTATTCACCCACATGAAAAAGTACCTTATATTTGCTTGCCAGAACCCTCAGTTATAAACATATTTGCTCCTGTTCCAGGTTTATGTAAATTCAAGCCCTGAGTGCTGCCGCAGACACAGCCACAGCCACACAACGTCCGTTACATACTACAGGAATTATTTTGACAATTTTATGCCTTGGAAAACATAGGAAAGCTAACAGCAGCAAACCCTTTTTTTCTTGTTTTGACACATAGCACTATCCAATCATTTTAACACCCTTCTCAAAATGTTGGCAATTGACTACAGTTTCCTATGCAAAAGCTGTTTTCAAAGGGCTTCTGGAAATGACAGCACTGGCCTATTCTTTGGCTTTATCCTAATAACTAGAACTTAATGTGCAACATTCACACCCTCTCTCTTATTCTAATCTAAACTAGTTATCCTTATGTTCACATTTGCACTTTTTCTCAGGCTCATTCAATCATACCTCACACACTCACACTGGTACTATACTTACTTTCTATCAGGCCGATTCATGCTAGCTTTACCCCTTATTCAGTAAGGGGTAATAGTGTGTCGAAAATGCGCGTCCAACCCCCCCCCCCCAACTAATAGCGCTCGCAACATGCAAATGCATGTTGATGGCCCTATTAGTTATTACCGCGTGATTCAGTAAGTAAAATGTGCAGCCAAGCCGCACATTTTACTTTCAGAAATTAGCGCCAAAGGTGGGCGTTAATTTCTCTCGCCACCGGGAACGTGGCGAGAGAAATCGGCCTGTATGTATGTAGCTTGGTCAAACAAAAGATCTTGAAGAAATTACTTTGACAGAGTGCATTGTTAGTAGCTCCTTCAAAAGAGTAAGAGGAGACATATATCGAAGTGCTGTGTCCAGATATGTCCATTTCTTTTAGAATGTCATAATTGCCTACATTCCTCTAGTACTTCATTAATGTCTGTGCTACATGAAACATAATAGCTTTATCTTTATTAAAAATGTATTAATCATTTATACAAGGTTCTAAACAATGTACATATGATTATTAAACAATAAAAACAATAAATCTAAAATGAATTGAAATACAACATGTAATCAAAAAAAATCACATAAAACAAAACAAAAATAATGCACATTAAAACAAAACATTAAATAAAATAAAATAAAAAAGGACCTATTGAATAAAGCAGCTAAAAATAAGGTCTAAAAAGATGTGTTTTCAAATTTGTTTTAAACATCTTAAACCTTTTTTCTTGCTCCTTTTCTATAGCTGCTCCAACATTCTGGCCTGTGGCCAGAATGTTGGAGCAGCTATAGAAAAGGAGCATTCTCGAGTGGATGCCAGCTGTCAATAGGCTTTTATGAGACAGGCTCTTATCACATGGCCATTCTGCCCCTAAACCCATACCCTCTCCTCCCTTTTGATAGGACGTTTTGTATTGTTCGTTTTATAGATGCTAGATCTTGGTATGCTAGGAGACGACAAGTGGAGAATGATGCCTCCCAGTCACGCAAAGGCTCGAAGTCTTGTTTGTGAAAGGATTAATCCTTTATGTACAATGGTAGTCATAAAGCAGTGAAGGCAAGGATAAGATAAAGATCGTCCAATTTCGCACAGATGTAAGCATTTTCTGATTTCTGTAGAAAGGCTTCTGTCATATTATAAATATAAATGTTTTTTCCAGGGCTGGTGCTTCCATTAGGCAAACCAGCCAGTTGCCTAGTGTGCCAAAATTTAGGTGAGGGGGCGGGCAGCAAAATCCCATCAGTGCAAAGCCCAAGAAGGTGCTGCACCAACCGTTTCCACTGGTAGGAGGGAGCACAGTGTTGGAGCTGCCACCAATAAGTAAGTTAGGGGAGGGCACAAATAATTTTGCATTGGCCCTGTATTTTTCCAATAATATTCCCAAGATTTTACATTTCTTTTTCTCATTTACTTTTTCCTCATTGAATTCCATGGAGTTGGTGTGTGCAAGTGAATTTGAGCATATTTAAACAAGACAGCTGGTGACTGTGGTGTGGGGAAACATTTTTGCCATCTAGCCCTTAGTTTTTATTGGCATCATGACAGGCACATAGTAAGTGTGCTTCCTCTCCTCAGAGCCAGATGTTGGAGGTATCATGAATGTATCACTGTATATTAAGAAACAGAACATGAAAGTCATGCACCCATTATAATGAAAATATTATATCCTATGATTCTGAGAGGGGGGAGTCAGTCTAAAACCTGAATAATGAGGATTTTTGCATACTTTCAGAGATACCCAGTGCCTCTGAGCAGCACTTTTAGACATGGGATGCATTTATTTTTATTTAGGCTTTTTACCAAATATCTTCCAACCAAAAATTGTCCCGATTTTTGAATAAATAAAGTCCTTTGAGCATTATTTAGGAATGTTCCTATTATTCAATAAAAGTACAGTATATGAACACAGAAGGCAGTGCTGCTATCTTAGTGTTATATAGCTGAAATCAAATGTATCTTGTATCTAGACCATTCAAGCAATCTCAGTATGCGTTATTAGTGGACATCTGTTAATGTGTGAGAACTTTCATAGTAAAGCCTAAGCCAAGATCACTAAACTAGCTCAGATTAATGGCAGAGTAGACTGTCATGCGTATGATTTGTGATTGGTACGCCTTCTACTTTTAAATAAGAGTATCAGAGATTAGAGTCTACCAAGTGTTAAATTTTAATAGTGCGGCATGTGTTGACAGAGCATTAACAGTTTTATAGGGACATTATGCTGTTTATAACTTTAATGAAACCATCAAAAACATTATTTTTCTCCATTAAGTGTGAGACTAAATTATATTCTGGTTTTTTGTTTTGTTTTGGGGGGGCTTTTGCCTATTGAAAGACTGCAGTAAAAAATCTGATAAATGTAAGTTTCTAGTGCATTATTTGTCTTAAAAGGACTTGTGACGTCTTCACCCAGCCTATGGGGTTTTTTTTTTTTCTGGAACGCAAAGCTAAGAAACTCTTTCACTCCTTTCCTTGGAGACTTGAGCTGTATTTACTTTGACTTCCTGCACTAAGCCGGAGAATAGAAAAAGGTCTGAAAATTTCCATTAATGAATACCAGATTTCTGGTCCATGAAACCAGCTGGGTTCTGAATTCATGTTGTCAACAATTGCACACAGCTGTGCCGAGGGTGAAAAAGAGGGAACTGGGAACATTTCTGCCTGTGTAGGTATGAAATATACTCTGCACATTTCTCTGTTTTTCAAGGCATTTTCTTAGCATGAGATAAAGATTTGTGTTGCATTTAAATCATAAAAACATTTTATTTATATGTACCTATGAAGTTCTAGATTAATGCCTAGTAAAGTGCCTGAATGTAATCCGATTTGAAGTGTCTGAAAGGCAGAATTTAAATCAAATAAATAAATACATTTAAAAATAAAAGTAAATTATTTCAGCACTTTTTATGAAAATAAAGATAAAGGCAGGTTACTAGCTATGACAAACAAAGTAGAAAATCCCCTTGCTCCATTTAATCAAAGCAAGCTGGTACCGATTATTACATAGTATTATGGCATTTGGGGGTATATGAGTTATATTATTCTCTAGTGAACTGCTGCTGATTTTTTTTTTTTTTTTGCAGAAATAGTGCATTATTATAAAATGTAGACACATGTTCAAAGTTAATACTTTTATTAGAGGAGGAAGAAAGTTGACTTTTTAAAATGGAAACCTCCCTCCAATAATGAGTTTAGCAGCAGAGCCCGATTTTAAGATTTTGGCGTCCATAGGCAAAGTGCCATTTTAGTGTCCCTTTGAAGCTCTGCCAGCTCATGGCCCTAAAGCAAACAGAAGCAGACTTCTCTTTGGTCTGGATATTTGGCGCCTTCAAAATTTGGCACCCCAGGCAGTTGCCTACATTGCTTATGCTTAAATCTGGGGCTGGTTAGCAGTGGTATCAAGATCGAGATTGTCACATGAGCAGGTACTGTAAGAACATACGATTTGCCATAACAGGTCAGACCAAAAGTCCATCAAGCCCAGTATCCTGTTTCCAACAGTGACCAATCCAGGTCACATGTACCTGGCAGGATCCCAAGGGGTAGATAGAGTCCATGCTGCTTATTTCAGGGATAAGAAGTGAATTTCTGCAACTCCACCTTAATAAGGTTAATGGACTGTTCCTCCAAGAACTTTTCCAAAACCTTTTTAAATGCAGCTACACTAACAGCTTTCACCACATCCTCAGGAAATGGATTCCATAGCTTAATTATGCACTGAGTTGCCTTCCTTTTCTGCGCAGCTGTAACTAAGACTTATTCTGCTTTTGGAAACACTTCTGTAATGAACTTTGTAGAGCATGGAAACCAGGAAACACCTTTTCAGCTTTCTTAAAATGAAGTCAGAAAAAAAAAAAACCCAGAAGAAAGTTAATCTGAAAGCAAGATATTTTACTTTTTCACGCTAATGGGTTTTTACAAAGAGTTCTCATTTTTCAGGATCTTTCCCAAGATTTGGAGAAATGTTAGGCCTAATGATAAATTGGGCTTTCATCTTCTCATAGCTTCTATACTTTTGCAGGAGATATGCCAACTTGTGTTATTGTAAGACAAAAATCTTGGAAGAGATTCTCTACTCAGTGAGCTGGGCTTTGAGGTGTAATGTTTCCTCATTCCATCTGTATGTACTGCATGGGAAAATCTGGGCCCGTCTTTTTGAGCAGACTTAATACTTTCATTTTATGTGACCTTGTCTTGATAAAGCTACCCATCTATAACGATCAGAAACACATAATGGTGATCTTAATTGTCAGGTAATCCTGATTACTAAAAATCATTGCAGCGGTCAAGTACAGAAAAAGCTAAAGATTCTTAATACTTAATTAATAAGGATTGGGTTTATTGATTTGTATCTGTTTTATGGAAATAAAGGTCAACAAATGAAAACGATTATATGAGGTAATACCTTTTTATTAGATTGTAAGGTATCTCCCCATATGGCATTTTTATTTCCTTTATTTGGTGCACTCCGATGGATTGACACAACAAGCTCCGCCCCCATACATAATCTGTTTCAGCAATCTGTGATACAAGTCAGTGTTTTTGTCTCAATAAAAGTAAAGCAGAGCACCAATTAAGCTATCAGGACATGAACAATACTTTATTTGCATGTGAAGGGATAACTCTGAGAGTGGCTGAGTTCAAATAGTAGACTTTGAATAAAATTCACTGTAGAAGGTGAATTTTATTTATTTTTTCAATGTATTTGATTCATAAATGTGTTTATCAAAGTTCTGGTGTAAACTGAGAATATGATTTGAGGCAGGCTCTGTACAGAAAAAGTTGTTTTTAAGTAGTTGAAATACAGTTACCAAAAACAATATTACAATATCTTTCCGTATGCAATCCATTTAAACTGACACAGCTATGACTTTTTTCATAACTGTTGTATTTTTGCATCTGCCAGAAAAAGATGGTGTAGTATTAACAATATTGTGGAGGGTAGTAGGAAAGTTTGTTGTTTTGCTCATGAGACTGTGCAACAGAGTGGATATTCCTGAGAGAGCAAGCAGAATAGGAGCAATCTAAGAAAACCCCAAGGAGTGCTAAAATGCTTAATATCTCACTTTAGTGCTAAAAAAAAAAAAAAGTGCAACGCCATATATTTGGGAAGAAGAAATTCAAGGGAACAGCATGCAATGGAGAGAGAGAAGCCTTGGGGTGATCATAGCAAATGATCTCAAGTTAGCAAAACAGTGTAACAAGGCAGTGGCTATTTACCCCAGTGGAATACTGGGGTAAATAGGGAGAGGCATAACCAGTAGACAAAAGGAGGTGTTGATCCCTCTGTACAGATCATTGGTCTGCAGGCTGTATCCCTAGAAAGACAGAGACAAAGTAGAGGTGGTTCAGAGAAGGGTTTCTAAATTGGTATATGGCCTGCACCAAAAATCATATAAGACTCAAGTACCAAAATATGTACACCCTAAAGGAAAAGCAAGGAGATATGGTGTAGACATTCAAATACCTCACAGGTATAGAGAATGCAAAAGAAGCAAACCTTTTTCATTGGAGAGAAAGTTCTAGAACAAGAGGTCACGCATGTGTGAGAATCCAAGGGGTAGACTCAGGAGCAAGATCAGAAAATTGTTCTTCACAGAAATGTTCATTGATGTATTCAATGGATTTCAAGGGAATGTGGTGGAGGCTAACATATAGGGTCATTTATCAAAATACATTATTGCATTACCGGTAATCACATGATAATGCGTTAATGCATGCGATAATTGTATTATCGCATGGCGTGAATGTAAATTTTTAGAAGGGGCGGGATTGGGGAGAGGTTTGGGAGGGATTAATTAAAATGAGGGGCAATATCGCACTGTGCGATAGCATAACACATGCTATCACACGGTTTTAATGCCGGAAATAATAACTGCATCTTTTTTCCTGGCATTGTTATACGATATGCCCAAAATGGCTGTAACGCAATTTGCGATAAATTTCGCAAATTGCATTTCGGCCATTTCTGGGCTTGGGGGGGGGGGGGGGGGAGAGAAAAAGAGAGAGAGAGAGAGAGAGAGACTCTTGGGAGGCCTTCATAGTATTTAACTACTGTTATCTCGCCCTAGAGATAACTCTGTTATAGAGCCATCAAGCTAGGGGGAGAGAACATTGTAGAAATCTCACCTTTGTGAGACTTTCCTCACTCCAAATGATATCAAATTTTCACCAAGGTGTACTGTGCAGTTCGTATGTCTCACTCTGCATGTAAAACTGGCCCCCTAAACCCTAAACCACCACCAACAACTCACCTCGAGCTGTTGAGCTATTAGCTGACCTTCCTATAGAGATATAAATAGTTGACTACTATGAAGGCCTTATAAATAGGTTCTCTCTTTCTCTCTCTCCCTCTCTCCAGTTTGTGGGGTGTAGTTCCTTTCTCTAGTAACAGAATTCAAGAAATCATGGAATAAGCAATAAATGAAGGGAAAGGCAGGTCGTCTTCCAAGAAGCGGATGAGATAGACCTTATGTTCCGTACCAGCAGTAATACTTTATGTTTCTAAAAGTTCATCTATATGATCTGTCTTTTAAGAAGCTGAAATAAAGATATCAATAAACATATGGCATAAGATTTTGAGCTTGTGAAGAGTCAGTTGTAGGGTTTTGCATTAGTTTTAAATGAATGGTAATCCAAACTAAGGGCTGGATTTTCTAACACCGCAGAGATTTGTGAATCCCGCGGTAACAGGGGGTGGGGGTGGGGGGATGAAACGGGGGGCGGTCCTGGGAAAGCCGGCAGCGATCGCACCACCGCGGTGTTATCACTGCCGGCTTTCTCGCTCAATAGCGCCACCGTGAAAGGTGACGTTATTGGGCGCGCTACTGGCGGCGATAAAGTGGCCTACCTTATTGCCGCCAGCAGAGTCATCGCAGAGTCCACCCCGACTCCTCCTCTTCCGGTGCAGACTCCGCCCCAATTTAGCTATTGCACGCAAAAAGTCCCTTTTCGCGTGCGATCCCGTTAGAAAATGACCCCCTAAAATGGGCATTTATGTTTCAGTTTGTTTTACCTCCCCCACAAAATGCACAGTTCCACAAAAAAACCTGAATATTTTCATTCTTAATTATTTTAGAAAATAATGTACACTATTTACAAATTGTGCTATGTGCCAGAATGAATAAAAAAAAAAAAAAAAAAAAAAGGAAAAAGGCCAATGAAATGAAAAAAAAAAAAAAAATTAAAAAATGGAAAAAAAAAAAGAACTGAAACAGAAAAGTGCCTTGCACATATTCCTAGTTGTACTTTCTATTGGACCAACCAAAGAATAATCCAAAGATATTGTAATAATGAGATTTCAAGACTGTTAAAAGGGCAATTTTCAAAGCAATCTAGCCACGTTAAAGTGGATTAACACATCCAGACTGCCCTATCTGAAAATTGGGGTCTTCTAGAATACACATAGCTTTAATTGGATTGTGAGAAGGCATTCCCAGAGCCAGGATTAGGTTTTGGAAGGGAAATAATACACATACATGCCACTTTCAAAAGTACATACACCATTTTACCCTCCTTGGTTGCTTGCACAAAATTGCAGGTAAAAAGTACGACAGACGCTTTTAATGTGCATAATTTTTTTTACTTATTTTCAAGAAGAAACACTGTGAGTAGTTTCTCTTTAGCACAGAGAATGTGCCCAAAAAGCGCATGTGTACTTTTCAACCAGCAAGCAATTTGAAGATTTAAAGAAGGGGGTCATATGTAGCCTTGAATTTTTATGCTGGTCCAATACAAAGGTACAATAACCTGCAGAGTCGTTTCCTGCTAAAAAAAAACCATACAGAGCTGCTAGGATCCTTGCAAAGAGAAAGTGGGCCTGTCGGTGGTCACCAGTCTCCTCCTCTTTCAGCCTAGACAAAAACTGACCAGGTCTGACCGTGATGCATTCATGCGCCACGTGTCACCTTGCTGATGGTTCTGCTCCTCTTCCTTGTGACAACATGATTGAATAGCTTGGAAAGGTTACATGTCATCTAAAAAAAAACCCTTAAGCCTACAAGGCAAATTGTACTTCCCTGCCTATGAAGGCTGGGCTAAGGCTCTTCTAAATCAAACTCTCCCGGCCCTCCCTAACTTGACAGGCTCTCACAGTTTTATGAATCATTTCTTCTAGAAAATATTAAATAGAGCTTAAAATCTTTAATGAATCTTTCTGCTTAAGAAAGATCTGAGGATAGCTGAAAATTTTTTTTTTCTAACTGGTTTGATGCTGTCAAAATTTGGTATGTAGGAAGGATAGAAGATTAGAGGGAGAGATTATGACTTGAACATGTAGGACAGTGCTTTACTGTCACTTGAAAATGAAAATATCTCAATTTCAATGTTTTATTACATGGATTTTGAGAATTAATTCATTGGATTAGCTGAATCAGCATTGCTTGAGCTAATGCCAATTAGCTCTATGTTTTCAGAATAGGTCAAGCCAGTTCTGGTTTTACCTCACTGCATGCAAGGATCTGAGGTCCTCCATTGCCTAAGAAAATTAGAAGTATAGCTAGTTGGGAGTGGAGGAGTAGCCTGGTGGTTAGAGCAGTGGGCCATAACCCACAGAAAGGAGGGGTCAAATCCTGCTCTCACTCCTTGTGACCATGAGCAAGTAACTTTAGAGGTCTAGAACGTGTAGATGTGAATCGGTTATTTACTCTTTTGGATAGTAGAAAGACTAGGGGGCACTCCATGAAGTTAGCATGGGGCACATTTAAAACTAATCAGAGAAAGTTCTTTTTCACTCAATGTACAATTAAACTCTGGAATTTGTTGCCAGAGGATGTGGTTAGTGCAGTTAGTGTAGCTGTGTTTAAAAAAGGATTGGATAAGTTCTTGGAGGAGAAGTCCATTACCTGCTATTAATTAAGTTGACTTAGAGAATAGCCACTGCCATTAGCAATGGTAACATGGAATAGACTTAGTTTTTGGGTATTTGCCAGGTTCTTATGGCCTGGATTGTCCACTGGTTGGAAACAGGATGCTGGGCTTGATGGACCCTTTGTCTGACCCAGTATGGCAGGTTCTTATATTCTTATGTTATTTTGTTCTTAATCTACTTTGAAGTGCCCCAAAGCAGAATATTAAAAAAAACAACCTGAAAATAAATAAGTTATACATATGCAGTGAGGATAAACTGAGACTGGTTCCACCTGTCCTGAAAAAAGATGGAGCCAATAGGCAACACTGACTGCAAAAAAAATGGCTACTGGCCAAGCAGTAAGAAGCAGCAAAAAAATACAGGCTGCCCCTCCAGCTCATCTCCCTTTTGTTTGTTTAAACTTCACATGAGGGCCTTCTCAGAGCCAGCCTTTACCAACATCCTGTATTTTTGTGTTGATTCTTAGTGCTTGGCCAGCGGCCTTTTCTTGAGCTTCAAAGAACATGACATTAAATACAAAAAGTCTTTCCATCTCCCGGTTTTAATTTAGCACTGCTACATTTGGTAATGTGCATTGGCAGAAATATCTAGATTTGCTTGTTTCTTCTAAGAAATTCTTTTGCCTGCACTCCTTTCTTGGGGTGACCTGTTTCTTGCTAACATGCACGGAGCCATCTTAGGAAGCAACTGTTACTTTGTGGTATGCAAAATAGAGAATCCATTAAATGCATGACATAAAATCTACATACATCTTTCACCAGGCTAATTTAATTTCATGCTGTGGGCTCTTTTAACCAAAGGAATTAGTTACTTGAGTCAAATCTGATCCCAGGGGGGGGGGGGGGTCCAGCATGACCAAGTTTAGATTGGTTTCATAATTAATTTTATCAAATAGTAAGCAAAATGTCTGAAAACAAAATCTGAAAATTCTTTTTAGTGACACACGCAGTCTACGAGTGTTTTCACACCTAAGGCTGTTTCATGTTCCTCATAGTATAGTTAGATCAGTGAGAAAATTGAAGTAAATGGCAGCTTCCTGAGAAAGAGTGCAGTGGCAGTGGTGGGGGAGGTTAGCAAAGAGGTTGAATTACCTACAGGGGAAGGGGGAGAAACAAACAAATCATTTATATGGATTACAAAAAAATGTATGGTGCCAGCTGTGGAATTTAGAACATCAGCATAACAGATTTCTGTCCCTGGTTACATATCACGATTAGTAATCATGGAACGGGATACCCCCAGGAACTGTGTAGGAGGACTATAAGGTAGGCACTGAACTGAATAAGGGCCTAGCCAGCCCTCTCCCCCACAGGTTGAGCCTTTGGGTTCTGGGGGCCAGTAGATCTTTGCTGTGGCAGTACAACGTGGTGAGTCCAGATAGGCAGGAGCAAGGCAGAGCAGGCTGAATCAAGGCTGGCCAAGGCAAGGTTTGGACAGGCTGGATGAGGCAAGGCTCGGAGTAGGCTGGATAAGGAAAGGCTTGGAGGCCACAGAACAAGGCCTAGATAGGCCACAAGAAAAGGAGCAAGGAACAAGAAGGCCCGGAGGCCACAAGGCATAGAGCAAGGAAACAAGGGCCAGGTCAGAGAGCCGAGAGTGACTCTATGGATAGGCAAAGGTATTCTTTCAAGGCTAGGTTACACAGGGCTGGAGCTTGAGTGTGGTGCAAGCGTGAGAAAGAGCTTGGCAAGGCTTACTGAGGTCCCCTGGTGAAAAGAAGGCTGCACCACAGGCTGAGTCAGGTAGACAGTGAGGAGATGGCTCCAATAGCGCAGAACAGAGCTCACTGGAGGCCTCTGCTGGTAGGGAGGTATCATTGCAGTTAGATACAGGGCATGGCGAGCCTGTGAAACAGTCGAAATCCTAACATTACACATACATACATACATACTCCCGTTCATATCAGCATTCAATTCAAAACATGTCAGCACATAGTGTACTTAATCAAAAAATAAAATCTTTATTAAAAATAATAAAGAAAATATTTAATAATTACATTCTTCCTCCCCCTCTCCCAGGATTCCAGTTCCTAGGTGGAAGCTGTTAGTTCCCTCTCAGCTTCCTTTGGCATCCAGTCCCTCCTCCAACTGGTCCTCCCACCACAGAGCTAGCAAGTTATGGTGCGGACGAAAGAAAAAATGGGCAAGTAAGAAAGCGTCCTTCAAGCAGGGCCAGATTTAAGATGGTGGTGCTCGTAGGCAGAGGACTTAAAGCTAATGATTCCCTCCTCCCCTCCCCCTGGAAAGCAGGGAGCAGTGATGGGGGACAGTGCCAGTTTTTTGGCACCTTCAGAATTTGGCACCCAAGACATTGCCTGAGCTGCCCATGCCTAAATCCGGCCCTGCCTTCAACAGACTTCTATCAAATTGCAGAGCATTCACTGAAAGCTGAAAGCAAAAAAAGTTCTCAACCCGGTCCTCTGGACCCAGGCAGTCAGGTTTTCAGGACATATCCACCACGGATATGCGGAAAATAGATTGGCAGACAAATGGAGGCAGTGCATGCCAATCAATTGCATGCATGTTCACTATGGATATCACGAAAATCAGACTGGGTGGGTGTCCCAGGGACTGTGTAGAGAACCACTGGTGTTGACAATATAGCACCCCACCCCAAAGGGCCATCTGTTCCGTTCCAGGTCATACCTCAGAATAGGCATGCATGCAACTGATGCAAAACTGGACAGATGATGCCTTGTAGTGAGATGGCAGATCTGGGAAACCTTAACCCCCATGGGGGGGGGGGGGGTGTTTCTGAAAAAAAATAAATAAAGATATGGGGTTAGGGCCAGCAATGGGGAAAAGGAAACAGCTTGCCACAGTAGCCAAAAGGTTCCAGGTCGGTGAGCTGGCAGGAAATCAGCCCTGCGTGAGCCTCACTTTTAAAGCTTTTCTCCCATGTTTTCACCATGGGTTTATGAGCAAGTTATGCAACTTCCCTGTTCTTTATCTTCTCCTTGTTTTCGTGAAGTTGTCTCTTCCCCCGCTGCCGCCTGCAAACCTGATGCTCATAAAGTGCTTTTTATCTCTTGTTTCTGTACTGCAGCTATGGTCAATAAAATTACAACAAATACAGCCCATGTCACACAATGAAAGACAACAGAGTGATGCAAGAACGTAGACAGTAAAACCTGTGCACTCACAGGCAGCATTTTATTCATAAATTCAGTTTTCTCATAAAGTAATATTAAGATAATATCCTTAAGGACTTAAAACCAAGGGTCTGAAATAAGTAGATGTTGCTGTGCTAAGTAAATATTTAAATATCACGCATTATTAGTTTAACCGCTTGCTCCGGGGCCGATGCAATACAACGTGCTCAGCCGAGCGCACTGTATAACCCACAGTCCGACGCGGGTCAAATAGGTGCTAATCCACCCCCTAATGTCCCAGGAATGTGGAGATGCTATTGCTTAAAGGGACTGATGGCCTCATGTAAGCCACCCCCCCCTCCTGAAAGTACTCAAATACTCCAGGGAGTCTACGTGGACCCTCTGTCCCCTCCACCCCCCACCACCCCTTCACCCCTGGAAATGGCTATAGTGAAAAAATATGTTTTTAAAAACATTACAGTTCAATGGCAGGCCCTGCCCCCCCCCCCCCCCCGAACTCCCCAATTCACCAAATTTACTCTGGTAGTCCAAAGGAGACCTGGAGCACTGCTCTGGGCCTGATGACCACCGTTTTTTTAAAATGGCGCCACCAGACCTTTGCCCCATCGTGTGAAATGATTTAAGATTTAAAACCCTCCAAAAATAAATTTGGGACCTGTACATCCCTATTAATTCCAGAAAATGCACTATCCTGGGTTTTATTTAATTAATTAATTTATTTAACAGTTTTTCTATACCGACATTAAAGTACACATCATATCGGTTTACATGGTAACGAAAGGTGGAAAATACAAATAACAGGGGGAGGGGAGGTGGAGAACTAAGAGAAACTGTGTCGGAGGGGGACCCCAACAAATTAGAGAAGGAGTGAAACGATAGGAACGGTAACACATGGTTAAATATGATTCAAGTGTACAAGCTATATATGGTTAAATAAGGTGCAACGGTACAAAATATACAGGTTAAAAAAGGTTCAAGTGTACAAGCTATATATGGTTAAGTAATATATATGGTGCAAGGGTATAAATTATACAGGGGGTGCACGGGTAGAGAAAGATAAATGTACAAAAAGAATAAGGTTAAATAAGGAGCGAGGGTACAAGATATACAAGATATACAAGAATAAGGTTAAATAAGGAGCGAGGGTACAAGATATACAGGAGGAATACGAGTACAGAACAGTGGGTTGAGATGGCAATTATAGAATATGCAAGGGTTATGAAGATGGTTCCATTTAGCAGTGGTTCCATTAATTTTCTCACCACTGAGGTCAGACTAACAGGTCTGTAGCTCTCAGCCTCTTCCTTACTAATGCTTTTGTGAAGAGGAACCACATCTGCCTGTCTCCAGTCCTTTGGAAGCACTCCCACAATTTATTTATTTTTTTCTAAATGTACAGCCTGTGCGTATGCTAGCATCCATAATATATCAGGCTTGGAGTGTGTCCATCAGTGATCGTGGATGTTCCGCCGATAGATGGCGCTATAATATATCGGGCTGCATGCTTCCCAGCCCGCCGATAGATGGCACAGGCAGCTCAAATATGGCACAGGTAGGAAGGACAGCAGCCATCGCGGGAGAGGCAGAATATAGCAGAGGAGACCCCTGGCATGCCGCGAACGGAACGCGTCCTGCGGCACACGCTCCATTCCCGGCGAGGAGGAAGGCCCAGTGCGTCGTTCACGGTGAAAAGGGAAGGCCCTCCGTGTGCCACGCTCGGCGCACTCGGTCTTCCATCTTCGCCGCGAACGGAGCGTGTGCCGGGGGGACGCGCTCCGTTCGCGGCATGCCAGGGGTCTCCGCTGCTATTTTCTGATCTACGCTGCTATTTTCTGATCACGCAGAAAATGGAAGGCCCCCATGTGTCGTGAAGGGCGCGCCGGGTCTTCATCTTCGCTGCGAACGGCGCGGATCCTGCGGCCTGCCGGTGAGAGAGCTGTGCACATTGAGAAAAGTCAGAACAGCTTACGATTGCACCCTTCTTTCTTTTTTTTCTCATTTCAGTTGATGTTTTGTGGACTAAAACTTGTTTGTTGAAGTTTCAATCTCAGGAGGGGCAAAATAAGTGGATAGTAGGAAGGATATGGCAACTCTTACTGGACCAATGAAAGCAAGTTTGTTGAAGCAAGTTGTAAATCTGCAACTGTGACTATTAAATATCGATTTATCTGAAAACTTGAAACATAAGAAGTCAAATCCCCAAACGTGGTTAACAACTCTGCGATGAAGAGTAGAGAGGGGGACATGAAAACCCTGCAGAGCAGTTTTCCCGTAATGACTTGCAGCTGGACACGGTGAGGCAGTCTTCCAAGAAGCACTAAAGCCCAGAGTTTTGCATGCATTGGAAAACAATGCTGCTTCCCTGTAGCTACAGCGGCCATTGAGGCCTGATCATGTTTCCAAGTGAGGCAGAGTGGCGGTGCACTCACTTCCAAATGCCCTCTTTCCATCTCCCCACTGATGCTCTCTTTGAATTGTTTGTATGTTAGATGCAATTTTTTGGAGCCTTAATAAAACTTATTCCTGTTGACCACCACCACCAAAAAAAAAAAAAAATTCCCAGGACGAGAGAGGATTGTTGTGTCTTGCTGAATTTTAAAGTGCTATGTCAACGCTCCCAATGGATGTTTGATTATGGTGAACTGCTGAGCTAGAAGTGGATGTCAGTAAGACCAAAAATGATTTCCTGTTTAATTTTTTCATAGGCTCGACAACTGAAAGTGTTTTGCCAACCCTGTTGGTTCTCTGAATCCTGCTGGGTGCCACTGGAGAGCTACCTGGGGAGTGGAGGATCCATGAGGGGGTCACTGCTGAGATCAGGAGGTTACATCATGCAAACTTTGGCCCTGATTTACTAAGGCTTTTCTCCCATTCTTCATCTATGGGAAAAAGTTTACGGGCGGATTTTAAAAGCCCTGCTCGCGTAAATCCGCCCGGATTTACGCGAGCAGGGCCTTGCTCGCCGGCGCGCCTATTTTGCATAGGCCGCCGGTGCGCGCAGAGCCCCGGGACGCGCGTAGGTCCCGGGGTTTTCGGAAGGGGGCGTGTCGGGGGCGGGGCCGAACGACACAGCGTTTTGGGGGCGGGATGCGGCATTTCGGGGGCGGGCCCGGGGGCGTGGTTTTGGCCCAGGGCGTTCCGGGGGCATGGCCGCACCCTCCGGAACCGCCCCCGGGTCGGGTCTTGGCGCGCCAGCAGCCCGCTGACGCGCGTGGATTTACGTCTCCCTCCGGGAGGCGTAAATCTATGGATAAAGGTAGGGGGGGGTTTAGATAGGGCCGGGGGGGTGGGTTAGGTAGAGGAAGGGAGGGGAAGGTGAGGGGAGGACGAAAGAGAGTTCCCTCCGAGGCCGCTCCGATTTCGGAGCGGCCTCGGAGGGAACGGAGGCAGGCTGCGCGGCTCGGCGCGCGCCGGCTGCCCAAAATCGGCAGCCTTGCGCGCGCCGAGCCAGGATTTTAGAGGATACGCGCGGCTACGCACGTATCTTATAAAATCCAGCGTACTTTTGTTTGCGCCTGCTGCGCAAACAAAAGTACGCGATCGCGCAGTTTTTAAAAATCTACCCCTTAGTAAATCAGGCCCTTTTTAAGCAAACATCATTTTTATGAAAAAAATAAAAAAGTGTTTTGTTTTGTTTTTTTTATTCCAGTGGGTGAACCACTATTCATTTGCAAATGAGCATTACAACATAGCTGAATTTCTCATTCACGAAAAATAAATGATTTCAAAGTCTTCCAGTAGTAAGCTACGATATAGGCCAGATATTTGTTACTAATACAGCAGCTATCTTTTCGGCTTTTGGAACACGTGGAAGGCATTAAAAATCTTGAGGTCCATATTCAGGCGCCATGTGGTTCTCCTAATTATCCAGTTATACATAACTGGTTAACTACTGCTATATATTCCGCAGCACGGAATATACCCAGCTGTCTTAAAGTTAACTGGCTACGTATAACCGGCTAAGTTTAGGACAGTCCTTTGGCATGACCAGAGTTGGCTGGATAAATCAGCTAGCTAACTCTGGATAATTTACCTGGCCAACTCAACTCCCTGATCCACCCCATTCCCTGCCTTTGACTTGTCCAGCTAAAATCTTAGCTGGCTTAAGCCACTTAGGCCTAGATTCATCAAATTGCTATACTTTTGCATGGATAACACCCACAATAAGAAAAAGGGGTGGGTTTATTCAAATCGGTGGCTTGCCGAGCGCACAACGAGATAATGCACACTGCAGAGCATCATCGCAGTCCGCATTACATCATCGTGGTGCACTTTACGTCATCGTGGTGAGCGGTATGTTATCGTGCACCACGATATTTTTTCCAAGTATAAATGCTCACTTCCTGCCCCTCCTTCTTTGATGGTGTGTTGGATGTTGGAGTGAGAAGAGAGAAGGTTAGTGGTCTTAGAGGAGTTCTGGTGGTGTAGTTTTGCGATTTCTGACTGAGTTGTGCTGTTTTGTGTTGTCATTTGTTTCCCTTTCCCTTTCCCTTTGTCTTTTGTGATATTTGTTGGCATGAAAGAAAGTAAAGTCCTGTTTGTCAATTTCTGTGAAATGGAGGAGGAGTGGAAGAGGAGTGTGAGGAGCAGAGGAGGGGTGTCAGGAGCGGGTGAGGGGTGTGATGAGCGGAGGAAGCGTATCAGGAGCAGAGGAGTGTGTGTGAGGAGGAAAGCACGGAGCATGAAAGGCCTGGGAAGAGAAGAGAGGAGTGAGGATAAATGGGGGAGGAGGAGGAGGGCAGGAGTGCCAGGGGGAGTAGGAGTAGGGACAGGGGGACAAGTAGAGACAGGCAGGAGGGAAAGGATAGGAGGATGGGGGAAGGGGTTAGGCAGGAAAGAGTGGTGGGAGGAGTATGGCAGCAAAGGGTTAGAGAGAGAGGGCAGACGGGAAGGGAATTAGTAGGGCAGGGTGAGTTGGGGGGGAAGGAAGGGAGGGCAGAGGAGAGTGGGAGGGAGAGGGCAGGAAGAACCTTACTGTAGCCCTTCACTATTGCCTCTTGTTGCCTTTTTCACATACCACACTGTTTGCTAAATTCGCCTTACATGAGCAGGTTTGTCACCAGCTCTGTACCTTAAAGGTCAACATTATAGTGTGCATGTAGAGGCTGGGTAGTGTAAAGGCTGGACTTAGAGTGTTCAGGACCCAACTTTTTTTTTCTGTCCACTTAACTTCAGTCAGGAGTGCAAGAGTATGTGATCACATACATTTGTAGCTTACACTCGGGCCGATACAGTACAGTGCGCTCCGGTGGCAGGCTGCGCAAAATCAGCAGCCTGCGTGCGTCGAGCCGCGCAGCCTGCATCCGTTCCCTCCGAGGCCGCTCCGAACCATGCCCACGGCCCCGCCCCTGGAACACCCCCGATGACGCGTCGCCGTGACACGCCCCGACACGCCCCCCCAGGAAAGCCCGGGAGTTACGCGCATCCCGGGGCTTTGCACGCGCCGGCAGCCTATGCAACATAGGCTCGGCGCGCGCAGGGGGAGCTTGGGGCAGTTTTTCGGGGGGGTACGTGCGTATCTTACACGCGTACCCCTTTGAAAATCTGCCCCAATGTTGCTAGCAAGGTGTGTAGAAATGCCATGCAAAGAATTAGTAAGTGCTAGTGGCAGTAAATTGAGTATTTGCATGTGTTTTCACAATTCCTTGCTTTACCCCCACCGCATGGTGTTTTGGTGTGGCTTCATGGGTAGGACGTATGTATGTATGCATGCTGCTATGTGTCTTTTGATTATGTAATGACACATAGCAACATGCATACTTCCCGACGATGAAGGCACGGCAAAACGCCATCTGATCTGTGCCTATTTTTTATTTTTTTGTGAATGCAATATTTATAATCACTGTTTACAATCAATGTTCGACATAAATGTTGCATGCACAAAAAGAAAATATAGGCTCAGATCAAATGATTGGAGTAGCAGTTAGTTGTAACTTGACAGTGTTTTGAAATAGCAACCAGCGTCCTGTTATGATGACCTACCTGCTTTAAGGTTGATCAACTGAGTTGAGGTGGAAGTTTTTCTTAACTATTAACATCCTTCCAAAATTGTAGAAGAGGATATTTCTATCAACATTATCATCCTTGATATGCAACCTCTTGTACTACTACTCTCCCTTAAATTTTCATAGTGAAATAGAGGGAAATGCGAGCTCAGCTATTACAATGAATCTGGGCAGATGTATTCCTGCAGCAGGAATACATCTGCTGTTCTTTTGTTTGCCTTTTTCCATCTGGTTTGCTTCTCTGGGGATCAGCTTTCCCCAAGGAACAAATCACAACACCCAGAGCAACAATACTGTTACAACTTGGCTTGGGATGGGATTGTATCATGTAAGCAGGCTACAAACATTATTTCTCCCTGGTGGAACTATGATATTCGTCATATGAACACACACCCCTAGGATGTAATTCCCCTCCCCCCCCATCCCCCAATCTGCCGTTACATTTATCGTTTTCATTTGCAAATTCTATCTCAGATAATAGGGGGGGAAACATCTAATTTTTGAATGATGGTAGCGGGACCTCTGGATTTTATCCAGAGGAGACAACCTCGGGGTTTAGCCTACCCTTACGGTTGCTTGTTGGTGACGCATTTCATATCTACCCCCAGGACTCTGTGCTGCAAGCTGGTTCTAATTAGTGACAAAAAAGATGCTAAAGGTCCTGATTCCTGAACGCAATAATTTTCATCACTTAGACAAGGGTGGGACTAGAAAAAGTCTCCTGGTTCTAAAACTAGTTGATTAAAACATATTGCGAAATAGTGCACTTTAAATTTCATACCACTGAATAAACAGTTGCATCACAGACAGCACAGGGAAGCTCGTTAGCAGCTTAGCTAATGTCTGAAGTACAGCAGGGTGAAGCAATGGGGTGGTTACTTTATCAGCAGCAGATTTCAAACTGTGTTTATTTATTTAAGTCTTTCCCCCCCAAAATAATAAGTAAATAAATAAATATGTATATATATAAACCAGTTGGGTCCACAAGGGCTGAGGGTTTGAGGAATAGCAATGGTCATGGTACACAGAGCGAGTTAAAACAGTGCCTTCTCCCTGGCAATGGCCTGTTACAAACCTGCCTACCTGATATGCGGGGAGGCTCACACACGGGTGAGGAGAAGTGTTTCCCGGGGGGAGGGGGGGGCAGGGTTGGGGAGGGATTTGCACTCGGCGCATACCCTTTGCCTTTTCAAAAGCATACAATGTAAATTCTTCTAAAACAAAAACAAAACAAAATTCTGCACACAAATTAGCGGGTAGTTTCGGAGGGATGGTTTCCAAAGGGGAAGCAAGAAAATCGGTATCTTTTTATACACAAGTCTGAGAGAAAATGCAAGCGGGCTATTTCAAGAATTTCCCCCTCGTAAGAACATAAGAACATAAGAAAATGCCATACTGGGTCAGACCAAGGGTCCATCAAGCCCAGCATCCTGTTTCCAACAGTGGCCAATCCAGGCCATAAGAACCTGGCAAGTACCCAAAAACTAAGTCTATTCCATGTAACCATTGCTAATGGCAGTGGCTATTCTCTATGTGAACTTAATAGCAGGTAATGGACTTCTCCTCCAAAAACTTATCCAATCCTTTTTTAAACACAGCTATACTAACTGCACGAACCACATCCTCTGGCAACAAATTCCAGAGTTTAATTGTGCGTTGAGTAAAAAAGAACTTTCTCCGATTAGTTTTAAATGTGCCCCATGCTAACTTCATGGAGTGCCCCCTAGTCTTTCTACTATCCGAAAGAGTAAATAACCGATTCACATCTACACGTTCTAGACCTCTCATGATTTTAAACACCTCTATCATATCCCCCCTCAGCCGTCTCTTCTCCAAGCTGAAAAGTCCTAACCTCTTTAGTCTTTCCTCATAGGGGAGTTGTTCCATTCCCCTTATCATTTTGGTAGCCCTTCTCTGTACCTTCTCCATCGCAATTATATCTTTTTTGAGATGCGGCAACCAGAATTGTACACAGTATTCAAGGTGCGGTCTCACCATGGAGCGATACAGAGGCATTATGACATTTTCCGTTTTATTCACCATTCCCTTCCTAATAATTCCCAACATTCTGTTTGCTTTTTTGACTGCCGCAGCACACTGCACCGACGATTTCAATGTGTTATCCACTATGACACCTGGATCTCTTTCTTGGGTTGTAGCACCTAATATGGAACCCAACATTGTGTAATTATAGCATGGGTTATTTTTCCGTATATGCATCACCTTGCACTTATCCAATTTTCAAATTAATTTCCGTGTATAGGAAACCAGCGCCTTACCTGTGGAAGTGGCCTGCCCTATATAATCACATTAAGGTCCAGGTGTAGGGCCGCTATGCATATATACCGTTACTGGCGGTAGGGGGAGGCATTCTCGAGGAGGGACTTTTGCGCTTATGCACAGAATTTTCAAAAGCAAGAGTGTAAGTTTTCTTGGGAAAAACTGCCTGCACAAATTAGCAGGTGTAAGCATGTGTGTGTGTGTGTGTGTGTGTGTATGTGTGTGGGGGGAGGGGGTGTTAGTTTTTCTGTAATAATTTTCAAAGGGAAAGTGCACGCATATTCTTCCCATTTTATATTATCGCTCACTGCTGCAGGTTCTGTGCTCCTTCTTCCCAATATTCTTGTTCTGTGTCATTCCCCCAAGGTCAAATTGTGGTCTGTCTTTTTTTTTTTTTTTTTGTCCTAAACACAGTGAGGCATTTTGGTGGGGGCATACATTCACCTTTTGTGTGAGACTGGGAGGAAGTAATCTAGCGCTTGTTTCATCTCCTTTGGTGACGTGTGCTGGCTGTGGTGACCGAAGCTTCTCTCCGAGTATGACTTGTCACCCTGGCATGCTTTCCAGGCCTGGGAAGGGATGACTCCGCTGACCTGCAGACATCATAGAAAACCACCAGGGCTCATGTATTAGCTACAGTGTTAGTTTCCCTTAAGGTTTAACCCTTTCCTCAGGAAACAACTGACAATACAAAACAAAAAAAAAGAAATCACAGCTAGTGCTTTCTACTGGAAACGTTCTGCATTTATTAAATTTCTGCTTCAGCTGAAGCTCATGAGGAGTTTTTGTTTTTTTCTCTCAAAGGTTTGGTGACTTGAGAAGATAGGAAGAGACAGGCAGTTGCCGTGACCCCTCCACACAGGTGTGCAGTGCTTAAAATTCAACATAAAGCAAATACACCACACACAAATAACACACCATACAAATAACACATTAAAATAATGTGGCACTGAAAAATTATCTTAGTCCTTTTATTGCTTACAAAAACACATTAAATACATTGGATGTAAAAAAGAAATTCTCTTTTAAAGTTTTTATAGCAGACTATAAATCTTAACATCATTTATTGCAACATACATTGATATGAGTAGAGGATGATTACCTTCTGCTGAGTGGGTTTATTGGATTAAATGATAAAGGATTTCTTAATTTTGGACTCTTATTTATATGCTCTGTTTATATTACTGTTATGGATTGGGTGGGCTTGGGCTCCTGAGAACTGAGACAATGGGGTTTCTTGGATAGAATGTATATTTGATGTTGTGGGATTGGTCAGGGAGATGGGATTTGAAATTAATTTTGATTTATTGTAATCTGCTTTGGGGTTCTTGGTAATAAGGTGGAAAATCAAGTCTAATTAATAAAATGAAACAAAAGATGCTGACTGAAGGATTGGTGGGTCTCAACCTAGTCCCTGGGGACCACTCTGCCAGTCTGGGTTTTCAGGCTTTTCATGATGAATATGCAACAGATAAATTTTGCACAGATTGAAAGCAGTGCATGCAAATATATCTCCTGCAAATTCATTGCGGATATCCTGAAAGCCCAGACTGACAGGGTGATTCCTGAGGACCAGATTGTGAACATATCCCAGTACAATAACACTTAAACATAGAAACATAAAAATGACAGCAAAAGAAGTCCAAACGGCCCATCCAGTCTGCCCAGCAAGCTTTCACACTTATTTTTTTCTCATACTTATCTGTTACTCTTGGCCCTTATTAGTAACTTTTTGGTTCTAGTTACCTCCTTTTCCCCAGGGTGTACATATTTAGATTCTTCAATCTCTCCTCATAAGTCACTTAACCACAATCCAGTGCAAACAGGGATGAAGTTCAGATTTTTACATTTTGCTTTCAAAGGCTTCCTTAGTAACTCCATGGAGATTACGTCATACATTTTCAACTGTATTCTTACTGCAACAGTAAGTTCTAGATTTTGCAAAATTAAAATAAATTTAAAAAAGTAATTATTTATTTATTTATTTATTTAAAAGTTTTTATATACCACACAAAGGGTAAATATATATCCGTCTAGGCGGTTTACATGTGGTCAGACATAAATAATTTAAAATACAAACAATTGTTAATAGATTAATTAAAACATGATATTGTTCAAATTATTGTGGTTAGAAAGCTTGGATAAATAAGTACGTTTTCAGCGATTTTTTTTAAATCTTTACGGTTAGAAGTTAGTCGGATATAGTCAGGTAAAGCGTTCCATAAGGTTGGACCTGCAACTGAAAAGGCACGTTTACGGATCAAAGATAAACTTACAGATTTTACATTGGGAATTTCTAATAAACATTTGTCAAAAGAGCGTAACTGTCTGGAAGGTTTATAAATTCGTAGCAGAGAACATAGCCAGATTGAGTCATTGCTGTAGATCAGATTGTGTATAGTGGATAAAATTTTGTATGTTATGCGGTATGATATTGGGAGCCAATGTAGTTGTTGTAGGATTGGAGAAATATGTTCACTTCGACGGATATTATATAACATGCGGGCAGTCGCGTTTTGAATTAGTTGGAGTGGATGAATTGTTGATTGAGGTAAGCCAAGGTATAATCATGCATAGATATAAAACTCCACAGGGCAGAATTGAATATCCTCTGAATATTTGTGTGTGTGTGTGTGTGTGTATGTGTTTTGGGGGGGGTTTCAGTATGATACAAAATATCATGAGGTAAATATCTCCCGATACTCAGTCATTTACACAGATCAGGAATTTTGTAGATATTAAGTCTTCCCATTTTCTGGGAAGGTTTACACATTGAGCAGGTTTACACATTGCTGGATGTTAATATCCAAACATCTACTCATCATGCCAGTTCTTAGCTGAACCCTGTACATAGCTCTGTTATAATTATAACTATATTTACGCAATGAATTTGCAGGAGATATATTTGCATGCACTGCTTTCAATCTGTGCAAAATTTATCTGTTGCATATTCATCATGGAAATCCTGAAAACCCAGACTGGCAGAGTGGCCCCAGGGACCAGGTATCTCGGCAGCAGCACCAACCATCTGGAACAACATGCCCACGGACCTTAGACAAGAACCTTGCATGCAGACATTCAGAAAGAAACTCAAGACATGGCTATTTCTACAAGCCTTCCCCGATCTATGACATCTCCTACTGCTACAACTAGGTATAGAATACCATGTATAGTTGTTTACATTCAGTCCTGAATTCTAGTATCTATTATAGCCTTATGTATATATCTTTATATTATTTATTTTTGAGACTAAATATTACCTATTTCTATGCTAGCCATTACTCTGGCTTTTCCTCCTCCCAGTTCTAGTGCCCCTGTTTATTGTAACTTTCACTCTCTTCTTCTCTCCTAGTCTATTGTTCACATTGTTGTTAATGTTATTGCACCACTGTTTATTGTAAACCGATACGATATGATTGGTATCATGAGTGTCGGTATAAAAAAGCCCTAAATAAATAATAAATAAATAAATTTATAATTATAATTATATTTTATAATTGTTATTTAAGTAGTTTGACTGGCTTATTGGTTACATTTCCTTGCTAAGCTCATTGTTCCTATGTCCTCCCTCCCCTATTCCTGTTCATTGTAATTTCCACCTGCTGTTATGCTGTAAACCGATATGATGTCACTACGAATATCGGCATAGAAAAGTTTATAAATAAATAAATAAATATGAAAACTGGTGACAGACTCCAACACAGCATTATTAAGAGCCAGATGTAGAAAAGGGCTTTTCCCATTTTATATCTATGGGAATAATACTTAATGAGGTCTATATTCAGACACAGTCTGGATAGAAAAGTTAGCCAGCTAAACTTATCCAGCTATCTTTGGAGGCTTATTCAACAGTGCAGCCACACTACTGAATATAGCTGGCTATCTTAGGGGGTTATTTTCTATCCGTATCACACGCGAAAAGTCCCTTTTTCGCGTGCAGTAGCAAGCGGGGGGTGGAGTCGGGGAGGGGAGGAGTCAGGGTGGCGAGGAGGCGGACGCGGCGCAGTATCTTCGCTGGCGGCGATAAGGTAGGCCACGTTATCGCTGCCAGTAGCGCGCCCAATAGCGCCACCTTTCACAGTGGTGCTACTGGGTGTGAAATCCGGCAGCGATAACACCGCGGTGGTGCGATCACTGCCAGCTTTCCCAGGACCGCCCCTCCACCCCCCGGTACCGCTGGGATTCACCATTCTCTGCGAGAATGGAAAATCCAGGCCATAATTAGTTAGCCAGCTACCTACAGCCTATGTGTATTCTAGAAGACCCCAATTTTCAGATAGGGCAGTCTGGATGTGTTAATCCACTTTAACGTGGCTAGATTGCTTTGAAAATTGCCCTTTAAACGGTCTTGAAATCTCATTATTACAATATCTTTGGATTATTCTTTGGTTGGTCCAATAGAAAGTACAACTAGGGATATGCAATGCACTTTTCTGTTTCAGTTCTTTTTTTTTTCCATTTTTTAAATATTATTTGTATTTTCATTTCATTGGCCTTTTTCCATATTTTTTTTGTTTTTATTCATTCTGGCACATAGCACAATTTGTAAATAGTGCACATTATTTTCTAAAATAATTAAGAGTGAAAATATTCAGGGTTTTTTGTGAACTGTGCATTTTGGGGGGGGGGGAGGTAAAACAAACTGAAACATAAATGCCCATTTTAGGGGGTCATTTTCTAACGGGATCGCACATGAAAAGGGACTTTTCGCATACGATAGCTAAATCAGGGCTGAGTCCACACTGGAAGAGGAGGAGTTGGGGCGGCAGCGGGGTGGACTCTGCGACGACTCCGCTGGCGGCGATAAGGTAGGCCACGTTATCGCCGCCAGTAGCGCGCCCAATAGCGCCTCCTTTCACAGTGGCGCTATTGGGTGCGAAATCTGGCAGCGATAACACCGAGTGGTGCGATCGCTGCCAGCTTTCCCAGGACCGCCCCTCGGCCCCCCGTTACCGCTGGGATTCACCATTCTCTGCGAGAATGGAAAATCCAGGCCTTAATTAATTAGCCGGCTACCTATAGCCTGATAATGTTTGGACAACTCTTTAACTCAACCAGACTCAGCTGGCTAAGTCATGCAGCTAAATCTGAATATTGGAGTTAGCTGGTTAACTTAGCCGGTTAACTCAACTCCTCCCAGTTATGCCCATGAACCGCTCCTAACTCATCCGGCTAAATTCTAGCCACCTAACGTATTAGCTGGCTAGAATTTATCTGGATAAAGGCTGAATAAGCTGGGTAAGCCATTTAGACAGATAACTATTACATTATTTGTCTAAATGGCTTTTGAATTTATTTATTTATTTAACAGTTTTTTATACCGACCTTCATAGTAGAGAACCATATCGGATCGGTTTACATTTTAACAAGGGTAAATTAAGGTAACAATTCTGGTGACTAATAGTTAACAAAGGAAAAGTGGAATAAGTCAAAGTTACAATCAACAAGGAATGGAAAACTTGGAGGCTTAAAGATAAGCTGGAAGGAAGATAAAGGCAGGTAGAATAAATATAACGTGATACAAATAATTTAACGGGCTAGAGCATATGCTTTAACCTGGAGATGCCAGTGTCCATTGTACAGGAGGAAGTGTGTCAAGACCTTGAAAGAAGAGAGGCTCAAACTAGTGATTATCCGGTGGATCTGGGAAGGCTTGGTGAAAGAGACACGTCTTTAGTCTTTTTCTGAAGGTTAAGAGGCAGGATATGGACCTCAATATATTTAGTCCAAAATGAGGTCCTCTGAAAGCTTACCTTTAGCAGTCGGAAAATGAGATTTAGTCTTGCTGGAATTCAGACCTCACTTATTTGCTTTCTCACAAAAACTGGACAAGGTTAAATCAGTTTGTAGTGACAACTGTAGAGGACAACAGTTAAGAACAGATAAAGACATCTGTGGCCATGGTGTGTGGCACTGTCGGAGTGATGAGGCGAAACATCTGGAAGAGCTCTGCATTAGCAGAGGGAAAAAAACACAATCTGCAGATAATGAAGAAGCGTGTTGGCCCGTAACCAATGCTGGAGCCTGCCAAGGCCTCCACGTAGTATCACAACGAATTCACATTCTGAAACGCAAACAATGGAACAATAAAGGGCCGGAGGGAGCTCCCAGCAGACCCCTTACAGAAAACGAAGTGTCTTCCCAACTGCAGGTGAGGGCTCCTTAAGAAGAAATTGAATCGCACGGTGAAGGAGGAATTTTGAAAGAATGTGGCATGCTTTAATCAACAAAATGAAACAGATCTTTTGTCTAGATTTCAGCAGTAAACGTTCCTTTCTAAACACTGACATTAATGGTGACAGAATTTGTGTGGCTTGACAATGCCATGGCAGCGGGTCCATCTTTTGCAACGTCAGTACGTGCGATTTGCACAGCAGCATCCATATGAACAGGATGGCACTTTTTGTGGCTAAAATACTTCAGAGCTATGCCTGCAGCCACTGCTGTGGAAAGGATCAGCACAGCAGCAACGCCCGTTTTCTTTCATTCGGGCCGATACGGTAAAGTCTGCGGGAGAGCAGGCGAATGCCCGCTTTCCCGGCGTGTGCACAGGCCACTCTCCTGTGCCCGCAATTCTCTATTCAAATGAGGCCCGGCGGTAAAAACAGGCAAAAGGAGGCGCTAGGGACATTAGAGCATCCCTAGCGCCTCCTTTTGGACCAGAGCAGAGGCTGTCAGCGGGTTTGACAGCCAACGCTCAATTTTGCCGGCGTCAGTTCTCGACATCCGACAGCCAACTTCAAATTTTTTTTATTTTTTTTTTTACTTTTGGAAACTTTCGGGACCTCCGACTTAATATCGCCATGATATTAAGATGGAGGGTGCACAGAAAAGCAGTTTTTACTGCTTTTCTATGCACTTTCCTGGTGCCCGAAGAAATTAGCGCCTACCTTTGGGAAAGCAAAATGTGCGGCTTGTCTGCACATTGTGCTTTGTGAATCGCGCGGGAATACCTAATAGGGCCATCAACATGCATTTGCATGTTGTGGGCACTATTAGGTTCGGGGGGTTGGACGCGCGTTTTCGGCCCCTTACTAAATAAGGGGTAATGCTAGCGAGTCGAAAACGCGCGTCCAATGGCGGAGCGCACTGTACTGTATCGGCCCGATTGGTAGCAAGGCAGGGACTATCAGGAGGAGCTTTCAAAAAACTGTAAATGCCTTTCTTAGTTGCACAGTGCTGCAAAGCAGGGTGCAGTACATCTAATTACGCACCGGTACAACGAGTTTCTGCCCTGCAGAGACTAGAATCTAAAAGTACATACCTGAGGCAATGGGACAGCAATTTACTGAAGATCATGGTGAGTTTCAGGGCAAGAAAAATAACTTGAATGTCCCACCCAGTTCACTTACCTATTACTGCACCCACTTTCTTCTGAAAAAATGAGAATCTTTTACAATTTTTCTTCAATGTCAAATGATCTGTCTAATATATATATATATATATATATATATATATATATATATATATATATATATATATATATAGTTGGTAGTGCAGCAGCTTGTGGATACCCTGGCAGTAAGTTCTCCCTCAACAAGCAGGTATAAGTTAGCCATCAACCTTGGGTGACTTCATCCGATGGCATTGTCATGGACTCAGTTTTCAACGTTCGGTAAAGACTTTACTGAGCATGTGTGGGCCTGAGTCCCTGCTGCCTTGTGAGCCCTTCATTCTCCTCCAGAAGCTTTAGAAAAGTAGTCAACAAACCAGGGGGGGGGGGGCTGTTAAACATGGCTAATTCATCCTGCTTTCTAGGCAGAACCCCCGTTTTCAGGTATGCAAACTTCCTTTCTCCATTGATAAGCTGACATGAATTAGCCACACGCATGGTGAGTGCCAAGCTGAGGGTTGTATAATGGAGCAGGTACTTAACAGTGACACCAGCTGGAAAGTGGGCTACATTGAAGATGCTACACCAAACTGGTAGTCCAAAGTTACTGTCATCTCGGGGCATGCTATCCAGACAGTAATGGGTTGCGAAGGATAATTCATCCTGCTGCCTCTGGAGAACCCTGTTTACAGGTAAGCAAATTTGCTTTCTTTGATGGTATGGATTCTCACACACAGGCACAAAATGTACAGCACCTAGAAGCCAAGATAATTGGAAAGTATTCAATCCAAACAATCCGCTGCACTAGGATATATAAATAAATGAGAATGGGCTTGAGTAACCCAAATTCAGGACTTGGAAACATTTCCAGCAGGAAGGCATTCCTTGACTCGGGTAAAAAAAAAAAAAAAATAGTACAATCCTAAGTGAAAAACCAAAGAAAGGCTGCTCAAAAAAGGCCCTGTATATGATGGGGGACCTGAGGAAACCCCGTTTCCACAAGCTGTTAGGCCAGCCCCAACTCTGAATCATGTACTGCATGGAAAGGGGGCATAATCAAAATGATACAATAAATAGATCAGTTTCATTACCATATTCATGGACCCAGAACAGCAATGAAATGACAACTTTGTGCTAGCAAGAATGCATCGGGGTAATCCACACGGAGTGGTGGTTGCAACTCTACACAGCACTCTACGTGGTTCAGTGTGTCCCTCTCCCAATATTAACATTAATAATAAAACCCATGCGTCTGGGTCCTTCCTGCTCCCTTACCCCCCCCCCCCCCCACAGTCCTCCCCACCAGATGAAAACCCCAGGCCAAGCTGGATGCCGGGAGGATGAAATGCTTGTACTCCCCCTCCCAGCTTGGCCTGGGGGGTTTCTTCTGGTGGGGAGGCCCAGGTTTTAGAACAAACCGAAAATGGCCTCATTCTTCATTTTTTCAGCAATTAAAATGAATGCACATCCCTAGCATGAATGAGCCATGCTCGCCAGTGAGGCAGTGCAGCATGTTAGTAGCCCTGCAGTCCTGGAGATCCAGAGTGGCGAGTTTGTTTGCTGGGTGACCAAATGCATAAGTATCCGTTAAAAAGGGTTTCCATGCATGTAGAATGCCAGTAGTAGTACATAAGGTGACAGAATGAACCTGTGTGAGACAAAGACGAAGTTGTGATAGGATTGCCAACTCATGAAAATGCTAGATTTTTATTGACAATCTAACTTTAAAAAAAGGACAGGTTTTTACCACTGCCATGTTGTGTTACTGTTGGATTCGTGGACCCTTGGGCCGGCTGGGACAGATGATGACACACCGTGGAAAGACCCACAGTGGACGTCGAAGCCGGGAGGCGGTACAGGGCAGGAGACCGGAGGGATCTTCACCACTGGAAGCCCGAGGTCCCCCCAGGAGGAGCCTGTGAGGACCCGAGCCGCTTGGACTTACGTGCGGTCTCCTGTGGGTCGGTGTCTGAAGAGGATTCCAAGGGATAGAGAAGAGTAGAGCTGAAGCCAGGAGGCCAACTGGAACTTCACCACCGGAAGCCCGCGGTCCCCCCGAGAGGAGCTCGTGAGGACCCGAGCCGCTTGGACTTAGGAGTGGCCTCCTGGATGAAAGCCAGAGTCAGGAACCAGTGGACGAAACCAGAATCAGAAGTCAGTGGACAGGCCGAAGTCAGAAGCCAGAAGTCGGAAGCTGAAGTCAGAAGCCAGTGGACGGAAGCCAAAGTCAGAAGCCAGTAGTAAGAAGCCGAGGTCAGAAGCCAGTAATCAGAAGCCGAGGTCAGAAGCCAGTAGTCGGAAGCCGAGGTCAGAAGCCAGTAGTCGGAAGCCGAGGTCAGAAGCCAGTAATCGGAAGCAGCAACTAGTAACTCTCTACAAGAGCGAACCTCATTGCAAGGCCAGGAGTGGAGTTGGTGCAGGGTTTAAATACCCTGGGAGTGTCTGATGTCACTCCTGGGAGGTGCTGAGTATTTCCCGCACGCCTAGGGGTGGGGCCAGCCCAGACGTTGGCGGCGTCTCCCTCGCAGAGGGAACGCCGTAGAGAAACTTTACCGGCCTGACTAGGCAGTAGGAACGCCGTGGCAGCCACCAGACGTCCCGGGCTAGGTAAAGTGCCAGCCCACGGACCTCCACAAGTCGGGCCCATAACACTTACTTCTGGATTTACTAAGCCAAGATTCACCCCATTAGGCACCAAGACATAGTCCCAGGTCCTGGGTTTCCTACAGCCTGAGCTCACGGAATCAGAAACAGGGCCCCATCTCTCAAGACATTTTTTATTTATTTAATAGTTTTTATATACCGTTGTTAAGTTAATAACCATCACGACGGTTTACAATAAGGCACATAAAAATAGCATTAAATATCTAAAAAATATTACTAAATGTTAAAAAGTGCCAATCAATTAAAGTTTGGTAACAAAAACAGTCTCAAATATCAAAATTTTAAATGCATGTGAAACAGCTAAAAACTAAACCCATTTCTCAAATTTATACTGCATCTAAAAATTAAAACTATTTTAAAATGTAGATATAAAATAAAATATATAAAACAGCTATAATACTATACAATACAGATTTCTTCAAGGTGCTTAATAACATCATACAGTCTGCCTCTAATATGCACAGCCCTTCTTCACTTCTCATCAAACTCACTCTGAAAAGCCTGTTTAAAGAGCTAAGTTTAAAATGCCTTTAAATAGTTTATAATTTCTTTGTAGTCTTTTTACTTTTTTAGTCTTATTTTTTTATAATTTTAGTCTTATTTTTACTAAAATTAAATTAGTTTTATGGACATGGCATTTTTTGTTTGCTTTTTTTTTTGCCGACTTTCAATAAATTTACTGACAGCAGGCAACCCTAGTTGTAATTGGTTTGAAAGAAAAATTAAGTTTGGGATGGGATTAGAGAAGTGGTGTGAATGTTGTATAAAGTAATCAAGGCTTGTGGATTTTAAAAGGCTGGCCCTGTGATCCCTGGTAGTTAGCTTGTTAACCGCATGGAAAGCTTTAGCCAGTGTTTAGAAATGGGGGACGGGTCTGAACATTTTTTTTTTTTGGTAGGGCTGCTTGACAATCTGAGATGAGTAAAAGAATTTCGTTTCATCTTACCTTTCCTATTCTGCCCAAAGTGAAAAGATTTTTAAAAAAAAGTCAAAACCACTCCCATAGGAAGTAACGGAAAATTATTCCTCTTTCTTTCCAGTTTTTGATGTGCTCTCTTTGTAAAGTCACTTGATTTAAATACAGGGTTTGTGGCCTAAAAATAGAAGAACATTATCTCTTTTTGTCTTCAGGGATCCACGTAATAGTTTCTTTTCCTTTTAGTTTTTTTTTTCCCATTAAATTCTGTGCTGTACAGCGGGGCCCACGAGCACATTCGCCATTGCTTAGAACTTGTTACAAGATTGTTATCCGCATCCGAACGTAACACCATGATTGATCCTAGCGCTGATGCTACGGGTGTCGTGCGGCCAATACGAGTTTCTCTTTTTCTTTCCCATAGTAGGTGCTCACGTTGCTGAGATTCTGTCTACTGTACATAATTTTGTGTACATTACTCTACACAATGAGGTCACCAGGTGAAGGTACTCGGCAAGACTTGGTGAGAGAAATGTACCTACATTCAGTTTTTGGGTTTTTTTGTCTCACCTCAGCCAGGAACTGTATGGCTAGGGCAGTGCCCTGGCTTGCATCAGCCTTGGTCAGGAATAAATGTGTCCCAGTCCCCTTTTATTCACCTCCGGCAGTCTGAGGGCTGCCAGAGGTGAATAAAAGGGGCATCTATATGTGGGTGAACGGTGTTTAGGGGCATCTCTGTTAGCAGAATGGAGGATATTAATAGAGCATCTGTGGTGGTTCCTTCCCTCGAGTGCTCCGAATATCTTTACTGTAGGCTGTGACAAATATTTATTTGAAATCATTTGACTGTAAGCAAGAGCAATACAAACACTGGCGCGCATTTGACTCTGATGCACAGCAGGACAACTGTACAAAGCAATTATTGCTCACATTGTCTCCCTCCCTCCCCCCCACTTACAATCCGCAGAAGTAACCAACAATAGAACAAAGAGAAAAACTAATAACATTATATACTCATTTTTTACAGACCCACCTACTACTTCTACCTTTGGGGGGGAATGCGAGTGGAGATGCCTGCTCCATGTGGAGGCAAACCACAGTTTTTGAAAAGCACTTGTGGTATCTACTTTTTCCAATTGCATTAATACATGCAAACTATTCCTCCAGGGCCCAGTATGCAGGCGTAGCTATGTCACACCGCAAGGACAGTACCGCCTTTTCCCCCAGCAACCACGCCTTTCTGAGAAAAAAAACAAACAAAAAACGCTACCCTTTCCCCACCACAACCAATGCTTCTTTGCAGTCAAATAACACCTCCCTCCGGGGTGAAAGAGAGGAAATTATGTCGCATCTGCTGTAAAGATCTTTTCATTTTTATTCCAAAGCTCTTGAACTACAGAGCAGGACCAAAAATAATGACTCTGAGTTCCCTTAGCATATTTGTTTTTTTAATATTTTCAAAATACCTGTTTTTGCAACAGTTGCTTTTGGGTGCTTGCAGTAGTCACTTTCCAGAGGCCAAAACATGTTTTGAGTCAGCAAAGGCAGGAATGATTGCTCGTGGCCTTTGACAATTTCACTAAACTTGTTTGCATACCCAAATGCAAAGTACCGATTGTATACAAACCAATTACAAGACTGATGAGCTTATCCAGTGAGTGGCTGAGTGGATTAGATTAAAAAAATGTTGCAGTCTTGTGAGGTTGCTCTACTAGGCTATGTTCAATAAGAAGGTAAGTCTATGGGGAACAATACATAAACCTCAGGAGTTTGGCTGTTTTCTGTTTTGGGCCTTCCCCACCAGTGAGCAGTCAACATGTTAAAATCTAGATCTTGAAATTTGAATATGGGCTGTTGCTTCTCTATTCTTGCTCGAGAACAATACTGAGGTGTTTCCCAAGGCTCTTTGCACATTGAAGGTTAGCGATCTATCTGTGAGCTATGTGCAGCATTTCATTGTGAAACTTTTGCCCCCGTTTGGTGCAGGGATTCTGTAAGGCCAAGTCCTCTTTCACCATAGGTAGCTGCTGGTCTGGTGGAACTGAATTACAAGTGTAGTACAGCTATAGAATGGCACACTTGGATTTTTCACTTACAAGGCTGAGACTACATGGTTATTTCTAGGCTCTGGATGTTTTTTTTGGGCAACCCGCTCCTCCTGGGGTTTGTGAGTTTCAGGGTTGGGGCAATGCCTTTCCCCAGTGCCTCTAGCATGCATCCTGATAGTGAAGAGCTTAAGGATGACCTGTGCTTTCACATCTTATTTATTTATTTATTATTTATTTTAAATTTTTATATACCGGAATTCCTGTATGCAATACAAATCAGTCCGGTTTACAAGTAACGAAAGAGGTTGCCCTGGTCTGGGAGGTTAGACCTGGGTTTTTTTACATAGAACATGGAACAATAACAATAATCTTACCACTTGTGATTAAGTTCCTCCAACTCCTTTGATATTACTTAAATGCTATTAACAGAGGCATGAATTTGCCTCCATATCTGATGTCTGGTCCAAGTGTAAGGTTTTCTGGAGTCAGGGTACATCACCCCAGGAGAAGTACAGGACTTCACGGCTGAATGCTGGGCAGGACCCGGGCTGGTCTTCTGCCTAACCAGCACCCTCCTCCACAGGTTCTGGGGACTAGTAGGTCTTTGCTGCGGCAGTATAACATGGTGAGTCTATGAAAGCGGGAGCAAGGCGGGTCAAAGTGGAACAAGGCTGAATAGGTTGGAGCAAGGCTTGGACAGGCTGGATAGTCTGGCCTGAATAATGGTTACAGGAACAGGACACAGATCAGGGACTGGGACTGAACACAGATACAGGCAAGCTGGAACTGGCAAGGACTAGAACTAGGCACAGACTGGGGCAAGACAATACATAAGCAAGAAAGGGAAGGGATACTAAGGCTAGGACTGAGCAGGGCAAGATTAGACGAGGCAGACAAAGACAGGACTGGACAAGGACTAGACAAGGCAAGACAGAACAAAGAACACAAAGGCCCAAAGGCAGCGACACAGAAGGCTCATAGGATACTAGATATAAGGCCCATAGGCCAGAGGGCAAGGCAAGGCCTAGGGTAGGTCACAGAGCAAGGTAAGAAGTGAGAGCAGGCTCACAGGCCACATGGCAGGGTGCAAGGAAGCAGAAGCTCTGAGGACCGCAAGGCAAGGAGCAGGAAGCAAGAAGGACCGGAGGCCACAAGGCAAGGAGCAAGAAGGCCCGGAGACCAAAGGCAAGGCAAGACAAGGAGCAGAGGCCACAAGGCAAGACAAGGAGCAGAGGCCAGGTCAAAGAACCAAGAGTGACTCCATGAGAAGGCAAGGGTACAATGCCAGAGCTGGGTTACAAAGGGCTGGAGTTTGGGTGTGGTACAAACAGTGAGGAGGAGCTGGACAAAGCTAGAGGCCAAGCTCGCTGAGGACTGGTGGAGCTGAGGCTGCAAGACAGGTTGAGTCAGGCCATTGAGGAGATGTCTTGGATAGTTCAGATCAGACCTCACTTGTGTCCTCTGCAAGTGGGGAGGTGTCATAGTAGTCTATACTAGGATTCTATGAGGCTGCAGAGCAGACACCTAGCATACTCCTCATAGAGCTCTAGGAAATATAAGACCACGTCTTCCACCAAGATTTTCACTCTCCCTTTCTGTACTTGATGGTTTGATTGCCAGCAGTCTTTGGCGTCTCAGCACCAGCTTGACAGCCTCTTGTGGTTCTAAAGATTACAAGCAACAGTCCATGCTTGAGAAGTCAAGATCCCTGCAAATGATTTGCAAATGAAGCTGGCTTGTGATTGAAGTATGGGCAGACATTTTTGGCTCCTTGCCCTTACTTAGTGCTAACATCAAGGTCCAAGCCTGTCTTTTCTACTTGCCGGCATAAAGCAAATGAACATATTACTCCAATTTTAATTGAACTGCATTGGCTTTCTATTAATGAGCACATTAAATATAAACTTGGAATGCTTGCATACAATCTTCTCAATGATCAAACATGTCATTGGGCCAATGCAATTCTTAAATTTTACCAACCTACCAGACTGCTGCTCTCCTCACAGTGAGGCCTGTTGGAAATTCCATCTCCCAAATTAGCCAGGCTTCACATTACTCGTGAGTGCACCTTTTCTATCGCAGCACCAACCCTATGAAACTCTTTTCCTATAGATATTAAGCAATGCGATTCACTTAATAAGTTCAGAAAACAGATTAAGATGTTTTTATTTAATTTGGCCTATAATTAATTTTGTGCTTTTCTTTGCTCATTTATTTCAATATGTTTACTATTCATTTTAAATTTTTTAACAGCTTTTTCTAAGGTTATTTTAGCTTATTTATTTTGATTGCTTTGTTATTATGTTTTATTGATTTTATGTTATCTCATGTTTATTTGTTCCACTATATTATAAATGTAAACTTGTTAACTGCCTAGACCTCACAGTGTTAGGCGGTTTATAAATTCAAATAAATGTAAATGTATATATATGGGGGATCAAAGTCACTGGAGTTGCTTTCCATGGCTGAAAAAGGATAGATCCATGCATATTGTAATGAGGATGATAATGTGTGCCATGATTCAGAGTCAGTCTTAAAGGATTCAACATATATTATGGACAAATCACCACTTTTTGGCCGTCTGTGCGGTACCTGCTCAAGCTTTAAATTTAATTTCTTAAACTTACCCAGTCTTCTCAAATAGCTGTTTGCCATGGCCTCAATTCTGGCCTTAAATGGGGTGAATCAACCCCTATGTTCATACTAGAACATACTTTGTGATGTGGCAAAGTCAGAATCCATATTTCACAGAAGATTACTTCCAAATAATTTGATTTTCCAGCTCTTACTATTCCAAGTAGCACTGCCAAAAAAATGCAGACTCAGAAATAGAATACAACAATGAGCTATAAAATTTAACTCCATGTTAATTGCATTAGAGTGGGAAAATAATTCCAAGAGACACTTCCAGCATCAGGAATAACTGAACAAGAGGAAGAGCAATATGTCGGCAGGCTCCGTGCTCATTCTTTTGCGAGTGGCTTTTTCACATTTTAAAAATATTTTCCCCGTGACAGGGCAGCACTCTAATGCTTGTTTTCACCTGCCTGTGAGGAACAGAAAAGGCCAAACGTGCATCTTTCCTGTTGACAACTTACCCTTCAGCTGCTTTGTGCAGGCCCGGTTATACATTTGCAATGAATATGGTGGGTCAATTTGAAAGCTTCGATGCACTACAGGAAGGTGAGATTTGCTGCAGAAAAAGGGATTTCAAGGGCAAGGGGGTCATGATATGGAGAGAGAAAGGTTGAGAGGAAGCCTGGGAATATACTTCTTTCCTGAGAGGATGGTAGATGCCTGGAACAACCCTGCCAGCGGAGGTGGTAGGAACCAGCTACCTAGACCAAAGCCTTTAAAATGATTTTTCTCCTTTCATCAGCGGGGCGGAGGGGGGGGGGGGGCTTCATTTTAGTTGGGCAGCGATGATATTGAGCACTAACCGGCTATACTTGCAAAGCTAAATCTGCCCAGAAAAAAAAAAAGCCATGGCCTAATGTTAGCCGGCGAGCCTAGGAAAGTGTATTTGGTGGCAGATTCACCCAGGGAAGATCACTGAATTTCTCACCTACAGATGAAGTTGCCCAGATAAATCCCACACCCCGTGCTGCTGAATGTGGACCAACGTACATTACAGGTCCCAAAAAGGAATCCTCTGATAGTTCTTAAGGCGCTAAGATGCTTCTTAGATATGCTTGCAAATGTTTATGTTTATATATATATATATATATATATATATATATAATATATACACTATCCTGGTCACTTAAAAAGGTTTGATGATTCTAAAATCCTCTCTCAGATAGAGGAGGGCACCAGGGAGATTATCATTGCATTGCCTTTAGGGGAGAGGTATCTTGCTTCAAATGTAAACTCCTGCTATTGTTAGGGATCCCCTCTTTAACTGGAGACTAAATTTAGTGCATTCACTGGAATTTCTCTTCTTATGGATTTTTTTTTTTTCAGTGATTATGAATGCTTATGGGGCTTTAGTTTTGCACGCTTATCTTTACCTATCAAACTGATTTTTAGGAAACACTTTATCAATAAACAGAATTTAAAGAAAAAAAAAAAGTATCCCCATAATTTTCAAGGGTAAAGCTGGTGTGCACCTGCAGAGAAGGAGGACCTTGGAAAATTGCCTCGGTCTCTCCCTGCCTTTCCCCACACACCACACAGGGAAGAGGGGCACTGCTGGGGGTAGCACCGGCGAGGTAGGTGCAGGGAAATCCTTTGGGCACTTCCCAGCAGGGAGTTTGGGCCTGCAGACTCTGCAGCCTCCTCCACTAGGAAGTGATTTTTATCGAAAAAATCCAGCAAGACGGAAATTCCACCAGGTTCTCTCACAACCGTCCTCATAAATATATGTTGCAAGTATTTCATGTCTCCAGGGATGCTTATTCTCTCTGTCTAATGTCTATATTTTGCTTGTATCCAAGAAGAGATGGAAAAAAAAAACCCAACAAAACTATCATCACAAATACATGAGTCTTTTTTCTTTTTAGGTATTCATTATGGAAGGAAAAAACAAAGGATGCCTCACGGGCAGGTCGTGTCTGTCCTTCTGTCTGCGACCCTAGTACAAGTGAAGAAACCCAGTGAACTGATGTCAATGAAACATGAGATTTGAGACTTTGACCCTAAGAAGAGTGGAAAATGTTACTTTCAGCAGGGCTGGCAAGATTTTCCAGGTCCTGGGAATTATGTGGAGCCATGGTCGCAGGAGCAACAAGACTAGCCATCCCCCCCCCCCCCCCCCCCCCAATTCCTGGATCCACCAGGATCTAGAAGAAGCGAAGCTGCAGCAGTGGCATGAGCAGCGGCGCTGGCAGAGGTGGCCGGGGCAGCAGCTGCGTGAGAAGCGAGGCTGGTAAGGTTCCCAGGCCCTGCCAGTCCATGGAAAAAAAATACACAATGCAAAGCAGCTGAGCCAGCGGGGGGATCCTCAAGCCTTGCCAGCTGAAGACAGCATTCCCTTCTGTAAAGAATGCCACGGGCCTGTTTGTATACAAACCCAAGGAGTAAACCTTGCCTAATTGCTTCTTTTCCAGTCTGCGCCTCTTAATTTGTATTTCACTTTGCAAATAAATTTGCCATCACTGATCTTCATCTCCTTGGGTTTCCCCATTTTTCTGGGATCTGATCCTGAGCCTTAGCTTATTCTAAACATGTGTGTGGCATGAGTTTTATGTCGGATGCCAGCACTTTCCCTTACTCAAACTGGGTCTGGGACTATCTGTGTTAGAATGGTTTGCCATCTCACAAAATCATTTAGAACCAAGTAATGCATTTTATGTCCATTCTTAATTTCCAAGTATAGTGGCTCACATGAAGTTTGTGGGCCTTTTGAATTAATCTGTGTATTCTGATTATTATCTGATGTCATAATCCTCTGTGTGTGACATCACAGTCCCTTGCTCTGCAACAAATTATGATGTCGCATGGAGAGAATTTAAGGCTGCCTGAAGGAAATTCCTGGTGCCTGGGAGCACCCTGTTCAATTAATGCCTCGCCAAGTGCAGCACAGATAAGGAAGAGCCTTTGCTTTAAAAAAAAAATTGACAGCAGACCACGGGGATGAGCACCAAGAGATAAACCAAAGCCAGAAGCCAAATTACAGAAGGTTGAAACATTGTGTTGCTCTAGTGACCTTGTTGTACACCCTTGTTTTTATACAATTAATCTGTAAGCAATGAGTAATGTGCAGTTTTTAAATGAGGAAATCTGTTCTCCCGCATGTTTTTCTGTCTGGATGAACATCCTCTTAGAGACTGGTCCTCCCTACCCAGAGGGATTGCCCCTCCCTGGACTATCCCTCTGGAGACCTTTACCTCATTGGCTGTAAAGATGATTCATGGATTTCCTGAAAATAGTTTGCACATGAAAAATTGGTCCAGAAACACTGATTCAGAACGCCCTTCAAGTTAGTTGTATGCACAGGGAATATTCAACTTTAAACCGTATGTAGCAGTATCAAATAGCCGCCTGCACTGGTAATTAGATACAGAAGGGTTCTCAGTTTAGACAGAGATGTGAAAGGTCATTTTAGTGAACATTTAAAGAAAGACATGCTTTTCATATTTCTGTTTGATTGCTGAGTGTGTATCCTTAGCGATGTGCAGGGATTTTTTTTTTTGTTTCATTTTCATTTTCGATTTTGTTTACATTTCTTACATTTCATTTCTTATTTATGTTTCCTTTTTTTTTTTCTTTCTTTAAACACTAGCAGCCTCTCCACTCTCCCCCCTCCCCCCACCAATTCAACCCACCTCTTAAACCTGAAAAAAGGAAACTCTCCCCCCAACCCGGGCTTCTCTTCCATTCTTCCCACCGTCAGGTAAACCCTGGGTCCAAAAGGGACAGGAGCTCTCAGGCCACCCCATCTCCCCGGTCCAGTATAAGCAATAGGATATCCAGCCCCAAATATACCTCCTCTCTTCCCCAGTCCCCTCCCACTCCCTCAGCACGTATCCCTCCTCTGGAGATTTCCCTTACCTCCCCACAAGATGGACCTCCTCTGGGTTAATAAGCCATGTCCTCATAGGAGCCCTCCATACCCCCCCCCAGACACATTTGCCCCCCTACAGATCCCCTGGCATTATAGCTTCTTTTGGGTCCTTCCTATGTTGGAGTGATGCCCCACTGGTACTGACATTTAAAAATGGTGCCAGCTGACCCAAGGCTCTCTTTAGCTGCACATAAGGGACAAAGAGGAGTCTTGGATCAGCCAGTGCCATTTTAAATGTTGGCACCAGGAGGAAATATACAATTGGGCAATATTCCTGCTTGGAGAGGATCCAGAAGGTGCAATAGGGTAAGGAAGGAGGTCCTAGAGGTAAAACAGGGGAGTCCAGGGGGATTTGGGAGGGGTTCTTGTGGTTATGGGGGGAGTTCTTTTTTGGTAGCTGAAGGGAGAGGGTGAAAGGTAAGGGGTGGGGCTTGCAAACTGGGATGGAGAGTAGCAGGCATCTAGGAGGTTGGGTTGAGATATGTTCGTGGTTGGGGGAGGGAGCAAGAAAATAAATTGAGACAAATTGAGATTGCGGGCCAGGTAGCAGGTGCCAGCGAATGCGTGTTTCCATGTCTGGGAACATGAAGATGTTACCACTGCCGGTAACGTCTGCAAATTACTGACTGAGGGAATGTGAGATTAACTAAACTGCAATACTCCCCTTCCATGGTTATTAAATCCTGCAGTATATCTAACCTGTATTAAAATAACATGTTAGTGCAGTGTTTTAATGCAGGTGAATAAATAGGGCCATTAATATGTTTCTTGAATAGCTTTTGGAAGCTACACTACCTTCATCAGGTCAAAACAAATATGAACAGCTCAGAGCACGTGATGATGTTGCCTGGACAAAAAACCTACATTTGTTTTCACCTGATGAAGGGAATGTTAGTTCTCGAAAGCAAGTGAAGAAGTGTATTAAGTTAGTGACAGAGCAAAACAAAGGCACCACCTTATTTTACATTTTCTTGGCTTTTGTTTCCACCTGTTCAGAGGGAATCAATGCTCTTACAAGCTTACATCTGTTTATTTTGGAGTTTCCTGGAATGTTTTTACGCAGCATGTTTATATCGGCAACACGGTGAATGGTTAGGTCAATGAAAGAGAGAGCCTTCAAGGGCAACACCACCCTGTGTTCCAACCAGCCGATTGCTTGCATTCTAAAAGAAACTTCTGTTTCGCCTACATTTGTACATAATGCCAGCCCGATATAAAAATGGAAGAAAAATAAGTTTGTTTTGCTCTCTAATGCTAGAGATTTAGAAATGTCTAGAGTGACTCATAAGGGAAAAAACAGTTTATTTAATGACACTACTGTAATTCTGGAAACAATTACAGCTATCATCAGTATCTTCAAAATGCATGCAGTATTAATTATGTTTTACCTAACAAAAGGCTACAAAGTCCCAATATGGCTCTGCTTTGAGATGATTTTCCTAGCATTTTTCTGAATATAATATTTTCCAAAAAACGATGAAAACAAATTGAAAAAAAAAAATTGACTCTACTCATATGGTGAAAGACTGATGTTTTCTTCTTTATACTTAAAGATGAGAGGCTAAAATATGTCAAACACAGAGGTGTGCAAGGAAATATTTAAGATTTGTTTTTTAAATGATGTTCAGAAAATATTCAGCATGATTGTTCTGTTTGTAAATGAATTTTGAATGTTTATGGTTTTTGTGTGTTTGATTTTGTCACTGTATTCTCTGTTTTTGTAATTCCTGTAAAGAAAGTTTTTATAAAGTACCGAGCTTGTGCATCGGTCCATCAAATGTGTAATAAATTTAGTAAATAAAACATTGCACAAAAATGTTCAGGTAGCATATAGGACAGGCCTCCATAGATGATCCCAGGGTAAGCACTTCCATTAGGCAAACTAGACGGTCATTTAGAGCACCAGAATTTTTTTTTTAACTATTAATTTTCAGAATTTTTCAAATTCTACAGGTCAAAAAGACATTCAGAATATATCAGATACAAAAAGAAAAAGCAATATACATAAAAGTAATTTAAGCAGAAATTTTTATCCATGTAAGACCATATATTGGGACCTTCTCAACTGAAAGGAAAACTAAAAGTAAAAAGAAACAGCACTATAATTAATAATATAATTCGCTATAATTTACTACAATGGAAATACTAAGTTAAAGAGGAACAGGAGAGAGTCTTTCACGGTTTTGAAGAAAGCCTTCCAACTGGTCAGGATCAAAGAAAATATATTTCACGCCTATTTTAGAATATACTTACAGGGAAATTGTAAAATAAATGATGCATCTATGTCAATCACATGTTGCTTTTTAGCCAAAAAAGCCTTCCATGACATTTGGGTCACCTTGACGACATCAGGAAATAAAGCCAGTTGTTGGCCTAAAAAACTCTTATTATCAGAACGAAAAAACATTTTCATAGTCCATATATGATCAAGTTCCATGGCAAATACTACAAGCAAAGTAGCAGTATCCTGTATTTCAATCTGAGATTCTTGCAACAAAGCAATTAGATTTTTTTAAATAAATTAGAGGTTAAAGAGGAGTGACCACTAGTGATTACACCTTGTCTGAAAGGTAGATAGAAGGCCTTGGTAATAGGGGGAACAGAATCTTGAGGTACTTTAAGACCCTCAACATAAAATTTCCTCAGCAATTCAACTGGAGACACACTTAAGGACTTAGGAAAATTAAATATTCTCAAATTTAATTTCCTGGAATTATTCTCAAGTGTCTCCAATCTACATTGTATAAATTCTTGACCTTTAATCAAGGCTAGATCACATTTCCCAAGAGACTTGTGCTGTTTTTCTAAAGAAGAAATACGTTCAATGTTACTTTTAATCACTTGATCTTGTCCAGTTACCTTGTTTTGAACTTGCCCAACAACTAAATTAACATTGTCCAATTTAGACACCAACAACTGTTCTAAACCCTTAATAGCAATCCAGAGTGTTTTCAGTGTAATCTGCGCAAGTCTTTCCAGAACTGTAACTGCAGGACCAGTTCCCAAAGTCGGAATCGCCATAGTCTCATTGGTATTCCTAACAAGTTCATGAGATACCATTAAATCAGGTTCCCCAACTACTGGAAGAGAACTCTGAACACACTGAGGTTGCAGAGAAGCCTCCAGTGAACTTGCTTAAGCCCCAGAATTCAAAAAAGGTGGCAAGCAAAAATCAGGGCTAAGGGAGATAGAATTCCAAGAGGAAGCAACAATAAAATCCATGCCAAGCTAAATAAGTCCTGAAGGAGTACTAGTGTTGGTAGATTGTATATAACTTTCAATGGTTGGTTGGAACAAAGAGGATGACCCTGTAGACGTTTGTGGGGGAGGCGAACAGTTTCCTTTTTCTTCTTCCCCATTCGACCTGATGGAAATTTACAAATAAAGAAAAAAGCAGAGAGAGAGAAAGACTTACTTCAAAGGCAGAGAAAAATTCTAAGTTGCATGCCCCTTTGGCTCATGCAGTGCTGTCAGCGCACCGCTGCAGAGTTGATCTTATAGCCCCTCCTGACATCTCAGAAAAATGACATCAGATGCCAGGTCTCATGAGGGAACTAATAAATAAATACCACTGCCGTGAGCCAAGAAGGAAGACTCCATGACTGTTCAGGACGCTTGCTGCAGGTGAAGATGACTCTCTCTGCCAGTCCCAAAGCTCCAGAATTTTAGGGGTGGCAAAATCCAGCCAGTGCAATGCCCAAAGGGAGCACTGTGCAGGAGCCACTGCTACCAGTAGGAGGGAGGGTGGAGCATGTGGAAGGTTTGCCTTGAATGCCAAATACTCATGTACTGGCCTTAGATGCTCCATATACCATCCTAAGACTGGGAGCCTGGGGTGCTTCTGCTGGGTGTACTGCAACAGACTTTAGGAGGTAGAGGGCCTCATTGTTTACGAATATCCATTTGTTGATGATGAAGGAATTCTGAATGCTGAGCAATAATGTTGGCGAGTTAATGTTCAGTTGAGAGCTAATGACTGGTGTATAAGGGAGCTGTGGGTTGAAAGGGTAATCAATTAGCACCTTGAGAAGATATTGGTAAGGGATTGCCTAAGAAAGTCTAGTGGGGGTTATTTAAATCCAAACATAAAATACTGTTGCATTATTCCTGGTGTTTTTCTAATCAAAATTCCATTTTGTCACATTTATGATCCTCTGTGTAGTGTATGAGGCCAGCAAAGATAATTTTTCATGTAAAATGGCTGTTATATGTGGGTTTGAGAAGCTGAACATTCTTGCATCATACTCTAACCTCCATACCAGGGGTGCAGGCAGAGTCTAGATTTTAGGTGATGTGCTTTATTCCTTTCCCCTTTGCTGACAGCAGCAGTGTTGGGGGGAAGGGGGGGGGGTTCTCCATAACATTCTTTTGCACCTATTCCAAATGAGCATGATACAACGTAGGGGAACACATCTGAACTGTTATAACGAGGGAAGCAGAGCATGAAATTAGACCAATATTCTATTCTGAAACTAAGAGTGGGGACTGAGCAAGCAAGCCTGGAAAATTCCCGGGGCTTTCCTGGGGGGGCATGTCGGGGGCGTGTCATTGGGGGCATTCCAGAGGCGTGGCCGCAGCCTCAGGACCAGTCCCAGGACAGGAACATGGCACTCCGGCAGCCGGCCCGGGGCGTGCAAGTTACGCCTGCCTCGGGCGTAACTTTTGAAATAAAGGTAGGGGGAGAACTAGTTAGGGCCAGGGGGTGGGTTAGTTAGGGGAAGGAAAGGGAAGGTAGGGGGTACCGGAAAGAAAGTTCCCTCCGAGGTTGCTCAGATTTTGGAGTGGCCTCGGAGGGAATGGAGGCAGGCTGCGCGGCTCGGCGTGCACAGGCTGCCGATTTTATGCAGCCTTGCACGTGCCAACCCCGGATTTTAAAAGATACGCGCGGCTACGCGCGTATCTATTAAAATCCGGCGTACTTTGTTTGCGCCAGGTGCGCGTACTTTTTAAAAATCTGCCCCATTATTGGCTGGACAATTTACAAAAAAGCCATTTATGCAGGAAAAGCACTGTTTTACCTTCAGAAGTCCCTTTATCAGTTTCTCGCCCTATAAATTTATTCATTCCATTTTTATTTTTGTAAGATGCCTTGGAACAAAAATGACTGGACACAGCAGGAGCCTAGGAAAAGCCAGAAAGGAAGACATAAAGAACTGAGGAAATTCTTCTGTTAGTTACAGTGATATGAGTTCATTTCTTTCTCTAAGTTAACTGTTAGCTGCGCTAATCAGGAGCATCATTCACCTGTGGGAGAGCAAGTTATCTTCATCTGTGTTGAACTGGTAATTAAAAGGTAATGCTCTACTGTAATTTAACTTTCAGTTTTTGCAATGTGTGCCACTAAGCTGTACAAATGTCTCACGTCAGACACTCCCAGGCAGAAAATAGACCACGATACATTGTTAGTTCTTACGTAGATGGCATAACTTCTTTGGAAATAGCAGTGATTCACATTCTGTCTGCTCTTCACAAGGAAGTTGAGCTGGGGAACAGGTTCACGAATTCTATCATCCCGCACCCTATCACAGGAATGCTGCAAAACCAGCTTTTTTTTTTTTATATTTTGTGAGAAACTAAGAAGAATATAAACAGATTTTTAAAAATATTAAAACCACACCTGACCACGGTTTCTGTTTTAATCGTGACGAAATTAAGGAACCTATTTTTCAAAAGCCTTTCTCTCACTCTGTAAACCTTTGGTAAATATCTTTTGACGAACAAAATGATCCTTAAGGCTTTACCTCCTCTTTTTCTAGCTAAAGGCTTGGCTAGTTAGTTGTATTTAGAGCATAGGTTAGGATTTTACATTTGAAGGTTGCCCAGTAATAAATTTGCAGTTCTCTGATCTATACTTAAGTATATCTACTCTCGGGGTTGTTTCAGGGCTTAGAAAAATTCATGGACAAAAGTTCTTTGCCAAGTTTGGCGAATAAGAAGCACCCCCTGGGGAGGCTCAATCACTGAGTGATAGTCACATCTAGTGACTGGACTTAAGGTTTACATTAGGGGGGTTCCAGCAAAAGTTGTGGGCAGTGATCCTCAGCTGGGATCTGATGCTGCAAAGGTTGGGCTGAGTTGGGGTGGCAGGAATAAAAAATGAAGGAAAAACATCCAGGATAATTGTGATTGAAAGTTTATGCCACTGAAAGCCAACAGAAACTGGCTATTGATTATGCTAGAAGCCCACAAGAAAAGGCAGAAACTGCTGGGCCATATATATATGTATACACACACACATCAAATAAAATAGCACCAACCCTATTGTAAAAGAGGGGCTCAACAAATTAGAACACGACACAATACAATCAAAACAGGAGTTGAAACAGCCACACATCAATTCTAACACTGTTTAAATTTAAATTGCAAAATAAATGTAAAAATATTTACAAATAAATGTGTAAAAAGTTTGTTACATCTATGTCACTATTATTAATGTAGCAAGTAATTGTCAGTATTAAAAATCATCCTTATCACTTATACACAAAAAAATCTATACAATCTTATCAAAAATAGATTTAAAAAACAACTGCCCCTTTCATACAATCAATCACACATCTTATATTAAAATGTAAACCATAATGACCCTTAAATACACAAATACAACAGAGAAAATTAACAATCAAAATTTAACCTAGACTTGAAATAAAAGTCCATATAGAAACAATGATCATCATACAACATCCCTGGAAAGTCAACTAAAGATGCAAATGCTGACATTTGTCGATCGTAGCTTTTAATATTTTCTCAAATCCACTCGGGAAATATGTAGACCATTGTTATTGAAGAGTTCTTGGGGTCCATTTCTGTGTGTAAGTGATATGGATGGTTTTTTATACTGACAAATATTTGTTACATTAATAACAGTGACACAGATATAACAAAAACCTTTTTAAAAAATGTTTTGCAATTTATTTTGCAATTTAAATTTAAACAATGTTAATTTGTATTGATGTGTGGGGATTTCAACTCCATTTTTTATTGCATTTATATATATATATATATATGTACACACACACACAATGCATGCATCAAGCCATTTATGAATAAATAAGGAATTTCATTTCATTTGCAAACTGATAGCTTTTCCAAGTAAAACCAGCTTATAGCCATATACTACAAAATAAAATAAAACTTCAGGTGAACTTAACAGTTTCACACAAAACTTAAGACATACAAAAAATGTTTTTAATAACTTATCCTAACTTCAAGGACAACAATTATGACTTTTTTTTACTTGGGGCTATCAGTTCAATATGCCTATTCTTAGACATGCAGATCTGTCAGCAGATGCCTGTAGGCATTTTATTGCATGCTAAAAGCCTTTTACCCAAGGAAACTTTATTGTTATATTCAGCCTGGGTTAATGACAAAAATTAACACAAAATAAAGAGGGGCTGATGCAATCAAGTGAGCCCAGCCTAGCGTCCAGGTCTACACGTGATTGGACGCGCTAGACTAGCACCCAGTGCAATGAGGAGATTATAGCGTGTCCAAAAAGGCACCCAAACGAATGCGTAGCCGATAGTGCTCATCACATGCAATTTCCATGTAGATTACCCCCCAATGCAGAAAATAGTTGGGCACCCGACACACACTTTTTAATACGGAAAATTTAACTCCAGCCCTGGAGCTGGCATTAAGTCAATCCACGAGTAAAGGGCTCAGGAAAAATTAAAAAAAAAAAAAGACTGTCCTCTGTGGTTCCTCCTAATAGTATTGTTTTGATACTTAAGTCTACTGCTTGTGGTGTTTTAAGAATAAAAGTATAATGTAATGGCTAGATGAAAAAAAAAATTCTGGATTCACAATATGGGGTAGATTTTAAAAGAAGCGCGATCAGCCTACTTTTGCTTGCGCATCAGACTCAAGCAAAAGTACGCTGGATTTTAGTAGATACGCGCGGAGCCGCGCGTATCCACTAAAATCCCTGGATCGGCGCGCGCAAGGCTATTGATTTTGTATAGCCGGCGCGCGCCGAGCCGCACTGCCTAACCCGTTCCCTCCAAGGCCGCTCCGAAATCGGAGCGGCCTCGGAGGGAACTTTCCTTTGCCCTCCCCTCACCTTCCCCTCCCTTCCCCTACCTAACCCACCCGCCCGGCCCTGTCTAAACCCCCCCCTTACCTTTGTCGGGGGATTTACGCCTCCCGGAGGGAGACGTAAATCCCCGCGCGCCAGCGGGCCTCCTGCGCGCCGGGCCGCGACCTGGGGGTGGGTACGGAGGGCGTGGCCACGCCCCCGGACCGCCCCGGGCCGTAGCCACGCCTCCGTACCCGCCCCCAAAACGCTCCCGACACGCCCCCGAAACGCTGCGACGACCGGGCCCGCCCCCCCCGACACGCCCCCGACACGCCCCCCTCCGAAAACCCCGGGACGTACGCGAGTCCCGGGGTCTGCGCGCGCCGGTAGGCCTATGTAAAATAGGCTTACCGGCGAGCAGGGCTCTTAAAATCCGCCCCTATATGTGCACAATAGACCTGCTCCAGGCCAATTTTGCCCCTTGCTATTGAGTGTGTATATAAGGCAAAATCGACCTGAAGTGGGATAAAATGGATGCTCGTATTGGGGTAGATTTTAAAAATTTGCGCGACCACGTACTTTTGTTTGCGCACCAGCCGCGAACAAAAGTACGCTGGATTTTATAAGATGCGCGCGTAGCCACGCGTATCTTATAAAATCCGGGGTCGGTGTGCGCAAGGGGGTGCACATTTGTGCAACCTGCGTGTGCCGAGCCCAGCGCGCGCTGCCTGTTCCCTCCGAGGCCGCTCCAATTTCGGAGCGGCCTCAGAGGGAACTTTTCTTCGCCCTCCCCCCACCTTCCCCTCCCTTCCCCTACCTAACCCACCCCCCCCGGCCCTATCTAAACCCCCCCCCTTACCTTTGTTTGCAGATTTACGCCTGCTGAAAGCAGATGTAAATCTGCGCGCGCCAGCGGGCTGCTGGCGCGCCATCACCCGACCCGGGGGCTGGTCCGGAGGCCTCGACCACGCCCTCGGGCCGGCACCACGCCCCCGGGCCTGCCCCCGAAACGCGGCGTCACGCCCCCGAAACACCGCACCATTTTGGGAACGCCCCCGACACGCCCCCTCCCCGCCCCTTTTACGAAGCCCCGGACTTACGCGCGTCCCGGGGCTCTGCGCGCACCGGCGGCCTATGCAAAATAGGCGCATCAGCGCGTGAGGGCCGGATTTACGTGCGCAGGGCATTTAAAATCCGCCCCATTGTGTGCCCGTTGCAATTATGGGCACCCGATGCGTTTGAGCACCAAGGTCGCATAATTCTTCCCTAGCATGTCCTTTTTGACACAGCAGCTCATTTAAATATCGCATCGGGCACCCAGGAGACGTAGCTGTGCATGCGTTAGGAAAATGGGCGCTCAATACAAACGCTCATTTTTAACGGGCATCTCATTGCCTCGGCCTGAAAGTGCGTAAAGTTTTGCGATGACTTTAGTGCACAATAAAAATAATGTATCGAAATAAGCATGCAAAATAGTGAGTCTCACAATTTTAGGAGTATTAATCAAGAATTTTATGAGGTGAAATGTATATTGTTCGCTAATGAGATCACAAGGTCATGTTAAATAGTTAGGTGCTATTCATTAGGCTGCGAAATGGTCAGAAAAGCACATCTCTTTCAAAGTAACACCAGAATAATACTGCCTGTTGCAGCCAGGCATTACAGCCGGATTACTGTGCTCTATAAAGCTGCCAGGAAGATACTCTGTGACACAAAAGAGCCTTTTGCTGCATGGGGCTGAGGATACATTTGGGGAAATTCAGCTGCTGGGCAAGTAAATGTGTTGTTTAGCATACAGTCATAAATATGCGCATTCATGCTATTATTTAGTTACACTTGAGGGCTAATTTTAAAAAGACCTGCGTACGTGAAATCCGGGAGATATGGGCTTGGGCCCCGTGCGTGCCCGCAGCCAGGCACGCAACTCCCAGTACGTGAAGAAATGGTTTTGAGGAAAAGGGCGGGTCGGAGGCGGGGCATGGACAGCACCATTAGGCACTTCCCAATGAAGCGTGCTCCGGGAGCCGACCGGACCATGCAAGTTGCTGCTCGTCCGGACTAGGGGTAAGTAGAAAAACAAACAAAAAAAAAAAATAGGATACTTAGCGGGGTTTAGGAGTCGGAGCAGATAGGATAAAAGGAAGGCAGGTTAGGTGGGGGGAGGGGGTTAGGAAGTTCCCTCCCAGCCCACTCCTTTACTGGGGCGCATTGAGAGGGAACTGGGGAAAAGACCTAATCACATTGCTGTATGCAGGTTGTGAAATCCCCCATTTACGTACAGCGATTCGGCACTTACGTGCACGCTGATATAAAATCGTGCGCACATGTACATGCGGGTAGCAGATTTTATAACACGTGCATGTCGGCACGCGCATGTTACAAAATCACCGCACCCGTGTGCATGCGCCGGCAACCACACTCACATGGACGCCCGTGCGGATCTTAAAATGTTCCTTTTGGGAAGTGATTGAGAGGGAAGTTAGCTGCTTGTTCTCACAGGGCACTGTGAATGTTTATGAATCGACACTGCCTTCCAGAGTTTGAGGTTTATTAAATCTAGCATGTCTTAAAAAAAAAAAATAATTCACAGGTGGTATAAAGCAAAGAGGTCATATAAGCTCAGGATTAGCTTGTGAGAAGAAAATTGGTATTAATGTTGATGTATGTATCCTTTCTTATTAAGATTGTTCATAGCTGTGGTTGCTTATAATTCCCTCTGATTTTGGATTTTTTTCATCATATCCTGTGGTATAGGATTTCCAGGGAATGGACTTTGATGGAGGATAGTAAGGAGTCCCCAATAATATAAGCTTCTGAAAGCATATTAAAGGACAAGAAATGCACAACACTTCCTATTAGGGACAAGGAAATTTGACCACATCACCCCCTCACTGCACTGGCGTCTGGTACAAACCAGAATTCATTATAAATAACTCTAATTTTTAATATCATCAACAACATTAACCCATGTTTAATAGGCATGACACTTCAACCATACACTCCGCAGAGAGCCCTAAGATCGCTAAACAAAGGACTTCTAAAGGTGCCTACAACATGGAGCACACACTTAACACAAATAAGAGACCGAATGTTCTCCATAGCGGGTCCCAAGTTGAGGAACTCTCTTCCAGAGTCACCAAGTCAGATAACAGAAAGAGTTTTAAATGAGAACTGAAAACATGGCTCTTTTGAAATGGATATGACCTCATGTAAATACCAACACGCTAATAGCATCACTGCCAGAATCTAAGATTATGATATGCATTAATATTGACCGATATAAAGTACTTAGAATAACATGACTGATAATGAAAATTACAGGTTACACTCTGTCATAGCACCCTAGTTAACTAGTACTCATTATTAATGTGTCAACCTAGAATATGTATTTGATATTGTGATGAACTTGATTTTGTAAAAATATAACCTCTAATATGTATATGCCATTGTACTGTCCTATAACATGAATGCTGACCCATTAAGGGAATATTGACCCAGAATCTGAACACTGATTTTGTAAAACATTGTGAGCTCATTTTGGAACAACGGTATATAAAACGCATAAATAAATAAACAAATAAATGCATGTTTATTTGATTTATATTCTGTTTTTTGGCACTCAAAAGTGGGTTACAATCAGGTACTGTGGGTATTACAATCAGGGATGGTAACTTTTAAACAAGAGCACAGGTGCACGCCATCGTTGGACTGCACCCAGGGACGTGGCCATTTTATAATGTGCATGCAATTTTAAGTGGGTGCATGCCTTATGCGCCAAATGCCACTTCTACCGCATAAGTGGGGGATTTTAATAGACACACACACCGACACCATTATCAGTTTTCCCAGTTTGTTCCCAGTTCGCCCAGGTAAGGGAAAGGATTTCCAAACCCCTCTAGTTTAGTAGCCTTTCTTCTCCCTTGTTAGCCTGACCCTTAAAACCCTGCTGATCTATTTATCTTTATTTTATTACTTACATGCCCTCCATAGCAGAAGTAAAGTTATGCGGCGGGGGACCTGGCACACACCTGTGTGCGTATTTACATGCTAACTTGAAATCCAGGAGTGCCCATGCCCCACCCCTTTATCCGGAACTCCGCCCGTGTGCTGGCTTGACATATTTGCATATCTCCAGGTTTTGGCCCATGTTGGATTCACTTTAAAATTTGTACCTGAAGCAATGGAGAGTAAAGTATCTTACTTAGTTTACTTTCCATTGTGAGTAAGCAACTTACTCAGGAACACAAAGAGCAGTAGTAGGATTTGAACCATGGTTTCCCCAGGTCATGGCCTGCTGCTCTAACCACTAGGCTACTCCTCCATGCCTATTTGTTATATCCAGTGTCATGGGGCTATGGAAGCTGAGCCTGGCTCCTTACTCCTGTAGTTAACCCCAGGACTCCAGCTGAGAGAAGGTACAATGAGGCACACTTATCCATGACAGGACTGTTAAAATGTTGTTTCAGTACTTGCCTGAGAAAACTACATGAATAGGGTTGGCTTGTTATATGTTACATAATAATGCATTGCGTAACATTCCAGGAGACAGAGGAAGATCTCGAAGCATATTCACTAATCTCACCTGCGGATATCCAGGAAAGCACAGTGAGAGTGAGGACTTCCTCCTGGTCCTACTAGACTACTACGACACTGCGTAACTAGTTCATGAAACGTGATCTAGCCACTGTCATACACTCACTGATCAGAGACTTCATGGACTAAACTAATCCTGCATTGCATGGCATCACACAATACAACTTTCACATAGCACGGTAACTAGACTTTTGGTAGGGGCCAAATCCACCAACCATTTCACGCCAATTTTGTGTCAGCTACTCTGGCTCCTGGTTGAGAACAAAATAAAATTTACAATAATTTGCTTTGTCTTCAAATGTGTGAATCAACGGGCCCTGAATATCTTTCCCAACTTCTGTTCTCCTCGAGGGAACTTTGATTGTCCCCTCCTGCCTTCAGCTAGACTAACATATAAGAAAGAGACCGTGCATTCAGCTGCTGTACCCCTACAATATGGAACAAGTTACCTCTAATGCTGCACCTGGAAACTCATTACCTCACCTTCTGGAAAAATGTCAAAGTTTGGCTCTATTTAACATACTTCTTAACCTTATATATATATGTGCAATTTATACCCATTGCCCCCACTTCCTTATTCTTAACTAAAGTGCCTCCACTTCTATATTCACTTGCAGTCTACCTCATATCTGTATGCATCCATTACCTTATGCACTCAGTGCCTTGGTACTTTATGTAATCCAACTTGGGAAAGGCAGACTTTCAAATGCTTATAAATAATTAAAATCAGCTCTGTGAACAAGTCATCCAACAATATTTTTCTTTCAAGTTACATGTGTGTGTGCTGAGCATGCTTCTAAGCATAATGAAGGTCGGTGTAGTGAAACAAAAACTGCCCTTTGTTCACAGAACCTCTTCTAGAAAGTGGCAAACTGTTGTGCTGGGCTGGCTGCACTGCCATGCAGGAAATCCCCAGTTCAATTTCCTGGATGGAGTTTTCCCGCACCCCAGCTCAGCTGGGTCTGGGGATGCTGCGGAGGCAGTGCTCACAGCCCCTGGGAGGGGAGGAGGTTACGGCCATCGTTAAGGGTGACAGCTTGGTGGCCATGCTTGAGAGCCCTGTCATAACAGGGTTTTGGAGAAAGCTTTTGTGCACGGCCCCTGGCTTCAGGACGGTTGCTGCAATGACCAGACTAGGAACAGGGGGAGGGTCTGGTAAATTAAGGGGAAAATTCCATGCGCAATTGCGAATGAAAGTTTCTGGTGCCAGGATCCCAGCGCTGGTTCCAAAGATGCTGGAGGAAGAAGGAGCTACATTATTGTGACAGCTGCAGCCTGTCTCTGCAGAAAAATACACAAGACCTCAAAATAGTAATAGCTACAAACATGAGAAAATGTAGCTCTAATTTTATACCCTTGATCATAGGAATGACATCAACGTCCTTCTAGATATATGAAATTTTTTAGCCACATAGTATATGAACAATCAATTTTCTTTTCATGTCGCTAGCAATGAGGTCTCCCTGAATGTGAAATTAAATGCATCCTCATAGAAAGCACCGATATCAGCCTTGTAAGACATGTTACACAAACCTAGTAAAAACCAAAGTATTTAATGCTGTCAAATAAGGAAATCATGATGATTTTCCCCATGAAAGACTATGTAATTATCACTGTTCTGAAATTGTCCTTACATAGACTCTCCATCTGTATCACATGGAATATAAGAACATGCCATACTGGGTCAGCCCAAGGGGGTCTATTGAGCCCAGTATCCCGCTTCCAACAGTGGACATTGGCCGGTCCAAGGGATAGGTTCCTGGCAGGATCCCAAAGGATTTCATGTTGCTTATGCCCAGGGATAAGCAGTGGCTTTTCCTAAGTCTGCCTGCTTAATAACAGTCTCTGGATTTTTCTTCCAGGAAGTTGTCCAAACTTTTTTTAAACCCAACTACACTAACTGCCTTTACCACATATTCTGACTATGAATGCCACAGTTTAATTGGTCATTGAGTGAAAACATATGTGCTACTTAGTAACTTCAGGGCTGTCCCCTAGTCCATTCATTCCTTAGACTTCTATCATATCTCCCCCTCAGCTGTTTCTTCACCAACTTGAAATAGCCCTAACCTCTTCAGCCTTTTCCCCACATAGGAGCCATTAAATCCCTTGTCATTTCTGTTGCCTTTCTCTGTACCCTTTCTAGTTCAGCTATATCTTTTTTGAGATGTGGCAATCAGAACTGCACAAAGTACGCTAGGTGTGGTTGCACCATAAAGACAAAGGTATTATGATAATCTCCATTTTAATCTCCATTCCTTTCCTAATAATTCCTATATTTTGTTTTTGACAGTTGTCGCACACTGAGTCGAGGATTCCACCATATTGTCCATGATCATGCCTAGATCCTTTTCCTGGGTGGTGACTCCTAACATTGTGTAACTTTAATTTGGATTATTTTTCCCTTTTTTGCACTTTTCCACATTAAATTTCATCTGCATTTGGATGCCCAGTCTTGTAAGGTCCTCCTGCAATTTCTCATAATTTGCTTGTGATTTAACAACTGGGAATAATTTGTGTCATCTGCAAATCTGATCACCTCACTCGTTCTTTCCCTTTCCAAATATTTATAAATATGCTAAAAAGCATTGGTTGAAGTACATATTCCTGGGACACACCACTATTTAGCATCCTCCATTGAAAAAACTGACCATTTAGTCCTGCTCTGTTTCCTGTTTTAACCAGTTCACAATCCACAATTGGACACTGCCCTCTATCCCATGACTTTTTAATTTTCACATCAATTTTCCATGAGGGATTTTTGTAAACACCTTCTGAAAATCCAGATACACTGTATCTACCGGCTCACCATTATCCTCTTTTACTAACTCCTTCAAAAAATGAAGCAGATTGATGATTAAATTGAGGGCTTGTTAGAATATTGCGGAATATTGCCTGTTTTGCCTGAGTATGATGGGTTTTGGGTTTTTTCAGAAGAAGAAATTGGCAATTCATGATCAGCAGAATAAGAAATGTATTTGCTAATAAAAAGAACTTTTCCAGGGATAGAGTTTGGACTTGAGAATGTGGCACCATCGTGCTATGATATGCCCCCCCCCCCCGAGTGGTAGTATTAAACATTGCGCCTTGTTACCATCATTATAATTCCATCAAATTTGGTTTGTTCATATACAAACTTTTAACATCTTTGCAAATGATTTAGTATCTCATCCCATCTGAATATACAATTGTGGGTCAAGATATCTTACATTGTGGCGTGGAAGAACTTCTCAAAACTGATGTCAGCAAAGAACAGACAACAAATGTGGAGAGGAGTGAAACTGAGTTTTTATTGAGACTGTGCTTGCTAATTTCCTTTACCATGCATTAATTGCATGTATTGTATGCAAATTCTTTTTAGTGTATGTTATTTATATTTAGTGCATGCTAATTGTGTTTATAAGCAAAAAAAAGTGTGGTAGAGTACACCAATTCCTTTTAATCTGCTATTTGCATTTAATGTGACTAATTGTGTTTAGCACGCATTATGTGCAAATAGTATGCACTAATTTTCAAAGTAAAAGTAGCATATATCATAGCAATTTTCAAGAGTGCCTTTATTTGCATAAAACCTTTTGATAATTCATTCATATGGAGTGAATTTTCAAAGGAGTTACACAGAGCCGTAGCTTACCTATGACCAATATGGCCACGGCCATAGGCACTGCTACCAAAAGGCTCCGCTACCACTGCCATGTGCCAGAGAGAGCAGTGCGGCTGGTGGATCCTTAGCAAAAGAGAAAGCAGTGCAGCCCCATCGAAATCAACTGCGTAGTCGGCATGGCCTTAGTACGTGGAAAAACAGTGCGGCCCTGCTGGCAATGCTGCTGATTCTGGTGGGGCCGCACTGCTTTTCCACGTACTAAGGCCGTGCTTACCACACCATCGATTTTGGAGGGGGCTGCACTACTTCAGAGGAGGAGGAGCGCGCCCTACTGGAAGTGCTTCTATGCCCTGTGGCCGGAAGTCATTCCCTTGGCCATGGGGATTAAAGAAAGAGACTGCTGCTGTCTGCTAAGTCGAGGAGGAAGTGAGTGAGAGAGAGAATGTGTGCATCTGTGTGGGAAGGTGAGCGAGCAAGTGTGCATGAGAGTGAGCGAGCATGTGCATGTGTGCATGAGAGTGAGCGAGCATGTGCATGTGTGCATGAGAGTGAGCGAGCATGTGCATGTGTGCAGGAGAGTGAGCGAGCATGTGTGCATTTGTGCAAGAGAGTGAGAGAAAGCTTGTGTGTGTATGAGAGGAAGCATGTATGTGCAGAACTACCTCAGTTAGTCTCTGTCTGCTAATCAATGACAATTTCAGGGTATCTGGAAAACCTTATTTTAATTGTTGGGTGTTATTTGATGTGCCTGTTTTGAAATATGTTATTGATGTTTTGAAGATTTTTATGAGTTTTTAATTACTGAATGTAATTATATTCATTAATTGTCTTGAATTATTCTTTTTATTGGTATGGTTTTACTAATTTTGTTTTTTGAGGAATGGTAATGTTTCTGGTTTTTTTTACATTGTTGCAATGCATACAGAATTTGTCTTGTTGCGGTTTCTAGTTCAGTTTTTGTCTGTACATTTCTATTTATACTGTATGGTCTCTTTATTCTGTATTTGAGGGTCTATCTGTGTTTTGCATGTGACTGAAGTGAGTTATTCCATTAGTGTTTCTATGTAGGGTTCTATAGCAGCTTGGATTGTTCTGTTTTCCTAATAGGGGGTTTATTACTGTTTTTTAGGCCTGATGTAATATTTATAGTATTAACTTTCATAGGTAGGATTGTTGCTGTTTGAGTGGCTCTCTGAGGGTAATGCCCATGCCCAAGATGTATTGCAGTAGGCCTAATACCATATAGGTTCCAAGTATCTCTTGATGTTTTGCAGGGTTTTCTGGTTGGCACCTCAGCAGTGCATGTAAATATAATATACATATTGTAAGTGATATTTTTACCTCAGAAGGCTATGCTTTGAATGTTCTTTTTCATGTAAAATCTGTTATTATAAACGCATCATTTTTAATTGTGTGAGAAGGGTGTGATGGGTTGGGGCGTGCAAGGCAATAAAGTTTTCCTAGGGCACCTAATACCCTTGCACTGGCCATGAGCACTGCTGTACAAACAGTGAACAGAATCTCCCAACTCGTGGTGTCATGTGTTGTGTAATGGGTGGGGACACAGTTTTTCACTTGGCCATAGGTGTCAAATTGCCTGGCTACAGCTCTGGAGTTACACATTTAAAAGTAACAATTTTCAAAAGTCCATTTACGTGCGTAAAACCTTTTGAAAACTACCAATTTGTATTTAGTGTGCATTATGTGTGCTTTGGAAGTAGCAGTCATCCAAAAATGCAGTAAATGCTGAAATAATTTTACTACAATTTATCTGTAAATTCACATCCCTATGGATCAATTTTTAGTGGGAAACTGAGAGGCAGGCCTGGGGCACTGAATTAAATCAACAAATAACCCAAGAAAGAGCCAGGAAATAGTTTTCCAGCATGACGAACAACGTGACCAACACACAAGCCTAGCAATTGTGAAAAGTCCATTTGTACATGTAAATCCTTTATATCTAGGATTGAAATGTTCAGTGAGAGAAGCACAGCGCATGGAGAAGGAACAATGGAAGCTGACAGACAGAAACCTACCTTTTAAAGAAGGGTTTCCCAGATCTCACCTGCTGACCCCACCATAGCCAGTTGGGGTTTCAGGATATCCACAATGAATATGTATGAGATAAATTTGCAAGCACTGGAGCCCTGGCATTTGTAAATTTATTTCTTTGGGGCTATCTTGAAAACCCAACTGGATGTGGGGTACCCAGGACAGAATTGGGAAGCCCTATATTAAAGGATTAATACTATTTAAACATGATTTTTTTTTACCTAAGTACATGCTAATAGGATATTTGAATTTTATTGTCTTAATAATATTGTATCATTTTCAAACAGCATAATCTGTTTGGATTTTCATTAATTTATCAGAATAAGTTTTGATAGAGACCATGACATCAAAATGTGGCAGAGCTCTTCAGCTGCATTTTTATTTAACTGGTTGAGAACCAGTAACCTCTGAGCGATTTTCTGTTACTGAACTAACCATTTAATTGCCTGGAGGTTTCCCAGGTTGAACTTTCTTAGAAGATGCAAGTTTCGAAAAAAAAAAAACAAAAACCCAACACTTTTTTTTTTTAGAAAAAAAGAGAACAACTGAATAATGTCTGTGACCTTTAGCTAAATGACATGATGAAAGATTTAAAAGGGTGGGACAAGCTATGTCATGAGTACCATGGGTACTTCTTATTGATCAACAGCAGAAAATGCCTAGGCCACTTAAAATACTCAAAACAGAAATGTGACATGACTAAGGGCAGATCATCAAAATGATCTCTAATATATCATCTATCTAAAATGTTGAAACAGCAAATGAACACAACAGTTTCTGTGGTTTTGGTTTCAGCAATGGGGTAGCTCTCCCTTAGCTTTTGTGAGAGATTATGGGAAGCCTAAACATTTGGCCCATCCCTGTTCATCTGACTGGTAACAGTATAAAAATGTTGTTTGTTTAAGGAGCTGTTAGGTACCAACCTGATCCCTGGTGTGAGTATCTACTAAATACCAGGGGTGTCAAACTGCAATCCTGGAGGACCGCAAAGCAGTCTGGTTTTTAGGATATCTCCGACTAATATGCATGAGATACATTTGCATACAATGGAAGTAGTGCATGAATATATATCTCATGCATATTCACTGGGGATGTCCTATAAACCTGAGCAGTTTCGTGGCTCTCCGAGATTACTGTTTGACACTCCTGCTACATACAATATTGCAAAGAAAGTCACTTTCCATTCTCGTAGGAAAAATAAACAATGCTTTGCCTCATCCATTCCAGTGCAGATTATTCTTTATATAAATGGGACAAGATGTAACTTCTAAAAAGCTTGACCTCATGTGTGTGTATTTTCTGTCGATAAGCAGGCTGAATTAGCTATGCTCAATGGGTGACATCAGCAGGCGGCACAAGGCGTTGCTGTCTCTCAAAGCTAGTAGAGCTTTGCTCTACTGGGCATGCACAGCAGTTCCCATGCATTCTATCATTCCAGAGTTCTCCTCGGTTTTTATTTTGTCTGCACTATGTCTCCCACAGGAATTTATTTCTCCTCTACTTTCTTCGCCTCCGGGAAACCAAAATAGCACTTTTCAGTGCTTTGATGTCCACTAGGAAGACTTCCAGGTTTAAGTACTGTTTGTGTGGACATATTATGTCCATAATAGATGGACATAATTATTATTACTTATACCTCGGCCCGGACCATGACCAGGCCTCTTGCAGGGATTGTGGCAGAATGTCACCCCAAGTGCAGAGACAACGGGCAGACAAAAATTGCTTGACTTTGTCTGGAAGGAGAAGAAAAATCTGCTGTCATGGTCTCTTCAGCCTCAGGATCTGGAGACTCATCCTCTCCACATGAACCAAAGCAGGAAGGTATGCGGTTGACATTCTCCGCCCCAGGTCTGATGGCACAGACTGTAACCCAGGAGTCCTGGTTAGCCTCCTCGGGATCGACCCATGCACTGAAGACTGCTTCAAAAGCCATTCTGAAGCAAGTGAAATTGCATAGTGCGTAACACCAAAGAAGCACCATTCGGTGCCAGTCTTGCAGACTCACATGGTACACATCAGTCAATTCTAATATAATCAAATAATCCCCACACCTCGATTAGTAAATATTCAATAGCGCATAGGTTATATGACCTTCATAATAGGTGTCATAGTGTGGTAATCCATACCATTCTGTCACTCTGCCTTATGCTTAATCATTGGTCAGTCCGTTTTTTATAATTTTTCTTGTGCAAGTGCTCCGTGTGTTAAAACATTTCTACAGAATTGCTTCGATATTAAAGTTTTTTTTCAGTACTTATCTTGGAATGGCATAACGTTCTTTGCGTGTTGTTAGCCCGAGACTCTCCTCACCGATGGTGGATCGCAATGTGACCATCTCACATTGCTTCACGTGTCTGTGCCCGACACTGTACAGGGTTTCGGACGTTGTCGTCCTTCCTCAAGGGCAAAGATCTGCACCATGAAAACAAAGGTATATCAGCAAAACATAACTATTGTATACCAAAGTTCAATCGTGTATTAGCTACTCACTCATTTCAGGCTCATCATGGCTCTCAGCGTTTTTTTTGTGCATCTCTTCCGGTTTGCATTTCCCGCCTTCATTTTTAAAGCCCATTCCTTTCTATCACCAGTTATCACGACCAATGAGAATGAAAAGAAAGGGCATTGGCCCTGTCAACATTGTTCGGTATGTAATCAAGTGAAAGCAGGGGAATATTGGACTGACAAAGAGGGACACGAATATAAAGCACGCCAATATTCATCGTGTGAGACATCAAGAGTGATATATATCATAGTGTGCCCCTGTAATCTTTATTATATAGGGCGCACGAAACACCAAATACGTGTCCGACTAACTGAACACCACAGTTGTATCTCCACGGGAAAAATGTTTGCTCCGATGGTGGCTCATTGCCTAGAATATCATCATACTTTCCAACAACTTTGTTGGCGGGTGTTGGAGGTGGTTCCAATTAATATGCGGGGAGACGATCCCAATTTTTTATTAAATCTGAAGGAGCAGCAGTGGATTTTCCGCATGAAAACAGTCACGCCATTAGGACTTAATGCTATGATAGAATGGTATTCACTGTAGTACCAGAAGTGACGTAGTGAGACGTCACCATAGCGATGGGGCTTTAAAAATGAAGGCGGGAAATGCAAACCGGAAGAGATGCACAAAAAAAACGCTGAGAGCCATGATGAGCCTGAAATGAGTGAGTAGCTAATACACGATTGAACTTTGGTATACAATAGTTATGTTTTGCTGATATACCGTTGTTTTCATGGTGCAGATCTTTGCCCTTGAGGAAGGACGACAACGTCCGAAACCCTGTACAGTGTCGGGCACAGACACGTGAAGCAATGTGAGATGGTCACATTGCGATCCACCATCGGTGAGGAGAGTCTCGGGCTAACAACACGCAAAGAACGTTATGCCATTCCAAGATAAGTATTGAAAAAAACTTTAATATCGAAGCAATTCTGTAGAAATGTTTTAACACACGGAGCACTTGCACAAGAAAAATTATAAAAAACGGACTGACCAATGATTAAGCATAAGGCAGAGTGACAGAATGGTATGGATTACCACACTATGACGCCTATTATGAAGGTCATATAACCTATGCGCTATTGAATATTTACTAATCGAGGTGTGGGGATTATTTGATTATATTAGAGTTAACACACTGATCCCTATCTCACAAGAAAATTCAGCGGTCGATGACAGGGGGCAATTGGTTACACATCAGTCAATGCCAGTGCAAAATCCAAGCCGACACAAAAGCATCCCTCGGTGCACACCTCACCACTGTGTATAGTGCAGGTGCATTAGAGATTGTGCACAATGTGCTCCATGTACACCATATGTTGAGTTTCAAATGACGCAGCCCGCACAGATGACTAAGAGTCTACATGCCTTGAAGGAGCATAGAAAGAAAGTTTCCATGGAGTTAATGTATGGTCACCTCCAGCAAAAAAAGTAAGAAGTTGACAAGAAGCTCTCTCAATAACCCATTTCACCACAACAAATTAGGCCCAGGTTATCCATGCTCCAGTAGAGTGTTCACTTCCAAGGACCCCAACAGAATTTGCACAGGGCACTGAACAACAGTTGCTCCCCAGATTGCCTATGCAGACTAGCAGAGAAGACCTGCTTGCACCTACAACCCAGCCACAGAAATGCGCTGGAAGTGCTGCGCATGCCTAGTGGAGGAAAGCTCTACTAGCAACAGAGCCACAGTCAATTTGATCATTCACCTTGGAAACCACAGTACATACAATTTTTTAAAGATTTTTTTGTTGAAATGCATGCTCAAAATCATATAAACAGTTCTGATTCCAAATTCAAACACGAGCCCACCTCTCGAATAATCGTGCTGATCTTTGCAGAATTTATCATACTTAATCTTCTTTATATCAGCACTGTTTATATGATTTTGAGCATGCATTTCAACAAAAAAACTTAAAAAAATTGTATGTACTGTGGTTTCCAAGGTGAATGATCAAATTGACTGGGTGGTCCATGCTCAGCTTTGCAAGGCACACTGACAGGCTTGCTGACACCTTGTAGCAACTGTGAAAAAAGCGCCTTTTTTTGTCTTTGACCAAATGTTTTTGAGGTTCAGTGTTCCCCCCTTTGTTTGTATAAGCTTAAACATCCCAACCTTCACCTACTAGCTTCTAGCTAATAGGGGTAACTGCTGAATAAAGAATGGTTGTTGAGCAGGTTTCACTTCTTTTGTCAGCCCGTTTAGCAACAACCTGCACATCCTCAGAACGATTTTAATGTCTAATTCCTAGAGAGTTTCCCAAAGCATTAAAATACAAGTGGAGATTTCGATGGATTACATATATCCTTCCCAACAGAAAGAAGGCTAATCCTACCTTAAACTGAAAGACAAAAACTCACAGTATGTGCAAGATATTTTCAGAAATATTAGCCCAGGGGATTTTTTCAAAACCGGCTCATGGGGTACCTGACATTTCCCTCTTGAACCTTGGTGAACATGTGACCAGCCAAGGTTCACAAACAGTCTGGAGAGAGAGAACAAGACTGCATGAGAGATTGTGCAACAGATACTGGAGGATATCATCAGACATCTGACAGCAGTAACAGAGCTTAGACCACAATGATAGAAAGAAAGGGAATCAATGCTATCTGCAACCACCTGCCTAATATAATGAGGGATAACACACAGGGTAAGATATATCTCTCTCTCTCTTTATATATATCTAATCCATCGAAATCTCCACTTATATCTATATATATTTGATGAGGGTCTTGTGATGACCAATTATACCAAGACACCAATGGACTAAAAGTTTGGATATCTTACCCTGTGTGTTATCCCTCATTATATTATATTATATTATATTATATATATATATATATATATATATATATATATATATATATATATATATATATACACACACACACACACACAAAATTTGGCCAATATCCTTATTTCTTTGTGCTCTATAATTTAACAACAAAATACACTCCCAATGGAGTGGTATATAAGCACATATCAAATTGTCACAAAAGATCCTCTTTTTTTATTAGCATTTAGAAAAATATCAAAAAGCATTCACATTACATTTATCATTGGTACAATATATTTATCCCATCATTTTTTCATCACAATTCTTAAAATTATCCCACTCATACATCCTTATTACATTCATAAAAACTCTTCCTATACATAAAAGTTGACCACATTCAATCTACCCACAATTAGATCTTAAATTGAACTTCACAACAATATCTGTTTTATGTCTTATCTCATTCATTCACATATTTGATTACTCAATTCTTTCTTTGATCTTTTTTACCAATCAAAAAGATCGAGGGATTGAATGTAATAAGGAATTATGAGTATGAGTGGGATATTTTTAATTGTGATGAAAAGATGACGGGATAAATATCATGTATTGTACCAATGATAAATGTAATATGAATGCTTTTTGATATTTTTCTAAATGATAATAAAAAGAGGGTGTATATATATATATATATATAGGCAGGATCTCTTTCTAAGGAATATAGTGTGTGTATATTCCTTAGAAAGAGATCCTGCCTTTAGTTCCAGACTAGTATATAGTCATCATATAATCTCCTTAGACCCAGTGACACACACATACACCCCCTCAGAAATGCAGCGCTATCAGCTGATAGGTTCCCCCAAATTATGGAAGAAAAACCTTGAATCAGACAGAACAGACATGAATAAATGTTATATGAGATGCCAAACAAAATTATGGGCAAGGACAACAATTTCCCAATTAGCCTCCCACACCTTCTCCCTCTGTCGTGTAGCACTATAGAAATGTTAAGTAATAGTAGTAGTAGTAGTAGCAGTAGTATTCCTAGCAAGCTGTGCTTTCTACCCACCAGGAGAAACCAGCATACCAAACTCCGGGTCCTAAAAGACAATGAAAGTTTGAATTTGTTATGTTAAATAGCAGGTGTGAAAGTGCACATTAACCTCCAAGAAACCCACTTTGTCCATGCAAGTATGCACGTACTTGTTCTATATTTTAAATCTTTTGTATGTGTGGACATTGAACATACGCAGATACAAGCCATGTTTACAAGCAAAGTCTTTTAAAAAATTTACTCCTAATAGAGATGGAATAATTTTTGGATTGCAGTCCAGGGTGTGGTAATGTAAACTGGGTAGAGAGCCAGCTTAACTATTAGCTAAACTAGGCGGTCACCTTGTGAGTAGCAGCAAAGAACAGCTGGGTATTTACTTTGGATCTTAGTTGGTTTAACATGAATTAATTTTATGATGGAATAATACTAATCAAAAATAGAGATCCACACAGTGGAACATGACTAAAAAACACTTGGATAGAGCCAGGTCCCCTGGTTCACAGTCTTCATAATCCACTTTAAAATTTCCCAGAGGCATGCAATTAAGGGCCGGCTCACTGGTTCAAATTCCGGCTCAGATCTTCCGCTCTGTGGGTCAGCTGGGGCCGAAGATGCTATGGAAGCATCGTTCACAGTTCCAAAAGAGGAGAGAGAGTCAATCTTTGAGCAACAGTGACATCTAGTGGCCGGATTTAGGGCCCATGATTCTGGAAGAGCCCTGCTGCTCAGGCTGACACCTCCCCTCACCAGCCAAGATCTGTAGCTGTAATGACTGAGCTGAGAGGGGATATAAAAAGAGGGAAAAAATCTCTGGGAAGTTGCAAACGTTACATTTATTTTTATATTCATTTATTTTATTTACCCCTTGATTGGTCTTTTGACTATTCAAAATGGTGAGCAGGAAAAAAACCAAACAAGAACCCACAATGAAGGCTCTTGAGTCCAGATCCTGATTCCGACAGAGCTGGAAATACAAAATCACATGAAGCAACTGCTGGGTCAAAAAAAAAAAAAAAGAATGCAATTAGGTAAAGTTAGCAAGTACAATAATTATGTTAATATCTTGCTTCTTCCCTCTTTCTCTCGTAAGAACAAAGATTACAAATTTACACAGCTACTACTCAGTTTTTCATGATTGTCCTTTTTCTAGAAGGAGCCTATTTTGGTTTTGTATTCTTTATTAATTTATTTGCAGATTTTTCTATACCGACATTCGTTTAGTAACATCACATCGGTTTACATTTAACATAAAGGTTAGCAATGGCGCTTTACATTTGAAAAAATGAGATAAGTAGAATAATAAACAAGCTAGTTAATACAACATAAAGAACAATTGGGATACTTAGATAACCAATACAAATAATAAATATTGCAAGATAAAATACAAGTTGAAAACGTGCAAAAATTGAAGATATGTAAAGTAGCAGGAAGTTCAATGAAAATTTGAAAGAAGTGGAGAGTTGAGGAGGGAGAGCAGGAAGGTAGTCGCCGTATGTTTTATTCGAATGGGGGTGATTCAGGTAAATGCTTGTAAGAAGAATGTTTGTTATTGAATGTTTATCATTTTATTCTGAGGAATTCCTCTCCCAATGTCATACCCTCTTCCCCGACCGGATAGCCCAACCATTACAGCAACCATCAGCTGGCCAAGGGCCACAGATCATGACCAGCACGTGTCAGTGTGGGGCAATGATGGGGATGCCCTCCTGGGAGCCTCTGTGGCACTCTCCACTACTGCCAACAAAAGAGGAAGGGGACAGGACTGGGAACCAACATGGCAGCTCTACTTGGCCCTGGAGCAGGCCCCACCTTTCACCACATTTTAAAAATTGTTACTTTTGGCCCAGCAACTCCCTCGTACTTCTCTGGCTTTCCAGTTCAATTAGAAACAGGGCCACCATAGGCCTCCATGTGACATTAGAGAAATCTCCTTCTTCCCCCCCCCCCCCCCCAATTTTCATCCCCTCCTATCTATCCCACAGTCCTCTGGCACTCCTGTCAGCATCCCCAGCCCTGATTAGCCTATGCAGCAGAACCCAAGCACTGTCACCGAGCCATCTGGCCAGCCCCTTTAATTGCTTAAGAAAGAACAAGCGACACAATAATTAACCAGAGAGCATGCAATGTTTCCTTGTGTGTTATCAGATGAAAGAGAGACAACTCAAACATGCACTGCATTTTTCTGACTTCATCCAGAAGGTCAAGGATCAGCTCTTTTTCTACAATAAAATTAAGGCTGTTTCTTTCAGTGTTCAGTGGTTTGGGAGGAGATAGCCACACCTGGAGGTAGAAGAATGGGGTGTGCTGCCATCACAAAGCAATTATTTACAATATTAATGCTGCCTACCCTTCTGGGCAAAGTGAAGCTCTTGCAAGAGACTCATAGAGCCTGCCTCAGGCCTTGTTCTTACTTTTATAAGCAGGAGGTTTAATCCTTCCCCTTTTGGCAATGGTTCTAATGTCATCAGGTCCCCAACGCTAACCCATCCTTCCTCCCACCACCACCCTTGTTCCCCTCATACTGTACAGCTTCTCAATCTCAGTCAAATGCCCAAGACGGGCATGGTTTTAGTTTATAGCTCAAACCTTACGCTTGGATCTTAGTCAAAAAGAGGCAAAGAAATCCATTTTACATGGAAGAACCAGGAAGAATGTCAGCTTGTGTCAAAGAACCTATAAGCGTCTGCATTAAAAGCAGATGCAGATATGGCGAGCCAAATGGTAAAAGCGGAACAGCCATCAGACTGAAAAGCTAGGACTGACTCAACTGTCCATTATGATGCCAATTAAAAGCACAGATCTTTAACCAGCAGGCACACGCCACTGAAAGCCACAGCAATTGTAACTGACCTAGGCAGAGTGAACAGTTCCATCTAATCCATGAGAAAAGTTTCCCACACACTATTATGCTCAAAGACCCAGGGGTTCAAGGGATATAACTTGGCCAGAGAATGGACCCTTTTGAAATTAGCTTCTGAAACTGCCTATTCTAAATCAGAAAGATCTTGCACCACAGGGCATGAAGGGATAAAAAAAATGACAATATTATCGCAAGATGACCATAATGGGATTCTTCAAAGGGACAGGAACTTCTTCCTTTTATCCTCCGAAAATCTGTAAGATGTGCAAGGATTGTGAAATAAGACACTATTGATGAATGGTCCTTTTCCTTCCTCCAAGTCTGGATCACTCTTGTTGCAAAAATGTTAAGCTGTTAAGGGTGCCAGAGAGAAATAGTCTTATCAGGCACTTATTCACCATGAAATTTCCTAGCCAACTGCTTATTGTGTGACTCCATACAAAGGGATGCACAAGACAGGAACTCACAGGAGGTGCAAGCATAGTACAGGCAGCTCCTGGAGCTGTGCCTGGCTCATGGTAAAGAGTCTGTACTCTCATCAAAATCTCCTAGGAAATTATTGCCCATGGGAAAGATGTCACACTTGTCACCAGGGAAGCCAAGCCTCTTGTAGCCACAGAGCAGTACGCCTTAGTCCAGCTGAATGGACCACAGCAGTCTCAGAAGTAAGAGGCTGTGGCCTGTCTATCCATTGTTCCGCAGCTGTGAAGAGTCCGCTGGGACAGGTAGGGAGGCAGACACTGGCAATGCAAATGCTGATTCACCTGTGAAAGCAGACCCACTGCTTAAATATTGCGCTGAAGCTTCTCCCCCCCCCCCCCCCCCCCCCCGACCTATGAACATTTGACAATCAACCAGGACCAATACAACTACTATAATTCTTCCCTTTTTCCTCAAAGAATGCTGGCCTTTATACACTTCAAATGTCTCTTGAGGATTATATTCCAATTTCTTCCATAATAGCTATACAGAACCCTCATTTCTTGGATTCATGGGGAACAACCAAGCACTATTTAGTTATCCTCTTCGAGAATCCTTCCAAATCATAACTTACATAAAAGTACATAAGATTTGCCATACCGGGTCAGACCAAAAGGTCCATCAAGCCCAGTATCCTGTGTCCAACAGGGGCCAATCCAGGTCACAAGTACCTGGCAGAATCCCAAGGGGTAGAGAGATTCAAAGCTGTTTATGTCAAGGATAAGTGGATTTCTGTAACTCTGCCTTCATAATTATTTATGGACTTCTCCTCCAAGAACTTATGCAAACCTTTTTTTATATCAAGTTACACTAAAAATTGCTGCGCTTGGAGGAGGACCTATAGAACTAGACAAGTACTCCACGTTAACAGAAAAGCCGCCAGCAGGTGAGCAGGAATCCCTGCCTATATATATATATTTTGTTTTACAACTGATACTTTGAAGAACACTATGCAATGTATTATTTTAGACGGAAAACATTCCTCTAGTTAAACCTGGCAGGCACAATCGAAAGAATCATATAAGCTGTAACTTTATGCTACGAAAACCAATAACCCCTCCCTTACTCTGCTCTCCTCCTCCCCGATACCTCACGGGGCTCTAACTTCTACAACCTGCTACACAGAACAGCTAACTACGACGTCACCCTCCCGCCCGCTCCCGGCCAAGAATCGCAGCAGCGAAACCCAAACTTTACCCCGCAGCTGCCTTGAGCGGCTCTCAGATCTATTTGAAATCAAGACCCGTGCAATATCCTCTCTGCCTATTGGTCGCCGCCGGGCACCGTATTCTGCCTTCTCATTGGAAGAGTTGAAGAGCCAGCCCGAACGGGATGCGCGCGCAGCAGAGGAAGCGCTGGGATTTGAAACGGCGGGCATCGGCTGCTTTATGATCGTTTGGCTCTTTTGTTGTCTTGTTTTTCGTTCTATCTGTTCTTTCCTAAACTTTTCCCTTGGAGTTTCCCTTATACTTTGTAGGTTCCCCACAATACCTCTTGCCTCGGCTTCTATCAATGCCCTCTCTTCCCTGCCTTGCCCTCCACCTCTATCCCTTCCCCTAGTACTCCATTGCCCCCCCCCCCCCCTCCCAATCAGCCTTTCGGGCTCTTAGGCAGGGAATGGTGAATAAAAAGGAGAATGTGATAATTTCTCTGACTTGCGCCTTGGGTGGCTCACTTTTCCATGGACTATAACGGGAGGGGGGGCGGTTACACTTTACTGACAGCTGTCAGTACACTCTGTGCTTGGCTTTAAAGCACCCACCTCATTATACTTTTCTTTATAAAATGTTATTTCAACTATCTTCATAAAGACATCAACCACAGCCTCTTTTATGCAATTTTGCTCTCTATAACAATTAAAGCTCCACCTCCATACTTCCCCATAAACACACAGCCTCTGCTGTCAGACACCTATACTCCCAAACACACAGCCTCCACTCTAAAACACAGTGGTTCCTTCTCTCTTCCCTTAAAACCTTCCCATCCTTTCATCTGACTCTTTTGTGCCGCCTATCTCTCAATATGCCCTCCCCCTCCTCTGTGCACTTGTCTCTTGTGCTGCCCTCCATCCCCTTGCTCGTCTTTCTCTCCCTCCTCTCCTGTCTCCCTCTCCTCCCCAGTGCCTTCCTCTTTATCTATCTCCTTTCCTACTGTGTTCCCGTCTTCCTTTCCTTCTCCTTATATCTCCCACCTTCCCTCATTCTCCCGTTGTGCATCTCCCCTTCCCTGTGACATTCTTTCCTTCCAAACCCCCTCTGTCTCTTTCCTCCCCTCCCTATGTGTCTAGCTTCCTTTCTCTCTTTTCTCTGTGTTCCCCCTCTTTCCTCACCCTGGAACTCTGTCTCTTTCCTTCCTCTCTTCCTGCAGCCCCCTCTCTCCTGTCTTGGCCCAACACTCAGTGAGGAAGGGAGAGGGACCCAGAGGGCATTGATGCAGTAGATCTGTGAAGCCACTGAGAACTGAGGGCTGTGCCGTGCCTCACCTCCACTCCATCCTATTGCAACACAGGAAAGGAGGCAAGTGGGTAGGAACACAGCTCAGCTTTCTGCTCTCTTTTTCCCTATCACCAGGAAGCAGTGGGAAAGAGAAAGAACCTCTTGCAAAAACCATATTTTAAATGTCAAGTTTTGCACAGTGTTTTCTGGGTCAGCTTCTCCCTTATGTTGGTGTGGTTGTGGTCAGGATGATACATATTTTCATATATGGTTGTCTTGTCCACATGTGATATTTTTCTGGGAAGATATAGAAAGGGAAGTTCAGATTGTGTGGTATTCTTTTTTTCTGTAACTCCTCGTGTGGGAATTTTGGGATACTGGAAACATATTACTGAAAATGTCTCCAACTGGGATCAACTTCTTATAAATCAGTGTCTGTTGGCAGCTAAGCATACAATAGCATTGTATTGGAAGAGTGCCCCTAGCATATCACAATGGTATTCTCAAATGGTGGAGATTGCATCTACTGAGAAAATGACATATTCTTTAAAGGAGAGACTAGACCAGGGGTCAGGAACCTTTTTGGCTGAGAGAGCCATAAACGCCACATATTTTAAAATGTAATTCCATGAGAGCCATACAATATGTTTAAAACTAAATACAAGTAAATGTGTGCATTTTATGTAAGATCACACTTTTAAAGTACAATAAGTCTCTGAAAATATTACACCAGGCCTTAAGACACCAATACATCTCCTATTAGGAAAACGGACCAAGTCAGGCTGCTATAGAGTCCTACACAGAAACTACACGCCAGCAGAAAACCTCACCTGAATCACGTGCTGTCCCTCACCTAACATAGAATAAAGAGACCAAAACGCATAACAAGAAGCATGCAGACAAAAACTGAATTGGAAACTGCAACAAGCCAGAGTCTCTGTATGCAGTGTAACAAAGGAAAAAAGAAACATCACACATCCTTATAAAACAAATCAAGAAATATAAAATCATCAGCAGTAAAACTGTACTAACAAAAAGAACATATTTCGAAACAGCTGATGAGTGGAATATCCAATAATTAAAAACTCATATAAAACATTTCCAGATACCAACAAAATATTTCAAAATAGCAGACACAAAGATCCAGTAATGAAAAATAATAAGGATACAAAATTTTTTTTGCTCTGCATACCTGGGAACGTTTGATATCCAGGTGTCCTGAGATTGTTCTGAATTAGCAGGAGGTGGGGTGGTTTGCTTGGAACTTTCTCCTCTCTCAGTCACATACCAGCGCTCTCTCTCACACTGGCTCTCAATGACACACCTATACACACATGCTCTCAGTCACTCACATATACAAATGTTTTTTCTCTCTCACTTATATAGGCTCTTAATTACACATTTACACACATGCTGTCTATCTTTTCACGCTTACACACACACAGGCTTTCAATCACATAAATACATGCTGTCTTTTTCTCTCACACACAGACTCATTCACATGCTTACAAACATGTCCTCTCTTTCTCTCATTTACACACAGGCTCTCAATCACATACTCACATGCTCCCTCACCTAAATCAGCTCTCAATCACACACAGACACACATGGTCTCTCTCTCTCATTTAAACACAGGCTCTCAATCACATACTCACATGCTCCCTCACCTAAATCAGCTCTCAATCACACAGACACACATGGTCTCTCTCTCTCATTTAAACACAGGCTCTCAATCACATACTCACATGCTCCATCACCTAAACCAGCTGTCAATCAGACACAGACACACATGATCTCTCTCTTACTTATACACACAGGCTCTTAATCATACATACACATGATCTCTCTCACACACAAAGGATCTCAATCATACACACATACTCTTTCACACAAACAGGTTTTCAATTACAAACTTACACATACAGGTTCCCAATGGTAAACTTACATTCATGCTCTCTCTCTCACAGGCAGGATCTCAATCACAGACATACTCTCTTTCACATATACAGGCTCTCAATCATTCACATACATGCAATCTCTCACTCACACACACAGGATCTCAAACACACATGCTTGCTCGCTCATTCACTCTCTCTCTCCCCCCCCCCCCGGGAACTCGCGGCAGCAGCAGCCACCTCCCAACGCTAACCTCCTTCATTTTCAGCCCTCGCGGAGGCGAAGGCGGAGTCCCATCGGCCGCGGTTGAAGATTTTCATTTTCCTCCGAGCCGCGCTGCAGTCTTCTTCCCGCGCAGGCACCCGACGCTCTCCACTTCCTCTTCCGGGCCGCGGGAAGAAGAGAGCACCGGCGTGCTCTCTTCTTCCCGCGGCCCGGAAGAGGAAGTGGAGAGCATCGGGTGCCTGTGCGCGATGACTCCAGCGCTGGCACCCGGCTGACACCCGATGACTCCCGCGCAGGCACCCGGATGACTCCAGTCGGCGTGCTCTCTTCTCCCCCCCCCCGCGGCCCGGAAGAGGAAGTGGTGAGCATCGGGTGCCTGCGCGGAAGAAGAGACCATGCTAGTGTGGTCTCTTCTTCCCGCGCAGGCACCCGATGCTCTCCACTTCCTCTTCCGGGCCGCGGGGGGGGGGGGGGGGAGGAGAAGAGAGCACGCCGGTGCCGCTGACTCCAGCTGTCCTGCCGCGTTCCGCCCGGGCTGACAGCATTTTAAGCCCGGGCGGCGGAGGACCGGGGAGCAGCTGGGTCAGCGGGGAACCGCGAAGTATGGCGACACGTGTCTGCGAGCCAGATGCAGCCCTCAAAAGAGCCATATCTGGCTCGCGAGCCATGGGTTCCCGACCCCTGGACTAGACAAATATGAGAAAATATGAATGAGGTTTTGGGATTATCTGCAAAAGGTAGTATTACATTGAGAGTGGGGAAGATGGGTTGGGATAAACCCATTGTAATTGATGGCTTTCAAGTTATGGGAAGCCAGTAAGTCTTAGAATGACATTCTTTCTATTGTGTAATGTATACTGTCTGTTGAAATAAACAGTTACAAAAATGAAACACAAAACCTGTATGCCCTTCTGCAAGAAGAGAGGGAAAAGAAACCTTTTTCTTTTTTGACCCTGCTTGTCTGGAGCCAGAGAAGGAAAAGGTTATCTTCACCCCAATATTGGGGCCTGTTCTCTGTCAAAGTAACCTAGAAGTGACCATCCCTTCACCTGTGGCTCTGGTTCTGTCCCTAGGATTGCATGAACTAGGAGACAAAACCAATTGTTTGATTGTAGAACCTACCTCCCAAACCAAGAGACCTGTAGGGGTCCGAAGGAAACTTCATGGCCGGTATCCCTGCAAACGAGGCCTCTGGAGGGAGGCTTAAGAAGGGGGTACTGTTACCCTGGACCAGAGCTCTCACCTCTGGCCCGGCCTGAACAAATGTGTTGCATCCCAGCGCAATGAGGGCCATCCTCTAGCTCACATCACTGGCGGCAGTAGGAATGCCATCTCCCTTTCCAGCCCTGAGCCCCATGCCATTGCTGCCAGATGCTGGGGGAGACCTCAAAGGGAGATGCGGATAATTGCCACACTGCTCCTGCTTCTGCCTGGGTGCCGATGCTGCCTCCTCCTTACCTGTAGCTAGCCGCCGCACTCAGCCAGCCTCAACAGCAAGGTTGATCCAGGCCCTCCCTAGGCATGCGTGCCCAACTTTGCCCTTCTTAGAGGGCCAGTGGTGCGAACAGGCAAACAGCACCAATTGATGACACCACCACCAGGGGGGGCTATTTTAAGGCCACTGCTGCACTTATTCCTTGCCTCAGTAATAAATCAATTCTGTTGAGGAAGTGCTTTCCTCTGCATTCCTGATCCTTGCTTCCTGATTCCATCGTGTGTCCTTCTTGAGTACCTGTATCCTGTATCCTGTATCCTGTTCCTTGGCAAACATAAATTTAGAAGAAACATAATATTACATTCCACTTAACCCATAATTGGGGGAGACAAAGAAAAACTTAACAAACTTTTAGTATCCCAATAACGACTACAATAATTACAGGCGTGAGGAGTATTTCTATTTACTTGGCTTCTGTCTCAGATTCAGAAGTTAGACTCTTATCTGAAAGAAAAGTTTCCAATTGCATCGGATCTAAAAATCCATATCTCTTGCCTTTATACTTTAACAGACATAAACAAGGAAGTTTTAGAAAAAATGTAGCCCCTAGTGCTACAACTTTAGGCTTTAATTTTCTTGTTTTCATAAAGGGTAAAACTGTTGAAAATTTAATAAAATACAAAAAAGAAAGGTTAGAGGCACAAGAGTGCTGGTTCTACTCTTATACTTGCTGGGGCACACAATTAAAAGTTATATATTTATAGGAACAGATTTTACATTAAAAAAAAGAGAATATACAGTCTTCCAAGATAAAAATATCATAATAATTATATTATATTTACATGAATTGAAGTGATGCCAAGTTTGGAGGTGGTGTTGCCAGGACTGTTGCCAGACTAAATCGTGTCCAGGGCAGTTGGGAGTCTTTATCTGCCATTGGCCACAAACTGGTAACTTTTTTTTCTTTTAATCACTACGGCATGAAGGGTTTGAAAATTGCTCCCTTTCATTTTCATGAGTTTATTCTATAGTAATTTTCATAAGCGCTTTGCCTGGTTATTTCAGCTGCTTTTACGTCTCCTCCCCATTTGACTCTCTGGGATCTTTTTTATACTTCTTTCCTCTCTGTCTGGCTTGCTGTCACCTATTCCTTCCCATTTTAAGATTTATTATCTCCCCCTTTTATGGACCCCTCTGCTGCTCATCCATTTCACACCTCTGCATCCTTTAATCCGCCATTTCCCTCCTTCCCTTTGCTCCCCTTCTACCTCGTTGCACTGTTTTGCCGCCTCATCTTCTGCAAGCGCAGCACGAGCGGGGGGGGGAGCTCAGGGTCCCGCGCAGCTCCCAGGTGGCACAGGGACAGTGAACCAATCGGCTTGCTCAGTTAGTCGCTGGGGGCTTCTCAGCCAATGGGCGGCGGAGACTCTTTCCCGCGCACAGAAGTCTCCTCACCTCAGCCTTTGCGCTCGCATGTTCTGTAGACGACGGCGAAGAGCGGGGCCGAGGGAGACTGAGCGCGCGCCGCGGGTGCTGATGCCTGAGGATCTCGCGGCCGTGCAAGAGGAGTCAGAGGGAGGCCAGCGCTGAAAGTCCCGGGCGCTTGGGTGAGAGAACTGGGGATGTTGCCGGGGGTCACACTTTGGGGGAGGCGAGCGGTGAAAGTTGGGCGGGGGAGGGGGCCGGCCGCTTGCCTGGGTATTCCATTTCGGTGCAGGTGAGGGGATTTTGCTAGGTGGGGGTGGGGAGTGCCGGCGGTTTGTGCATGCGGGAGCGGGGTGTGAGGAGTGGGGATGTTGCCGGGGGGGGGTCACACTTTGGGGGAGGCGAACGGTGAAAGTTGGGGGGGGGGGGCGCCTGGGCGTTGCATTTCGGTGCTGATGAGAGGATATTGCCGGGGAAGGGAGAGAGGCCCGGGGGTCTCAGAGGGATGTGGGGGCGAGCGAGGAACTTTTCCGGGACAGGGTTTCTGCGGGTCGCGATCTTTCAGGTTCTTAAAATGTCCGAGAAGGAGTTTGTGTGAAGCGGGCGCTGCCTTGTGGCCCTGGGGTTGGCGCGATCTCTGGCCGCTGCTCTCTCTCCTCTCAGAACCGCGCGGCACAGGGGGGAGCTGAAGAGCTGCTCCGCTTTCATTTATTCAACTTTTTAACTATAGACACAGAATGGGACAGAATCCCGGCCCCAGCAACTCCTGCGGGGACTGGAAGGGGAGGCGCTGCAGGAGCGCTGGGTGCACCATATTCCGCCCTGCTAGAGGAGCTGAGGCTTGGGAATCCTTTTCCCAGGGGTGGGGGAGAAGGAGTGAATGTGGGGGAAGCATGAAGGGAGGAGGATGGTAAATGGAAAAGACGAGGTTAATTCTGGAGAGGTTCATATGAAGCCACTCAGGGATTTTTCCCCCTGTTCTGGATTGCTCCCAACCTAATTTAATCTAGACATTGCAGTAAGAGGCGGGGGTTCATGCACCTTGCAATCAGAGGTCGAAAGTTCAGCCACCAGTTGCTATCACTGTTTATTATTGCTGATGTCAGTTATTATTGTCCTGCACCAGGCAAGCAGGGGCTGATCTCCAGTAGTATCCCCAGCCTCATCTGCTCTAGGGAACAGAAGACCCAAACCAGGAATGGAACCCACCTTTCTCGAGGTTCTAGAGTAGAGTAGTAGCCTAGTGGTCAGAGCAATAGGCTCTGAACCAGAGAAGCCAGCATTCAATTCCCACTCTGTGAGTACTAAATGCAAAATTATCTCTCCCTCTGGCAATAATAAATGCTTCTCATCCATTTCACACCTCTCCATCCTTTAATCCTCTATTTCCCTCCTTCCCTTTGCTCCTCTTCTACCTCCTTGCACAGTTTTGCCGCCTCATCTTCTGCAAGCGCAGCACGAGCGAGGGGGTGGGGGGGAGCTCAGGGTCCCGCGCAGCTCCCAGGTGGCACAGGGACAGTGAACCAATCGGCTTGCTCAGTTAGTCGCTGGGGGCTCGTCAGCCAGTGGGCGGCGGAGACAATTTCCCGCGCAGAGAAGTCTCCTCACCTCTGCCTTTGCGCTCGCATGTTCTGCAGACGATGGCGAAGAGCGGGGCCGAGGGAGACTGAGCGCGCGCCGCGGGTGCTGATGCCTGAGGATCTCGCGGCCGTGCAAGAGGAGTAAGAGGGAGGCGAGAGCTGAAAGTCCCCGGGCGCAGGAGAGGGGTACCGGCGGTTTGTGCATGCGGGAGCGGGGTGTGAGGAGTGGGGATGTTGCCGGGGGTCACACTTTGGGGGAGGCGAACGGTGAAAGCTGGGGGGCGGGGGGCCGCCTGGGCGTTGCATTTCGGTGCTGATGAGAGGATATTGCCGGGGAAGGGAGAGAGGCCCGGGGGTCTTAGAGGGATGTGGGGGCGAGCGAGGAACTTTTCCGGGACAGGGTTTCTGCGGGTCGCGATGTTTCAGGTTCTTAAAATGTCCGAGAAGAAGTTTGTGTGAGGAGGGCGCTGCCTTGTGGCCCTGGGGTTGACGCGATCTCTGGCGCTGCTCTCTCTCCTCTCAGAACCGCGCGGCACAGGGGGGAGCTGAAGAGCTGCTCCGCTTTCATTTATTCAACTTTTTAACTATAGACACAGAATGGGACAGAATCCCGGCCCCAGCAACTCCTGCGGGGACTGGAAGGGGAGGCGCTGCAGGAGCGCTGGGTGCACCATATTCCGCCCTGCTAGAGGAGCTGAGGCTTGGGAATCCTTTTCTCAGGGGTGGGGGAGAAGGAGTGAATGTGGGGGAAGCATGAAGGGAGGAGGATGGTAAATGGAAAAGACGAGGTTAATTCTGGAGAGGTTCATAGGAAGCCACTCAGGGATTTTTCCCCCTGTTCTGAATTGCTCCCAACCTAATTTAATCTAGACATTGCAGTAACAGGCGGGGGTTCATGCACCTTGCAATCAGAGGTCGAAAGTTCAGCCACCAGATATTATCACTGATTGCTGATGTCAATTATTATTGTCCTGCACCAGGCAAGCAGGGGCTGATCTCCAGTAGTAGCCCCAGCCTCATCTGCTCTAGGGAACAGAAGACCCAAACCAGGAATGGAACCCACCTTTCTCTTCATGATAATGCACAGGAGTGCCCCTGAGTTCCTGGACTGCCCAAATTTTTCCTTTGTAATTGTATTTATGTTTATATCTCATATTTGATCTTATTTTATAGACTTGTAAAATACCAGTCCTAGCCGGATTCTAAAAACTTTCTCTTCCTTCATTTTTGCTTTTTCTCTGGGCTTCTTTATATATGTGAAAATAGATATTTAAATAGTGTGTTGTGTTTATAACATTGCTGCTTACTTAAATTTATTTACTTTTTGTCATTGAATCCAGCCTTTAGTTCTTTATGATATCTCAGTGCTTTCAGTTTTTGTCTGTGATTCAGCATGGGATTTTGAAGATGATCAGTTTGGATCCATAATGATAAGAGTGACTAAATATGATAATTTTTTGCAATCTTTAATAAAAGAGTATTTGTTAATATTTTTTTTTATCATAAATGAACATTGTAATTACATAGTAACACAGTAAATGACAGCAGTTAAAAGACCAAAAATGGCCACCCAGTCTGTAACTTCTGCTCAGTACAAGTTACACCCTCATCTCTCTTTACTTTTGCAAACAGCTGCTTTTAAAAATGAGTCTCCTCTTTTTATTTTAGAGGTGATCTTTAGTCTCTGCAGGGCTGGAAAGATCAGAATATTTAGAAGCCAATCAGGAACATTTCTACCACCACAGGACTGGAGCTCTTCTTATTCATTGTTCTCAGCATCTGCCCTGGCAATGGGACATCTCCAGCATGGATCTACTCAGAGGGAAAACAGGAGAGAAATGTCTATGCTTGTTTGTCTTCAGGTAAAAGCATTTGTAATCTCTTCACTGAACCAGAGCTGTAAAGAAAGTTGTTTTTTTTTTTTTCTCTTGTGCAGCTATCCCAGCTGCTCTTCTTCAACCACACTGCAAAAATATTTAAGAGAACAGATTTTTTTTTCATGCTGTGATCCAATTTAGAGCTGATATCATTAAAAGGTAATAAAATTAAGGTAATCAGATTTTGGGTAGGCACATCTGAGACATTTGCTCCCAATACTATCAGAAGTGAACAAGCAGGTTACTGAGATGCCAAGGGTGGCTCACCTGAAAGAGTGAGATTTACCTCACCAGCAAGTGAGAAGGAAGGCCAAAAAGTGATAATTTTCAGGTGGTGTGTCTGAGGTATAAATCTGGAAAGATTAAGTGATGTATTACTCTGCAAATGAAAAACAGCAACACTAAATATTTAGCAACACTAAATATTTAGCTTTCTTTGATGCCCCTAAAAGGAGGCAGTATGAGGACAGTTTCCAGAGGAATTTGCCTGAGTAACTAATCCATTAACTTCCCCTGAAAATTTTCTTCCACTCAGTGGCTAAAAGTATGGTCGCCGCATCCCAAAAAAGATATAATTGCGATGGAGAAGGTACAGAGAAGGGCGACCAAAATGATAAAGGGGACGGAACAGCTCCCCTATGAGGAAAGACTAAAGAGGTTAGGACTTTTCAGCATGGAGAAGAGACGGCTGAGGGGGCTATGATAGAGGTGTTTAAAATCATGAGAGGTCTAGCATGGGTAGATGTGAATCAGGTATTTATTCTTCCAGATAATAGAAAGACTAGGGGGCACTCCATGAAGTTAGCATGGGGCACATGTAAAACTAATCGGAGAAAGTTCTTTTTTACTCAACGCACAATTAAACTCTGGAATTTGTTGCCAGAGGATGTGGTTAGTGCAGTTAGTATAGCTGTGTTTAAAAAAGGATTGGATAAGTTCTTGGAGGAGAAGTCCATTACCTGCTATTAATTAAGTTGACTTAGAAAATAACCACTGCTATTACTAGAATAGACTTAGTTTTTGGGTAATTGCCAAGTTCTTATGGCCTGGATTGGCCACTGTTGGAAATAGGATGCTGGGCTTGATGGACCCTTGGTCTGACCCAGTATGACATGTTCTTATGTAACAAGCATGGGGACTTGAATCTGAAATCATTGCTTGTAATGTTTCTTGTACTCATCTGCAGTAAAGCAGGTGCACAGTCTGCAAATACTTTCTCTTTGAAATTTAGCTTGCAAGGCCTGCAGACTGCCCAGAATTTAAAAAGTTCCTCTATACATATATCCCAGAGGAGAGGGGGATTATGATAGAGAATTAAAATACCTCAAAGATATATCAAACATGACTGGCCTGCCACTCCCCAGGTCCCATGCCCCTATCCTTCAGCCCACTCCTCAGCAGTTGAAACAGCTATTAGGGGTGTTAGCAGTCCATTCCCCCATGAGACCTCTTCAGAGTGCAATGCAGACCCATGTTATGTCGTTGTAAACGGCAGTGGGCTCCAAATCTGAAGGGGTCCAGTGGCTGTAAAATCCATTGTCCCTCCCCTCTTCTCCCCTTTCCTCCTCTCTGCTCTTCTCCTTTCCCTCTTACCCCTTTCCTCCTCTCTGCTCTTCTCCTTTCCCTCTTACCCCTTTCCTCCTCTCTTAGCTGCTCTCTCACCTACTACTACTACTACTACTGTTATTAAACATTAATATAGTGCTACAAGATGTACAGAGCACATGCTACATCTGGTGGATACACAGACATTTTTTTCTCATCTCTCTGCTTCTCTATGCATTATGTTTTTTTCTTTCCACCACCGGGGGGGGGGGGGGGGGGGCTATTTTAAGGCCACTGCTGCACTTATTCGTTGCCTCAGTAATCAGTCAACTCTGTTGAGGAAGTGCTTTGCTCTGTGTTCCTGATTCCTGATCCTTGCTTCCTGGTTCCTGATTCCGTTGTGTGTCCTTCTTGAGTACCTGTATCCTGTTCCTGGTTTGGATTGGACTTCTGCCTTGACCTCAGATTGGATCTCAACGCTGCCTGACCGCCGCCTGCCCTGACCACTGCCTGAACCAGGACACTGTGTGAACTCAGCCCACCTCTGATCACAGCCTGAACCTGTACCCGTTTGCCTGCTCATTCTGACTCCACTTTCTTAATCGTGCTGGCCCACGCCCTCTTGTTCACAACGGATCTTCACCTCCACAGAGGATCGCGCCTAAGTCCAGCTGGCACCTGAGGGCTCAACCTAAGGGGAACAAGAGTTGGCACTAGTGAAGCTCCAGTTGGGCCTCTGTTGCAGCCAGCAAAGCCTGCCAATGATGGGGACCTGCTAAGCTCCTCACTGCAGGCTGTGCCAACTCCACCTCGGGCTAAGGGTCAACTTCCATAACACATTTAACCCTATGATGATTATGTGTTCACATATATAAGCATCTTCTTTCAAAGGTGTCATGATAGAAAAAAAGTTGAGAACCATTGATTTAGAGGGATCATGGCGTGGTAACAGCTGCATTGAAGTAAGCCTTTATTTCACATTAATGCCCACTGTCTCCAGTGCAAAGACCACTTTTTCTGACTGATCGTGAACAGAAATCCAAATGGGAATAACCAATGGTACTGAATGTTCTCACTTTAGACACTCAGTGATGGCTTTCAAACTCACGCTGCCTTCTCATTGTGACTGTAAATTCCAGTCATGTGCATCCCTCCCAACTGTGAAGATAACTTTGAAACTGTTGCACGTGGCAGCATATATGTGTGTATGTGGCCATGCGTTTATTTTATCATAATATTTTCTAATGTGTTTATCACATCCACATATAAAAAACATGTATGTAGGTCAACTTACGAAAATAGGCAATGCATTGAACGCAGCACTCTACTCACCTATTTTACAAGTGAAAGTAAACTAGGTCTTGTGCAAGTTCTTATTTACAAGCGCAAGTCAGCAATTTTAAAACATGCATGTGTCATGGAAATTAACCATTTTACCATTTAGTATACCAGTTATTTGAGTCATCTTCCAGATCATCAACACCTTCCTGGTTCTTCAGCCTGAACTCCCCTAGTCCACCCAGTCAGTGCTACACAATAAACTATGTACACTACTATATACACAAAATGGGAAATAAAGTCCTGGATCTAAAGGCAATCATGGAAGAAGCTGATTGAGATGTAGTGGATATCACGGAAACCAGGTACACAGAAAACCATGACTGGGATATAGTTATACCAGGCTACAATCTATTCAGGAAACTCAGGGAGGGAAGAAAAGTGGGGAGGAGTGGCAATCATACCTATAAGGGAGCCCAGACCGACGTGCCACAAATGCGCAGTAGAGAGCAGCTCTACCGCGCATGCGAGCACGTCGGCCAGAGCAGAGCGTGCCCCCCCCCCCCAAAAAAAAAATGGCGCCTGCTCCTTAGGAGCAGGAGCGGCGGCCGGGAGGAGCGGCGGCGGCAGCAGGAGCAGGATCGGTGGCCGGGAGGAGCAGGAGCAGCGGCCGGGAGGAGCGGCGGCAGCAGGAGCGGGATCGGTGGCCGGGAGGAGCGGGAGCGGTGGCCGGGAGGAGTGGCAGCAGGAGCAGGATCGGTGGCCGGGAGGAGCGGCGGCGGCGTGCGAGGGAGGGAGGAGCAGTAGCGGCGGCACGCGCACGAGGGAGGGACAGTTGTGAATCAGCTGAAAGGGGAGGGAGGAGAGGGAGAATAGAGGGGGGAGGGAGAATAGAGGGGGAGGGGAGGAGAGGGAGAATAGAGGGGGGAGGTGAGAGGGAGGGAGGAGAGAGTGAGGTGGAGGGAGAATAGAGGGGGGAGGTGAGAGGTTGGGGGGAGGGAGGAGAGAGTGGGGGGAGGAAGTAGGAAGGAAATAGACCGAAATTTTTTTTTAAATGTAGCCTGTTGTTACGGGCTTAACGGCTAGTATATATATAAAATAATAAAGCAAGAAGGGAAAGAGGAGGCACTGTGGGTTAATCTGGAAAGAAGAAATGGAACATGAGTTTATATTGGTGTAATATACAGACCTTCATCACAGACAGAGGGGATGGAGGTCAAGGCAGACAGTGTTCAAACAAGGTTGGTGTCCAGGCAGAGGTTGAGGGAGGTGAAAAATAGCAAAGCAAGGGCAGACATTAGTTCAGGTCAGCAAAAGAAAATCAATCCAAGGGAGACTGTCTAGGAGGCAAGGGTAAAGCAGGACAGGGAAACAAGGCTTAGCAGAGCAGGAGCACGGAGAGACAAAACAGGAACAGGGTAAATCACATGGACAGGAACAAGGTAAAACAAGGACCAAATGGGTGCAAGGCAGGGTACAGGCAGGCTAAACAGGCCACTGGGAAGCCTGGATAAGACAAGGGCAAGACTGAACACAGATATAGATTTAACAACTGGGAGGCCTAGACAAGACAAAGGAACATGGTACAGGAAGGATAGGCCACCAGGAGACCTAGACAGGATACAGAAGGACCACTGTGAGGCCTGCAAGAACAGGAGGGCCACGAGAGCCCCACAGGGAACCAAACAAACAAGCAGGTAAGGAACACAGAACCAAACAAGACAATAAGGCCTAAACAAACCATACTGGGTCACAGACCAGGCAAAGATATGCAGAAGGGCTAATCCACCAGGAGACCTAGATCCTCAGGCAAGAAGGGCCACAGGGAGGCCAAGACAGGGCAAGTTATGGGCAGGACAGAAACACAAGAACAGGGCAAGGTATACACAAGATACCGGCAAACAGGAACCAATGGCAAGATGAGGTCAAGACAATACAGGCCCAGATAGGAACAAGGGAACAAAGAAATGACCAAGGACAAGAAGGCCACAGAGAAACAAGACAAAGCAAGAAGGCAGTAAAAGCCAGACAGTAACAAGAACAAGTACAAGGTTGACCAAAGCAAGGAGGCAAGGTGACTTGATTATGAGGCACTGAGGAATCTGTAAGGGAGGTTCTTGTAGGACTGGCCTTCTTGTGTCGTGCAACCTTCAAGTCAGAGCTAGAGCAGGGCAGAGCATGGCCCAGTGAAGGCCCCTGCTGGCAGGGAGCCTGCCTAGCAGCCCAAATAGTGACAGGTAAATACCCATGCTAGAACATAAACATCCCAGCAGAGGCATTGCTAGGTACTTAAAAGATCTGGGGCATGGCCCCATAGGTCCTTCCTCTTCTCCCCCCCCCCCCCCTTCAAATATTTTGATATATATGTTGAAGAATCACAATTGCAAGATCCAGGGGAAGTTTTCTTTTAGGAATTACTAATCATGTTTGTCTATTTTGATATTGTATATTTAGCTGATCTATTTACAGTATACTTGGAGCTATCCTGATAGGGCAGATAATTCAATGAAAGCAAATAAAATAAATAAAATGATGTATCAGAAGAATTACATTTCACTTTATAACTCATCATAAAAAAATTATTAAAATCCAGGTGTCACTTTATTAACAGCAGTACAAATCTCTCCTTGATCAGGCACATTCAGGCTGATGCAATATGGATGCGCTAAAAATGTGCGTCCAAACTGGGCGCATGTTTTTTAACGAGTGCATAATCGCCTCTCCTAGGTGCCCAATACAATAAGCAAATGAGCTGCCACACTGAAAAGGATGTGCTAGGGATAATCTGTGCGTCCCTAGAGTGTCCATGGTGCCCAGGAGATGTAGTTGTGCTAGGGTTAGGAAAAAGCATACTCAATTTATAAGCGTCTGTTTTTTCCTGTGGCAGCTATTTTACCGGTAAAATATGCATGCACAATATACACAGCCAGGAGTGTGCATAGTGTGGGTGTATATTGTGCACCCCAAAATTATTTTTTTTTTTTTGCATGATGCTGCTTTCTGTGGTACTTCCTACTTAGTATCGCCATGATACTAAGATGGAGGAACCACAGAAAAACAGTTTTTTTTGTTTTTAAGTTCAACCCTTAAAGTGCAGGAAGACTTTACACCTGTTCCAGGTAGGCATAGAATTTTATGGGTTGAAAAGTACGCCTCGGGCGCACTTGGATTTTTTGCATTGCGAGGAATAGCTAACAGCCTCATCTACATGCGATGAGTGCTAGCTGCAAAGCCTTATTTGGACACGTGTTTTAGATGTGCTGATCTCCTTATTGCATTGGGCCTTATGGACATGCATCCAAAATGTGCTTCCAACCGCTCATTAAACTGTGCACTAAGCTGTCTCTTTACATCAACAGCAAGAATAAAACAAGCAAAGAACCAGGAGCCCAGGGTTTGAGTCCTGCTGTTGCTCCTTGTGATCTTGGGCAAGTCACTTTACCCTCCATTGCCTCAGATACAAAACTTAGACCTAAATTTATCAAAATGTGGTAACTATTGCATGCGATAGCAAAAGGGGTGTGGTTTATGCAAATATTCATTTTATGCTAATTACCTATGTGAAGAGCTAAGTTAGTGCAAATTGTGATAACATTATCAGACTTTGTGATAGGAGCCAGACCTGTTGAATTGGGGGGGGGGCGGGGAGAGAGAGAGAGAGACAGACTGGCCATAATTCCTAGATAGGTATTTGTATCCCTATGGTAGGCCCACCTAGTAACTCAAGGTGAGGTTTAGGTATCAGTGTAGGGGGTTAGGGGCCCCTTTGACATTCAATGCTAGATACACAAACATAACAGTGGTCTCTTGTGAAGGTTTGATGACCCTCGGAGTGAGGAAACTCACTCCAAGATGAGATAAGGGCAATGTTCTCTCAACCTAGCTTGATGTTCATACATCTAACAATGAATGTCAATGAATGTCAAAGGGGCCCCTACCCCCTACACTGATACCTAAACCTCACCTCAAGTTACTAGGTGGGCCTACCATAGGGATACAAATACCTATCTAGGGAGATGACATTATGGCCAGTCTCTCTCCCCCTCCCCCAATAGCTAGTTGGATGCCTTGGGAGCATCAATTCATCTAAATAGGCCTTGCAGGAGACATTGCACAAGGCAATAAAACCTTACAAACCAGTCACAGCAGCTATCAAACAGCCTAACACAATTCAAAAAGATGTTGTTAAAATCAGCATTAGTCTGTGCAATAGCTCTTCACAGACAGGCAAACCCAGCCCACTCCTCCTATTTGCATCACACCTTCCAATATGGTGCTATCACATGCATTAAATATGGTGCTATCACATGCATTAAACACATTTTCACATGCAGTAAGGGCCTATCACATGCAAAAAAGCCTTAGCACATTTTGATAAATGACCCCCTTAGATTGTAAGCCCTCTGGAGTTAGGGAAATACCTACAGAACCTGAATGTAAACCGATGTGATATCTCAGATCAAATGTCAGTATAATAAGCCAAACTGCTATAGCTCTTTACATGTACAGCAAGAAAAAAACAAGCCAAACTGCTATAGCTCTACACGTGCAGCTAGAACAAAACAAGCCAAACTGCTATAGCTCTTTACACCTGCCGGGATCTTGTCAGGAATAAAGTACCCATTACAGGACATACAGAGCTATGTTCTGTTAAATGAAAGGAAGTTTGGAACGGTGTGAAGTTTTCCCGTCTAGAATTTAAGAAGGGTTTAAGTAAAATATAGATGATTTGCTGTGGTGAAAGCTTATAATCATGGTAAAGGCTTGCAATAATTGAAGATATTGCCATATGAAAGATTTACATCAACTGCAGATAACAAATTGGCAGCTGTGTGCAAGAAAAAACCAGTAGAGACATTACAAGAACTTCAATTGGAAACACGGCTGCATTATAAGCAGTAACCAATAGAAAATGACTTCAAGTATTTAAAAAAAAATAATAAAATTAAGAGGGTTCATAAAAGATTCTAACAATTGGCTTATAAGAAGTTTCTCAGATATTCGGATCTCTTGCCAATACTGAGGTCTTCTCTCTACTATAAAAACATTTTTCTAAATAATTGTGATAATGAATAAAGTTTAAAATTTTAATAGTTAAATCTTACAATAGAGCATTCTCACTCACAGTGATTTTTTGCAGCAAAGAATCTAATTATACTAGTTATTTGTTTAATAGCTCTTTACATGTGCAGCAAGAACAAAACAAGCCAACTGCTATAGCTCTTTACACGTGCCTGGCCCAACCATGCAGAAGAGCAGCATTGGAAACTTACCACTTCTAGCCAGCGCCTCCCACCCCTGAACTCTCCCTCTTCTGCACACTGCATGTGCTCACAGAGCTGATTTAAACAAGATGGAGAAAGGCAGGCCTCAGTGTCAGGGAACAGCAGGTTAGAGGCGCAAGAGTGCTGGTTCTACTCTTATACCTGCTGGGGCACACAATTAAAAGTTATATATTTATAGGAACAGATTTTACATAAAAAAAAAGAGAATACATAGTCTTCCAAGATAAAAATATCATAACATATATATTATATTTACATGAACTGATGTGATGCCAAGTTTGGAGGTGGTGTTGCCAGGACTGTTGCCAGACTAAATCGTGTCCAGGGCAGTTGGGAGTCATTATCTGCCATTGGCCACAAACTGGTAACTTTTTTTTTTCTTTTAATCACTACGGTATGAAGGGTTTGAAAATTGCTCCCTTTCGTTTTTTAAGAATCCTATAATTTTATATCATTTTCATGAGTTTATTCTATAGTAATTTTCATAAGCGCTTTGCCTGGTTATTTCATCTGCTTTTACGTCCCCCCCCCCATTTGTCTCTCTGGGATCTTTTTTATACTTCTTTCCTCTCTGTCTGGCTTGATGTCACCTATTCCTTCCCATTTTAAGATTTATTATCTCCCCCTTTTATGGACCCCTCTGCTGCTCATCCATTTCACACCTCTGCATCCTTTAATCCGCCATTTCCCTCCTTCCCTTTGCTCCTACCTCGTTGCACAGCTTTGTCGCCGACGGCGAAGAGCGGGGCCGAGGGAGACTGAGCGCGCGCCGCGGGTGCCGATGCCTGAGGATCTCGCGGCCGTGCAAGAGGAGTAAGAGGGAGGCGAGAGCTGAAAGTCCCCGGGCGCTTGGGTGAGAGGACTGGGGATGTTGCCGGGGGTCACACTTTGGGGGAGGCGAGCGGTGAAAGTTGGGGGGTCCGCCTGGGTATTGCATTTCGGTGCAGGTGGGGGATTTTGCTAGATGGGGGTGGGGAGTACCGGCGGTTTGCGCAGGCGGGAGTGGTGCGAGAGGATGTTGAATGCCGGTGCTGATGAGAGGATATTGCGGGGGGACAGAGAGAGAGAGAGACGGGGAGATGCACGGGGGTCTCAGAGGGATGTGGGGGCGAGCGAGGAACTTTTCCGGGACAGGGTTTCTGCGGGTCGCGATGTTTCAGGTTCTTAAAATGTCCGAGAAGGAGTTTGTGTGAAGCGGGCGCTGCCTTGTGGCCCTGGGGTTGGCGCGATCTCTGGCCGCTGCTCTCTCTCCTCTCAGAACCGCGCGGCACAGGGGGGAGCTGAAGAGCTGCTCCGCTTTCATTTATTCAACTTTTTAACTATAGACACAGAATGGGACAGAATCCCGGCCCCAGCAACTCCTGCGGGGACTGGAAGGGGAGGCGCTGCAGGAGCTCTGGGTGCACCATATTCCGCCCTGCTAGAGGAGCTGAGGCTTGGGAATCCTTTTCTCAGGGGTGGGGGAGAAGGAGTGAATGTGGGGGAAGCATGAAGGGAGGAGGATGGTAAATGGAAAAGACGAGGTTAATTCTGGAGAGGTTCATAGGAAGCCACGCAGGGATTTTCCCCCTGTTCTGAATTGGTCCCAACCTAATTTAATCTAGACATTGCAGTAAGAGGCTGGGGTTCATGCACCTTGCAATCAGAGGTCGTAAGTTCAGCCACCAGTTGCTATCACTGTTTATTATTGCTGATGTCAATTATTATTGTCCTGCACCAGGCAAGCAGGGGCTGATCTCCAGTAGTATCCCCAGCCTCATCTGCTCTAGGGAACAGAAGACCCAAACCAGGAATGGAACCCACCTTTCTCTTCATGATAATGCACAGGAGTGCCCCTGAGTTCCTGGACTGCCCAAATTTTTCCTTTGTAATTGTGTTTATGTTTATATCTCATATTTGATCTTATTTTATAGACTTGTAAAATACCAGTCCTAGCCGGATTCTAAAAACTTTCTCTTCCTTCGTTTTTGCTTTTTCTCTGGGCTTCTTTATATATGTGAAAATAGATATTTAAATAGTGTGTTGTGTTTATAACATTGCTGCTTACTTAAATTTATTTATCTTTTGTCATTGAATCCAGCCTTTAGTTCTTTATGATATCTCAGTCCTTTCAGTTTTTGGCTGTGGTTCAGCATGGGATTTTGATCCATAATGATAAGAGTAACTAAATATGAGATTTTTTTTGCAATCTTTAATAAAAGAGTATTTGTTAATATTTTTTTTTTATCATAAATGAACATTGTAATTACATAGTAACACAGTAAATGACTGCAGTTAAAAGACCAAAATGGCCATCCAATCTGTAACTTCTGCTCAGTACAAGTTACACCCTCATCTCTCTTTACTTTTGCAAACAGCTGCTTTTAAAAATGTCTCCTATTTTTATTTTAGAGGGGTTCTTTAGTCTCTGCAGGGCTGGAAAGATCAGAATCTTTAGAAGCCAATCAGGAACTTTTCTACCACCACAGGACTGGAGCTCTTCTTATTCATTGTTCTCAGCATCTGGCCTGGCAAAGGGACATCTCCAGCATGAATCTACTCAGAGGGAAAACAGGAGAGAAATTTCTATGCTTGTTTGTCTTCAGGTAAAAACATTTCTAATCTCTTCACTGAACCAGAGCTGTAAAGAAAGTTGTTTTTTTTTTCTCTTCTGCAGCTATCCCAGCTGCTCTTCTTCAAGCACACTGCAAAAATATTTAAGAGAACAGATTCTTTTTTCATGCTGTGATCCAATTTAGAGCTGATATCATTAAAAGGTAATAAAATTAAGGTCACCAGATTTTGGGTAGGCACATCTGAGACATTTGCTCCCCATACTATCAGTAGTGAGCAAGCAGGTTACAGAGATGCCAATGGTGGCTCATCTGAAAGAGTGAGATTTACCTCACCAGCAAGTGAGAAGGAAGGCCAAAAAGTGATAATTTTCAGGTGGTATGTCTGAGGTATAAATCTGGAAAGATTAAGTGATGTATTACTCTGCAAATGAAAAACAGCAACACTAAATATTTAGCTTTCTTTGATGCCTCTAAAAGGATATAGACCAAATGGTGGCAGTATGAGGACAGTTTTCAAAGGAATTTAAATGTGCCACATGCTAACATCATGGAGTGCCCCCTAGTCTTTCTATTATCTGAAGATGTAAAAAGATTATCTGAAAGAGTAAATAACTGATTCACATCTACCCATTCTAGACCTCTCATGATTTTAAACACCTCTATCATATCCCCCCTCAGCCGTCTCTTCTCCAAGCTGAAAAGTCCTAACCTCTTTAGTCTCTTCATAGGGGAGCTTTTCCATTCCCCTTATCATTTTGGTTGCCCTACTCTGTACCTTCTCCATCGCAATTATATCTTTTTTGAGGTGCGGCGACCATACTTTTAGCCACTGAGTGGAAGGAAATTTTCAGCCCTGGGAAGTTAATGGATTAGTTAATCAGGCAAAACTAATTGGAGAAAGTTATTTTTCACTCAACGCACAATTAAACTCTGGAATTTGTTGCCAGAGGATGTGGTTAGTGCAGTTAGTATAGCTGTGTTTAAAAAAGGATTGGATAAGTTCTTGGAGGAGAAGTCCATTACCTGCTATTAATTAAGTTGACTTAGAAAATAGCCACTGCTATTACTAGAATAGACTTAGTTTTTTAGTAATTGCCAAGTTCTTATGGCCTGGATTGGCCACTGTTGGAAATAGGATGCTGGGCTTGATGGGACCCTTGGTCTGACCCAGTATGACATGTTTTTATGTAACAAGCATGGGGACTTGAATCTGAAATCATTGCATGTAATCTTTCTTGTACTCATCTGCAGTAAAGCAGGTGACAGTCTGCAAATACTTTCTCTTTGAAATTTAGCTTGCAAGGCCTGCAGACTGCCCAGAATTTAGAAAGTTCCTCTATACATATATCCCAGAGGAGAGGGGGATTATGATAGAGAATTAAAATACCTCAAAGATATATCAAACATGACTGGCCTGCCACTCCCCAGGTCCCATGCCCCTATCCTTCAGCCCACTCCTCAGCAGTTGAAACAGCTATTAGGGGTGTTAGCAGTCCATTCCCCCATGAGACCTCATTTTTAACTTTCAGAGTGCAATGCAGACCCATGTTATGTCATTGTAAACTGCAGTGGGCTCCAAATCTGAAGGGGTCCAGTGGCTGTAAAATCCATTCTCCCTCCCCTCTTCTCCCCTTTCCTCCTCTCTGCTCTTCTCCTTTCCCTCTTACCCCTTTCCTCCTCTCTTAGCTGCTCTCTCACCTACTACTACTGTTATTAAACATTAATATAGTGCTACAAGATGTACAGAGCAAATGCTACATCTGGTGGATACACAGACTTTTTTTCTCATCTCTCTGCTTCTCTATGCATTATGTTTTTTTCTTTCCACCACCGGGGGGGGGGGGGGCTATTTTAAGGCCACTGCTGCACTTATTCGTTGCCTCAGTAATCAGTCAACTCTGTTGAGGAAGTGCTTTGCTCTGTGTTCCTGATTCCTGATCCTTGCTTCCTGGTTCCTGATTCCGTTGTGTGTCCTTCTTGAGTACCTGTATCCTGTTCCTTGGCAATCTGGTTTGTTTTCTGAGTTCTTGTCTTTGTGCTCAGTCTCCTCTCCATCTGTCTTCAGCGTCTTGTCTTGCTCCTGTTGTTCCTCGTTTCATTCGGATTGGACTTCTGCCTTGACCTCAGATTGGATCTCAACGCTGCCTGACCGCTGCCTGCCCTGACCACTGCCTGAACCAGGACACTGTGTGAACTCAGCCCACCTCTGATCACAGCCTGAACCTGTACCCGTTTGCCTGCTCATTCTGACTCCACTTTCTTAATCGTGCTGGCCCACGCCCTCTTGTTCACAACGGATCTTCACCTCCACAGAGGATCGCGCCTAAGTCCAGCCGGCACCTGAGGGCTCAACCTAAGGGGAACAAGAGTTGGCACTGGTGAAGCTCCAGTTGGGCCTCTGTTCCAGCCAGCAAAGCCTGCCAATGATGGGGACCTGCTAAGCTCCTCACTGCAGGCTGCGCCAACTCCACCTCGGGCTAAGGGTCAACTTCCATAACACATTTAACCCTATGATGATTATGTGTTCACATATATAAGCATCTTCTTTCAAAGGTGTCATGATAGAAAAAAAGTTGAGAACCATTGATTTAGAGGGATCATGGCGTGGTAACAGCTGCATTGAAGTAAGCCTTTATTTCACATTAATGCCCACTGTCTCCAGTGCAAAGACCACTTTTTCTGACTGATCGTGAACAGAAATCCAAATGGGAATAACCAATGGTACTGAATGTTCTCACTTTAGACACTCAGTGATGGCTTTCAACTCACGCTGCTTTCTCATTGTGACTGTAAATTCCAGTCATGGGCATCCCTCCCAGCTGTGAAGATAACTTTGAAACTGTTGCATGTGGCGGCATATATGTGTGTATGTGGCCATGCGTTTATTTTATCATAATATTTTCTAATGTGTTTATCACATCCACATATTATAAAAAACATGTCTGTAGGTCAACTTACGAAATAGGCAATGCATTGAACGCAGCACTCTACTCACCTATTTTACAAGTGAAAGTAAACTAGGTCTTGTGCAAGTTCTTATTTACAAGCGCAAGTCAGCAATTTTAAAACATGCATGTGTCATGGAAATTAACCATTTTACCATTTAGTGTACCAGTTCATTGAGTCATCTTCCAGATCATCAACACCTTCCTGGTTCTTCAGCCTAAACTCCCCCAGTCCACCCAGTCAGTGCTACACAATAAACTATGTACACTACACTATGTACACAAAATGGGAAATAAAGTCCTGGATCTAAAGGCAGTCATGGAAGAAGCTGATTGAGATGTAGTGGATGGCACGGAAACCTGGTACACAGAAAACCATGACTGGGATATAGTTATACCAGGCTACAATCTATTCAGGAAACTCAGGGAGGGAAGAAAAGTGGGGAGGAGTGGCAATATATACATAAAATAATAAAGCAAGAAGGGAAGGAGGAGGCACTGTGGGTTAATCTGGAAAGAAGAAATGGAACATGTGTTTATATTGGTGTAATATACAGACCTTCATCACAGACAGAGGAGATGGAGGTCAAGGCAGACAGTGTTCACACAAGGTTGGTGTCCGGGCAGAGGTCGAGGGAGGTGGAAAACAGCAAAGCAAGGGCAGACATTAGTTCAGGTCAGCAACAGAAAATCAATCCAAGGGAGACTGTCTAGGAGGCAAGGGTAAAGCAGGACAGGGAAACAAGGCTTAGCCGAGCAGGAGCACGGAGAGACAAATCAGGAACAGGGTAAATCACATGGACAGGAACAAGGTAAAACAAGGACCAAATGGGTGCAAGGCAGGGTACAGGCAGGCTAAACAGGCCACTGGGAAGCCTGGATAAGACAAGGGCAAGACTGAACACAGATACAGATTTAGCAACTGGGAGGCCTAGACAAGACAAAGGAACATGGTACAGGAAGGATAGGCCACCAGGAGACCTAGACAGGATACAGAAGGACCACTGGGAGGCCTGCAAGAACAGGAGGGCCACGAGAGCCCCACAGGGAACCAAACAAATAAGCAGGTAAGGAACACAGAACCAAACAAGACAATAAGGCCTAAACAAACCATACTGGGTCACAGACCAGGCAAAGATATGCAGAAGGGCTAATCCACCAGGAGACCTAGATCCTCAGGCAAAAAGGGCCACAGGGAGGCCAAGACAGGGCAAGTTATGGGCAGGACAGAAACACAAGAACAGGGCAAGGTATACACAAGATACCGGCAAACAGGAACCAATGGCAAGATGAGGTCAAGACAATACAGGTCCAGATAGGAACAAGGGAATAAAGAAATGATCAAGGACAAGAAGGCCACACAGAAACCGGGCTAGACAAGAAGGCCACTAAGGTCACACAGAAACAAAAAGCAAGAAGGCAGTAAAAGCCAGACAGTAACAAGAACAAGTACAAGGTTGACCAAAGCAAGGAGGCAAGGTGACTTGATTATGAGGCACTGAGGAATCTGTAAGGGAGGTTCTTGTAGGACTGGCCTTCTTGTGTCATGCAACCTTCAAGTCAGAGCTAGAGCAGGGCAGAGCATGGCCCAGTGAAGGCCCCTGCCTAGCAGCCCAAATAGTGACAGGTAAATACCCATGCTAGAACATAAACATCCCAGCAGAGGCATTGCTAGGTACTTAAAAGATCTGGGGCATGGCCCCATAGGTCCTTCCTCTTCCCCCCCCCCCCCCCCCCTCAAAGATGATTTAGATATATATGTTGAAGAATCACAATTACAAGATACAGGGAAGTTTTCTTTGCTTTTAGGAATTACTAATCATGTTTGTCTATTTTGATATTGTATATTTAGCTGATCTATTTACAGTGTACTTGGAGCTATCCTGATAGGGCAGATAATTCAATGAAAGCAAATAAAATAAATAAAATGATGTAACAGAAGAATTACATTTCACTTTATAACTCATCACAAAAAAATTATTAAAATCCAGGTGTCACTTTATTAACAGCAGTACAACTCTCTCCTTGATCAGGCACATTCAGGCTGATGCAATATGGATGCGCTAAAAAACGTGCGTCCAAACTGGGCGCATGTTTTTTAACGAGTGCATAATCGCCTCTCCTAGGCGCCCAATACAATAAGCAAATGAGCTGCCAAAACTGAAAAGGATGTGCTAGGGATAATCTGTGCGTCCCTAGAGTGTCCATGGTGCCCAGGAGATGTAGTTGTGCTAGGGTTAGGAAAAAGAATACTCAATTTATAAGCGTCTGTTTTTTTCCTGTGGCAGCTATTTTACCGGTTTAAAATATGCATGCACAATATACACGGCCAAGGAGTGTGCATAGTGTGGGTGTATATTGTGCACCCCCAAAATTTTTTTTTTTTTTTTTTTTGCATGATGCTTGCTTTGTGTGGTACTTCCTATTTAGTATCGACATGATACTAAGATGGAGGAACCACAGAAAAACAGGTTTTTTTGTTTTTAAGTTGAACCCTTAAAGTGCAGGAAGACTTTACACCTGTTCCAGGTAGGCATAGAATTTTATGGGTTGAAAAGTACGCCTCGGGCGCACTTGGATTTTTTGCATTGCGAGGAATAGCTAACAGCCTCATCTATTTGGCATTTACATGCGATGAGTGCTAGCTGCAAAGCCTTATTTGGACACGTGTTTTAGATGCGCTGATCTCCTTATTGCATTGAGCCTTATGGACATGCATCCAAAATGTGCTTCCAACCGCTCATTAAACTGTGCACTAAGCTGTCTCTTACATCAACAGCAAGAATAAAACAAGCAAAGAACCAGGAGCCCAGGGTTTGAGTCCTGCTGTTGCTCCTTGTGATCTTGGGCAAGTCACTTTACCCTCCATTGCCTCAGATACAAAACAGACCTAGATTTATCAAAATGTGGTAACTATTGCATGTGATAGCAAAAGGGGTGTGGTTTATGCAAATATTCGTTTTATGCTAATTACCTATGTGAAGAGCTAAGTTAGTGCAAATTGTGGTAACATTACCAGACTTTGTGATAGGAGCCAGACCTGTTGAATTGGGGGGGGGGGGGGGGGGGGGAGAGAGAGAGAGAGAGAGAGAGAGAGAGAGACAGACTGGCCATAATTCCTAAATAGGTATTTGTATCCCTATGGTAGGCCCACCTAGTAACTCAAGGTGAGGTTTAGGTATCAGTGTAGGGGGGTAGGGGCCCCTTTGACATTCAATGTTAGATGTATGAACATAACAGTGTTCTCTTGTGAAGATTTGATGACCCTCGGAGTGAGGAAACTCACTCCAAGATGAGATTTGGGCAATGTTCTCTCAACCTAGCTTGATGAGTCCATCAAGCTAGGTTGAGAGAACATTGCCCTTATCTCATCTTGGAGTGAGTTTCCTCACTCCGAGGGTCATCAAATCTTCACAAGAGAACACTGTTATGTTCATACATCTAACAATGAATGTCAAAGGGGCCCCTACCCCCCTACACTGATACCTAAACCTCACCTCAAGTTACTAGGTGGGCCTCCCATAGAGATACAAATACCTATCTAGGGAGATCACATTATGGCCAGTCTCTCTCCCCCTCCCCCAATAGCTAGATGGATGCTCTGGGAGTATCAATTCATCTAAATAGGCCTTGCAGGAGACATTGCACAAGGCAATAAAACCCTACCAACCAGTCACAGCAGCTATCAAACAGCCTAACACAATTCAAAAAGGTGTTGTTAAAATCAGCATTAGTCTGTGCAATAGCTCTTCACAGACAGGCAAACCCAGCCCACTCCTCCTATTTGCATCACACCTTCCAATATGGTGCTATCACATGCATTAAACACATTTTCACATGCAGTAAGGGCCTATCACATGCAAAAAAGCCATGGCACATTTTGATAAATGACCCCTTAGATTGTAAGCCCTCTGGGGAGAGGGAAATACCTACAGTACCTGAATGTAAACCAATGTGATATCTCAGATCAAATGTCAGTATAATAAGCCAAACTGCTATAGCTCTTTACATGTACAGCAAGAAAAAAACAAGCCAAACTGCTATAGCTCTTTACACCTGCCGGGATCTTGTCAGGAATAAAGTACCCATTACAGGACATACAGAGCTATGTTCTGTTAAATGAAAGGAAGTTTGGAATGGTGTGAAGTTTTCCCGTCTAGAATTTAAGAAGGGTTTAAGTAAAATACAGATGATTTGCTGTGGTGAAAGCTTATAATCATGGTAAAGGCTTGCAATAATTGAAGATATTGCCATATGAAAGATTTACATCAACTGCAGATAACAAATTGGCAGCTGTGTGCAAGAAAAAAACAGTAGAGACATCACAAGAACTTCAATTGGAAACAGGGCTGCATTATAAGCAGTAACCAATAGAAAATGACTTCAAGTATTTAAAAAAAAAAAAAAAAAATTAAGAGGGTTCATAAAAGATTCTAACAATTGGCTTATAAGAAGTTTCTGAGATATTCGGATCTCTTGCCAATACTGAGGTCTTCTCTGTACTATAAAAACATTTTTCTAAATAATTGTGATAATGAATAAAGTTTAAAATTTTAATAGTTAAATCTTACAATAGAGCATTCTCACTCACAGTGATTTTTTGCAGCAAAGAATCTAATTATAACTAGTTATTTGTTTAATAGCTCTTTACATGTGCAGCAAGAACAAAACAAGCCAAACTGCTATAGCTCTTTACACGTGCCTGGCCCAACCATGCAGAAGAGCAGCATTGGAAACTTACCACTTCTAGCCAGCGCCTCCCACCCCTGAACTCTCCCTCTTCTGCACACTGCATGTGCTCACAGAGCTGATTTAAACAAGATGGAGAAAGGCAGGCCTCAGTGTCAGGGAACAGCAGGTTAGAGGCGCAAGAGTGCTGGTTCTACTCTTATACCTGCTGGGGCACACAATTAAAAGTTATATATTTATAGGAACAGATTTTACATAAAAAAAAGAGAATACATAGTCTTCCAAGATAAAAATATCATAACATATATATTATATTTACATGAACTGATGTGATGCCAAGTTTGGAGGTGGTGTTGCCAGGACTGTTGCCAGACTAAATCGTGTCCAGGGCAGTTGGGAGTCATTATCTGCCATTGGCCACAAACTGGTAACTTTTTTTTTTCTTTTAATCACTACGGTATGAAGGGTTTGAAAATTGCTCCCTTTCGTTTTTTAAGAATCCTATAATTTTATATCATTTTCATGAGTTTATTCTATAGTAATTTTCATAAGCGCTTTGCCTGGTTATTTCATCTGCTTTTACGTCTCCCCCCCCCCCCCCCCCCATTTGTCTCTCTGGGATCTTTTTTATACTTCTTTCCTCTCTGTCTGGCTTGATGTCACCTATTCCTTCCCATTTTAAGATTTATTATCTCCCCCTTTTATGGACCCCTCTGCATCCTTTAATCCGCCATTTCCCTCCTTCCCTTTGCTCCTACCTCGTTGCACAGCTTTGTCGCCGACGGCGAAGAGCGGGGCCGAGGGAGACTGAGCGCGCGCCGCGGGTGCCGATGCCTGAGGATCTCGCGGCCGTGCAAGAGGAGTAAGAGGGAGGCGAGAGCTGAAAGTCCCCGGGCGCTTGGGTGAGAGGACTGGGGATGTTGCCGGGGGTCACACTTTGGGGGAGGCGAGCGGTGAAAGTTGGGGGGTCCGCCTGGGTATTGCATTTCGGTGCAGGTGGGGGATTTTGCTAGATGGGGGTGGGGAGTACCGGCGGTTTGCGCAGGCGGGAGTGGTGCGAGAGGATGTTGAATGCCGGTGCTGATGAGAGGATATTGCGGGGGGAGAGAGAGAGAGAGACGGGGAGATGCACGGGGGTCTCAGAGGGATGTGGGGGCGAGCGAGGAACTTTTCCGGGACAGGGTTTCTGCGGGTCGCGATGTTTCAGGTTCTTAAAATGTCCGAGAAGGAGTTTGTGTGAAGCGGGCGCTGCCTTGTGGCCCTGGGGTTGGCGCGATCTCTGGCGCTGCTCTCTCTCCTCTCAGAACCGCGCGGCACAGGGGGGAGCTGAAGAGCTGCTCCGCTTTCATTTATTCAACTTTTTAACTATAGACACAGAATGGGACAGAATCCCGGCCCCAGCAACTCCTGCGGGGACTGGAAGGGGAGGCGCTGCAGGAGCGCTGGGTGCACCATATTCCGCCCTGCTAGAGGAGCTGAGGCTTGGGAATCCTTTTCTCAGGGGTGGGGGAGAAGGAGTGAATGTGGGGGAAGCATGAAGGGAGGAGGATGGTAAATGGAAAAGACGAGGTTAATTCTGGAGAGGTTCATATGAAGCCACACAGGGATTTTCCCCCTGTTCTGAATTGCTCCCATCCTAATTTAATCTAGACATAGCAGTAACAGGCTGGGGTTCATGCACCTTGCAATCAGAGGTCGAAAGTTCAGCCACCAGATATTATCACTGATTGCTGATGTCAATTATTATTGTCCTGCACCAGGCAAGCAGGGCCTGATCTCCAGTAGTAGCCCCAGCCTCATCTGCTCTAGGGAACAGAAGACCCAAACCAGGAATGGAACCCACCTTTCTCTTCATGATAATGCACAGGAGTGCCCCTGAGTTCCTGGACTGCCCAAATTTTTCCTTTGTAATTGTATTTATGTTTATATCTCATATTTGATCTTATTTTATAGACTTGTAAAATACCAGTCCTAGCCGGATTCTAAAAACTTTCTCTTCCTTCGTTTTTGCTTTTTCTCTGGGCTTCTTTATATATGTGAAAATAGATATTTAAATAGTGTGTTGTTTTTATGACATTGCTGCTTACTTAAATTTATTTATCTTTTGTCATTGAATCCAGCCTTTAGTTCTTTATGATATCTCAGTCCTTTCAGTTTTTGGCTGTGGTTCAGCATGGGATTTTGATCCATAATGATAAGAGTAACTAAATATAAGATTTTTTTTGCAATCTTTAATAAAAGAGTATTTGTTAATATTTTTTTTTATCATAAATGAACATTGTAATTACATAGTAACACAGTAAATGACTGCAGTTAAAAGACCAAAATGGCCATCCAATCTGTAACTTCTGCTCAGTACAAGTTACACCCTCATCTCTCTTTACTTTTGCAAACAGCTGCTTTTAAAAATGTCTCCTATTTTTATTTTAGAGGTGATCTTTAGTCTCTGCAGGGCTGGAAAGATCAGAATCTTTAGAAGCCAATCAGGAACTTTTCTACCACCACAGGACTGGAGCTCTTCTTATTCATTGTTCTCAGCATCTGCCCTGGCAAAGGGACATCTCCAGCATGAATCTACTCAGAGGGAAAACAGGAGAGAAATTTCTATGCTTGTTTGTCTTCAGGTAAAAACATTTGTAATTTCTTCACTGAACCAGAGCTGTAAAGAAAGTTGGTTTTTTTTTCTCTTGTGCAGCTATCCCAGCTGCTCTTCTTCAAGCACACTGCAAAAATATTTAAGAGAACAGATTCTTTTTTCATGCTGTGATCCAATTTAGAGCTGATATCATTAAAAGGTAATAAAATTAAGGTCACCAGATTTTGGGTAGGCACATCTGAGACATTTGCTCCCCATACTATCAGTAGTGAACAAGCAGGTTACAGAGATGCCAATGGTGGCTCATCTGAAAGAGTGAGATTTACCTCACCAGCAAGTGAGAAGGAAGGCCAAAAAGTGATAATTTTCAGGTGGTGTGTCTGAGGTATAAATCTGGAAAGATTAAGTGATGTATTACTCTGCAAATGAAAAACAGCAACACTAAATATTTAGCTTTCTTTGATGCCTCTAAAGGGATATAGACCAAATGGTGGCAGTATGAGGACACTTTTCAAAGGAATTTAAATGTGCCACATGCTAACATCATGGAGTGCCCCCTAGTCTTTCTATTATCTGAAGATGTAAAAAAATTATCTGAAAGAGTAAATAACTGATTCACATCTACCCATTCTAGACCTCTCATGATTTTAAACACCTCTATCATATCCCCCCTCAGCCGTCTCTTCTCCAAGCTGAAAAGTCCTAACCTCTTTAGTCTCTTCATAGGGGAGCTGTTCCATTTCCCTTATCATTTTGGTCGCCCTACTCTGTACCTTCTCCATCGCAATTATATCTTTTTTGAGATGCGGCGACCATACTTTTAGCCACTGAGTGGAAGGAAATTTTCAGCCCTGGGAAGTTAACGGATTAGTTACTCAGGCAAAACTAATTGGAGAAAGTTCTTTTTCACTCAACGCACAATTAAACTCTGGAATTTGTTGCCAGAGGATGTGGTTAGTGCAGTTAGTATAGCTGTGTTTAAAAAAGGATTGGATAAGTTCTTGGAGGAGAAGTCCATTACCTGCTATTAATTAAGTTGACTTAGAAAATAACCACTGCTATTACTAGAATAGACTTAGTTTTTGAGTAATTGCCAAGTTCTTATGGCCTGGATTGGCCACTGTTGGAAATAGGATGCTGGGCTTGATGGGACCCTTGGTCTGACCCAGTATGACATGTTCTTATGTAACACGCATGGGGACTTGAATCTGAAATCATTGCATGTAATCTTTCTTGTACTCATCTGCAGTAAAGCAGGTGACAGTCTGCAAATACTTTCTCTTTGAAATTTAGCTTGCAAGGCCTGCAGACTGCCCAGAATTTAGAAAGTTCCTCTATACATATATCCCAGAGGAGAGGGGGATTATGATAGAGAATTAAAATACCTCAAAGATATAACAAACATGACTGGCCTGCCACTCCCCAGGTCCCATGCCCCTATCCTTCTGCCCACTCCTCAGCAGTTGAAACAGCTATTAGGGGTGTTAGCAGTCCATTCCCCCATGAGACCTCATTTTTAACTTTCAGAGTGCAATGCAGACCCATGTTATGTCATTGTAAACTGCAGTGGGCTCCAAATCTGAAGGGGTCCAGTGGCTGTAAAATCCATTCTCCCTCCCCTCTTCTCCCCTTTCCTCCTCTCTGCTCTTCTCCTTTCCCTCTTACCCCTTTCCTCCTCTCTTAGCTGCTCTCTCACCTACTACTACTGTTATTAAACATTAATATAGTGCTACAAGATGTACAGAGCAAATGCTACATCTAGTGGATACACAGACATTTTTTTCTCATCTCTCTGCTTCTCTATGCATTATGTTTTTTTCTTTCCACCACCGGGGGGGGGGGGGGGGGCTATTTAAGGCCACTGCTGCACTTATTCGTTGCCTCAGTAATCAGTCAACTCTGTTGAGGAAGTGCTTTGCTCTGTGTTCCTGATTCCTGATCCTTGCTTCCTGGTTCCTGATTCCGTTGTGTGTCCTTCTTGAGTACCTGTATCCTGTTCCTTGGCAATCTGGTTTGTTTTCTGAGTTCTTGTCTTTGTGGTCAGTCTCCTCTCCATCTGTCTTCAGCGTCTTGTCTTGCTCCTGTTGTTCCTCGTTTCATTCGGATTGGACTTCTGCCTTGACCTCAGATTGGATCTCAACGCTGCCTGACCACTGCCTGAACCAGGACACTGTGTGAACTCAGCCCACCTCTGATCACAGCCTGAACCTGTACCCGTTTGCCTGCTCATTCTGACTCCACTTTCTTAATCGTGCTGGCCCACGCCCTCTTGTTCACAACGGATCTTCACCTCCACAGAGGATCGCGCCTAAGTCCAGCTGGCACCTGAGGGCTCAACCTAAGGGGAACAAGAGTTGGCACTAGTGAAGCTCCAGTTGGGCCTCTGTTGCAGCCAGCAAAGCCTGCCAATGATGGGGACCTGCTAAGCTCCTCACTGCAGGCTGCGCCAACTCCACCTCGGGCTAAGGGTCAACTTTCATAACACATTTAACCCTATGATGATTATGTGTTCACATACATAAGCATCTTCTTTCAAAGGTGTCATGATAGAAAAAAAGTTGAGAACCATTGATTTAGAGGGATCATGGCGTGGTAACAGCTGCATTGAAGTAAGCCTTTATTTCACATTAATGCCCACTGTCTCCAGTGCAAAGACCACTTTTTCTGACTGATCGTGAACAGAAATCCAAATGGGAATAACCAATGGTACTGAATGTTCTCACTTTAGACACTCAGTGATGGCTTTCAACTCACGCTGCTTTCTCATTGTGACTGTAAATTCCAGTCATGGGCATCCCTCCCAGCTGTGAAGATAACTTTGAAACTGTTGCACGTGGCGGCATATATGTGTGTATGTGGCCATGCGTTTATTTTATCATAATATTTTCTAATGTGTTTATCACATCCACATATTATAAAAAACATGTCTGTAGGTCAACTTACGAAATAGGCAATGCATTGAACGCAGCACTCTACTCACCTATTTACAAGTGAAAGTAAACTAGGTCTTGTGCAAGTTCTTATTTACAAGCGCAAGTCAGCAATTTTAAAACATGCATGTGTCATGGAAATTAACCATTTTACCATTTAGTGTACCAGTTCATTGAGTCATCTTCCAGATCATCAACACCTTCCTGGTTCTTCAGCCTAAACTCCCCCAGTCCACCCAGTCAGTGCTACACAATAAACTATGTACACTACACTATGTACACAAAATGGGAAATAAAGTCCTGGATCTAAAGGCAGTCATGGAAGAAGCTGATTGAGATGTAGTGGATGGCACGGAAACCTGGTACACAGAAAACCATGACTGGGATATAGTTATACCAGGCTACAATCTATTCAGGAAACTCAGGGAGGGAAGAAAAGTGGGGAGGAGTGGCAATATATACATAAAATAATAAAGCAAGAAGGGAAGGAGGAGGCACTGTGGGTTAATCTGGAAAGAAGAAATGGAACATGTGTTTATATTGGTGTAATATACAGACCTTCATCACAGACAGAGGAGATGGAGGTCAAGGCAGACAGTGTTCACACAAGGTTGGTGTCCGGGCAGAGGTCGAGGGAGGTGGAAAACAGCAAAGCAAGGGCAGACATTAGTTCAGGTCAGCAACAGAAAATCAATCCAAGGGAGACTGTCTAGGAGGCAAGGGTAAAGCAGGACAGGGAAACAAGGCTTAGCCGAGCAGGAGCACGGAGAGACAAATCAGGAACAGGGTAAATCACATGGATAGGAACAAGGTAAAACAAGGACCAAATGGGTGCAAGGCAGGGTACAAGCAGGCTAAACAGGCCACTGGGAAGCCTGGATAAGACAAGGGCAAGACTGTGAACACAGATACAGATTTAGCAACTGGGAGGCCTAGACAAGACAAAGGAACATGGTACAGGAAGGATAGGCCACCAGGAGACCTAGACAGGATACAGAAGGACCACTGGGAGGCCTGCAAGAACAGGAGGGCCACGAGAGCCCCACAGGGAACCAAACAAATAAGCAGGTAAGGAACACAGAACCAAACAAGACAATAAGGCCTAAACAAACCATACTGGGTCACAGACCAGGCAAAGATATGCAGAAGGGCTAATCCACCAGGAGACCTAGATCCTCAGGCAAGAAGGGCCACAGGGAGGCCAAGACAGGGCAAGTTATGGGCAGGACAGAAACACAAGAACAGGGCAAGGTATACACAAGATACCGGCAAACAGGAACCAATGGCAAGATGAGGTCAAGACAATACAGGTCCAGATAGGAACAAGGGAATAAAGAAATGATCAAGGACAAGAAGGCCACACAGAAACAGGGCTAGGCAAGAAGGCCACTAAGGTCACACAGAAACAAGACAAAGCAAGAAGGCAGTAAAAGCCAGACAGTAACAAGAACAAGTACAAGGTTGACCAAAGCAAGGAGGCAAGGTGACTTGATTATGAGGCACTGAGGAATCTGTAAGGGAGGTTCTTGTAGGACTGGCCTTCTTGTGTCATGCAACCTTCAAGTCAGAGCTAGAGCAGGGCAGAGCATGGCCCAGTGAAGGCCCCTGCCTAGCAGCCCAAATAGTGACAGGTAAATACCCATGCTAGAACATAAACATCCCAGCAGAGGCATTGCTAGGTACTTAAAAGATCTGGGGCATGGCCCCATAGGTCCTTCCTCTTCTCCCCCCCCCCCCCCCCCCCTCAAAGATGATTTAGATATATATGTTGAAGAATCACAATTACAAGATACAGGGAAGTTTTCTTTTGCTTTTAGGAATTACTAATCATGTTTGTCTATTTTGATATTGTATATTTAGCTGATCTATTTACAGTGTACTTGGAGCTATCCTGATAGGGCAGATAATTCAATGAAAGCAAATAAAATAAATAAAATGATGTAACAGAAGAATTACATTTCACTTTATAACTCATCATAAAAAAATTATTAAAATCCAGGTGTCACTTTATTAACAGCAGTACAACTCTCTCCTTGATCAGGCACATTCAGGCTGATGCAATATGGATGCGCTAAAAACGTGCGTCCAAACTGGGCGCATGTTTTTTAACGAGTGCATAATCGCCTCTCCTAGGCGCCCAATACAATAAGCAAATGAGCTGCCAAACTGAAAAGGATGTGCTAGGGATAATCTGTGCGTCCCTAGAGTGTCCATGGTGCCCAGGAGATGTAGTTGTGCTAGGGTTAGGAAAAAGAATACTCAATTTATAAGCGTCTGTTTTTTCCTGTGGCAGCTATTTTACCGGTAAAATATGCATGCACAATATACACGGCCAGGAGTGTGCATAGTGTGGGTGTATATTGTGCACCCCAAAATTATTTTTTTTTTTTTTTTTTGCATGATGCTGCTTTGTGTGGTACTTCCTATTTAGTATCGACATGATACTAAGATGGAGGAACCACAGAAAAACAGGTTTTTTTGTTTTTAAGTTGAACCCTTAAAGTGCAGGAAGACTTTACACCTGTTCCAGGTAGGCATAGAATTTTATGGGTTGAAAAGTACGCCTCAGGCGCACTTGGATTTTTTGCATTGCGAGGAATAGCTAACAGCCTCATCTATTTGGCATTTACATGCGATGAGTGCTAGCTGCAAAGCCTTATTTGGACACGTGTTTTAGATGCGCTGATCTCCTTATTGCATTGAGCCTTATGGACATGCATCCAAAATGTGCTTCCAACCGCTCATTAAACTGTGCACTAAGCTGTCTCTTTACATCAACAGCAAGAATAAAACAAGCAAAGAACCAGGAGCCCAGGGTTTGAGTCCTGCTGTTGCTCCTTGTGATCTTGGGCAAGTCACTTTACCCTCCATTGCCTCAGATACAAAACAGACCTAGATTTATCAAAATGTGGTAACTATTGCATGTGATAGCAAAAGGGGTGTGGTTTATGCAAATATTCGTTTTATGCTAATTACCTATGTGAAGAGCTAAGTTAGTGCAAATTGTGGTAACATTACCAGACTTTGTGATAGGAGCCAGACCTGTTGAATTGGGGGGGGGGGGGGGGGGCGGGGAGAGAGAGAGAGAGACAGACTGGCCATAATTCCTAGATAGGTATTTGTATCCCTATGGTAGGCCCACCTAGTAACTCAAGGTGAGGTTTAGGTATCAGTGTAGGGGGTTAGGGGCCCCTTTGACATTCAATGCTAGATACAAAAACATAACAGTGGTCTCTTATGAAGGTTTGATGACCCTCGGAGTGAGGAAACTCACTCCAAGATGAGATAAGGGCAATGTTCTCTCAACCTAGCTTGATGTTCATACATCTAACAATGAATGTCAATGAATGTCAAAGGGGCCCCTACCCCCTACACTGATACCTAAACCTCACCTCAAGTTACTAGGTGGGCCTCCCATAGAGATACAAATACCTATCTAGGGAGATCACATTATGGCCAGTCTCTCTCCCCCTCCCCCAATAGCTAGATGGATGCTCTGGGAGTATCAATTCATCTAAATAGGCCTTGCAGGAGACATTGCACAAGGCAATAAAACCCTACCAACCAGTCACAGCAGCTATCAAACAGCCTAACACAATTCAAAAAGGTGTTGTTAAAATCAGCATTAGTCTGTGCAATAGCTCTTCACAGACAGGCAAACCCAGCCCACTCCTCCTATTTGCATCATACCTTCCAATATGGTGCTATCACATGCATTAAACACATTTTCACATGCAGTAAGGGCCTATCACATGCAAAAAAGCCATGGCACATTTTGATAAATGACCCCCTTAGATTGTAAGCCCTCTGGGGAGAGGGAAATACCTACAGTACCTGAATGTAAACCGATGTGATATCTCAGATCAAATGTCAGTATAATAAGCCAAACTGCTATAGCTCTTTACATGTACAGCAAGAAAAAAACAAGCCAAACTGCTATAGCTCTACACGTGCAGCTAGAACAAAACAAGCCAAACTGCTATAGCTCTTTACACCTGCCGGGATCTTGTTAGGAATAAAGTACCCATTACAGGACATACAGAGCTATGTTCTGTTAAATGAAAGGAAGTTTGGAACGGTGTGAAGTTTTCCCGTCTAGAATTTAAGAAGGGTTTAAGTAAAATACAGATGATTTGCTGTGGTGAAAGCTTATAATCATGGTAAAGGCTTGCAATAATTGAAGATATTGCCATATGAAAGATTTACATCAACTGCAGATAACAAATTGGCAGCTGTGTGCAAGAAAAAAACAGTAGAGACATCACAAGAACTTCAATTGGAAACACGGCTGCATTATAAGCAGTAACCAATAGAAAATGACTTCAAGTATTTAAAAAAAAATAAAAAAAAATTAAGAGGGTTCATAAAAGATTCTAACAATTGGCTTATAAGAAGTTTCTGAGATATTCGGATCTCTTGCCAATACTGAGGTCTTCTCTGTACTATAAAAACATTTTTCTAAATAACTGTGATAATGAATAAAGTTTAAAATTTTAATAGTTAAATCTTACAATAGAGCATTCTCACTCACAGTGATTTTTTGCAGCAAAGAATCTAATTATAACTAGTTATTTGTTAATAGCTCTTTACATGTGCAGCAAGAACAAAACAAGCCAAACTGCTATAGCTCTTTACACGTGCCTGGCCCAACCATGCAGAAGAGCAGCATTGGAAACTTACCACTTCTAGCCAGCGCCTCCCACCCCTGAACTCTCCCTCTTCTGCACACTGCATGTGCTCACAGAGCTGATTTAAACAAGATGGAGAAAGGCAGGCCTCAGTGTCAGGGAACAGCAGGTTAGAGGCGCAAGAGTGCTGGTTCTACTCTTATACCTGCTGGGGCACACAATTAAAAGTTATATATTTATAGGAACAGATTTTACATAAAAAAAAAGAGAATACATAGTCTTCCAAGATAAAAATATCATAACATCTATATTATATTTACATGAACTGATGTGATGCCAAGTTTGGAGGTGGTGTTGCCAGGACTGTTGCCAGACTAAATCGTGTCCAGGGCAGTTGGGAGTCATTATCTGGCATTGGCCACAAACTGGTAACTTTTTTTTACTTTTAATCACTACTGCATGAAGGGTTTGAAAATTGCTCCCTTTCATTTTCATGAGTTTATTCTATAGTAATTTTCATAAGCGCTTTGCCTGGTTATTTCAGCTGCTTTTACGTCTCCCCCCCATTTGTCTCTCTGGGATCTTTTTTATACTTCTTTCCTCTCTGTCTGGTTTGCTGTCACCTATTCCTTCCCATTTTAAGATTTATTATCTCCCCCTTTTATGGACCCCTCTGCTGCTCATCCATTTCACACCTCTCGATCCTTTAATCCGCCATTTCCCTCCTTCCCTTTGCTCCTACCTCGTTGCACAGTTTTGCCGCCTCATCTTCTGCAAGCGCAGCACGAGCGGGGGGGTGGAGGAGCTCAAGGTCCCGCGCAGCTCGCAGGTGGCACAGGGACATTGAACCAATCGGCTTGCTCAGTTAGTCGCTGGGGGCTTGTCAGCCAATGGGCGGCGGAGACTCTTTCTCGCGCACAGAAGTCTCCTCACCTCAGCCTTTGCGCTCGCATGTTCTGTAGACGACGGCGAAGAGCGGGGCCGAGGGAGACTGAGGTCGCGCGCCGCGGGTGCTGATGCCTGAGGATCTCGCGGCCGTGCAAGAGGAGTCAGAGGGAGGCCAGCGCTGAAAATCCCGGGCGCTTGGGTGAGAGAACTGGGGATGTTGCCTGGGGTCACACTTTGGGGGAGGTGAGGGGTGAAAGTTGGGGGGTCCGCCTGGGTATTGCATTTCGGTGCAGGTGGGGGATTTTGCTAGATGGGGGTGGGGAGTACCGGCGGTTTGCGCAGGCGGGAGTGGTGCGAGAGGATGTTGAATGCCGGTGCTGATGAGAGGATATTGCCGGGGAAGGGAGAGAGGCCCGGGGGTCTCAGAGGGATGTGGGGGCGAGCGAGGAACTTTTCCGGGACAGGGTTTCTGCGGGTCGCGATGTTTCAGGTTCTTAAAATGTCCGAGAAGAAGTTTGTGTGAAGCGGGCGCTGCCTTGTGGCCCTGGGGTTGGCGCGATCTCTGGCCGCTGCTCTCTCTCCTCTCAGAACCGCGCGGCACAGGGGGGAGCTGAAGAGCTGCTCCGCTTTCATTTATTCAACTTTTTAACTATAGACACAGAATGGGACAGAATCCCGGCCCCAGCAACTCCTGCGGGGACTGGAAGGGGAGGCGCTGCAGGAGCGCTGGGTGCACCATATTCCGCCCTGCTAGAGGAGCTGAGGCTTGGGAATCCTTTTCTCAGGGGTGGGGGAGAAGGAGTGAATGTGGGGGAAGCATGAAGGGAGGAGGATGGTAAATGGAAAAGATGAGGTTAATTCTGGAGAGGTAACAATAAAAAAAGGTGTAAAGTGTAGGGCTGTGTGAGAGGAAGGATGAATGTTGGAAGGAGAGGGGAATACTGGAGGGGAAGGGCATGGATTTAATACTGAGGGCAGGACTCAAGAGAGGAGATGAATACTGGAGAGAAGTGAATACTTAAGTCTCCCTGGCTTGTTATTTGCATAAAATGCATAATTTTTCCTTTTATTAGCCCAGCAGTTTCTTTCTGTTTTTCCAGCTCAGTCAGACCCAGGCTCTAGATCTTATGCTATGAGCTTTCATAGGAAGCCACGCAGGGATTTTCCCCCCTGTTCTGAATTGCTCCCAACCTAATTTAATCTAGACATTGCAGTAAGAGGCGGGGGTTCATGCACCTTGCAATCAGAGGTCGAAAGTTCAGCCACCAGTTGCTATCACTGTTTATTATTGCTGATGTCAGTTATTATTGTCCTGCACCAGGCAAGCAGGGGCTGATCTCCAGTAGTATCCCCAGCCTCATCTGCTCTAGGGAACAGAAGACCCAAACCAGGAATGGAACCCACCTTTCTCGAGGTTCTAGAGTAGAGTAGTACCCTAGTGGTCAGAGCAATAGGCTCTGAACCAGAGAAGCCAGCATTCAATTCCCACTCTGTGAGTACTAAATGCAAAATTATCTCTCCCCCTGGCAATAATAAATGCTTCCCATCCATTTCACACCTCTCCATCCTTTAATCCTCTATTTCCCTCCTCCCCTTTGCTCCTCTTCTACCTCGTTGCACTGTTTTGCCGCCTCATCTTCTGCAAGCGCAGCACGAGCGAGGGGGTGGGGGGGAGCTCAGGGTCCCGCGCAGCTACCAGGTGGCACAGGGACAGTGAACCAATCGGCTTGCTCAGTTAGTCGCTGGGGCTCGTCAGCCAGTGGGTGGCGGAGACTCTTTCTCGCGCACAGAAGTCTCCTCACCTCAGCCTTTGCGCTCGCATGTTCTGTAGACGACGGCGAAGAGCGGGGCCGAGGGAGACTGAGCGCGCGCCGCGGGTGCTGATGCCTGAGGATCTCGCGGCCGTGCAAGAGGAGTAAGAGGGAGGCCAGCGCTGAAAATCCCGGGCGCTTGGGTGCAGGAGACGGGTACCGGCGGTTTGTGCATGCGGGAGCGGGGTGTAGGAGTGTTGCCGGGGGGTCACACTTTGGGAGAGGCGAGAGGTGAAGGGGGGGAGGGGGTCCGCCTGGGTATTGCATTTCGGTGCAGGTGGGGGATTTTGCTAGATGGGGGTGGGGAGTACCGGCGGTTTGCGCAGGCGGGAGTGGTGCGAGAGGATGTTGAATGCCGGTGCTGATGAGAGGATATTGCCGGGGAAGGGAGAAAGGCCCGGGGGTCTCAGAGGGATGTGGGGGCGAGCGAGGAACTTTTCCGGGACAGGGTTTCTGTGGGTCGCGATGTTTCAGGTTCTTAAAATGTCCGAGAAGGAGTTTGTGTGAAGCGGGCGCTGCCTTGTGGCCCTGGGGTTGGCGCGATCTCTGGCGCTGCTCTCTCTCCTCTCAGAACCGCGCGGCACAGGGGGGAGCTGAAGAGCTGCTCCGCTTTCATTTATTCAACTTTTTAACTATAGACACAGAATGGGACAGAATCCCGGCCCCAGCAACTCCTGCGGGGACTGGAAGGGGAGGCGCTGCAGGAGCGCTGGGTGCACCATATTCCGCCCTGCTAGAGGAGCTGAGGCTTGGGAATCCTTTTCTCAGGGGTGGGGGAGAAGGAGTGAATGTGGGGGAAGCATGAAGGGAGGAGGATGGTAAATGGAAAAGACGAGGTTAATTCTGGAGAGGTTCATAGGAAGCCACGCAGGGATTTTTCCCCCTGTTCTGGATTGCTCCCAACCTAATTTAATCTAGACATTGCAGTAACAGGCTGGGGTTCATGCACCTTGCAATCAGAGGTCGAAAGTTCAGCCACCAGTTGCTATCACTGTTTATTATTGCTGATGTTAATTATTATTGTCCTGCACCAGGCAAGCAGGGGCTGATCTCCAGTAGTATCCCCAGCCTCATCTGCTCTAGGGAACAGAAGACCCAAACCAGGAATGGAACCCACCTTTCTCGAGGTTCTAGAGTAGAGTAGTACCCTAGTGGTCAGAGCAATAGGCTCTGAACCAGAGAAGCCAGCATTCAATTCCCACTCTGTGAGTACTAAATGCAAAATTCTCTCTCCCTCTGGCAATAATAAATGCTTCTCATCCATTTCACACCTCTCCATCCTTTAATCCTCTATTTCCCTCCTTCCCTTTGCTCCTCTTCTACCTCCTTGCACAGCTTTGCCGCCTCATCTTTTGCAAGCGCAGCACGAGCGAGGGGGTGGGGGGGAGCTCAGGGTCCCGCGCAGCTCCCAGGTGGCACAGGGACAGTGAATCAATCGGCTTGCTCAGTTAGTCGCTGGGCGGCGGAGACTCCCGCGCACAGAAGTCTCCTCACCTCAGCCTCTGCGCTCGCATGTTCTGCAGACGACGGCGAGGAGCGGGGCCGCGGGAGTCAGCGCTGAAAGTCCTCGGGCGCTTGGGTGCAGGAGAGGGGTACCGGCGGTTTGTGCATGCGGGAGCGGGGTGTGAGGAGTGGGGATGTTGCCGGGGGTCACGCTTTGGGGGAGGCGAACGGTGAAAGTTGGGGGGGGGGGGGGGGGGGCCGCCTGGGTGTTGCATTTCGGTGCTGATGAGAGGATATTGCCGGGGAAGGGAGAGAGGCCCGGGGGTCTCAGAGGGATGTGGGGGCGAGCGAGGAACTTTTCCGGGACAGGGTTTCTGTGGGTCGCGATGTTTCAGGTTCTTAAAATGTCCGAGAAGAAGTTTGTGTGAGGAGGGCGCTGCCTTGTGGCCCTGGGGTTGGCGCGATCTCTGGCGCTGCTCTCTCTCCTCTCAGAACCGCGCGGCACAGGGGGGAGCTGAAGAGCTGCTCCGCTTTCATTTATTCAACTTTTTAACTATAGACACAGAATGGGACAGAATCCCGGCCCCAGCAACTCCTGCGGGGACTGGAAGGGGAGGCGCTGCAGGAGCGCTGGGTGCACCATATTCCGCCCTGCTAGAGGAGCTGAGGCTTGGGAATCCTTTTCTCAGGGGTGGGGGAGAAGGAGTGAATGTGGGGGAAGCATGAAGGGAGGAGGATGGTAAATGGAAAAGACGAGGTTAATTCTGGAGAGGTTCATAGGAAGCCACGCAGGGATTTTCCCCCTGTTCTGAATTGCTCCCATCCTAATTTAATCTAGACATAGCAGTAACAGGCTGGGGTTCATGCACCTTGCAATCAGAGGTCGTAAGTTCAGCCACCAGATATTATCACTGTTTATTATTGCTGATGTCAATTATTATTGTCCTGCACCAGGCAAACAGGGGCTGATCTCCAGTAGTAGCCCCAGCCTCATCTACTCTAGGGAACAGAAGACCCAAACCAGGAATGGAACCCACCTTTCTCTTCATGATAATGCACAGGAGTGCCCCTGAGTTCCTGGACTGCCCAAATTTTTCCTTTGTAATTGTATTTATGTTTATATCTCATATTTGTATAATACCAGTCCTAGGTGGATTCTAAAAACTTTCTCTTCCTTCATTTTTGCTTTTTCTCTGGGCTTCTTTATATATGTGAAAATAGATATTTAAATAATGTGTTGTGTTTATAACATTGCTGCTTACTGAAAATATTAATCTTTTGTCATTGAATCCAGCCTTTAGTTCTTTATGATATCTCAGTGCTTTCAGTTTTTGGCTGTGATTCAGCATGGGATTTTGATCCATAATGATAAGAGTGACTATGAGACTTTTTTGCCATCTTTAATAAAAGAGTATTTGTTAATATATATATATATTTTTTAAAATCATAAATGAACATTGTAATTACATAGTGACACAGTAAATGACTGCAGTTAAAAGACCAAAATGGCCATCCAATCTGTAACTTCTGCTCAGTACAAATGACACCCTCATCTCTCTTTACTTTTGCAAACAGCTGCTTTTAAAAATGAGTCTCCTATTTTTATTTTAGAGGTGATCTTTAGTCTCTGCAGGGCTGGAAAGATGAGAATCTTTAGAAGCCATTCAGGAACATTTCTACCACCACAGGACTGGAGCTTTTCTTATTCATTGTTCTCAGCATCTGCCCTGGCAAAGGGACATCTCCAGCATGGATCTACTCAGAGGGAAAACAGGAGAGAAATTTCTATGCTTGTTTGTCTTCAGGTAAAAACATTTCTAATCTCTTCACTGAACCAGAGCTGTAAAGAAAGTTGGTTTTTTTCTCTTGTGCAGCTATCCCAGCTGCTCTTCTTCAAGCACACTGCAAAAATATTTAAGAGAACAGATTCTTTTTTCATGCTGTGATCCAATTTAGAGCTGATATCATTAAAAGGTAATACAATTAAGGTCACCAGATTTTGGATAGGCACATCTGAGACATTTGCTCCCCATACTACCAGTAGTGAACAAGCAGGTTACAGAGATGCCAAGGGTGGCTCACCTGAAAGAGTGAGATTTACCTCACCAGCAAGTGAGAAGGAAGGCCAAAAAGTGATAATTTTCAGGTGGTATGTCTGAGGTATAAATCTGGAAAGATTAAGTGATGTATTACTCTGCAAATGAAAAACAGCAACACTAAATATGCACGGTTTTGTTCCTTTTATTATTGATGAGATACTGAATTTTGGTTTGATAATGATAGCTTATTATCTTATATAGTTCTATGTTTAATTTATTGATAATTATAAGGGTTTTTTTTTCCTTATTCCACACGCTGTTTTTGAACTGTTATACTGTATTAGGTCTTCAATAATATTTGTTGACAATTTCTTTCAATGTAAACCGGTGTGATATTTTGAATTGAATGTCGGTATAAAAAAAAAACAAATAAAAAATAAATATTTAGCTTTCTTTGATGCCTCTAAAAGGATATAGACCAAATGGTGGCAGTATGAGGACAGTTTTCAGAGGAATTTGCCTTAGTAACTAATCCGTTAACTTCCCAAGCTTGAAAATGTCCTTCCACTTAGTGGCTAAAAGTATGGTCGCCACATCTCAAAAAAGATATAATTGCTCTTAGCTGCTCTCTCACCTACTACTACTACTACTGTTATTAAACATTAATATAGTGCTACAAGATGTACAGACACATATAAGAGACATCCCTACTACATCTAGTGGATACACAGACATTTTTTTACAATCTAGTGGATACACAGACATTTTTTCTCATCTCTCTGCTTCTCTATGCATTGTTTTTTTCTTTCCAAAATGTCTTCTTGATTTTAGGCCTTTTCATGAACTTCTTTGAATGTTTACAGTTCAGCACATTCCACATCATATACACTTACCTTTAACGCTTACAACCGGGCAGATTCCATGTGAGAGAGACCTTTTTGGTTTTGCATTGTAAATTAGTTAATTATCATTGTGAAGCTTTAACCTTACTTTTTGCATTCAGCACATAGTTGAGCTTGCATTTATTCCACAAGCTTAGCAATGAACATTGTAACATAGATAGTAATACAAACTTACTACCAAACGATACAATATAGCTATAAATAGCAAAATTTGGATACAAGATAAAGCCACATAAAGTTTCAGGCAGTCTGCTGTAGTTAAAACAGGCCTCCTATGTCACTACACATCTAGCAGGTTCATGGTGACAGCTGGCAGTCATGAAGTTATCTGAATATAGCATGGCAACATTTTTAAATTAAAAGTTCCCTGTACGTACCGGGATCAGTCCAGACTATTGGGTTTTGCCTCCCTTCCAGCAGATGGAGACAGAGTAAAACTTTGAGAGTGACCTCTCATAACCTGGTGTATCACCTGTTGCTCCTCAATATTTATCTTCAGCAGATGGAGATGTTGCAAAACTTGCGGTTCTGATCCCAAGTGTGAATTACAGTAAAAGAAAAAGCAAAAGAAAAGGGATTTCAAACTTTGGAGCATCCCAGGGAGTCGTTAGGTCCTGTGGCACCGTCCTCCCTGGTAGTAGGCAGTGGATGAGCAGGGGATGGGAACCCCAAATTTGGCTCCTATCTTGTGGCCGGCGGGGTGTTAGCTGGTAGACCTGCTCCCTCCTCCTTCTGGACTAATCCGTGGTACTACAGGAACAAAAATTAACAGGTAAGAAACTAATTTTCCTATTGGATCCTTAGAGTTAAAATGTAAGTTTCCTGTACATACCTAGATCAGTCCAGACTCCTGGGTTTTGCCTCCCTTCCAGCAAATGCAGACAGAGAAAGTTTTGCTGCCACTGCCGTATAACCTGAGGTACCACCTGCAGTTCATCAGTATTTCTCTGTCTCCAGCAGATGATGGAGGTGCAAAACCTGCAGTCTGTGTCTAGTTAAAAAAAAAAGGAGGGAGAAAAACTTTGATCTTCCACAGATTGCCTTCCAGGGGGTTGGTAGCTCCTGGTGGGGCCATCCTCCCTTGTTTTTGAGGCGGACGAGCAGGGGTTTGGGGACCCTTTATTGCTCAGTCCTTCAGCCCCTAGGGTTGAAAGCTGGTGGCTCCAGTTCCTTCCCTCACCCTTTGGAGGACAGACAAAAGCCTGCTGCTTTTCTTCAGGTTTGAGGGAAGTAGTCTTTTGTACTTTTTCTCTGTGTTAGTAAAGTTTCATTAAAAAAGAAAAAAAGATAAGTGTGTTTTAGTTGCTCTCTTGCAGTAAGCAAGAAGTAGGCGGTTGCCACCAATATAAGCTCTGTATGTTGAGATGGGAACACATCATTTTACTTGGTGAGTGTTTTGGAGGGTTTATGATAAAATAATTAACATGGATTTCTGTTTTAAAATGTTTCTGTGTGTGGATGATAGGAATATTGGAAACTGAAGCACAACTTGCTGATGCAGCCACCAAGGCGAAACACTGGCCAGGTTGGAGTGTTTTATACATAAGTTACAAGCTGGGAAAGAAGGTCAGTCATTGTGATTTGTCTTTTTTTAAAATTTTAAAGTATTTTCATTAGTTACAACAAAAAATACCTGTTGCACAATTGCAGATAACCCAGACATTATCAGTTTGAAACAAGCTGTAAGCAATACTTTCCTTATCTGATACATTTTTAAGGTAATTTGGGAGAGCAAGTGTAACTTAAGGGGTTTACTAAAGGTAAATAAACATAAAGTTTTATGTCAAGGTAAAGTTTGAGATCCATCAGAGTACATTATCCTTCTGAGCCCAATACAGGAGCAACTTGGGAATGTGTGTCCAGAAACGCACAGAGTTGCGATGGTTCAAGGAAAACATCTTTCAAATGTAACTCAGAACACACAAGGATATTTCAAAAGAAAAGTACCCCCCTCTGGTCGCATACTAAGACATTTCTTCCTAATTTCTTGAGAAGCTTTGGATAAATCCGGGTACATCCATATTTTTTCTCTGTGAAACTCGGATAAACGATTCTGCATAAACAAGCATAACACCATGTCACGATCAGATGGAAGTGCAAAGGACACTAATAGCATTGCTCTTGTTGTTATTGTAGTATCCATTGATGATTCCAATACTTCTGTGATTCATCTTAACAGCTCAAGTAAAACAAAGTTTTTTTTGTACATGAACTGTTTTTACTAAGGGAAACATTGACATTGCTCACTTTTGACAAGTATGGAAAAGTTTAATATCTTTAGTCAAGGAATAATATTTAAAAGCATTATAATGGCTCCTTTTGAAAAAAAAAGTATATTGCTTCCTGAATTAAAATAAAAAGTAAAAAGAAAGATGTTTGACGTAAATGATTAAATAGATAAACTTCACATAAATAAAAAAACAGGAGGTTTTTCTGCAAATGATTTTGCCCTCTACCAAATTAATTATAGTTCCCTGTTCGTACCGGATCAGTCCAGACTCCTGGGTTCATACATCCATGCCAGCAGGCGGAGACAGAGAAAGTAAAACTGCCACTGCTTTAACTATGCTGATGCCCCCTGCAGTTTCTCAGTATTAATCTGTATCAAAGCTGAATACCAAACATTGTAAAAAACCCCATTGAATCAACAACTTCCGAAACAACTAAACAAAGAAAATCATCTCTGATAACAATAATGAACCAATAGGAAAGAAGACGACTCTCCAACTGTCTTAATCCCTGGGCGGGACTCTGGACTGATCCTTGGTACTACAGGAACGAAAATTATCAGGTAAGAACCAAATTTTCTTTTCCCTGTACGTACCGGATCAGTCCAGACTCCTGGGATGTACCAAAGCTTCCTAGACAGGGTGGGACCTGGAGAGTCCCACGCGCAATACACTTTCGCCAAAAGACGGAGACTCCCGATGTATGAACCCAGGAGTCTGGACTGATCCTTGGTACTACAGGAACGAAAATTATCAGGTAAGAACCAAATTTTCTTATTTGGCATCTGAAGACTTCTTCCTATATAAAAATTTTATATAAAGAAAAAGTTGGTCTCAAAACAGAAGGCTTGGGAGTAACTTGCAAAGAGCAGACGTTGCTACTGCCTTTATAGAAGGCTTGGGGGTAACTTGCAAAGGGCACAAGTTGCTATTCCCTTTCCAGAAGGCTTGGGTGAAGCATGCACAGAGCACCAGTTGGGATTATCCTTTCCAGAAGGCTTGGGGGTAGCCTTCACAGAGAGGCAGTTGCTCCTGCCCTTAAAAGAAAGCTTGGGGGTAACCTACACAGAGAGGCAGTTGCTACTGCCCTTAAAAGAGGGCTTGGGGGTAACCTGCACAGAGAGGCATTTGCTACTGCCCTTAAAAGACCTCTTCTCAAAAGGTCTCCAGAACTGAAAAAAGTGTTCCAGGTGAGGCATATTCATGAGAATAATCGCTTCCTTTTTCTTGCTGCTTATGCCTCTTTCGATGCATCCTTCTGGCCTTGCCACTGACTTGTCACATTGTTTTTGCCACCTTCAGATTATCAGACACTATCAGCCTTTATCAGTTGTGATTATCATTCACCCTCCAACACATCCAATCTCTTCAGGTTGCCATGACCCAAATGCATGATTCTGCACTTCACGGCATTGAATCTCAACTGCCAAAGCAGGCTGCAGCCTTGGCCAAAGTGTGACATCGACTGAGAACCAAGCCCCTTCCCTGAGAACAATTTGTCGGGTATCCGATGGCCAAGCTGGGTCCTGACAACTGGGACTCTGCCGAGGCCCAAGCCCGACATTAGGGCCTCAACCCAAATCCAAGCCCAGGTGTCAGGACATGGCCTCGACCCAACACATGACATCAGTTACGAACAAAGAAGACAACATGTATATATGCAGTTAATTAAGGATACGCCTTTGTCTTTAGTAAATAATTTAAAATAAAGGGAAATTAGTACTTCTATCCAGGGTTCTGTTCCAGTTGTTTTTAGAAATTTCTGAATTATAATTTCACTCAATGCACAATTAAGCGCTGGAATTTGTTGCCAGAGGATGTGGTTAGTGCAGTAAGTGTAGCTGGGTTTAAACAACGTTTGGATAAGTTCTTGGAGGAAAACTCCATTAACTGCTATTAATCAAATTTACTTAGTGAATAGCCACTGCTATTACTGGAATCAGTAGCATGGGATCTAATTAGTATTTGGATACTTGACAGGTACTTGTAGCCTGGTTTGGCCTCTGTGTGAAACAGGATGCTGGGCATGATTGACCCTTGCTCTGACCCAGCACGACAATTTCTTATGTTCTTAGGGCAAGGAATTATACTAATTTTGAAACTTGAAATAGGAGCATCATGAGACTTTTCCACTCCCATCTAATACCTGGTAGCGAAGGCAAATCTGTAATGAAAAGTAAGCCTTCTGTATTAAAAGAAAGTGCCTGACTTTGAACTTCTAAATGCACAGAAAAGTAAATGCCTGGGACTAGGCCAGTGTTTAAATTTATTTGTAAAACACATCATGGCTTGTAGGTGATATTGTCCCAGGATTCTCGGTAGAATAAAGTTATGTGAGCTCATCAGTCTTTTCATAAGATTGGTATGCAGTCTTTATGGCTGAAAGTGTCATAGGGTGCTATGCATCACCTAATCAGAAACATCATATGTCCTGCTATATAAGCGTTATCTTTGTATATTGAAAGGGAAGATGGAAAGGGAAGGATCCAGTTCTGCATCAAGGCTTTCTATGCTCCAGTGTAAGAAATATTTGTCTTTCAAGTACACTTCTATCAAAAGTGTAAAGTGGAACGGAGTTTACTTCAACTACTTTGGCGAGATTTCTCTCCCCCCTTATGTCTTGAGGCTATTACCGGATATGTGGTTCTTGGAACTCATCACAGGTGAAACGTCTGGGTCACTGAGACTTCTTTCATGCTTCGTACCCTGTTCTCCATTGATACATATTGTCCGGTTGCTGGTTACCTTGTGCACACATTTCTATATTTACTTAAGATATTAGACAAAAAAAACCTCTTAATTATGCTAGATGGTTATAATGAACCAGAATGGATCTGAATCGGGCTTCATTACAAATGAATTCCGATTTCATTGGGGTGTGGCATCCTCGCTGATATTTTAAATGTCTAGGATATCTAGTTAGCTTTGCTACGGGTCTAATGTACTAAAAAGAAAAGTTATTTTAATATTATTGAAGGATTTAGTCATAAATGAAAAGATTCCCTTCAAATTTAGAGCCATTAGGTTTTCAGATAAATATTTTCATCACCTGAAAATTAGTTGTCAAATGTAGGAGACAGGCGGTAAAAAGCTGAAAATGTAAAATATCAGCGAGCCTGCCTCCCTCAATCAGGTGGCTTGGGCTGACTGAATGGGGAGCAGTGGAGGTCAGAAATTCCCTCATTCAGATCCATTCTAATATCAAGTTTCCAAATGGAGGCGGTGGTAGATTTCCATGTCTGACCTCTTGAAGATATGCCATTTGTTTTGATTTCTAGTACTTCACACTGGGATTCCTGGTAATAACTAGTATGATGGGAATTCCAGTTCCAAATGAGTATAAAATATGCCTTTCAAATGTGTCATGTGCAACCTGTAACCTGACAATACCATGACAGGAGAAGGATGGATTTTCCCTGGGTAGCGCGGAAGCTCTTGTTGCGGTTGAGGATGCTGCTAGGGTTAATGGATCCCCATGGAGCAGCGGAAGACTTCAGGGCAATGCTGAGAGATTCCAGCCAACTTGCCCGCAGGTTAAGGCTTTGGGTTCTGGTGGCCGGCATGAGTTAGGCTGTAGCTGGAGTCATGCTGCAGGTTGGAACTTGGTGATGAAGGTAAGGCAGGGTTGGAGACTGAGGCGGTACAGGACTTCGGTCTGAGGCAAGGCAGTGCTGGGGTCTGACACGAGGCAAGGCTGAATACTGGGGAAAGGGCTGGATACAAGTGCAGGCCTTGGCCAAACAGGGACACAACTAGAAAAGATAGTCAAGGACAGGTCACGATAGAACAAGAAACAGAGGCCCAAGGCTGGTAGCTCAGAAGGCCCCAAAGGCCAGTAATTAGAAGGCTTGAAGGCCAGACAGGGGGATAATAGGAGTCCCATAAACCTCAACCTAGACAGATGACCTGAGAAGGCCGTTAAACTGAAACTAGTCAGAAGGCCACGAGGCTGAAGCTGTGCTGGTGAGGCCAAGCAGAGTGCATGACAGCCGCAAGGCTGTGGCTGAGCTGCAGGCCTAAGCCGAAGGCTGAAGCTGTGCTGGTGATCCACTAAGCTAGAGGCCAAGCAGAGTGCATGACAGCCGCAAGGCTGTGGCTGAGCTGCAGGCCTAAGCCGAAGGCTGAAGCTGAGCTGGGTGCCTCAAGGCCAGAAGGCTAAGGGTGGGCTGAAGGCCACAGAGATAATCAAATCAGAACTAGAAAGCCCGCAGGCCCAAGAGCAATATAAAATAAGAATGGGGCCAAGCAGGGTGTCCTTTGATTTATTTCTAAGGGTTTGATGAGACACCCAAACCAATCTAATACCTGTAGCGAAGGCAAATCTGTAATGAAAAGTAAGCCTTCTGTATTAAAAGAAAGTGCCTGACTTTGAACTTCTAAATGCACAGAAAAGTAAATGCCTGGGACTAGGCCAGTGTTTAAATTTATTTGTAAAACACATCATGGCTTGTAGGTGATATTGTCCCAGGATTCTCGGTAGAATAAAGTTATGTGAGCTCATCAGTCTTTTCATAAGATTGGTATGCAGTCTTTATGGCTGAAAGTGTCATAGGGTGCTATGCATCACCTAATCAGAAACATCATATGTCCTGCTTTATAAGCGTTATCTTTGTATATTGAAAGGGAAGATGGAAAGGGAAGGATCCAGTTCTGCATCAAGGCTTTCTATGCTCCAGTGTAAGAAATATTTGTCTTTCAAGTACACTTCTATCAAAAGTGTAAAGTGGAACGGAGTTTACTTCAACTACTTTGGCGAGATTTCTCTCCCCCCTTATGTCTTGAGGCTATTACCGGATATGTGGTTCTTGGAACTCATCACAGGTGAAACGTCTGGGTCACTGAGACTTCTTTCATGCTTCGTACCCTGTTCTCCATTGATACATATTGTCCGGTTGCTGGTTACCTTGTGCACACATTTCTATATTTACTTAAGATATTAGACAAAAAAAACCTCTTAATTATGCTAGATGGTTATAATGAACCAGAATGGATCTGAATCGGGCTTCATTACAAATGAATTCCGATTTCATTGGGGTGTGGCATCCTCGCTGATATTTTAAATGTCTAGGATATCTAGTTAGCTTTGCTACGGGTCTAATGTACTAAAAAGAAAAGTTATTTTAATATTATTGAAGGATTTAGTCATAAATGAAAAGATTCCCTTCAAATTTAGAGCCATTAGGTTTTCAGATAAATATTTTCATCACCTGAAAATTAGTTGTCAAATGTAGGAGACAGGCGGTAAAAAGCTGAAAATGTAAAATATCAGCGAGCCTGCCTCCCTCAATCAGGTGGCTTGGGCTGACTGAATGGGGAGCAGTGGAGGTCAGAAATTCCCTCATTCAGATCCATTCTAATATCAAGTTTCCAAATGGAGGCGGTGGTAGATTTCCATGTCTGACCTCTTGAAGATATGCCATTTGTTTTGATTTCTAGTACTTCACACTGGGATTCCTGGTAATAACTAGTATGATGGGAATTCCAGTTCCAAATGAGTATAAAATATGCCTTTCAAATGTGTCATGTGCAACCTGTAACCTGACAATACCATGACAGGAGAAGGATGGATTTTCCCTGGGTAGCGCGGAAGCTCTTGTTGCGGTTGAGGATGCTGCTAGGGTTAATGGATCCCCATGGAGCAGCGGAAGACTTCAGGGCAATGCTGAGAGATTCCAGCCAACTTGCCCGCAGGTTAAGGCTTTGGGTTCTGGTGGCCGGCATGAGTTAGGCTGTAGCTGGAGTCATGCTGCAGGTTGGAACTTGGTGATGAAGGTAAGGCAGGGTTGGAGACTGAGGCGGTACAGGACTTCGGTCTGAGGCAAGGCAGTGCTGGGGTCTGACACGAGGCAAGGCTGAATACTGGGGAAAGGGCTGGATACAAGTGCAGGCCTTGGCCAAACAGGGACACAACTAGAAAAGATAGTCAAGGACAGGTCACGATAGAACAAGAAACAGAGGCCCAAGGCTGGTAGCTCAGAAGGCCCCAAAGGCCAGTAATTAGAAGGCTTGAAGGCCAGACAGGGGGATAATAGGAGTCCCATAAACCTCAACCTAGACAGATGACCTGAGAAGGCCGTTAAACTGAAACTAGTCAGAAGGCCACGAGGCTGAAGCTGTGCTGGTGAGGCCAAGCAGAGTGCATGACAGCCGCAAGGCTGTGGCTGAGCTGCAGGCCTAAGCCGAAGGCTGAAGCTGTGCTGGTGATCCACTAAGCTAGAGGCCAAGCAGAGTGCATGACAGCCGCAAGGCTGTGGCTGAGCTGCAGGCCTAAGCCGAAGGCTGAAGCTGAGCTGGGTGCCTCAAGGCCAGAAGGCTAAGGGTGGGCTGAAGGCCACAGAGATAATCAAATCAGAACTAGAAAGCCCGCAGGCCCAAGAGCAATATAAAATAAGAATGGGGCCAAGCAGGGTGTCCTTTGATTTATTTCTAAGGGTTTGATGAGACACCCAAACCAATCTAATACCTGTAGCGAAGGCAAATCTGTAATGAAAAGTAAGCCTTCTGTATTAAAAGAAAGTGCCTGACTTTGAACTTCTAAATGCACAGAAAAGTAAATGCCTGGGACTAGGCCAGTGTTTAAATTTATTTGTAAAACACATCATGGCTTGTAGGTGATATTGTCCCAGGATTCTCGGTAGAATAAAGTTATGTGAGCTCATCAGTCTTTTCATAAGATTGGTATGCAGTCTTTATGGCTGAAAGTGTCATAGGGTGCTATGCATCACCTAATCAGAAACATCATATGTCCTGCTTTATAAGCGTTATCTTTGTATATTGAAAGGGAAGATGGAAAGGGAAGGATCCAGTTCTGCATCAAGGCTTTCTATGCTCCAGTGTAAGAAATATTTGTCTTTCAAGTACACTTCTATCAAAAGTGTAAAGTGGAACGGAGTTTACTTCAACTACTTTGGCGAGATTTCTCTCCCCCCTTATGTCTTGAGGCTATTACCGGATATGTGGTTCTTGGAACTCATCACAGGTGAAACGTCTGGGTCACTGAGACTTCTTTCATGCTTCGTACCCTGTTCTCCATTGATACATATTGTCCGGTTGCTGGTTACCTTGTGCACACATTTCTATATTTACTTAAGATATTAGACAAAAAAAACCTCTTAATTATGCTAGATGGTTATAATGAACCAGAATGGATCTGAATCGGGCTTCATTACAAATGAATTCCGATTTCATTGGGGTGTGGCATCCTCGCTGATATTTTAAATGTCTAGGATATCTAGTTAGCTTTGCTACGGGTCTAATGTACTAAAAAGAAAAGTTATTTTAATATTATTGAAGGATTTAGTCATAAATGAAAAGATTCCCTTCAAATTTAGAGCCATTAGGTTTTCAGATAAATATTTTCATCACCTGAAAATTAGTTGTCAAATGTAGGAGACAGGCGGTAAAAAGCTGAAAATGTAAAATATCAGCGAGCCTGCCTCCCTCAATCAGGTGGCTTGGGCTGACTGAATGGGGAGCAGTGGAGGTCAGAAATTCCCTCATTCAGATCCATTCTAATATCAAGTTTCCAAATGGAGGCGGTGGTAGATTTCCATGTCTGACCTCTTGAAGATATGCCATTTGTTTTGATTTCTAGTACTTCACACTGGGATTCCTGGTAATAACTAGTATGATGGGAATTCCAGTTCCAAATGAGTATAAAATATGCCTTTCAAATGTGTCATGTGCAACCTGTAACCTGACAATACCATGACAGGAGAAGGATGGATTTTCCCTGGGTAGCGCGGAAGCTCTTGTTGCGGTTGAGGATGCTGCTAGGGTTAATGGATCCCCATGGAGCAGCGGAAGACTTCAGGGCAATGCTGAGAGATTCCAGCCAACTTGCCCGCAGGTTAAGGCTTTGGGTTCTGGTGGCCGGCATGAGTTAGGCTGTAGCTGGAGTCATGCTGCAGGTTGGAACTTGGTGATGAAGGTAAGGCAGGGTTGGAGACTGAGGCGGTACAGGACTTCGGTCTGAGGCAAGGCAGTGCTGGGGTCTGACACGAGGCAAGGCTGAATACTGGGGAAAGGGCTGGATACAAGTGCAGGCCTTGGCCAAACAGGGACACAACTAGAAAAGATAGTCAAGGACAGGTCACGATAGAACAAGAAACAGAGGCCCAAGGCTGGTAGCTCAGAAGGCCCCAAAGGCCAGTAATTAGAAGGCTTGAAGGCCAGACAGGGGGATAATAGGAGTCCCATAAACCTCAACCTAGACAGATGACCTGAGAAGGCCGTTAAACTGAAACTAGTCAGAAGGCCACGAGGCTGAAGCTGTGCTGGTGAGGCCAAGCAGAGTGCATGACAGCCGCAAGGCTGTGGCTGAGCTGCAGGCCTAAGCCGAAGGCTGAAGCTGTGCTGGTGATCCACTAAGCTAGAGGCCAAGCAGAGTGCATGACAGCCGCAAGGCTGTGGCTGAGCTGCAGGCCTAAGCCGAAGGCTGAAGCTGAGCTGGGTGCCTCAAGGCCAGAAGGCTAAGGGTGGGCTGAAGGCCACAGAGATAATCAAATCAGAACTAGAAAGCCCGCAGGCCCAAGAGCAATATAAAATAAGAATGGGGCCAAGCAGGGTGTCCTTTGATTTATTTCTAAGGGTTTGATGAGACACCCAAACCAATCTAATACCTGTAGCGAAGGCAAATCTGTAATGAAAAGTAAGCCTTCTGTATTAAAAGAAAGTGCCTGACTTTGAACTTCTAAATGCACAGAAAAGTAAATGCCTGGGACTAGGCCAGTGTTTAAATTTATTTGTAAAACACATCATGGCTTGTAGGTGATATTGTCCCAGGATTCTCGGTAGAATAAAGTTATGTGAGCTCATCAGTCTTTTCATAAGATTGGTATGCAGTCTTTATGGCTGAAAGTGTCATAGGGTGCTATGCATCACCTAATCAGAAACATCATATGTCCTGCTTTATAAGCGTTATCTTTGTATATTGAAAGGGAAGATGGAAAGGGAAGGATCCAGTTCTGCATCAAGGCTTTCTATGCTCCAGTGTAAGAAATATTTGTCTTTCAAGTACACTTCTATCAAAAGTGTAAAGTGGAACGGAGTTTACTTCAACTACTTTGGCGAGATTTCTCTCCCCCCTTATGTCTTGAGGCTATTACCGGATATGTGGTTCTTGGAACTCATCACAGGTGAAACGTCTGGGTCACTGAGACTTCTTTCATGCTTCGTACCCTGTTCTCCATTGATACATATTGTCCGGTTGCTGGTTACCTTGTGCACACATTTCTATATTTACTTAAGATATTAGACAAAAAAAACCTCTTAATTATGCTAGATGGTTATAATGAACCAGAATGGATCTGAATCGGGCTTCATTACAAATGAATTCCGATTTCATTGGGGTGTGGCATCCTCGCTGATATTTTAAATGTCTAGGATATCTAGTTAGCTTTGCTACGGGTCTAATGTACTAAAAAGAAAAGTTATTTTAATATTATTGAAGGATTTAGTCATAAATGAAAAGATTCCCTTCAAATTTAGAGCCATTAGGTTTTCAGATAAATATTTTCATCACCTGAAAATTAGTTGTCAAATGTAGGAGACAGGCGGTAAAAAGCTGAAAATGTAAAATATCAGCGAGCCTGCCTCCCTCAATCAGGTGGCTTGGGCTGACTGAATGGGGAGCAGTGGAGGTCAGAAATTCCCTCATTCAGATCCATTCTAATATCAAGTTTCCAAATGGAGGCGGTGGTAGATTTCCATGTCTGACCTCTTGAAGATATGCCATTTGTTTTGATTTCTAGTACTTCACACTGGGATTCCTGGTAATAACTAGTATGATGGGAATTCCAGTTCCAAATGAGTATAAAATATGCCTTTCAAATGTGTCATGTGCAACCTGTAACCTGACAATACCATGACAGGAGAAGGATGGATTTTCCCTGGGTAGCGCGGAAGCTCTTGTTGCGGTTGAGGATGCTGCTAGGGTTAATGGATCCCCATGGAGCAGCGGAAGACTTCAGGGCAATGCTGAGAGATTCCAGCCAACTTGCCCGCAGGTTAAGGCTTTGGGTTCTGGTGGCCGGCATGAGTTAGGCTGTAGCTGGAGTCATGCTGCAGGTTGGAACTTGGTGATGAAGGTAAGGCAGGGTTGGAGACTGAGGCGGTACAGCACTTCGGTCTGAGGCAAGGCAGTGCTGGGGTCTGACACGAGGCAAGGCTGAATACTGGGGAAAGGGCTGGATACAAGTGCAGGCCTTGGCCAAACAGGGACACAACTAGAAAAGATAGTCAAGGACAGGTCACGATAGAACAAGAAACAGAGGCCCAAGGCTGGTAGCTCAGAAGGCCCCAAAGGCCAGTAATTAGAAGGCTTGAAGGCCAGACAGGGGGATAATAGGAGTCCCATAAACCTCAACCTAGACAGATGACCTGAGAAGGCCGTTAAACTGAAACTAGTCAGAAGGCCACGAGGCTGAAGCTGTGCTGGTGAGGCCAAGCAGAGTGCATGACAGCCGCAAGGCTGTGGCTGAGCTGCAGGCCTAAGCCGAAGGCTGAAGCTGTGCTGGTGATCCACAAAGCTAGAGGCCAAGCAGAGTGCATGACAGCCGCAAGGCTGTGGCTGAGCTGCAGGCCTAAGCCGAAGGCTGAAGCTGAGCTGGGTGCCTCAAGGCCAGAAGGCTAAGGGTGGGCTGAAGGCCACAGAGATAATCAAATCAGAACTAGAAAGCCCGCAGGCCCAAGAGCAATATAAAATAAGAATGGGGCCAAGCAGGGTGTCCTTTGATTTATTTCTAAGGGTTTGATGAGACACCCAAACCAATCTAATACCTGTAGCGAAGGCAAATCTGTAATGAAAAGTAAGCCTTCTGTATTAAAAGAAAGTGCCTGACTTTGAACTTCTAAATGCACAGAAAAGTAAATGCCTGGGACTAGGCCAGTGTTTAAATTTATTTGTAAAACACATCATGGCTTGTAGGTGATATTGTCCCAGGATTCTCGGTAGAATAAAGTTATGTGAGCTCATCAGTCTTTTCATAAGATTGGTATGCAGTCTTTATGGCTGAAAGTGTCATAGGGTGCTATGCATCACCTAATCAGAAACATCATATGTCCTGCTTTATAAGCGTTATCTTTGTATATTGAAAGGGAAGATGGAAAGGGAAGGATCCAGTTCTGCATCAAGGCTTTCTATGCTCCAGTGTAAGAAATATTTGTCTTTCAAGTACACTTCTATCAAAAGTGTAAAGTGGAACGGAGTTTACTTCAACTACTTTGGCGAGATTTCTCTCCCCCCTTATGTCTTGAGGCTATTACCGGATATGTGGTTCTTGGAACTCATCACAGGTGAAACGTCTGGGTCACTGAGACTTCTTTCATGCTTCGTACCCTGTTCTCCATTGATACATATTGTCCGGTTGCTGGTTACCTTGTGCACACATTTCTATATTTACTTAAGATATTAGACAAAAAAAACCTCTTA